>NC_141320.1:8540000-9290000 GCF_037954235.1 Aulostomus chinensis | reverse complement strand
ACCTTCATTGAACCACCTGAAAACTATATCGAGCTAACCATACAGATCTAAATATGATCACTGTTTTACCTTCATTGAACCACCTGAAAACTATATCAAGCTAACCATACAGATCTAAATACGATCACTGTTTAACCTTCATTGAACCACCTGAAAACTATATCAAGCGAACCATACAGATCTAAATACGATCACTGTTTTACCTTCATTGAACCACCTGAAAACTATATCGAGCTAACCATACAGATCTAAATATGATCACTGTTTTACCTTCATTGAACCACCTGAAAACTATATCAAGCTAACCATACAGATCTAAATACGATCACTGTTTAACCTTCATTGAACCACCTGAAAACTATATCAAGCGAACCATACAGATCTAAATACGATCACTGTTTAACCTTCATTGAACCACCTGAAAACTATATCGAGCTAACCATACAGATCTAAATACGATCACTGTTTTACCTTCATTGAACCACCTGAAAACTATATCGAGCTAACCATACAGATCTAAATATGATCACTGTTTTACCTTCATTGAACCACCTGAAAACTATATCAAGCTAACCATACAGATCTAAATACGATCACTGTTTAACCTTCATTGAACCACCTGAAAACTATATCAAGCGAACCATACAGATCTAAATACAATCACTGTTTTACCTTCATTGAACCACCTGAAAACTATATCGAGCTAACCATACAGATCTAAATACGATCACTGTTTTACCTTCATTGAACCACCTGAAAACTATATCAAGCGAACCATACAGATCTAAATATGATCACTGTTTTACCTTCATTGAACCACCTGAAAACTATATCAAGCGAACCATACAGATCTAAATACAATCACTGTTTTACCTTCATTGAACCACCTGAAAACTATATCAAGCGAACCATACAGATCTAAATACAATCACTGTTTTACCTTCATTGAACCACCTGAAAACTATATCGAGCTAACCATACAGATCTAAATACGATCACTGTTTTACCTTCATTGAACCACCTGAAAACTATATCGAGCGAACCATACAGATCTAAATAGATCACTGTTTTACCTTCATTGAACCACCTGAAAACTATATCGAGCTAACCATACAGATCTAAATACGATCACTGTTTTACCTTCATTGAACCACCTGAAAACTATATCGAGCGAACCATACAGATCTAAATACGATCACTGTTTAACCTTCATTGAACCACCTGAAAACTATATCGAGCGAACCATACAGATCTAAATACGATCACTGTTTTACCTTCATTGAACCACCTGAAAACTATATCGAGCGAACCATACAGATCTAAATACGATCACTGTTTTACCTTCATTGAACCACCTGAAAACTATATCAAGCGAACCATACAGATCTAAATACGATCACTGTTTAACCTTCATTGAACCACCTGAAAACTATATCGAGCTAACCATACAGATCTAAATACGATCACTGTTTTACCTTCATTGAACCACCTGAAAACTATATCGAGCTAACCATACAGATCTAAATACGATCACTGTTTTACCTTCATTGAACCACCTGAAAACTATATCGAGCTAACCATACAGATCTAAATACGATCACTGTTTTACCTTCATTGAACCACCTGAAAACTATATCGAGCTAACCATACAGATCTAAATACGATCACTGTTTTACCTTCATTGAACCACCTGAAAACTATATCAAGCTAACCATACAGATCTAAATACGATCACTGTTTTACCTTCATTGAACCACCTGAAAACTATATCAAGCTAACCATACAGATCTAAATACGGACCTCGACACACAGCAGAGTGTTCCGTTAATAGTTCTGCTTTTCTATGAAGGAAAAACATGGCCGCCCGCAGGCACTGCCATGAAGTCTGACGTCAGTCGAGTTTCATATATATATTCAGAGTTTCACTCCATATATTCAGGATTCATTATATATATTCAAAGTTTCATTCAATATATTCAAAGTTTCATTCAATATATTCAAAGTTTCATTCCATATATTCAGGGTTTCATTCAATATATTAAGATTTTCATATATATATTCAGAGTTTATTTCAATATATTCAGAGTTTCATATATATATTCAGAGTTTTGTATACATATTCAGAGTTTCATTCAATATATTCAGATTTTCATATATATATTCAGAGTTTATTTCAATATATTCAGAGTTTCGTATATATATTCAGAGTTTCATATATATATATTCAGCTCAAGGGGCCTCACCAGAGGTTTTAGTGGGCACTTTAGAGCAGTGACTAAACTCCTAGGAGGAGCTGAGGGGCTGCACTGGTTCATCCACTGAAGACCAGTAGACATGCTGGTGGAGACCAGGAAGTGCTTGAACAACAAGCCCACAACAGGACCATCAATGTGCACACTGGAAGACAACCAGTGGAGACACTTAGAACCATGAAATGTGGCTCTGCTTCTGGTTCTGCTCAGGACTGGGACTGCCCAGTTCTGACTGATGACACGGATCCTAAAGGTCAAAGGTCAACTTGACTGTGACATCATCATCCATCACTGAAGGCCTCTTAGTGACATCTTCAGGATCAATGATGACTTCATTTTCCCACCATGACATTTCAATGTTCTATCAAAGTTCTTGAAGGTTCCCTATCAACCTGTTTAAATATGCAAATGAGGCATCAACTCCAAACGTCCACATATCAAAGCTGATCCTGAACCAGAGATGAGAACAGATTTCATCATTGATGAGTTGGTGTTGACGCCATTTTTGCTCATGTTTCCATTTCTTCTTCAGGCTGGTGAAGTGTAAGCTCTCAGAGAGAAGTTGTTCAGTTCTGTCTTCAGTTCTCAGCTCTCAGTCCTCCAGTCTGAGACAACTGGACCTGAGCCTGAACCTGCTGCAGGATTCAGGAGTGGAGCTGCTGGGTGCTGGACTGGAGGATCCCCACTGTCACCTGGAAACTCTCAGGTCAGTAGCAGAAACCTGCCTCCCCCACTGAGCGTCACCTGGATGGATCTTATGTGGTTGGAATGATTCACCTTAACAAAGATTTGATTTGAATCACGATTCATGACTGCAGCTTTGATTCATTTAGAACGATTGGAGTCGATTCAATTCGGGGTCTCTAAAGTGATTCAGTCACTTTTTGCCAGACTTCAACTGAACTGTCCAACTGTGCCATGAATACCAGGCTACTAGAGAGTTCAGGGAGGAGTCCCAGATCTCTGCTGTTTGCTGGAGGGAATCAGGTTTAAAATAATGGACAGAAACAAGAACACAACAGTTCATGGCAAATGTCTACCTTTTGTTTGAATTATCAGTGCTTTGCATGTTGCAGCATCACAGCACAACAATAAAGTGCACCAAAGCTCTGTTCAGGTTCATGAGGGCGGTCCTGGCCGGCCCAGGTGTGGCGCCTCAGGAGGTGGTTGAACAGATCAGTGGTGTTGCCGTTGTGTTTTATTCCACATTTACATTCTCCAAACAGCCACTGACTGATTGAAACCTCCTCCGTCTTTCTAAAAGCCAAAGTGTTGACATGCACTCTCCAAAACCATGGCAGGAAAATGTCTCTCTCTCCTCTGCGTGTCCATCAGAACGCCAGTTTGCTGAGCACAGATGGATGCATGTGAATGGTAGGGTTAGAAAGTGGTTCATCGATCTCTGGATGAGTGGTTCCACACCTGGATCTGATAGTGGGAGAGAGACACAGAGAGCAGAGAATGAGTGGACACGGCAGCCAAACGTCCTGAAACGTGACCTGTGATTGAGACACAACCCCATGAGGTCATGTTGTCCTCAGAGCCGTCAGAAGAATCTCTCTCAGTGAGCTGTCACGTGATCAGACGGTGTCATAATACGCCGCCGTTCGCTCAGCGATGGTCTTTCTGCTTCAACAGAGGACATCAGCTGATCCTTCACTGGGGCCCAGGACTCATTGGTGGACAAACCACTGAGAGAATGTGGCCCCATGTGGACCAGACCACCTCTGAATGTGGTTCCAGTGATCAGATCTCAGGAAACATGGAGTGCTGGCACGCCTGCTATTAAGACTGACAGCAAGAGGAGAGAGAAGTCAATGATTCACTCTGAAGAAACAAGAGACTCTCAAACGTCTGTGAGCATGAAATCATGACAATTAATATCCCCAAGGTCAACTTGACTGTGACATCATCATCCAGCACTGAAGGCCTCTTAGTGACATCTTCAGGATCAATGATGACTTCATTTTCCCACCATGACATTTGAATGTTCTATCAAAGTTCTTGAAGGTTCCCTATCAACCTGTTTAAATATGCAAATGAGGCTTCAACTCCAAACGTCCACATATCAAAGCTGATCCTGAACCAGAGATGAGAACAGATTTCATCATTGATGAGTTGGTGTTGACGCCATGTTTGCTCATGTTTCCATTTCTTCTTCAGGCTGAGGGGCTGTAAGCTCTCAGAGAGAAGTTGTTCAGTTCTGTCTTCAGTTCTCAGCTCTCAGTCCTCCAGTCTGAGACAACTGGACCTGAGCCTGAACCTGCTGCAGGATTCAGGAGTGGAGCTGCTGTGTGCTGGACTGGAGGATCCACACTGTCACCTGGAAACTCTCAGGTCAGAGTCCAGCTCTCATCTTAGCAGGCCTCCACTCCACCCACAATTTCTTTACTTTGACTCAAACGTTCATGATGAATTGGTTAGATTTTGGGGTTCAAAGGTCATGTGACAACAAAACATGTTCTTAATGAAGAGATTTGAGCCGATGTTCAAGCCACATGAAGGTCAGTTTTATTCTGGAGGGTCGATCGTAGCCTGATCAGTGAGCAACCGGCCGTCTGACATTTGGAGGAATTTCAAACGCTCAGAAGTGTCGGTCAGCGTCGTCGTGATCTCCTACAGTGGAAGCAGAGCTACCAGCCCTTTCTCCAACCTCAGGTCACCTGACACTTATACAGTGATGAGCCACATCACGGAGGCAGGTTGGTTGCTATGGCAACAGCAGGAATGCCTGTCAACTACTGCTGTGAATCTGTTCTTTATGAATAGTCACCTTCCAAACCTCCCTCAGTGGTCACCATGTAGCAGTGGGACGTCACTCAAGAAGTGATGGTCAACTTCAGCACGAGTGCCTGAGTCCAATGTGTTGTTTTCCTGACCTCCAGCCTGGATTTCCAGTTGTTTCCAGGGAACAGCAGCATTTGCTGCCGCCTCCATAAAAAGGCTCCAGCCACCCAGAGGTGTCTGCCTGCTTCGTGCAGCGGCTCCAAGCACTTCTGGTTGAACACGTCTCTCTTTGATGTGGGTGGGGACTCGTCACCATGGTAACACAGTGGAGGAGGAGCTTGTTCCTGTGGTTCATCCTTAACTATGAATGTGTGATAGATTCTCTAGTAATGGAGAAAGAAGCGTTTTATCAGAGGGTAGTGAGAAGGTGAACTCCTGTCGTGAGTGACGGGACTCAACAACCTGTACGCTGTCATGACAGTGAAACAGCAGAAACCTCACTGATCAAAGCAGGTCACCAGAGAGAAGTCAGAACAAAGACTGGAGGAGGAAGTGTTCCATTTGTTGGTGAAGACCAGAGGAACTTGACAAAGCAGCTGCTGGTGTGGGAAGCAGTGAGAGCAGATGGACAGAATCCAGCTGTTTGTCAACAGTTCCTCTGGAATATCCTGCTGGTAGTAGATTACTGAGGCCTGGTAGCTTTGTTCCCGAGGAAACTGTCACTGTGACGGTGCAGTTGGACCACAGCCTTTAGCCTGGCACTGCAAAAGCAACTATAAAAACCTCACTAACTTGGAGTGAAGACCATCAACATCTGAGAGGTTCAGGTTCCAGGATTTGGTAGAACAGTGAATTAACTCTGTTCTCTTAACTGCAGCCTTTTAGGTTGTGGGATCAGAGAGGAAGGTTTTACTTCTCTGGCCTCGTCTCTGAGCTCCAACCCCTCCCACCTGAGAGAGCTGCACCTGAGGTTCAATCATCCAGGAGGCCCAGGAGTGGAGCTGCTGTCTGCTGGACTGAAGGATCCTCACTGGAGGCTGGAGACTCTCAGGTAGGAACATAGAAGCAGAGCTTCAGAACAACAATAAAGGTTCTCCCCAGAACTTCCTCAGAACTGATTCAGTCATATTTGCTTTGTTCTCTGGTGTTTGATCAGACGTTAGACCAACTGGAGGAGGCCCTCAGGGAGATGTTGGGCCCCAAAGTGACATCAAAATATTTCAGACATGATGGACAGTTTCACAAAATACTGATTATTTTTAGTTTGTTTCATTCATAACTGTTACAGTGAAATACTATAAAGCAGCACATCTAAAGTTCACTGCAGTTTGTAAAGACAATTTCCCTGAAATGTGGGTGCAGAGGGACTTCCTGCAAGGTGGTGCCTGAGGCCTCCATCAGACCTCCTGTGTCTTTAAACTGTCCCACTATGCTGAGCGTTTGCTTCCTGCTGAGGCTCATACCCACCACGTCTTTTTGATGTCTTTCCTCCAGGCTCTAGACACCAGCCTGATGGACTTGAAGGTGCTTCACATGTGGAGTTTGTCTCCTGAAGGACGAGCTACTTGAGTGCATCCTTGCTGGTCTCTCCCTGCCCAGAAAAGGAGTGTTGAGTTTCTCTGTACAGCTTCTGAGCCCAACCAGCGGAGGTTGATTCCCTGAGGCTCAGTTCCCCAGACAGCTTCAAGATTCAGGCTTTCTCAGCTTTTCCAGATGAAGGTTGTTCCTGATTGTCTCATGTTTGTATTCCTGCTGACCCCTGACCCTGGTAACCCTCCTGCTGAAGGTTGTTCCTGATTGTCTCATGTTTGTATTCCTGCTGACCCCTGACCCTGGTAACCCTCCTGATGAAGGTTGTTCCTGATTGTCTCTTGTTTGTATTCCTGCTGACCCCTGACCCTGGTAACCCTCCTGATGAAGGTTGTTCCTGATTGTCTCTTGTTTGTATTCCTGCTGACCCCTGACCCTGGTAACCCTCCTGATGAAGGTTGTTCCTGATTGTCTCATGTTTGTATTCCTGCTGACCCCTGACCCTGGTAACCCTCCTGATGAAGGTTGTTCCTGATTGTCTCTTGTTTGTATTCCTGCTGACCCCTGACCCTGGTAACCCACCTGATGAAGGTTGTTCCTGATTGTCTCTTGTTTGTATTCCTGCTGACCTCTGACCCTGGTAACCCTCCTGATGAAGGTTGTTCCTGATTGTCTCTTGTTTGTATTCCTGCTGACCCCTGACCCTGGTAACCCTCCTGATGAAGGTTTCTGCTGCATTCAAAGAGAACTTCTTGACATGAACTTTTTTATAGACTTTACAACGACGTTAAAATGAAACAGATGTTTGATTCCCAAGAACTCAGGTTGTCAAAGGTTGTTGAAGCTGAGCTGAAACGAATCCCTTGGGCCAGCAGACGTTCTCTTTTCTATCCATGTTAGAATTAAATAGATGAGGACTCCCAACTCCTTGAACCGTTGAGCAAAGGAAGTCAGAAGTGAGGTTCATCTTGAAAGAGTACCAAACTCCATGTGATGTTAAAGGGAGACAGGATTCAGGTCTGTCCTCCTCAGCATGGATGAGGACTGCAAGGTAGTGATTGGATGATGATCCCTTAAGGAGTGAACTGACACACTACACTAACTGTGTCGGCACTGTTTTGACACTGTGTTGGCCACTCAATAGCGACCCCTGCAGGAGCTCTCAATCATTGCAGGTAAACAAACTGAAAAAAGATGGAAAAGCTTCCATACTGCTAACCCAACATCAGCCTGTGAAATAACATTTAATCGCTCATCCTTTCCTTCAAATATCATCTCATCATTGCAGAATTTCATTTGTTCAATTTGTTTGTGTAAATGCTGAAATGAGTCGCTGTGTAAAATGGAGCAAATTTGTCTATAAAACAATTCAGAACTGAAATTTTCAACTTCTCTATGGAATTTTGTGAACTTAAGTGTTGAATCATATAAAATAAAAGACTAAAAAGTGATTAATTTCTGCATTTTTATTGAGGAACACAAGTTCTGTCAGGTCCATTCACGTCAAGAAACAATGGGATGATAATGTGCTTGATTGTTTATTCTAGCACAAACTGGTGGTACGGCTCTGTTCAGAGGAGTCCCCTGAGAATTTTTCATGAGCACCATGAAACAGGGGACCAGCAGCATGAGGGAAGGTTCTCCCAGTTTAAGACTGGAAGAGCAAACATACCCCCGTGAACAGAGCAGCAACATGACATGGAATGAACTATGCCATGTATACACGACAAGGTGGAGCTGGGGAGGTGGAGGGTAGCAAGTTGTGAGCAGGAGCAATTGTACAGGAAATGGCAGCAGATAGCAGCAGGCAGAGCAGCATAGCCAGAAGCTAGCAGAGCGGTCGTTGAGGCCGGGTGACATTTAAGTTGAGAGGGGTCAATCAGAAGTGAGGGATTTGATCAGCTGATGCGGAGCAGCTGTAGATAAGCTGATTGATCAGTTCGATTGATGGATGGGAAAGCCAATCGCGGCTTTCCCGCGGACTTTAGCTTTTTGGTGACAGCGCCACCTATCGAATTAGATGACAGCAAAATACTCCTTTCTAACTATAGTATAAAAGGTTTATTCCACCAAAATACTACTTCCTGTCCTTTCGTTTCTAACTATAGTATAAATGGTTTCTTCCAATTCCACAAAATACTTTCTAATTTATAGTTTTAAAGGTTCGTTCCACCAAAATACTTTCTAATTTATAGTTTTAAAGGTTCGTTCCACCAAAATACTTTCTAATTTATAGTTTTAAAGGTTTGTTCCACCAAAATACTTTCTAATTTATAGTTTTAAAGGTTCGTTCCACCAAAATACTTTCTAATTTATAGTTTTAAAGGTTCGTTCCACCAAAATACTGCTTCCTGTCCAACTTCTCAGTTTTAAAGGTTCCTTCAGTTGAGGGCTCCTGGTTCTGTGTGAGGGGTTGAGGGTCGATATGGGATGATGAGGAAGATTTCATGTCCCGATGGTCCTGCTAAAGTAACTGTGAGTCATGACATCAAACAATGTCATCAAAATACGCTTGAACTTTTAAAATGGTAATAAAATCCACTGGAATCATTTTACCACAAACACTTTTATTGTGATTTTGTGAGCATCATTTTTCAAACATTATAACATAAACTTTAAAAAGGGTCCATTCACTAACACTCTTACTTGAAGGTAGTCACTGATATCAGTAAATAGCTGATAAAGATTTGTGCTCATGTTTTAATTCTCTACTCTGACCTGTGCTGAGACACTGGACCAGAGAGGAAGACCTGCTCAGCCTCCTGCATGGACCAATTCTGCAGCTCAGTGATGACGACGAGGGATTCAGCATTGAGTTCAAGCATTGAGCGATCTACCACTGAGCTACACCCCCTCTGTCAGAGTCACTGTTTTACTGATGCAGCAACACAAACACAGACACAACATTTTTATTCTTCATTTTAGGGATAAAAAGGAAGTCAGCCTGTGATCTCAAAGGCTCTGTGATCTCAGTAGTTTCACTGTGATGTCAGCCCACACAACCTTAGACCACAGAGGCAAGTCAGGCTCCAGGAAGCTGAGGCTGCTCCGTTCTCAGTCCAGTCCAGAGTGAAGGTTTCCCTCTCTGAAGCTTTCCAATCCAGCCCAGATCCTCTCTGACTAGCAGGAGTCTTTGACCAGGAAATGAGAATTATATTGAACGTCTGCTCATCCTCAGAATGAAGTAAAAGTATTTGTGTTCCTAAAATAATCTCCAGATGCTAAGATCAATTATTAACATTGATTGACAGCTCTAAACTGACCCATCATCACTATACAGTTGCAAACTGAGGACTGGAATATTTAGAAATCCACAGATGCTCATAACAACTGGTAGTACAAGTACATAGTAGAGACGACTGTAGGAAGTAGCAGTTGTGAGCCTTGAAGAAAATGCAGTAAAGACAGGAAGCCCCATCACATTGTCAGTGTTTCAGTGACTGGCATTGTGAAGAGACTGAGACAAAGTCAGTTATGAATGGAGGGCTGAGTTGGAGCAGAGGGGGGCAGGATCCTGGGGGGGCTGAGGTGTCTGGTGGTCTTGGTGGACCCTCTGCATCTCAAGCTGAGACCACAGAGTCCTGTGTTCTTGAGTCATTGTGTATAGTCTCTTTTGTTGGAGAGCTCAGTGTGGTCCCTGATGGTCTAGTGGCTAGGATTCGGCGCTCTCACCGCCGCGGCCTGGGTTCGATTCCCGGTCAGGGAATGAGTTATTTAGAGGTTGAGGGAGAGGTGATCAGGTGGTCCACATGATGGTGGAGGTGATGAACTGTGAATCCATCATGGCTCCACTCTCACCCCCATTGTAGTGTTCTTGGTTCACTCTGCCATGGCCCCATGTTGAAGGGTGACTGTCTCATTCAGGTTCAACCCTTTGTAAGACACTATTAAGTCACTGACTCCTGCAAGGACAAACTCTGGTCAGTGTGGTCCCTGATAGTCCAGTGGCTAGGACTGGTGCTCTCACTGCCACAGCCTAGGGTTCAAGTCCTGGTCAGGGAAGCTGTGGATACCCTGAGGTTCTAGCCAACTATGGACTGATAGCTGACCTCCCCTCCTCTCTAAAATCCTGGAGAAAGCAGCTGTTAATCAGCTGAGTGACTTCCTCCATAACAAGAGTTGATTTGAGGGTTTCAGCCTGGTTTTAGAGCACAGCACTGGTAGAAGTCACTGGATATATAAATATATATTATAGATAAATATCGGCCGACTCATCAATGGCTGAGGAATACATTCAGTCAGTAGCATATCAGTCCTCTGAAGCTGTAACGTGAGCCCACTTCTACCGACTAGAGGAGAGGTAAAATTACACCTGAAATCTGAGGTTTGTCCCTCAAAAAGAACCGCGATGTACTAAAAGTTTCCTCCCCAGAATGATTCTATCAACAAACACTTTAAATTGATATTCTGGAGTTTTATTTCAGTCGCCTGGAATGTGCTGTGGAGTGAGTAAGATGGTATTTAAATGGCAGGCCTATCCACTCGCGCTAGCACTAGCATTGCAGATAGCGTCAGCAGGACCAGACCCAATGGGTCCAAAACTGTCTCCAGTTGCTGGTAGCACCCTGGTGAGCTGGGAAGGCCAAAGGTCCAAAAAAGTGAACCTCCCCTTCAAGACTGCAACTGCTCCAGAAAGCAGCTGCACGTGCATGGACAGGAACTAGGAGGAGAGACCACATCACCAATCCAGAACACAGTTTAAAATCCTTCTCCTCACTCTTAAAGCTCTGAAAGGAAAATTCCAGCTAAAAAGGAACCTCGGGTGTGTTCTTGTGTTTTTATTATTTCTAACGATTGCAAATGGAACCCAGTTGTGGTGAATAGTAATAAAAAGAAGAAAGAGAAGTAACATAATTTCTTAATTTCTGTATAGATTTGCCAATCCGATTCAAAACCAGATATTATCGCTGCCTGTTTTGCTTCATTTCTCCATCTCACTGCTTCTCTTAGTTCTGTGTCCACCCAGGGTGATTTCATATTCCTGACTGTATATTTTCTTAGAGGAGCATGTCCTTTCCTTGCAGTTACCACTCGGTTCTGATCAGAACACCCCACTGGTCTAGATAATGCTTTGGAACAGAAATAGCTCCAGTTTGGGAGTATGTGGTCTGTGCATGTTTCACTTTCGCCCCATCTTTCCTAGAACACTCTTGTTGATCTTTCCACCATCTGTGTTCAATTACATGTTCTTGCATCGCAGCTTCTCTTGAAGTGGACCAGTTCCAATCTATGTTTGTGTCTCCAGGCAAATAAATGTCTCGATCAAGATGGCGTCCTCTATCTAACATGAAACCTTGCACTTGGTGGTCTGGACACACCCTACAAGCAATGGTTGAACATGAGGTAGACTGATTTGCACCCAGATCACTTCAGTATTGCAGCCATCAAATCCAATCTTTCTTTTGCTGGAATGTGATTTTGTACATAAACTGCTCCACCTCCTCCATAGCTGTTCCTGTCTCTTGTAAAAATATTGTACCCCTGGATTCCCAGTGCATCCTCATTGAATGTATCATCAAGGTGAGTTTGTGATCTTGCCAATCGATGGATATCCAAGGACAAGAGTTGGGACACTTCTGTTATTCTATTTCTCAGGCTGCAGATATTTTTGTGAGCCGACTGAAACCCTTTTCTTGGTAAATTAATTACAATCATAATAAACATAAATGGGACTTAATCGTCTTTCCTTTATTTTGTGAACCATAACACACAACCACACAACCACACACACAGACACACACGATTTTCCAATTAACATACTGCAACCTCATCTTCTCACCCCACCCCCACTGATGAACTATCTGGCCACGACTTGTCTTCCAATAACAATACAGCCACATGCAACAGGACAGTTTGTGTCCATGTGTAGAGTCAAAACATATATACACATACACACATGTACACACATGATGTCATCAAAAAGAAACCCTTCCTCTGGGGAATTGTGAGTCATGTAATGTGCTATAGGGCCGAGTCGTTGTGCTTCTATTCCTTCTACAGCAGCCACGGAAATATGGGGCGAGGTTTTATCAACCTGAAACAGTGACAAAGCCAAACCTCCAACGTTTGGTTGATAGAAAACACCTTTTGGGGTTCTTGCCAAAGTATCTGAGAACACAGAGAATTGTGATCCCGTATTTGGGTCTAACAGTTTGAAGTAGGCAACATCCGTTCCTGTCATATCAACATGTAGAGTTACATGGAGGTCTTGTAAACCTGTTAACCTGGAATGATCTGGCAGGTCTTCTTTTCCTGCTAAGAAATCATCCGTCTGAATCCAGGACACCGTCAGCATCTGATTGAAAAGGAGTACATGAGAGAATAATAGCATCCTGTATTTACAGCCTGTAGCATGTTGAAGAAGCACTTAGAGTCATGGTCAGGGACTGTGGTATGAACGCCTTCAGGAGAACAATGAATAGTTGCACGCCACTTGGTGAACAAATCCCGACCCAATAGATTACTTGGTGAGTTATCAGTGATTACAAATGGATGCTCTCATGAAATGGGTCCAAATTGAACTTTGGCTGGTGCTCCAATGGACTTTGCATAGTTGCTCCAGCAATTGCTACTGTTTTTATATTTTCAGAAGTAGGAACTAATCCTACACGGTTAGCATCTGACTTATTAATGGTGGAAACTGATGCACCTGTGTCCACTAAGAGTTCAGCAGATTTTCCATCTCCTGATAATTCAACTTTAGGTTCAGCAGTTAGAGTTATTTGAGAGCATTCAGTTACAACTTTCTGTTTTTCATTTTTAGTGTTTCACACACTGGAAGACACTGAAGTGCTGTCCTATTGTTGAGGGGGATGCCACAGGTTCAGAGGCGGTCCTGGTCTGGGGCCCTGTTGAGTCTGAGGTCTGGGGTGCCAGTTTCCTCTTCCTGTTGGTCTTGGCCTTCAACCCCTCTACCTCTTCTAGGATACAATCCTCTTCATTAATCACTTCTTCTCCTTCATCATTTAACACACATTTTTGTCCTGGTATCCTAGGTTTCCAGGTTCTAGTTCTTCTTCTAAATGCAGGGCTCCATTGAGCAGTGGGAGAGAGTGAGGCAGACAAGTTCTGCTCTCTTTTAGGAAGCTTAGACAGTTCACCAAGTGACGGAACAGGACTTTGGAGATCATCATTGGCAGCAGCTGCTCAAGCAGAGGTGGAGGACTGAGTAGGTTTGCTATTGGGAGTCTGCTGCTGTAACTGGTAAAAGGTGTTCTCCTACCAGTCTACATGATCAGTGGAGTCGTTGCATCGAGTCTGTAACCTCAGGTGTTTAGGATCCCATCCTCGTCACCATTAATTGTGGTCCAGTGGCCCAGTGTGGGGGGGTCGTCCGGCGGAGCAGTGAACAGAAAGGAGGCGTGGTCTCTTTCTCAAACCTTACACACTTTATTCATGCATGAGAGAGAAGTTACAGCACTCATAGAGCATCAGAAGTTCTCTGGTGTTTCTGAGGAACAGTCAGCTATTGATCACCGTGGGGAGGGGACATACAGATTGGAGGTAGAGTCATGTCACATCCAAGGATTCTCAAAATCTCAATATAGGCGCCCAGGTTGAGGTCAAATGGTTCAGATTATTAAAATTAACACATACAAACATCAATCTGCCAACCACAAAGTAAGTTTACAACTTTGAAACCTGGAGCATGAGGGTACACACCTCAGCTCCTGTGGTTTGACCCAAATATATTGTAACGTCCATGAATAAGCATCCTATTCTGCATGAATAGCACTTTTACAACATGAGCAAACATTCTCTAAGGTTTTAACCGTCTCAGCTGTGACGCTCTTCCACATTCTGCCTGACGTTTGCAGAGAAACATAGAAACCAACAGGTCATCTTCAGCTGCACAGTCATATATTTCCATTAGCTCATTTCTGAAGAACTCACATTAAATAATAGAAAAAGATACATAAGAGAAACATAGAACAGGAGAGTGCTCAAACAATAAAGAAACTAAGCGAGGTTCTACAGAATGAAAGGAGATCCCTGACATGGCCGGATTCCTTTCCTTTGCTAATTAATTAGTAAGATCATGATTAGAATGTTAGCATTTTACAGTTCTGTGACCTCAGAATATCTGGGACTCTAAAGGAAATCACTTACATGACTGGAATCCCTTTCTTGGCTTATTAAAGGATCTCAAGCCCTTCAGGACCCTGTTCTTCTGGGGGGGGGGTTGACGTTCCCCTCGCTGTGTCTCTTGTATGGCAGCAGGTATCTGGAGGGAAGGGAGCTGTTCATTCCTCCGAGATGGAAGCACCTGGGTCCAGAGCTCTCTTCATTAACTGATATTAAGTGTTTTTCTGTTGTCTTATATATTATCTTTTAATAACACTTTGTACTCACGCATACTTACAAGTCAAGCATATACATGATATAAGCTTACGTAGATCTAAAAGACAATTGTTCTTGGAATGTGTATCTGTGTTATCTCCACTATTTATGAGTTCCTTCCTGGTGTCGGAACGGTACCAACTAGTCCTGGTGCTCAGGAGATTTGTGGGACCCCCTTGTAAAACCCCTTTAACTACTTCCAGATGTTCAAGAGTTCAAAAAAGGTGACTTGCAGCTAAGTCATTGATTCTGCCTGGGATGCATGAGCAGGAGATCCCGGATCAATCACTAACATTCAAGAAGTACATTGATGAACTAAATACAGTGTTGGATCATTTTCTACCTCTTTGGGAACTGCCACAGAAACAACTTTGTTACACAGTGAAAGTTTCGAATAACCTCAAAGTGATGCTGACAGTCATGTAGTAAGAGTTGCTAACAACCTCAAAATAATGCGTCAGTGTGTCAGATGCGGGATATGATGGATGATGAGACCAAAGTGCAGACCGTAGGAATGGTGCAAAAGAGGTTTATTCGGAACTGAAGGCTTGAGGCGGGGCGAGAGGCCGAAGGCTTGAGGCGTGGCGAGAGGCCGAAGGCTTGACGTGAGACAGGAGGCTTGACAAGACGAGACGAGAAAAAACTGTGATAACGACAAATGCAGACAAATGATGACAGCCAAAAAACGACAACTGATGACAATGACCTGACCAGGAACTAAGGAGACACACAGGTTAAATACAAGCGGGGAAAAGAGACACAGGTGGTGCAATCACCCAGGTGAGACACATGAGGTAATCACAGGAGGGAGGTGAGGAAGACAGGACATGACTACAAAATAAAACAGGACACACGAGACAGGGATCTTGACACAGTGATGTCGGAAGAATTTCTAATGATCTCAAAATGATGCGACAGTGATGTAGTAAGAATTGCTAATGAACTCAAAATGATGCCAACAGTAATGGAGTGAAAGTTTCGAATAACCTCAAAGTGATGCTGACAGTCATGTAGTAAGAGTTGCTACAAACCTCAAAATAATGCGAAAGTAATGTAGTAAAAGTTGCTACGAACCTCAAAATATTGCTACAGTGATGTCGGAAGAATTGCTAATGAACTCAAAATGATGCTAACAGTAATGTAGTGATAGTTGCTAATCAACTCAGTGATGCTTACAGTAATATAGTAAGAGTTGCTACGAACCTTAAAATAATGCAACAATAATGTAGTAAGAGTTGCTGCGAACCTCAAAATAATGCAACAGTGATGTCAGAAGAATTGCTAATGATCTCAAAATGATTCTAACAGTGATTTAGTAGGAATTGCTAATGAACTCAAAATGATGATAAGATTAATGGAGTGAAAGTTTCGAATAACCTCAAAGTGATGCTGACAATCATGTAGTAAGAGTTGCTATGAACCTCAAAATAATGTGACAGTAATGTAGTAAAAGTTGCTACGAACCTCAAAATAATGCGAAAGTGATTTCGGAAGAATTGCTAATGATCTCAAAATGATGCGACAGTGATGTAGTAAGAATTGTTTATGTACTCAAAATGTTTTAACAGTAATGCAGTGATAGTTTAGGATAACCTCAAAGTGATGCTGACAGTCATGTAGTAAGAGTTGCTACGAACCTCAAAATAAGGCGACAGTGATTTTGTAAGAACTGCTAATGAACTCAAAATGATGCTGACATTAATGTAGTGATAGTTGTGAATAAACTCATTGATGCTTACAGTAATGTAGTAAGAGTTGATACGAACCTCAAAATAATGCGACAGTGATGTAGGAAGAATTGCTAATGATCTCAAAATGATGCTAACACTGATGTAGTAAGAATTGCTAATGAACTCAAAATGATGCTGACAGTAATGTAGTAAGAGTTGAAACTAACCTCAAAATGATGCGACAGTGATGTTGAAGAATTACTAATAAACTCAAAATGATGCTAACGGTAATGTAGTGCCAGTTGCTAATAAACTCAGTGATGCTAACAGTAATGTAGTAAGTTTTTCGAACAACCTAAAAGTGATGCTGACAGTCATGTAGTAAGAGTTGCTACTAACCTCAAACTAATGCAACAGTAATGTAAGAGTTGCTACGAACTTCAAAATAATGCGACAGTTATGTCGGAAGAATTGCTAATGATCTCAAAATGATGCGACAGTGATGTCGTAAGAATTGCTAATGAACTCAAAATGATGCTAAGAGTAATGTAGTGATAGCTGCTAATAAAATCAGTGATACTTTCAGTAATGTACTAAGTGTTTCGAACAACCTCAAAGTGAGGCTGAAAGTCATGTGATTAAAGTTGCGAGTCACCTAAAAATGATGCTGACGGTAATGTAGCAAGAGTTGCTACGAAGCTCAAAATAATGCGAGTGATGTAGTAAGAATTGCTCATGAACTCAAAATGATGCTAACAGTAATGTAGTGATGGTTACTAATGAACTCAGTGATGCTTACAGTAATGTAGTAAGAGTTACTACTAATCTCAAACTAATGCAAAAGTAATTTAGTAAGAGTTGATACGAACCTCAAAAAAATGCGACAGTGATGTCGGACGAATGGCAAATGATCTCAAAATGATGCGACAGTGATGTAGTAAGAATTGCTAATGAACTCAAAATGATGTTAAAAGTAATGTAGTGATAGTAGCGAATAAACTCAAAGTGATGCTGACAGTAATGTAGTAAGAGTTGCTAAGAACCTCAAAATAATGCCAGAGTGATGTTGGAAGAATTGCTAATGATCCCAAAATAATGCGACAGTGATGTCGTAATTATTGCTAATAACCTCAAAATAATGCGTCAGTGATGTCGTGAGAATTGCTAATGATTTCAAAATGATGCGACAGTGATGTAGTAAGAATTGCTAATAAACTCAAAATGATGCGACAGTGATGTAGAAAGAATTGCAAATTAACTCAAAATGATGCTAACAGTAATGGAGTGAAAGTTTTGAATAACCTCAAAGTGATGCTGACAGTCATGTAGTAAGAGTTGCTACAAAACTTAAAATAATGCAACAGTAATGTAGTAAAAGTTGCTACGGACCTCAAAATAATGCGAAAGTGATGTCGTAAGAATTGCTAATGATCTCAAAATGATGCGACAGTGATGTAGTAAGAATTGCTAATGAACTCAAAATGATGCTAACAGTAATGGAGTAAAGTTTCGAATAACCTCAAAGTGATGCTGACAGTCATGTAGTAAGAGTTGCTACGAACCTTAAAATAATGCAAAAGTAATGTAGTAAGAGTTACTACGAACCACAAAATAATGCGGCAGTAATGTAGTAAAAGATGCAACGAACCTCAAAATATTGCGACAGTGATGTCGGAAGAATTGGTAATGAACTCAAGATGATTCTAACAGTAATGTAGTGATGGTTACTAATAAACTCAGTGAAGCTTACAGTAATGTAGTAAGTGTTTCCAACAACCTCAAAGTGATGCTGACAGTCATGTAGTAAGAGTTACTACTAACCTCAAACTAATGCAAAAGTAATTTAGTAAGAGTTGATACAAACCTAAAAAAGATGCGACAGTGATGTCAGAAGAATGGCTAATGATCTCAAAATGATGCGACAGTGATGTAGTAAGAAATGCTAATGAACTCAAAATGATGCTAACAGTAATGGAGTGAAAGTTTCGAATAACCTCAAAGTGATGCTGACAGTCATGTGGTTCGAGATGCGAGTAACCTAAAAATGATGCTGACAGTGATGTAGTAAGAGCTGCTAATAACCTAAAAATAATGCTACAGTGAGGAAGGATGAATTGTTAATTAACTCAAAAATGATGCCAACAGTAATGTAGTGATAGTTGCTAATAAACTCAAAGTGATGCTGACAGTAATGGAGCAAGTGTTTCGAACAACCTCAAAGTGGTGCTTACAGTCATGTAGAAAGAGTTGTCATGAACCTTAAAATATTGCAACAGTAATGTAGTATGAGTTGCTAAGAACCTCAAAATAATGCGACAATGATGTCAGAAGAATTGGTAATGATCTCAAAATGATGCTAACAGTAATGGAGTGAAAGTTTCAAATAACCTCAAAGTGATGCTGACAGTCATGTAGTAAGAGTTGCTATTAACCTCAAAATGATGCGACAGTGATGGAGAAGGAATTGGTAATGATCTCAAAATGATGCTAACAGTAATGGAGTGAAAGTTTCAAATAACCTCAAAGTGATGCTGACAGTCATATGGTTAGAGTTGCGAGTAACCTAAAATTGATGCTGACAGTAATCTAGTAAGAATTGCTAAGAACCTAAAAATAATGCTACAGTGATGTCGTGAGAATTGCTAATGATTTCAAAATGATGCGACAGTGATGTAGGAAGAATTGTTAATGAATTCAAAAATGATGCTGACAGTAATGGAGTGATAGTTGCTAATAAACACAGTGATGCTTACAGTAATATAGTAAGTGTTTCGAACAACTTCAAAGTGATGCTGTAAGTCATGTAGTAAGAGTTGCTACGAACCTCCAAATAATGCGACAGTGATGTAGAAAGAATTGCTCATGAACTCAAAATGATGCTAACAGTAATGTAGTGATAGTTGCGAATAAACTCAAAGTGATGCTGACAGTAATGTAGTAAGAGTTGCTAAGAACCTCAAAATAATGCCACAGTGATGTTGGAAGAATTGCTAATGATCCCAAAATAATGCGACAGTGATGTCGAAATTATTGCTAATAACCTCAAAATAATGCGACAGTGATGTAGTAAGAATTGCTAATAAACTCAAAATGATGCGACAGTGATGTAGTAAGAATTGCAAATTAACTCAAAATGATGCTAACAGTAATGGAGTGAAAGTTTCGAATAACCTCAAAGTGATGCTGACAGTCATGTAGTAAGAGTTGCTACGAACCTTAAAATAATGCAAAAGTAATGTAGTCAGAGTTACTACGAACCTCAAAATAATGCGACAGTGATGTCAGAAGAATTGGTAATGATCTCAAAATGATGCGACAGTGATGTCGTAAGAATTGCTAATGAGCTCAAAATGATGCTAACAGTAATGGAGTGAAAGTTTCCAATAACCTCAAAGTGATGCGGACAGTCATGTGGTTAGAGTTGCAAGTAACCTAAAAATGATGCTGACAGTGATGTAGTAAGAATTGCTATTAAACTCAAAAAGATGCGAACAGTAACTTAGTGATAGCTTCTAATAAACTCAGTGATGCTTACAGTAATGTAGGAAGTTACTAATAACCTGAAAATAATGCTACAGTGATGTAGTAAGAGTTGCTACGAACCTCAAAAAAATGCGACAGTGATGTCGGAAGAATTGCTAATGATCTCAAAATGATGCGACAGTGATGTAGTTAGAATTGCTAACGAACTCAAAATGATGCTAACAGTAATGGAGTGAAAGTTTCCAATAACCTCAAAGTGATGCTGACAGTCGTGGTTAGAGTTGCGAGTAACCTAAAAATGATGCTGACAGTGATGTAGTAAGAATTGCTATTAAACTCAAAATGATGCTAAAAATGACGTAGTGATAGTTGATAATAAACTCAGTGATGCTTACAGTAATGTAGTAAGTGTTTCAAACAACCTCAAAGTGATGCTGACAGTCATGTGGTTAGAGTTGCTACGAACCTTAAAATAATGCGACAGTGATGTCGGAAGAATTGCTAATCATCTCAAAATGATGCTGACAGTCATGTAGTAAGAATTGCTAATAAACTCAAAATGATGCTAACAGTAATGTAGTGAAAGTTTGGAATAACCTCAAAGTGATGCTGACAGTAATGTAGTAAGAATTGCTCATGAATCCAAAATGATGCTAACAGTAATGTAGTGATGGTTACTAATAAACTCAGTGATGCTGACAGTAATGTAGAAAGAATTGCTACAAACCTCAAAATAATGCTATAGTGATGTAGAAAGAGTTGCTACGAACCTCAAAATAATGCGACAGTGATGTCAGAAGAATTGCTAAGGTACTCAAAATGATGCTTACAGTAATGAAGTGAAAACTTCGAATAACCTCAAAGTGATGCTGAAAGTCATGTGGTTAGAGTTGCGAGTAACCTAAAAATGATGCTGACAGCGATGTCGTAAGAATTGCTATGAAACTCAAAATGTTGCTAACAGTAACGTTGTGATAGTTGCTAATAAACTCAGTGATGCTTACAGTAATGTAGTAAGTGATTCGAACAACCTCAGAGTGATAGTGAAAGTCACGTAGTAAGAGTTGCTACTAACCTCAAAAAAACACTACAGTGATGTCGTAAGAATTGCTAATGATCTCAAAATGATGCTAACAGTAACGTAGTGATAGTTGCTAATAAACTCAGTGATGCTGACAGTAATGTAGTAAGAGTTGCTACGAATATCAAAATAATGCGACAGTGATGTGAGAAGAATTGGTAATGATCTCAAAATGATGCGACAGTGATGTCATGTGAATTGCTAATCATCTCAAAAGGATGCTAACTGTAATGTAGTGAAAGTTTCGAATAACCTCAAAGTGATGCTGACAGTCTTGTAATAAAAGTTGCTACGAACCTCAAAATAATGCGACAGTGATGTCGTTAGAATTGCGAATAAACTCAAAATGATGCTAACAGTAATGTAGTGATAGTTGCTAATAAACTCAGTGATGTTTACAGTAATGTAGTAAGTGTTTCGAACAACCTCAAAGTGATGCTGACAGTCATGTAGTGAGAGTTGCTACGAACCTCAAAATAATGCGACAGTGATGTAGTAAGAAATGCTAATGATCTCAAAATGATGGTGACAGTAATGGAGTAAGAATTGCTAATGAACTCAAAATGATGCTAACAGTATTTTCGTGATAGTTGCTAATAAACTCAAAGTGATGCTGACAGTAATGTAGCAAGTGTTTCGAATAACCTCAAAGTGATGCTTACAGTCATGTAGAAAGAGTTGCTACGAACCTCAAAATAATGCAACAGTAATGTAGTAAGAGTTGCTATGAACCTCCAAATAATGCGACAGTGATGTCAGAAGAATTGGAAATTATCTCAAAATGCCAACAGTGATGTAGTGAAAGTTTCGAATAACCTCAAAGGGATGCTGACAGTCATGTGGTTAGAGTTGCGAGTAACTTAAAAATGATGCTAAACTCAAAACAATGCAACAGTAATGTAGTAAGAGTTGCAACTAATCTCAAAATAATGCTACAGTGATGAAGGAAGAATATCTAATGATCTCAAAATGATGTGACAGTGATGTCGTAATAATTGCTAATGACCTCAAAATGATGCTAACAGTAATGGAGTGAAAGTTTCGAATGACCTCATAGTGATGCTGACAGTCATGTGGTTCGAGGTGCAAGTAACCTAAAAATGATGCTGACAGTGATGTAGTAAGAGCTGCTAATAACCTCAAAATAATGCTACAGTGAGGTAGGAAGAATTGTTAATGAACTCAAAGTGATGCTGACAGTCATGTAGAAAGAGTTGCCATGCACCTTAAAATATTACAACAGTAAGGTAGTATGAGATGCTATGAACATCAAAATAATAAGACAGTGATGTAGTAAGAAATGCTAATGATCTCAAAATGATGGTGACAGTAATGGAGTAAGAATTGCTAATGAACTCAAAATGATGCTAACAGTTTTGTAGTGATAGTTGCAAATAAACTCAAAGTGATGCTGACAGTAATGCAGTAAGTGTTTCGAGTAACATCAAAGTGATGCTGACAGTCATGTAGAAAGAGTTGCTATGAACCTCCAAATAATGCGACAGTGATGTCAGAAGAATTGGAAATTATCTCAAAATGCCAACAGTGATGTAGTGAACGTTTCGAATAACCTCAAAGTGATGCTGACAGTGATGTAGTAAGAGTTGCTACTAACCTCAAAATAATGCTACAGTGATGTCGTAAGAATTGCTAATGAACTCAAAATGATGCTAACAGTAATGGAGTGATAGTTGCTAATAAACTCCGCGATGCTTACAGTAATGTAGTAAGTGTTTCGAACAACCTCAAAGTGAAGCTGACAGTCATGCAGTAAGAGTTGCTACAAACCTTCAAATAATGCAACAGTCATGTCGTAAGAGTTGCTACGAACCTCAAAATAATGCGACAGTGATGTCAGAAGAATTGGTAATGATCTCAAAATGATGCTAACAGTAATGTAGTGATAGTTGCTAATAAACTCAGTGATGCTTACAGTGATGTAGTAAGAGTTGCTACGAACCTCAAAATAATGCGAAAGTGATGTCGGAAGAATTGCTAATGAACTCAAAATGATGCTAACAGTAATGTAGTGATAGTTGCGAATAAACTCCGCGATGCTTACAGTAATGTAGTAAGTGTTTCGAACAACCTCAAAGTGAAGCTGACAGTCATGCAGTAAGAGTTGCTACAAACCTTCAAATAATGCAACAGTCATGTAGTAAGAGTTGCTACGAACCTCAAAATAATGCGACAGTGATGTCAGAAGAATTGGTAATGATCTCAAAATGATGCTAACAGTAATGTAGTGATAGTTGCTAATAAACTCAGTGATGCTTACAGTGATGTAGTAAGAGTTGCTACGAACCTCAAAATAATGCGAAAGTGATGTCGGAAGAATTGCTAATGAACTCAAAATGATGCTGACAGTGATGTCATAAGAAATGCTATTTAACTCAAAATGATGCTAACAGTAATGCAGTGATAGTTGCTAATCAACTAAGTGATGCTTCCAGTAATGTAGTAAGTGTTTCGAACAACCTCAAAGTGATGCTGACAGTCATGTAGTAAGAGTTGCTACGAACCTCAAAATAATGCGACAGTAATGTCGTAAAAGTTGCTACAAACCTCAAAATATTGCGACAGTGATGTCGGAAGAATTGCTAATGAACTCAAGATGATGCTAACAGTAATGTAGTGAAAGTTTCGAATAACCTCAAAGTGATGCTGAAAGTCATGTACGAAGAGTTGCTACGAACCTCAAAATAATGCGACAGTAATGTCGTAAAAGTTGCTACAAACCTCAAAATATTGCGACAGTGATGTCGGAAGAATTGCTAATGAACTCAAGATGATGCTAACAGTAATGTAGTGATAGTTGCTAATAAACTCAGTGATGCTACAGTGATGTAGGGAGAGTTCGTCATGACATCAAAATGATGCTCCAGTGATGTCAGCTTCATAAAGACCCAGGCCACTATTTGTGGTCATGCATCATTGTGGCTGACCAATGGTCCAACTTCATCAGTCAGTCAGTCAGAGACATTAGCATTTGTCGGCCTGGCCTGCTGCCAAAGACTAACTCTGCTTTAGTTGATTTACCTCTTCAGCCATGTCACGCTCCTCTCGGCCACCTCCACGGTCAGACGCCAGGTTAAACCAGCCAATGGCGGAAGAATCACTCTCAGAATCTGAAGCGCTCGTAGCTGCAGGGTTTTTCCACACAGCTTCTGTTGAGAGACAAAGTCCATCGCTTGATTAACTCTCACCAACAGAAATGTGCAGTTTTCCACTCAGGACAGCTGCTGCATGCTGCTGTTTGTAAAAAGAAGGTCCAGTGGATCCGTTCAGTTCTACATTATTCAGCAGAGAGATGTCACCATTGAATAATGACCATATTTCCTAAAATTATAGCTCAACCACAGAGGGACCAGGCTACTAGAATGACCTCTGTTTACTAGAAGTGAACTCCTCAGCTGTCAGTGGAGTCAAATCTGTCTTAGAGAGGCCAGAGGTTCCCACACTGGTTCCCTCTCATCATGCAGCCCTGACAGCTGTGTGTGCTGTTCCAGCGTGTTGGCACCTCACTGATGAGTTTCAGGGTTGGCCCTCCCATCTGTTGCTGCACCTGAGCCAGCTTCTCCTTGGCTGTAGTGCTGATCTGAAGGATGTGACAGTGTTCCTGGCTTTGTGTCTGATGATGGAAGTGGGGATCTGATCACAGGATTTTCTGACTCCTAGATTCAGACGATGTGCAGTGCAGACTGAGTGGTGAATTTGGAGCTGTCTAGTGGATGCTGTCATGTTTGGTGCTGCGTCGCTCACAAGACACTTCACTTTGTTGGTGATGGCCCAGTCCTCCATCAGGCCTCTTTGGACTGGGGCCAAACTGTCAGCAGGGTGACTTTGTGGAAAGTCTTGCACTCCCAACACATTCATTCTCACGAATGCAGTGACAGGTCAGAGCCAAGGGAGCCTCCATGTCCACAGATGTCCACATGGCAGCTGGACTTCCTTTTTCACTCCTTCCCGTTCCTCCTGGTACTTTTTGGCCACCGTTTGTTTGATGGTCTGAAAATGACACCCAGAGTAAATCAATACATTGAAATTACAGATGAAATAAACTGGAGATATCAACTACTGCTTTAGATCATTTCCACACAAACCTTCCTGGTTGGCAAACAAATGAGGCTCAAGGACCTGAACCAGTTCCCTGAACCCTTCCCTCTCAACAGTGCTGAGGGGCTGGCAGTCCTTCAGGATCAAATTCAGCAGAGCCTCATCCAGCATCTGCTTCCTGGAAGCTGGATGGTTAAAGATGAAGGAGAGAAGAAATGAATAGGAATTAATGATCAATGAAGCAACTGTGAGTCAGTTGGAGAGTGGCTGTATACCTGAGTTCATCCTGGTGGATCTGGGACTTCATTCTCATGCCTGGCCCCATCATGCCTCAGCACTGAAGAGGTGCTTTTGTTGAGATGAGACGCTTCTGTCCAACAAATGCCACATTCAACCTGCAGAAAAGAACATGAGTGCTCAGCTAAAAGTTCCTTTCTTCATGGTGACTGGTGTTTCTTAGTCTTAGACCACCAGGTTTCCAATGAGGTGTATCGGATACGTTGTTGTGTGCCGCTGAAATCCGTCCAATTGCGGCGTTGTTTCCTCATGAAATATGTTTGCCTTAAAGCTCATTAAAGTGTTGAACCACAATATCGTTCACCATAACTTCAACTTCAAGATAACCTACTTCTACATTCCAGTCCCGGCTGCTCCTGTTCTGCTGCAGTCCAGAAAACAACAACCCGATACAATTGGCGCTCCTTCCCACAGCTCCGGCCCGGATCCGCATAGTTCCGCTGACTGACTGTGAGACGCGCTCCCTCCAGAGTGGCACAGCCCGATGGGGGTCCTTATCTGGCACGGGGGCGTAAAACAGGTGCGACTGGAAAGCCTGGTTTATTCTGCGTCGAGGGAACGCGTTGCTCTGCAATTCACCGCCAAGCCGCTAGGGGGTGTGGCTTTGTCTTTGTATTGTTTACGGGGCTCTTGTCGGATTCCTTGGTTTTCTTCCGGTCACAGACAACAATTGTTGGCCATTTGTCAGTCTTTGTAGTGCCGCGAATAATCCTTTCTTCGGCTTGGTCCATTTTTTCTTGAAGCTTTCACCACAGAAACTTTGAAAATGGCGGTGTTGTTGTGCTGCGACTGAACCGGAAATGACGTTCTGAGCGGACCAATTACAGTCCTCGACGTTGACGTCACCACGCGTTGACGCGACACGGAGGCAGGATTTTGTTGGGGTTTGCGTGGACGCGACGCAGAAGCATAAATCAGGCTTTAGTGGTTTCGAATCTCACGCCAAGCCGGAGAACCAGGTCTTGAATCAGTCACGTGGTCACTGCCGGTCGGCGAGGCTTTGGACGTCACTAAATACGTCATCGATAATCGTTTTTCAAAACGAAATCCTGGATCACTCCACTCATCACTACCGCTGCTACCAGGTTAGCGAGTCTGGAGTGGCACAGAGAACAGAGCTTGGACTCTGCTCGTTTTGAAGAAGACGAAGAAGAAAAGAAGCGGAAGGCCTCGGTCTTTGTCTCCGGAAGGCTGAGTGGCGCCGGTAGAACCTCAACATGTGCGCCGCGCAGCTGCTGCGGGTGTCGGTCCAGGAGCGGATCCTCGCCGCCGCTGAAGACTTCCTGCTGCAGCTGGGAGAAGGAGACTCAGCGGCTGGAGTCCCGGTGCTGAGAGCGCTGCTCACCGAGCGGCTGGCGGCGGCCGCGGAGCAGATCGTGGCTCTGCTGGAGGAAACCGTGGCGGAGTACGAGCGGGAGAACCGCCGGCAGAGGTTGCTGCTCGATGCCGTGGTGAAGCCCCGAGTCAGGCTGGACAGAGCAGGTGAGTCCCCCCACACTGACCAGGAGAACCGAGAGACCGCAGTCCTGCCAGCAAGTGTCTCCGGTCTGGTTGTGTCCGTAATCCGGGTCATTGTGCTCAGACCGTCTGAGCAGGAGTGGAACAACGTAGAAGTGTTTCGTAGTTGACGGCTATTCGGTGTTGGTGGAGCCTTAAAACCTCACCTGGCTCGGGACACGCTGGGCGCCATCTTGGCTGCCTCCTGACCAACATGTAGATGGCGCTGTTTGGTTTCCAGGCTGCGTCCTTCCCGCCGTAGTTCTACTGCTTTTTGTATTTGTTTGGAAGAAAAAAACAAAACTAAGAAACACGGAGAAACATCTCATAGGTTACACGTTACAAATTTTGTCCCAGCCAGAGTTTTCCTCAATTACTGGAAAGGAAAGGGACATTTCCTGATTGTTATTAATAAAGTAATCTTAGACCTTGGCTGACTGCATGTTGCTGTGTTTGGGTGGGCTGACATTTTTAGCATCAGTACAGGTCACAGTGGTCCAGCACTCACCTCTCATTCTAGAAATGAACATTCTGACTAGCAGATGTGATCATGAATGGACAAAACCATTCAGCAGAGGGGACCAGTGACCTTTGACCTGGGTGACCCAACGTTGATCCAAGCATCTGAAGCCAGCGTTTCTATTCCCAGTTTGCTGACTGGTCGTCAGTAGCAGGACGTCTCTTTTCATTGAGTTGATTTCTGTTTCTGTCTGTTGCTCCGCTGTTTCAGAGTCAAATGAAGAGATTTCTGATGTTGCTGTTTGTGTCCTGCAGATGTGGAGCAGCTGCTGGTGATTAAAGAAGAGGTTCCCCCTGAGCTGCAGGACCCAGAGCCCCCCCACATTAAAGAGGAGTGGGAGGAGCTCTGGACCAGTGAGGAGGGAGGGCAGCTTCAAGGGCAGGAGGAGGCTGATATCACCACGTTCCCCTTCACTCTGGTTCCTGTGAAGAGTGAAGGGAACGAAGAGAAACCTCAGTTCCCACATCTTCATCAGAGTCTAACTGAGGAGAACTTGAAAGAAGAGTCTCTGAGCAGCAGCCCAGTTCATCCTCTGAAAACAGAAGCTGATGGAGAAGAGTGTGGAGGACCAGAACCAGAACCAGCCAGCAAGGTAGATCCAGATCCACTTGTACAACCCCAGACTGAAGACCAGATGTCAGACTCTTCTGAAGCTGAGACTGAAGTCAGTGAGGATGATTGGGTCAGACCTGATAACACGGCCACTTCTGAGCACAAGGAACCCTTTGGCTCAAGGAGGAATATGCTTCAGAAATTGAGCCCAGGACAGGAAGCGAGTCATTGCAGCTCAAAAGAACAAAAACTAAAGACTGGAAGAGAATCAGAGATCATCAGGAACGTGACCTTTGGTCCTTCTGAATCTGAGACAGAAGTCAGTGAGGATGAGCGTCCCTTTAGGTGCTCAAAGTGCAGTAAAGGTTTTAGTTACAGAAGGAATTTGGATGTACACATGAAAACACACACTGGAGAAAAACCATACCCGTGCTCAGTTTGCGGCACAGGGTTTTCAGAAAATGGATATCTAAAAAGACACATGAAGAGAACACATACTGGAGAGAAACCATTCCCATGCTCAGTTTGTGGCACCACATTTGCAGAAAAGGCAAGTGTGAAAAGACACATGACGAGAACACATACTGGAGAGAAACCATTCCCATGCTCAGTTTGCAGCACAAGATTTTCAGAAAGGGGTTGTCTGAAAAGACACATTAGGAGAGCCCATACTGGAGAGAAACCATTCCCCTGCTCAGTTTGCGGCACAAGATTTTCAGAAAGGGGTTGTCTGAATAGACATATGAGAAGACATACTGGAGAGAAACCATTCGGCTGCTCAGTGTGTGGCAAAACATTCTCAGAACAGGGACATCTGAAAAGGCACCTGAACGTGCACACTGGGGAGAAACCATTTCCCTGTGCACTTTGTGGCAAAAGATTTTCACAAAAGGGTAATCTGGGAAAGCACATGAAAACGCACACTGGGGAGAAACCATTCCCCTGTGCATTTTGTTGCAAAAGATTTTCAGAAAAAGGATGTCTGAAAAGACACATGAGGAGAACACACACTTGAGAGACATTTGTCTTGCTGAATTAGTTGCAAAAACTTCCTAGATGAGGAAAACATGAAACAACACAACAGAAAAATATCCTTTGTCCATTCTGTGTTGGTGTGACTCAAACTGAGTAGATAATGCAATTTATCATGGTCGTTCAGACCCAACTTGGAGGTTCTGGTTTAAGAAAGCGTTTTTGAGATAATGCAGCAGGAAATAAACTCAGTTAACCTGACATAATGGAGCCATCATTGGATATGACGGTGAGGGGGCTGATCTTATTTTCTCTGAGGTCACCATGGAAAGATCCACCTGGTACCACTTACTGATCTTTGTATTGACGTATTGATCACTGATCAAACACTGAATTATCTTTGAGTGTCTTCAGACTATCTTACATGAGTGTATGTTATTGTTACGATGGTTTCTCTTCCTGGTTCCTGTCAATACATGTGCAGCTGTCAAGTCTTTCATCACTTGTTGGTGCAGCCTGATAATAAAGAATTACAAAAGTCCAGCCTAGATGGAACTCATACATGGAGTTTTAGACAACTGCTGGCCTTCATCCAGCTTTATTGATAAATATAATTGAGTATCATCTGTGTAACAATGGAAATTTATGAACTGTTTCCCAATAATATGACCTAAAGGAAGCATACATAAAGTGAAGAGTATTGGCCCCAGCACTGAACCTTGAGGAACACCGTGTTTAACTTTGGTTTGTATAGAAGATTTATCATTAACGTCTACAAACTGAAATCAACCTGATGAATACGATTGAAACCACTTTAATGTTCCCTGAATGCACAGTTTAATCGTAATAATGGTACACTTCAGAATTAACGACAGCACATATACATTTGTTGTGTATGTACGCTGAACTTGAACAGTCCGTTGTCCCAATGGAGGCAAGTGAGAGTGAGGCCTGCAGCCAGACTACAAGGTTGGTGCTGCCACCCCAAGGGAGGTGGAGAGGGCAGAGGCAGGGGTCAGGAACACACGGGGGAAGGGGAGGGGAGGATAGTACGCGCCATTTACGTCACCAAGGCAGAAGGAGTTCTCCTGGAGGATAAACAATGGGGCAGCCGATAAGGAAGCTGTGGGTTTGGGCGGAGGAGCACACATTCCAATCTGTCTTCTCTTTCAGTCCAATCCAAATTGTAAAGTTAAATTTCTGGTCTTCAACATCACTCTCCTCTTCGCAGAGCGGCCAACTGCTCCGAGATGGTTTCCATCTTGGGTTTCAGTTCAAGAGTCTGTTGTTGCCCCGCTCTGCCAACCTCAGTCATTGCGTTGTCAATGACTGAGGTTGTGTGAGCTGCACATCACATCAAGTGTTGATGCCCACACAAGGGTGTCTTTTTAAAAAGAGGAATATTACGCCTCCATTTCACACAGACGAGACGGCAAATTTGGCACATTTTCTGTCTAAAAAGGGCTGGAGAGAGATGGAGGTGAGGGAGGAGAGGAGACAGAGAGGTGGGGAAGAGAAGAGAGAGAGACCAGACATTATGTTTGCTGCTCCATTTTGATTGTTGCTCTCCAGCTTCAGCTCAATAAAAACCTCTTCATCACATCAGTCCCATGTGGAGCTGCGTTGTTCCAACAACACTGAGCTCTCAGCTCATAGCAGTTCTACAATAAAGGTTCCAACACAACGTTCCATTGATCCATGAACAAAGCAGGCAGTGAGACCTTGATGATGTCACATCTGTCCACTGTCCAGATGTCAGAGCTGAAAATGATAGGATGCCATGTTCCCTTCAACAACAGTCCAGCAGAAAGCCACCATGAAGACCTGAGGAGAAGCAAGGCAGCTCACCACAGTCAGGAACTCCCAGTCACCTCAACAAGGTTTCTGTCCACTCACGTTCAACCAGACCAGCAGATCACCTGCATCCCCACTGCCTCACCACCAGAGGGCAGTAGAACATCAACCATAGAGGCTCCCACTGAGGAATGAACACCACCAGCAGCAGACAGCTCTCCCTCCCTGACAGCATTTAAAGGAGATGAATGATGGATCATCAAACTCCACCATTCACTGTGACTCAGGGCCACTCCCTCTGCTTTGACTCTCTTTGATTGTTTGTCTTTGTTTTATTCAAACAAGTTGTTCCTCCTCTCTCTCTTCTTGCTGCTCTACCCCCCCCCATGTGATGTCTACTACCTCCTCCTCCTTGATGACACTCATTGTGAGGTCTCTTCATCAGCCCTCCTCTGCTTTCTGAGCCACAAACAGTTTTTCTGAGTCGCTAAAACCCCGAACTCCATCTTGAACCCAGACTCTCAGAAGCCTGACCACATTTACTGAACTGGTCCCTCTTTGGTGAAACCATCACCACGTTTCTGAAGGCTCTGAATGTCCTGATGCTGATGTCATTCTGCTTCCTCTGACACAGGCAGCTTTGGTCCGTTCTGGCACTGTGACATCAAAGACTAAATGCTGAGATCAAGAAGAACATTTACAAAACATGAACAAAACGATGACAGAATTCTTTGTCCTCCTCCATCACCACGATGCCATCGATGGTCCGTTACTGTTGCAGTGCAGTAACATCATGAGTTGTGTCAAACCATCTCTGTCAGCTCTGCCAGTGTCTGGAGTGACGTCTCCAAGGACACTTGCTGCCAGGACTACAGAGGAAACATCAACATCTGTTTGCATCTGGCTTCAACTGTACTTTTCCTCTAGGTTCAACTTTGCTAGGTTACAGTGACTTGTGTACAGAGTAGTGACTTGATCAGCTGGTGGTGATGATGTAGCTTTAGGATGCTAACACAGTTGTTACTCAGGGCATCGCTGGTTGTAATTTAGAGTCCAATGAGAAACGCTCAGTCTCAGGTTCCAGCTTGTCAGTGAGTTCTTTGAGGGTCAGAGACTTACATACAAATATAAAAACCAGTTGAAACACTTCCTGGAATTTTAAGAGGATTGAATACAAACAAGGAAGCGCGTAAGACAGAGTAATAATACCAGTAAAGCAATGAAGGCATATGGAGGATCAGACATGAATCACAAGATTTATCTGAGACTCAAGTGGACGGCAAAGGTAGCAGGTGAGAAGGTGTTCAGGATGAAGGGTCAGTGACCTCCAAACAAAGAAAACTCCTGAATGGAGGTTGAGCAGAGTCTGAGGAGTCAGGTGGAGCTGGCAGTGAGACAGGAGTTGAGGCCTGAACAGATGCAGCACTGGTCTTTGTCACTGTGACAGCATGACAACCAACAGGACCTGCTTACGTTCTCAGCTGGATTGTTCTCATCAATGTACGGAACCTCTCCAACGACCTGGTGGGGGGACGGCCTACCAAGCCTCCACCTCAACGACCGTGGCTCCCACTGGGATTCGCGATGCTCTTCTCAGGCACAAGGTGGTTTCTCTCCACTGGTCAGGATGGAGATTCAAGGCTCACGGGAGGTCAACAGTATTGTGACCGTGAAAAGGGGGAGAGGAGAAGTTCTGTTTAAAGTTAAAGAACAAAGAAACAAAAAAGTAAGCAGAAGAGAAAGAAAAGGGGAGAGACGGACCAGCAGCTGGAGGAGCTCACGGAAAAATAAGAAGCGCTGAAGAGCCTGAACCCAACCCAACTGTAACGGATGGTGTCGTGACTATCATAATAAACTGGTCCGCCGTGGGGGTGACCTTTGACCTGTGTGGGGCTGCTGGCCAATCAGCACCCTTTGCCGTCCTCAGTACTTCTCAGATATTCCTGTATTAAACGGGTCAACAGAGGGCAGTCATGCATCCCTCAGATCCTCTACAGCAGGGGTTTTCAGTTAAAATTCTCCTGGGTCCAGTTTTCAAACCTCTTCAAGCTTGGGTCTGGAGGCCTAGCACAGTTTTTCATGACTGCTGATTTCAGTGATAGGCCCACGCCTGCATGTTAGCCAGCAGTCGAGCTGTGCTTTATGATCCAGGGGCATCTTTAGCCGATGGAGGTAGACTTTAAGCCTGTTGTATCAGTGTCTGTTTGGTCAACAATGAACTTTCAGATCGAATGAAGTCGCCGACATTTCAATAATAGTCGCTTTTATTGTCTGCTTTTTTTCCACATTAACCTTAAACCTATTGTCCAGCAGGGGGCAACATAAAGAGAAGAGTGAAATGAAAATGGATTCAAAAATACTCAGAATTTACTGGCATTTGACTGCACGTATATGACTATGTGAGTGTGTGTGTGTGTGTGTGTGTGTTTTGAAGACGACTTCTTGACTCCATTTTTGTTGTCACTCTTCTCAATTTTCAGTTTCACTCATTAAAATGAAGCAGCTTTGACGTGTTTACTTCTCTTGTGCATCAACAACTTTGGTCTTTAAACTCCTAACAAACACACCACACGTCACTCACTCTATAGATTAAATCTGCTGATAACACAAAACACGTGACCTTGTGACCCTGCATGACGTTTTGCTCCAACTTTCCAGAACTAATAGGAGGAACAGCATGGACCGTTCTGAGCAAGAACTCTGACATCACCATCATCATGAACAAGAAGGCAGTAGGACTCAACTTCAACAAATCTGAAATGTCCCCTTCAGCTCCTGCTACTTTGAACTGATGCCTAAACCTTCAGTTTCCATTCATCACTCAGAACCTCTCACAACCCCAGAAGAACAAGCAAAGGTTTGGAGCAGTAAAGCCTTCAATAATGACATCATCATGTTTGAGGGTTTTCTTCCCTCAAACTGTTTCTACCAACACAACAGAATCCTGGAAATATTTCAGGTGTTGACCTCCCAGCAGCCTGAAGGTCAAGCTGCATTATCTGTTATGTTGCTGAGCAGAGGAGGGAGCTCAATGGTAGAGCGCTAGCTTAGTATGTGAGAGGTGGTGGGATCGGTGCCCTCGTTCTCCAGAAGACTTCAGCTTGTTCTGTTGTTGAGCTCTGATGAAACCACTGACTTTGAACCACACACAAAGTGAAGGAGTGACTTAAGATTGATGGCACCTGAGGAACTTCTAGGTTTCCTAAAATCAACTGGAAATTCATTCACCAGTTAAACAGTGACTCTACCAGAGGGGGTGTAGCTCAGTGGTAGAGCGCATGCTGAGCATGTATGAGGCCCTGGGTTCAATCCCCGGCATCTCCAGCTGGTCCTTTGTAGCCTTCATCTTGTCAGCTAAAGTGATCCTTAAATGTGACAACAGTCGATTAACTATCAGAAGACATCTTCTACATGTTCAAGGTGGGCGAACTTTCCACAAATATTCAAAATTACTTTTGAAAATGAAAACATAGATCAAACCTGCCCTGTCAATCACCCACAATGGGCGGATCGTCCCACTCCCTATCAGGTTCCCCACTCCGCGACCCAGGAGGCTCCCTCTCCCTATCAGGACTAGAAATCCATTGGGGTCTCCCTGCTCAGGTAGGAGTCCTGCCCACAACGTTAAGCTGTTGATGTTCTAGAGGAGACAACATCTGATCTTTGTTAGATCCACCAGTCAAAGGGTTTCTTTAAAGGCTGTAGCAGCTGAGAATGAGGAATTAATAACCATCTTAGTGAGGACATTTTGAAACATGATGACATTTTATTGACTTGTAGCACTGCAAAAATCATCTCCCCGCCAAAAACCCTCTTCTCCAACTCTGTACTCAAGTTGTCTCCTCATCAGGCACCACAGGATCCAGGACGTTCAGTCAAAAAAATCATTAGTGATTTTAAAAATGGCCATCAGACACAAAATAAGACTTCAAACAGGTTTACAATTTTATTTGATGTTGACACATTTTGTCCATTTTGCCTCCACTCTGTCCTTCATCCCATCATTTAACATCAGGACTGCTCCCAGATCAGCTCCATGACCTCATCCCTGCACCAGAGTACCGCCCAAGTTCATCAAGGATGGCCAACATGAGCAGGTCTAGATTCACCTCCATCTTTGGAGGCTGTTGAATTTCCTCCTGAGGACCGTCAGGCTGTTTCCTTACTTTGCTGTGACCCAACAGCAGACAGCAACAAGGACTATGGTGCACTTGGTAAAACCACCATCTGGAGTCTGGAGCAAGATGCTGATGTGATCCTTTGATGAGTTTAGAATCAGTCAGAGATCAAAGACTGAAGCAGGAGATCAATGCTCAGAACCCAGAGATCAAACACAGAATTCCGACATCACACATAGAATTCAGACATCAAACACAGAATTCAGAGATCAAACACAGAATTCAGACATCAAACACAGAATTCAGAGATCAAATACAGAATTCAACGATCAATCAATGTGAGGAACCAGCGTCTCATGTGAAGATGCTTCTGAACTCATGAAGTGAAATCCTACCATATAGAGATAAATGAGTCCAACTGGACCTGAACAGGAGAGAAATAAAGGAGTTATTGTTATGTAATTGTTATTTATTTCCAGGCCAGGTGAGGGTTGGATTTTGTTCATTCATGTTGAAGTGAACTGACAGTGGGACTGAGGACCTGGGCTGAAGTCCAGCTCACTGCTGGTTTAATAAAACCACCTGATTGTTTTTCCTATCAGCTCTGATCTGATGGAAGAAACAAAAAGCCAAACTTCATTCGTCCGTGTCCAAACTCCACGTCTGTTGATGTGCAGCACTCCAGTTATTTGTTTCTTTCCAGACAGAAGCAGGTTGGTGGAGGAATAAAACCTCAACAGTGAACAAACAGCAATGAGAGAAGTGAATCCTGCACTCAGAGAAGTTGTGTCTGCACTCGCCAACCAGGAAACGCGTCTATCTTCTGTGTGACTGAGGCAGCTGCTGAGAGCTGCGTTTCTCAGCTGTGTGGGGGCGGGACTCTGTGTGTGATTGACAGGTCAACTGTCTGCCAGACAATGTTGTGGGGCACAAACACAAAATGCGAGGTGCCATTTCCATTCTGGGTCGATCAGCTCTGGGACCGTTTTGTCTTTTGAATGCGGGTAGCAGCTTGTAAAAATGCCCCGGCTCAACCACCAGACCTCTGTGTACACTGTCAAGAAAAAAAACTAGAAAAAAAACAGTAAAAAGTCAGTCAGCAGAGTTTCCAGACGAATACCGTCAAATTACAGTAATGAACTGTTCCACAAAATTACATGGAATAAACTGTAAAAATACACAGCAGGTTTCACAGTCCCAACTCATTAAATTACAGTCCATTTAGTGTTGATAAATGTGCATTCAACTGCAGGAAAACAGGCCCATCATGGAAAAACACATGAAGAACAAGGACCTTTCAGGTTCTTCTCTAAGTTCAGGGCTCTTACTGGTTCATTTATGAAACAAACCAGTCTATGAGCAGGAATTTCCCGTTAAAAAGTTCATTTGACAGTGGAAAAGCAAGCATAGTCCATCAAAATAGCCAAGTTTAAGGTCAATCGCTGTCAATTGAAGCTATTTAGTTGTTACTTTATGAAACTGAGCCAACTTTCTACAGTGATTTCCTGTTAGATTCTGGTTTCTCCAAGTATAAAAACTACAACAATGTATAAACACAGAATCTGTACTTTGAACAATAGAGAATTTCTACATATTTACAGTATCAGTCCATCACTTTAGAGGATTGGAATGTAAAAAAATCATTGGACAATGGAAATCATTTATCCTTTAACGAAACAACTTCAGTGCAGAGTTGATAACTGCACTTCAAACTTTGAACTGGTGTCCACATCAATGTGGAATTTGAGGAGGCCACAGCCACCAAATTTCCCAGAGTTCTTGACTATTTGCAGTCTCTTCCCTTGGAGAAGTCAAGTGGAACTACAAGACAAGGAGCAGAAATCCAAGCTGCTGGTGGACCACGTGGTGCTGTGTTGATGCTACTTTCCCACTCAAAGGGGATCGTGCAGGAATGTTCCACACGGTTGACCAAACTTCCATTGCAGAAGAGATTCAGGCAGTTCCACGCACGCCATGCATCCTTTTATGCTGTAAGTGTGAGGCAATACAATACAGTATGTTTCAGTGACATACATTGAGACAGAAGACCTAGGTTTATTGGGTGATGTTTATTGACATGCCAATTGGATTGTGGTGCCAATATGGCTGACTTGGTCGGTGTAAATCTTATCATCAATAAACAAAGTACACACAAATGTTCAAATTACTTTTCTAGACTTTAGTCCCCAAAGGAATTTCAGGCACCTGAAAGTGACTTTCATAAATCTGTGTGTGTGTGTACAGTACATGTCCCCAAAATGGACATTAAAATTATTGGTCCCCAATCTCAAGGATAAAATGATGCTCCAGTGATGTAGTGAGAGTTGCTACAAACCTCAAAATGATGCTGTCAATAATACAGTAAGACTTGCGACTAAGATCAAAATGATGCTAAAGTGATGTAATGAGAGTTTCTTCTCAACTAAGAAATGATGCTCCAGTGATGTAGTGAGAGTTGCTAAAGACCTCAAAATGATGCTACAGTGATGTAATGAGAGTTGCTACGATCCTAAAAATGATGCTGTCAGTGATGTAGCGAGAGTTGCGACTAACCTCAAAATGATGCTTATAGTGATGTCGTGAGAGTTGCTATTAAACTAAAAATGATGCGACAGTGATGTAATGAGGGTTGCTAAAAACCTCAAAATGATGCTATTGTGATGTGGTGAAAGTTGTTAAGATCCTCAAAATGATGCTACAGTGATGTCGTGAGCTGCTTAAAACCTCAAAATGATGCTACAGTAATGTAGTGAGAGTTGTTAAGATCCTCAAAATGATTCTACAGTGATGTTGTGAGAGTTGCTACTAATCTCAAAATGATGCTTCAGTGATGTCATGAGAGTTGCTACATATTTCAAAATGATGCTAAAGTGATGTAATGACAGTTGCTAAAAACCTAAGAAATTATGCTACAGTGATGTAGTGAGAGTTGCTACTATGCTAAAAATGATGCTGACAGTGATGTAGTGAGAGTTGCTACGAACCTCAAAATGATGCTCCAGTGATGCAGTAAGAGTTGCTTAAAATCTCAAAATGATGCGACAGTGATGTAGTGAGAGTTTCTTAAAAAACTCAAAATGATGCGACAGTGATGTGGTGAGAGTTGCTACTATCCTCCAAATGATGCTACAGTGATGTAGTGAGAGTTGCTTAAAATCTCAAAATGATGCTACAGTGATGTAGTGAGAGTTGCTACGGACCTCAAAATGATGCTCCAGTGATGTAGTGAGAGTTGCTAAAAACCTCAAAATGATGCTGACAGTAATGTAGTGAGAGTTGTGAAGAACCTCAGAATGATGCTACAGTGATGTAGTAAGAGTTGCTAAAAACATCAAAATGATGCTGACAGTAATGTAGTGAGAGTTGCTACGAATCACAAAATGATGCTGCAGTGATGTAATGAGAGTTGCTACTAATCTAAGAAATGATGCTCCAGTGATGTAATAAGAATTGCTACAAACCTAAGAAATGATGCTACAGTATTGTAGTGAGAGTTTCTACCAACCTCAAAATGATGCTACAGTGATGTAGTGAGAGTTGCTACGATCCTCAAAATGATGCTACAGTTATGTAGTGAGAGTTGCTATGAACCTCAAAATGATGCTACAGTAATGTAGTAAGAGTTGCTAAAAATCTCAAAATGATGCTAAAGTGATGTGGTGAGAGTTGCAAAAAAATTAAAAAATGATGCTGCAGTGATGTATTTAGTGTTGGTAAAAACCTCAAAATGATGCTCCAGTGATGTAGTGAGAGTTTCTACTAATCTAAGAAATGATGCTAAAGTGATGTAGTAAGAGTTGCTAAAAATCTCAAAATGATGCTATAGTGATGTGGTGAGACTTGCTAAAAACCTCAAAATGATGCTACAGTAATGTATTAAGTTGCTAAAAACCTCAAAATGTTGCTACAGTGATGTAGTAAGAGTTGCTTAAAACCTCAAAATGATGCTCCAGTGATGTAGTGAGAGTTGCTACTAATCTAAGAAATGATGCTACAGTGATGTGATGAGAGTTTCTTCAAATCTTAAAAAGATGCGACAGTGATGTGGTGAGAGTTGCTACTATCCTCCAAATGATGCTACAGTGAAGTAGTGAAAGTTGCGAAAAACCTCAAAATGCTGCTTCAGTGATGTAGTGAGAGTTGCTACGAACCTCAAAATGTTGCTAAAGTGATGTGGTGAGAGTTGCCACAAACCTCAAAATGATGCTACAGTAATGTAGTGAGAGTTGCTACGAACATCAAAATGATGCTGACAGTAATGTGGTGAGAGTTTCTGTGATCCTAAAAATGATGCTCCAGTAATGTATTAAGTTGCGAAAAACCTCAAAATGATGCTACAGTGATGTAGTGAGAGTTGCTACGAACCTCAAAATGATGCTACAGTGATGTAGTGAGAGTTGCTACGAACCTCAAAATGATGCTACAGTTATGTAGTGAGAGTTGCTACGAACCTCAAAATGATGCTACAGTAATGTAGTAAGAGTTGCTAAAAATCTCAAAATGATGCTGTCAGTAATGTAGTGAGAGTTGCTACAACCTCAAAATGATGCTGCAGTAATGTCGTGAGAGTTGCTACTATCCTCCAAATGATGCTAAAGTGATGTAGTAAGAGTTGCTAAAAATCTCAAAATGATTCTCCAGTGATATCGTGAGAGTTGCTACGAACCTCAAAATGAAGCTCCAGTGATGCAGTAAGAGTTGCTTAAAACCTTTAAAAATGATGCTACAGTGAAGTGGTGAGAGTTGCTACTATCCTCCAAATGATGCTACAGTGATGTAGTGAGAGTTGCTTAAAATCTCAAAATGATGTGACAGTGATGTGGTAATAGTTGCTACGAACCTCAAAATGATGCTGACAGTCATGAAGTGAGATTTGCTACTATCCTAAAAATGATGCTACAGTGATGTAGGAAGAGTTGCTAAAAACCTCAAAATGATGCTGACAGTCATGAAGTGAGATTTGCTACTATCCTAAAAATGATGCTACAGTGATGTGGTGAGAGTTGCTAAAAACCTCAAAATGATGCTGACAGTCATGAAGTGAGATTTGCTACTATCCTAAAAATGATGCTACAGTGATGTGGTAATAGTTGCTACGAACCTCAAAATGATGCTGACAGTCATGAAGTGAGATTTGCTACTATCCTAAAAATGATGCTCCAGTAATGTAGTGAGAGTTGCTACGAACCTAAAAATGATGCTCCAGTAATGTAGTGAGAGTTGCTTTAAACCTCAAAATGATTCCACAGTCATGTAGTGAGAGTTGCTTAAAACGTTAAAATGATGCTGACAGTTATGAAGTGAGAGTTGCTACTAACCTCAATATGATGCTCTTGTGATGGATTTAGAGTTGCTAGAAACCTAAAAAATGATGTTACAGTAATATTGTAAGAGTTGCTCCGAACCTCAAAATGATGCTACAGTAATGTATTAAGTTGCTAAAAACCTCAAAATGATGCTAAAGTGATGTGGTGAGAGTTGCTTAAAATCTCAAAATGATGCTACAGTGATGTGGTGAGAGTTTCTTAAAATCTCAAAATGATGCTACAGTGATGTGGTGAGAGTTTCTTAAAATCTCAAAATGATGCTACAGTGATGTGGTGAGAGTTTCTTAAAATCTCAAAATGATGCTACAGTGATGTGGTGAGAGTTTCTTAAAACCTCAAAATGATGCTCTAGTAATGTAGTGAGAGTTGCTATGAACCTCAAAATGATGCCCCAGTGATGTTGTGAGAGTTGCTAGGAACCTCAAAATGATGCTACAGTAATGTAGTGAGAGTTGCTACGAAGCTCAAAATGATGCGACAGTAATGTGGCGTGAGTTGCTAGGAACCTCAAAATGATGCTACAGTAATGTAGTGAGAGTTGCTACGATCCTAAAAATGATGCTCCAGTAATGTATTAAGTTGCTAAAAACGTCAAAATGATGCTACAGTGATGTAGTGAGAGTTGCTACGAACCTCAAAATGATGCTACAGTTATGTAGTGAGAGTTGCTACGAACCTCAAAATGATGCTACAGTAATGTAGTAAGAGTTGCTAAAAATCTCAAAATGATGCTCAAGTGATGTGGTGAAAGTTGCAAAAAAATTAAAAATGATGCTGTCAGTAATGTAGTGAGACTTGCTACAACCTCAAAATGATGCTGCAGTAATGTCGTGAGAGTTGCTACTATCCTCCAAATGATGCTAAAGTGATGTAGTAAGAGTTGCTAAAAATCTCAAAATGATTCTCCAGTGATATCGTGAGAGTTGCTACGAACCTCAAAATGAAGCTCCAGTGATGCAGTAAGAGTTGCTTAAAACCTTTAAAAATGATGCTACAGTGAAGTGGTGAGAGTTGCTACTATCCTCCAAATGATGCTACAGTGATGTAGTGAGAGTTGCTTAAAATCTCAAAATGATGTGACAGTGATGTGGTAATAGTTGCTACGAACCTCAAAATGATGCTGACAGTCATGAAGTGAGATTTGCTACTATCCTAAAAATGATGCTACAGTGATGTGGTGAGAGTTGCTAAAAACCTCAAAATGATGCAAAAGTGATGAATTGAGAGTTGCTACGAACCTAAAAATGATGCTCCAGTAATGTAGTGAGAGTTGCTTTAAACCTCAAAATGATTCCACAGTCATGTAGTGAGAGTTGCTTAAAACGTTAAAATGATGCTGACAGTTATGAAGTGAGAGTTGCTACTAACCTCAATATGATGCTCTTGTGATGGATTTAGAGTTGCTAGAAACCTAAAAAATGATGTTACAGTAATATTGTAAGAGTTGCTACGAACCTCAAAATGATGCTACAGTAATGTATTAAGTTGCTAAAAACCTCAAAATGATGCTAAAGTGATGTGGTGAGAGTTGCTTAAAATCTCAAAATGATGCTACAGTGATGTGGTGAGAGTTTCTTAAAATCTCAAAATGATGCTACAGTGATGTGGTGAGAGTTTCTTAAAATCTCAAAATGATGCTACAGTGATGTGGTGAGAGTTTCTTAAAACCTCAAAATGATGCTCTAGTAATGTAGTGAGAGTTGCTATGAACCTCAAAATGATGCCCCAGTGATGTTGTGAGAGTTGCTAGGAACCTCAAAATGATGCTACAGTAATGTAGTGAGAGTTGCTACGAAGCTCAAAATGATGCGACAGTAATGTGGCGTGAGTTGCTAGGAACCTCAAAATGATGCTACAGTAATGTAGTGAGAGTTGCTACGATCCTAAAAATGATGCTCCAGTAATGTATTAAGTTGCTAAAAACGTCAAAATGATGCTACAGTGATGTAGTGAGAGTTGCTACGAACCTCAAAATGATGCTACAGTTATGTAGTGAGAGTTGCTACGAACCTCAAAATGATGCTACAGTAATGTAGTAAGAGTTGCTAAAAATCTCAAAATGATGCTCAAGTGATGTGGTGAAAGTTGCAAAAAAATTAAAAATGATGCTGTCAGTAATGTAGTGAGACTTGCTACAACCTCAAAATGATGCTGCAGTAATGTCGTGAGAGTTGCTACTATCCTCCAAATGATGCTAAAGTGATGTAGTAAGAGTTGCAAAAAATCTCAAAATGATTCTCCAGTGATATCGTGAGAGTTGCTACGAACCTCAAAATGAAGCTCCAGTGATGCAGTAAGAGTTGCTTAAAACCTTTAAAAATGATGCTACAGTGATGTGGTGAGAGTTGCTACTATCCTCCAAATGATGCTACAGTGATGTAGTGAGAGTTGCTTAAAATCTCAAAATGATGTGACAGTGATGTGGTAATAGTTGCTACGAACCTCAAAATGATGCTGACAGTCATGAAGTGAGATTTGCAACTATCCTAAAAATGATGCTACAGTGATGTAGGAAGAGTTGCTAAAAATCTCAAAATGATGCTGTCAGTGATGTGGTGAGAGTTGCGAAAAACCTCAAAATGATGCAAAAGTGATGAATTGAGAGTTGCTACGAACCTAAAAATGATGCTCCAGTAATGAAGTGAGAGTTGCTACGAACCTATAAATGATGCTAGAGTGATGTGGTAAGAGTTGCTTTAAACCTCAAAATGATTCCACAGTCATGTAGTGAGAGTTGCTTAAAACGTTAAAATGATGCTGACAGTTATGAAGTGAGAGTTGCTACTAACCTCAAAATGATGCTCTTGTGATGGATTTAGAGTTGCTAGAAACCTAAAAAATGATGTTACAGTAATATTGTAAGAGTTGCTACGAACCTCAAAATGATGCTACAGTAATGTATTAAGTTGCTAAAAACCTCAAAATGATGCTAAAGTGATGTGGTGAGAGTTGCTTAAAATCTCATAATGATGCTACAATGATGTGGTGAGAGTTTCTTAAAATCTCAAAATGATGCTACAGTGATGTGGTGAGAGTTTCTTAAAATCTCAAAATGATGCTACAGTGATGTGGTGAGAGTTTCTTAAAATCTTAAAATGATGCTCCAGTAATGTCGTGAGAGTTGCTCAAAACCTCAAAATGATGCTCCAGTAATGTAGTGAGAGTTGCTAGGAACCTCAAAATGATGCTACAGTGATGCAGTAAGAGTTGCTTAAAACCTTAAAATGATGCTGACATTCATGTAGTGAGAGTTGCTAAAAATCTAAAAATGATGCTGTAAGTAATGTACTGAGACTTGCTACGAACCTCAATAATGCTACAGTAATGTTGTAAGTGTTGCTAAAAATCTCCAAATGATGCTACAGTAATGTAGTGAGAGTTGCTACGAACATCAAAATGATGCGACAGTAATGTGGTGAGAGTTGCTAAGAACCTCAAAATTATGCTTCAGTAATGTAGTAAGAGTTGCTACGATCCTAAAAATGATGCTCCAGTAATGTATTAAGTTGCTAAAAACCTCAAAATTATGCTACAGTGATGTAGTGAGAGTTGCTACGATCCTAAAAATGATGCTCCAGTAATGTATTAAGTTGCTAAAAACCTCAAAATGATGCTACAGTGATATAGTGAGAGTTGCTACGAACCTCAAAATGATGCTACAGTCATGTATTAAGTTGCGAAAAACCTCAAAATGATGCTGCAGTGATGTAGTGAGAGTTGCTACTAATCTAAGAAATGATGCTAAAGTGATGTAGTGAGAGTTGCTTCAAATCTCAAAATGATGCTACAGTGATGTGGTGAGAGTTTCTTAAAATCTTAAAATGATGTGACAGTGATGTGGTGAGAGTTGCTACTATCCTCCAAATGATGCTACAGTGATGTAGTGAGAGTTGCTTAAAATCTCAAAATGATGCGACAGTGATGTGGTGAGAGTTGCTAAAAACCTCAAAATGATCGTGTCAGTAATGGAGTAAGAGTTGGTAAAAATCTCAAAATGATGCTAAAGTGATACAGTGAGAGTTGCTACGAACCTCAAAATGATGCTACAGTAATGTAGTAGGAGTTGCTAAAAATCCAAAAATGATGCTGTAAGTAATGTAGTGAGACTTGCTACGAACCTCAATAATGCTACAGTAATGTTGTAAGTGTTGCTAAAAATCTCAAAATGATGCAACAGTGATGTAGTGAGAGTTGCCACGAACCTCAAAATGATGCTACAGTAATGTGGTGAGAGTTGCTAAGAACCTCAAAGTGATGCTACAGTAATGTAGTGAGAGTTGCTATGATCCTAAAAATGATGCTACAGTCATGTAGTAAGAGTTGCTAAAAATCTAAAAATGATGCTAAAGTGATGTGTTGAGAGTTGAAAAAAAAAAAGTCAAAATGATGCTGTCAGTAATGTAGTGAGAGTTGCTACGAACCTCAAAATGATGCTACAGTCATGTAGTGAGAGTTGCTACGAACCTCAAAATGATGCTACAGTGATGTAGTAAGTGTTGGTAAAAACCACAAAATGATGCTCCAGTGATATAGTGAGAGTTGCTACTCATCTAAGAAATGATGCTAAAGTGATGTAGTGAGAGTTGCTTCAAATTTCAAAATGATGCGACAGTGATGTGGTGAGAGTTGCTACTATCCTCCAAATGATGCTACAGTCATGTAGTGAGAGTTGCTACGGACCTCAAAATGATGCTACAGTAATGTAGTGAGAGTTGCTACGATCCTAAAAATGATGCTGTCAGTGATGTAGTGAGAGTTGCGACTAATCTCAAAATGATGCAACATTGATGTAGTGATAGTTGCTAAAAATCTCAAAATAAGGCTACAGTGATGTGGTTAGAGTTGCTTAAAACCTCAAAATGATGCTGACAGTAATGTAGTGAGAGTTGTTAAGAACCTCAAAATGATGCAACAGTGATGTAATGAGAGTTGCTAAAAACCTCAAAATGATGCTGACAGTAATGTTGTGAGAGTTGCTACGAACCTCAAAATGATGCTACAGTGATGTTGTGAGAGTTGCTTAAAATCTCAAAATGATGCAACAGTGATATGGTGAGAGTTTCTCAAAAAACTCAAAATGATGCGACAGTGATGTGGTGAGAGTTGCTACTATCCTCCAAATGATGCTACAGTGATGTAGTTAGAGTTGCTTAATATCTCCAAATGATGCAACAGTGATGTAGTGAGAGTTGCTACGGACCTCAAAATGATGCTCCAGTGATGCAGTAAGAGTTGCTTAAAACCTCAAAATGATGCTGACAGTAATGTAGTGAGAGTTGCTACGATCCTCAAAATGATTCTACAGAGATGTAGTGAGAGTTGCTACGATACTCAAAATGATGCTACAGAAATGTAGTGAGAGTTGTTACTATCCTCAAAATGATGCGACAGTGATGTAGTGAGAGTTGCTACGATACTCAAAATGATGCTACAGAAATGTAGTGAGAGTTTTTACTATCCTCAAAATGATGCTACAGTGATGTGGTGAGAGTTGCTACGAACCTCAAAATGATGCTACAGTGATGTAGTGAGAGTTGCTACGATCCTCAAAATGATGCTACAGTAATGTATTAGGTTGCTAAAAACCTCAAAATGATGCTACAGTGATGTAGTGAGAGTTGCTACGATCCTGAAAATGATGCTACAGTAAAGTATTTGGTTGCTAAAAACCTCAAAATGATGCTACAGTGATGTAGTGAGAGTTGCTACTAACCTCAAAATGATGCTCTTGTGATGTATTTAGAGTTGCTAGAAACCTCAAAATGATGCTACAGTAATGTATTAAGTTGCTAAAAACCTCAAAATGATGCTAAAGTTATGTGGTGAGAGTTTCTTATAATCTTAAAATGATGCGACAGTGATGTGGTGAGAGTTGCTAAAAACCTCAAAATGCTGCTACAGTTATGTCGGAAGAGTTGCTAAAAATCTCAAAATGATGCTAAAGTGATGTGGTGAGAGTTGCTAAAAATCTCACAATGTTGCTAAAGTGATGTGATGAGAGTTGCTCAAAACATCAAAATGATGCTGTCTGTAATGTAGTGAGAGTTGCTACGAACCTCAAAATGATGCTCCAGTGATGTCGTGAGAGTTGCTACGAACCTCAAAATGATGTCACAGTAATGTAGTAGGAGTTGCTAAAAATCTAAAAATGATGCTACAGGATGTAGTGAGAGTTGCCACGAACCTCAAAATGATGCGACAGTAATGTAGTAAGAGTTGCTATTAAACTCAAAATGATGTTAACAGTAACGTAGTGATAGTTGCTAATAAACTCAGTGATGCTTACAGTAATGTAGTAAGAGTTGCTATTAAACTCAAAATGATGCTAACAGTAATGTAGTGATAGTTGCAAATAAACTCAATGATGCTTACAGTAATGTAGTAAGTTTTTCGAACAACCTTAAAAGTGATGCTTACAGTAATGTAGTAAGAGTTGCGAATGAACTCAATTTAATGCTACAGTGATGTCGTGAGAATTGCTCATGAACTCAAAATGATGCTAACAGTAATGTAGTGATAATTGCTAATAAACTCAAAGTGATGCTGATAGTGATGTCGTAAGAATTGCTCATGAACTAAAAATGATGCTAAAAGTAATGGAGTGAAAGTTTCAAATAACCTCAAAATAATGCAACAGTAGTGTAGTAAGAGTTGCTACGAACCTCAAAATAATGCGACAGTGATGTCAGAAGAATTGCTAATGATCTCAAAATGATGCGACAGTGATGGAGTAAGAATTGCTAATGAACTCAAAATGATGCTAACAGTAATGGAGTGAATGTTTCAATAACCTCAAAGTGATGCTGACAGTCATGTAGTAAGAATTGCTAATGAACTCAAAATGATGCTAACAGTAATGCAGTGAAGTTTCGAATAACCTCAAAGTATTGCTGACAGTCATGTGGTTAGAGTTGCTATGAACCTTAAAATAATGTGACAGTGTTGTCATAAGAATTGCTAATGAACCCAAAATGATGCGACAGTGATGTCGTAAGAATTGTAATTAAACTCAAAACGCTACTAACAGTAATGTCGTGAAGGTTTCAAATGACCTCAAAGTGATGCCGACAGTTATGTAGGAAGTGTTGCTATGAACTTCAAAATAATGCGACAGCGATGTCGGAAGAATTGCTAATGATCTCAAAATGATGCGACAGTGATGTCAAAAGAATTGCTAACAAACTCAAAATGATGCTAACAGTAATGTAGTGAAAGTTGCGAGTAACCTAAAATGATGCTGAGAGTAATGTGTAAAGAGTTGCTAATAACCTCAAAATGATGCGACAGTGATGTCGGAAGAATTGCTAATGAACTCAAAATGATGCTAACAGTAATGTAGTGAAAGTTTCAATAACCTCAAAGTGATGCTGACAGTCATGTAGTAAGAGTTGCTTCGAACCTCAAAATAATGCGACAGTGATGTCGGAAGAATTGCTAATGATCTCAAAATGATGCTAACAGTAACGTAGTGGTAGTTGCTAATGAACTCAGTGATGCTTACAGTAATGTAGTAAGAGTTGCGACTAACCTCAAAATGATGCCACAGTGATGTCGGAAGAATTGCTAATGATCTCAAAATTATGCGACAGTGATGTAGTAAGAACTGCTAATGAACTCAAAACGATGCTAAAAGTAATGGAGTGAAAGTTTCAAATAACCTCAAAGTGATGATCACAGTCAAGTAGTAAGAGTTGCTACGAACCTCAAAATAATGCGACAGTGATGTCGGAAGAATTGCTAATGATCTCAAAATGATGCGACAGTGATGTAGTAAGAATTTCTAATGAACTCAAAATGATGCTAACAGTAATGGAGTGAAAGTTTCAAATAACCTCAAAGTGATGCTGACAGTCATGTAGTAAGAGTTGCTACGAACCTTAAAATAATGCAACAGTAATGCAGAGAAAGTTGCTACGAACCTCAAAATAATGCGACAGTGATGTCGGAAGAATTGCTATTAAACTCAAAATGATGCTAACAGTAATGTCGAGAAGGTTTCAAATAACCTCAAAGTGATGCTGACAGTCATGTAGTAAGAGTTGCTCCGACCCTCAAAATAATGCGACAGTGATGTCGGAAGAATTGCTAATGACGTCAAAATGATGCGACAGTGATGGAGTAAGAATTGCTAATGAACTCAAAATGATGCTAACAGTAATGTAGTGAAAGTTGCTAATCAACTCAGTGATGCTTACAGTCATGTAGTAGGTGTTTCGAATAACCTCAAAGTGATGGTGACAGTCATTAGGAAGAGTTGCTACGAACCTCAAAATAATACGACAGTGATGTCAGAAGAATTGCTAAAGATCTCAAAATGATGCGACAGTGATTTAGTAAGAATTGCTCATGAACTCAAAATGATGCTAACAGTAATGGAGTGAACGTTTCGAATAAACTCAAAGTGATGCTGACAGTCATGTATTAAAAGTTGCTACGAACCTTAAAATAATGCAACAACAATGTAGTAAGAGTTGCTACAAACATCAAAATAATGTGACAGTGATGTCAGAAGAATTGCTAATGATCTCAAAGTGATGCGACAGTGATTTCGTAAGAATTGCTAATGAACTCAAAATGATGCTAACAGTAATGGAGTGAACGTTTCGAATAACCTCAAAGTGATGCTGACAGTCATGTAGTAAGAGTTGCTAATAAACTCAATTTAATGCTACAGTGATGTCGTGAGAATTGCTCATGAACTCAAAATGATGCTAACAGTAATGTAGTGATAGTTGCTAATAAACTCAAAGTGATGCTGACAGTAATGTAGTAAGAGTTGCTACGAACCTTAAAATAATGCAACAATAATGTAGTAAGAGTTGCGACGAACCTCAAAATATTGCGACAGTGATGTCGGAAGAATTGCTAATGATCTCAAAATGATGCGACAGTGATTTAGTAAGAATTGCTAATGAACTCAAAATGATGCTAACAGTAATGGAGTGAAACTTTCGAATAACCTCAACGTGATGCTTACAGTAATGTAGTAAGAGTTTCGAATAACCTCAAAGTGATGCTGACAGTCATGTAGTAAGAGTTGCTAATAAACTCAATTTAATGCTACAGTGATGTCGTGAGAATTGCTCATGAACTCAAAATGATGCTAACAGTAATGTAGTGATAGTTGCTAATAAACTCAAAGTGATGCTGACAGTAATGTAGTAAGAGTTGCTACGAACCTTAAAATAATGCAACAATAATGTAGTGAGAGTTGTTACGAACCTCAAAATGATGCTCCAGTGATGTAGTGAGAGTTACTTAAAATCTCAAAATGATGTGACAGTGATGTGGTGAGAGTTTCTTAAAAAACTCAAAATGATGCGACAGTGATGTGGTGAGAGTTGCTTAAAATCTCAAAATGATGCTACAGTGATGTAGTGAGAGTTGCTACGGACCTCAAAATGATGCTCCAGTGATGTAGTGAGAGTTGCTAAAAACCTCAAAATGATGCTGACAGTAATGTAGTGAGAGTTGCTACGGACCTCAAAATGATGCTACAGTGATGTAGTAAGAGTTGCTAAAAACATCAAAATGATGCTGACAGTAATGTAGTGAGAGTTGCTACGAATCACAAAATGATGCTGCAGTGATGTAATGAGAGTTGCTACTAATCTAAGAAATGATGCTCCAGTGATGTAATAAGAATTGCTACAAACCTAAGAAATGATGCTACAGTATTGTAGTGAGAGTTTCTACGAACCTCAAAATGATGCTAAAGTGATGTGGTGAGAGTTGATAAAATCCTAAAAATTATGCTACACGAATGTGGTGAGAGTTGCTACGAACCTCAAAATGATGCTACAGTGATGTAGTGAGAGTTGCTACGATCCTCAAAATGATGCTACAGTAATTTATTAGGTTTCTAAAAACCTCAAAATGATGCTACAGTGATGAAGTGAGAGTTGCTACGAACCTAAAAATGATGCTGACAGTCATGAAGTGAGATTTGCTACTATCCTCAAAATGATGCTACAGTGATGTAGGAAGAGTTGCTAAAAATCTCAAAATGATGCTACATTGATGTAGTGAGAGTTGCCACGAACCTCAAAATGATGTGACAGAAATGTGGTGAGAGTGACTAAGAACCTCAAAATGATGCTACAGTGATGTAGTGAGAGTTGCTATGAACCTCAAAATGATGCTACAGTAATGTCGTAAGAGTTGCTAAAAATCTAAAATGATGCTAAAGTGATGTGGTGAGAGTTTCTACTAATCTAAGAAATGATGCTAAAGTGATGTAGTAAGAGTTGCTAAAAATCTCAAAATGATGCTATAGTGATGTGGTGAGACTTGCTAAAAACCTCAAAATGATGCTACAGTAATGTATTAAGTTGCTAAAAACCTCAAAATGATGCTACAGTGATGTGGTGAGAGTTTCTTAAAATCTTAAAAAGATGCGACAGTGATGTGGTGAGAGTTGCTACTATCCTCCAAATGATGCTACAGTGAAGTCGTGAAAGTTGCTAAAAACCTCAAAATGCTGCTACAGTGATGTCAGAAGAGTTGCTAAAAATCTCAAAATGATGGGAAAGTGATGTGGCGAGAGTTGCTAAAATCCTCACAATGATGCTGTCAGTAATGTAGTGAGAGTTGCAACGAACCTAAAAATGTTGCTCCAGTGATGTAGTGAGAGTTGCTACTAATCTAAGAAATGATGCTACAGTGATGTAGGGAGAGTTGCTAAAAACCTCAAAATGATGCTCCAGTGATGTAGTGAGAGTTGCTAAAAATCTCAAAATGATGCTTCAGTGATGTGGTGAGAGTTGCTAAAAATCTCAAAATGATGCTAAAGTGATGTGATGAGAGTTGCTAAAAATCTCAAAATGATGCTGTACGTCATCTAGTGAGAGTTGCTACGAACCTCAAAATGATGCTCCAGTGATGTAGTGAGAGTTGCTACGAACCTCAAAATGATGCTAAAGTAATGAGATGAGAGTTGCTAAAAATCTAAAAATGATGCTGTAAGTAATGTAGTGAGACTTGCTACGAACCTCAATAATGCTACAGTAATGTTGTAAGTTTTGCTAAAAATCTCAAAATGTTGCTAAAGTGATGTGGTGAGAGTTGCCACAAACCTCAAAATGATGCTACAGTAATGTGGTGAGAGTTTCTGTGATCCTAAAAATGATGCTCCAGTAATGTATTAAGTTGCTAAAAACCTCAAAATGATGCTACAGTGATGTAGTGAGAGTTGCTACGAACCTCAAAATGATGCTACAGTTATGTAGTGAGAGTTGCTACGAACCTCAAAATGATGCTACAGTGATGGAGTAAGAGTTGCTAAAAATCTCAAAATGATGCTCAAGTGCTGTGGTGAAAGTTGCAAAAAAATTAAAAATGATGCTGTCAGTAATGTAGTGAGAGTTGCTACAACCTCAAAATGATGCTGCAGTAATGTAGTGAGAGTTGCTACTATCCTCCAAATGATGCTAAAGTGATGCAGTAAGAGTTGCTAAAAATCTCAAAATGATTCTCCAGTGATATCGTGAGAGTTGCTACGAACCTCAAAATGAAGCTCCAGTGATGCAGTAAGAGTTGCTTAAAACCTTTAAAAATGATGCTACAGTGATGTAGTGAGAGTTGCTACTATCCTCCAAATGATGCTACAGTGATGTAGTGAGAGTTGCTTAAAATCTCAAAATGATGTGACAGTGATGTGGTAATAGTTGCTACGAACCTCAAAATGATGCCGACAGTCATGAAGTGAGATTTGTTACTATCCTAAAAATGATGCTACAGTGATGGAGGAAGAGTTGCTAAAAATCTCAAAATGATGCTGTCAGTGATGTGGTGAGAGTTGCTAAAAACCTCAAAATGATGCTACAGTGATGTAGTGAGAGTTGCTACGAACCTCAAAATGATGCTACAGTTATGTAGTGAGAGTTGCTACCAACCTCAAAATGATGCTACAGTGATGGAGTAAGAGTTGCTAAAAATCTCAAAATGATGCTCAAGTGCTGTGGTGAAAGTTGCAAAAAAATTAAAAATGATGCTGTCAGTAATGTAGTGAGAGTTGCAACAACCTCAAAATGATGCTGCAGTAATGTAGTGAGAGTTGCTACTATCCTCCAAATGATGCTAAAGTGATGCAGTAAGAGTTGCTAAAAATCTCAAAATGATTCTCCAGTGATATCGTGAGAGTTGCTACGAACCTCAAAATGAAGCTGACAGTCATGAAGTGAGATTTGCTACTATCCTAAAAATGATGCTACAGTGATGTGGTGAGAGTTGCTAAAAACCTCAAAATGATGCAAAAGTGATGAATTGAGAGTTGCTACGAACCTAAAAATGATGCTCCAGTAATGAAGTGAGAGTTGCTACGAACCTATAAATGATGCTAGAGTGATGTGGTAAGAGTTGCTTTAAACCTCAAAATGATTCCACAATCATGTAGTGAGAGTTGCTTCAAACGTTAAAATGATGCTGACAGTTATGAAGTGAGAGTTGCTACTAACCTCAAAATGATGCTCTTGTGATGGATTTAGAGTTGCTAGAAACCTAAAAAATGATGTTACAGTAATATTGTAAGAGTTGCTACGAACCTCAAAATGATGCTACAGTAATGTATTAAGTTGCAAAAAACCTCAAAATGATGCTAAAGTGATGTGGTGAGAGTTGCTTAAAATCTCAAAATGATGCTACAGTGATGTGGTGAGAGTTGCTCAAAACCTCAAAATGATGCTCCAGTAATGTAGTGAGAGTTGCTAGGAACCTCAAAATGATGCTACAGTAATGTCGTGAGAGTTCCTACGAAGCTCAAAATGATGCGACAGTAATGTGGCGTGAGTTGCTAGGAACCTCAAAATGATGCTACAGTAATGTAGTGAGAGTTGCTACGATCCTAAAAATGATGCTCCAGTAATGTATTAAGTTGCTAAAAACCTTAAAATGATGCTACAGTGATGTAGTGAGAGTTGCTAAAAACCTCAAAATGATGCTACAGTGATGTAGTGAGAGTTGCTACGAACCTCAAAATGATGCTACAGTTATGTAGTGAGAGTTGCTACAAACCTCAATAATGCTACAGTAATGTTGTAAGTGTTGCTAAAAATCTCAAAATGATGCTAAAGTGATGTAGTGAGAGTTGCCACGAACCTCAAAATGATGCGACAGTAATGTAGTGAGAGTTGCTACGATCCTGAAAATGATGCTACAGTTATGTAGTGAGAGTTGCTTTGAACCTCAAAATGATGCTACAGTAATGTAGTAAGAGTTGCAAAAAATCTCAAAATGATGCTAAAGTGATGTGGTGAGAGTTTCTACTAATCTAAGAAATGATGCTCCAGTGATGCAGTAAGAGTTGCTAAAAATCTCAAAATGATGCTAAAGTGATGTGGTGAGAGTTTCTACTAATCTAAGAAATGATGCTAAAGTGATGTAGTAAGAGTTGCTAAAAATCTCAAAATGATGCTATAGTGATGTGGTGAGACTTGCTAAAAACCTCAAAATGATGCTACAGTAATGTATTAAGTTGCTAAAAACCTCAAAATGATGCTACAGTGATGTGGTGAGACTTGCTAAAAACCTCAAAATGATGCTACAGTAATGTATTAAGTTGCTAAAAACCTCAAAATGATGCTAAAGTGATGTGGTGAGAGTTGCTTAAAATCTCAAAATGATGCTACAGTGATGTGGTGAGAGTTGCTACGATCCTAAAAATGATGCTCCAGTAATGTATTAAGTTGCTAAAAACCTCAAAATGATTCCACAGTCATGTAGTGAGAGTTGCTTAAAACGTTAAAATGATGCTGACAGTTATGAAGTGAGAGTTGCTACTAACCTCAAAATGATGCACTTGTGATGGATTTAGAGTTGCTAGAAACCTAAAAAATGATGTTACAGTAATATTGTAAGAGTTGCTACGAACCTCAAAATGATGCTACAGTAATAGATTAAGTTGCTAAAAACCTAAAAATGATGCTAAAGTGATGTGGTGAGAGTTGCTTAAAATCTCAAAATGATGCTACAGTGATGTGGTGAGAGTTTCTTAAAATCTTAAAATGATGCCACAGTAATGTAGTGAGAGTTGCTCAAAACCTCAAAATGATGCTCCAGTAATGTAGTGAGAGTTGCTATGAACCTCAAAATGATGCCCCAGTGATGTTGTGAGAGTTGCTAGGAACCTCAAAATGATGCTACAGTAATGTCGTGAGAGTTGCTACGAAGCTCAAAATGATGCGACAGTAATGTGGCGTGAGTTGCTAGGAACCTCAAAATGATGCTACAGTAATGTAGTGAGAGTTGCTACGATCCTAAAAATGATGCTCCAGTAATGTATTAAGTTGCTAAAAACCTCAAAATGATGCTACAGTGATGTAGTGAGAGTTGCTAAAAACCTCAAAATGATGCTACAGTGATGTAGTGAGAGTTGCTACGAACCTCAAAATGATGCTACAGTTATGTAGTGAGAGTTGCTACGAACCTCAATAATTCTACAGTAATGTTGTAAGTGTTGCTAAAAATCTCAAAATGATGCTAAAGTGATGTGGTGAGAGTTGCTAAAATCTTCAAAATGATGCTACATTGATGTAGTGAGAGTTGCCATGAACCTCAAAATGATGTGACAGAAATGTGGTGAGAGTGACTAAGAACCTCAAAATGATGCGACAGTAATGTAGTGAGAGTTGCTACGATCCTGAAAATGATGCTACAGTTATGTAGTGAGAGTTGCTTTGAACCTCAAAATGATGCTACAGTAATGTAGTAAGAGTTGCTAAAAATCTCAAAATGATGCTAAAGTGATGTAGGGAGAGTTTCTACTAATCTAAGAAATGATGCTAAAGTGATGTAGTAAGAGTTGCTAAAAATCTCAAAATGATGCTATAGTGATGTGGTGAGAATTGCTAAAAACCTCAAAATGATGCTACAGTAATGTATTAAGTTGCTAAAAACCTCAAAATGATGCTACAGTGATGTGGTGAGAGTTTCTTAAAATCTTAAAAAGATGAGTCAGTGATGTGGTGAGAGTTGCTACTATCCTCCAAATGATGCTACAGTGAAGTCGTGAAAGTTGCTAAAAACCTCAAAATGCTGCTACAGTGATGTCAGAAGAGTTGCTAAAAATCTCAAAATGATGGGAAAGTGATGTGGCGAGAGTTGCTAAAATCCTCACAATGATGCTGTCAGTAATGTCGTGAGAGTTGCAACGAACCTAAAAATGATGCTCCAGTGATGTAGTGAGAGTTGCTACTAATCTAAGAAATGATGCTACAGTGATGTAGGGAGAGTTGCTAGGAAGCTCAAAATGATGCTCCAGTGATGTAGTGAGAGTTGCTAAAAATCTCAAAATGATGCTTCAGTGATGTGGTGAGAGTTGCTAAAAATCTCAAAATGATGCTAAAGTGATGTGATGAGAGTTGCTAAAAATCTCAAAATGATGCTGTAAGTCATGTAGTGAGAGTTGCTACGAACCTCAAAATGATGCTCCAGTGATGTAGTGAGAGTTGCTACGAACCTCAAAATGATGCTAAAGTAATGTGATGAGAGTTGCTAAAAATCTAAAAATGATGCTGTAAGTAATGTAGTGAGACTTGCTACGAACCTCAATAATGCTACAGTAATGTTGTAAGTGTTGCTAAAAATCTCAAAATGTTGCTAAAGTGATGTGGTGAGAGTTGCCACAAACCTCAAAATGATGCTACAGTAATGTGGTGAGAGTTTCTGTGATCCTAAAAATGATGCTCCAGTAATGTATTAAGTTGCTAAAAACCTCAAAATGATGCTACAGTGATGTAGTGAGAGTTGCTACAAACCTCAAAATGATGCTACAGTTATGTAGTGAGAGTTGCTCCGAACCTCAAAATGATGCTACAGTAATGTAGTAAGAGTTGCTAAAAATCTCAAAATGATGCTCAATTGATGTGGTGAAAGTTGCAAAAAAATTAAAAATGATGCTGTCAGTAATGTAGTGAGAGTTGCTACAACCTCAAAATGATGCTGCAGTTATGTAGTGAGAGTTGCTACTATCCTCCAAATGATGCTAAAGTGATGTAGTAAGAGTTGCTAAAAATCTCAAAATGATTCTCCAGTGATATCGTGAGAGTTGCTACGAACCTCAAAATGAAGCTCCAGTGATGCAGTAAGAGTTGCTTAAAACCTTTAAAAATGATGCTACAGTGATGTAGTGAGAGTTGCTAATATCCTCCAAATGATGCTACAGTGATGTAGTGAGAGTTGCTTAAAATCTCAAAATGATGTGACAGTGATGTGGTAATAGTTGCTACGAACCTCAAAATGATGCTGACAGTCATGAAGTGAGATTTGCTACTATCCTAAAAATGATGCTACAGTGATGGAGGAGGAGTTGCTAAAAATCTCAAAATGATGCTGTCAGTGATGTGGTGAGAGTTGCTAAAAACCTCAAAATGATGCAAAAGTGATGAATTGAGAGTTGCTACGTACCTAAAAATGATGCTCCAGTAATGAAGTGAGAGTTGCTACGAACCTATAAATGATGCTAGAGTGATGTGGTAAGAGTTGCTTTAAACCTCAAAATGATTCCACAGTCATGTAGTGAGAGTTGCTTAAAACGTTAAAATGATGCTGACAGTTATGAAGTGAGAGTTGCTACTAACCTCAAAATGATGCTCTTGTGATGGATTTAGAGTTGCTAGAAACCTAAAAAATGATGTTACAGTAATATTGTAAGAGTTGCTACGAACCTCAAAATGATGCTACAGTAATAGATTCAGTTGCTAAAAACCTAAAAATGATGCTAAAGTGATGTGGTGAGAGTTGCTTAAAATCTCAAAATGATGCTACAGTGATGTGGTGAGAGTTTCTTAAAATCTTAAAATGATGCCACAGTAATGTAGTGAGAGTTGCTCAAAACCTCAAAATGATGCTCCAGTAATGTAGTGAGAGTTGCTATGAACCTCAAAATGATGCCCCAGTGATGTTGTGAGAGTTGCTAGGAACCTCAAAATGATGCTACAGTAATGTCGTGAGAGTTGCTACGAAGCTCAAAATGATGCGACAGTAATGTGGCGTGAGTTGCGAGGAACCTCAAAATGATGCTACAGTTATGTAGTGAGAGTTGCTACGAACCTCAAAATGATGCTGTCAGTAATGTAGTGAGAGTTGCTACAACCTCAAAATGATGCTGCAGTAATGTAGTGAGAGTTGCTATTAACCTAAAAATGATGCTACAGTTATGTAGTGAGAGTTGCTATGAACCTCAAAATGATGCTACAGTAATGTAGTAAGAGTTGCTAAAAATCTCAAAATGATGCTAAAGTGATGTATTTAGTGTTGGTAAAAACCTCAAAATGATGCTCCAGTGATGTAGTGAGAGTTGCTACTATCCTCCAAATGATGCTAAAGTGATGTAGTAAGAGTTGCTACGAACCTCAAAATGATGCTACAGTAATGTAGTGAGAGTTGCTATTAACCTAAAAATGATGCTACAGTTATGTAGTGAGAGTTGCTATGAACCTCAAAATGATGCTACAGTAATGTAGTAAGAGTTGCTAAAAATCTCAAAATGATGCTAAAGTGATGTATTTAGTGTTGGTAAAAACCTCAAAATGATGCTCCAGTGATGTAGTGAGAGTTGCTACAAACCTCAAAATGATGCTACAGTTATGTAGTGAGAGTTGCTCCGAACCTCAAAATGATGCTACAGTAATGTAGTAAGAGTTGCTAAAAATCTCAAAATGATGCTCAATTGATGTGGTGAAAGTTGCAAAAAAATTAAAAATGATGCTGTCAGTAATGTAGTGAGAGTTGCTACAACCTCAAAATGATGCTGCAGTTATGTAGTGAGAGTTGCTACTATCCTCCAAATGATGCTAAAGTGATGTAGTAAGAGTTGCTAAAAATCTCAAAATGATTCTCCAGTGATATCGTGAGAGTTGCTACGAACCTCAAAATGAAGCTCCAGTGATGCAGTAAGAGTTGCTTAAAACCTTTAAAAATGATGCTACAGTGATGTAGTGAGAGTTGCTAATATCCTCCAAATGATGCTACAGTGATGTAGTGAGAGTTGCTTAAAATCTCAAAATGATGTGACAGTGATGTGGTAATAGTTGCTACGAACCTCAAAATGATGCTGACAGTCATGAAGTGAGATTTGCTACTATCCTAAAAATGATGCTACAGTGATGGAGGAGGAGTTGCTAAAAATCTCAAAATGATGCTGTCAGTGATGTGGTGAGAGTTGCTAAAAACCTCAAAATGATGCAAAAGTGATGAATTGAGAGTTGCTACGTACCTAAAAATGATGCTCCAGTAATGAAGTGAGAGTTGCTACGAACCTATAAATGATGCTAGAGTGATGTGGTAAGAGTTGCTTTAAACCTCAAAATGATTCCACAGTCATGTAGTGAGAGTTGCTTAAAACGTTGAAATGATGCTGACAGTTATGAAGTGAGAGTTGCTACTAACCTCAAAATGATGCTCTTGTGATGGATTTAGAGTTGCTAGAAACCTAAAAAATGATGTTACAGTAATATTGTAAGAGTTGCTACGAACCTCAAAATGATGCTACAGTAATAGATTCAGTTGCTAAAAACCTAAAAATGATGCTAAAGTGATGTGGTGAGAGTTGCTTAAAATCTCAAAATGATGCTACAGTGATGTGGTGAGAGTTTCTTAAAATCTTAAAATGATGCCACAGTAATGTAGTGAGAGTTGCTCAAAACCTCAAAATGATGCTCCAGTAATGTAGTGAGAGTTGCTATGAACCTCAAAATGATGCCCCAGTGATGTTGTGAGAGTTGCTAGGAACCTCAAAATGATGCTACAGTAATGTCGTGAGAGTTGCTACGAAGCTCAAAATGATGCGACAGTAATGTGGCGTGAGTTGCGAGGAACCTCAAAATGATGCTACAGTTATGTAGTGAGAGTTGCTACGAACCTCAAAATGATGCGGTCAGTAATGTAGTGAGAGTTGCTACAACCTCAAAATGATGCTGCAGTAATGTAGTGAGAGTTGCTATTAACCTAAAAATGATGCTACAGTTATGTAGTGAGAGTTGCTATGAACCTCAAAATGATGCTACAGTAATGTAGTAAGAGTTGCTAAAAATCTCAAAATGATGCTAAAGTGATGTATTTAGTGTTGGTAAAAACCTCAAAATGATGCTCCAGTGATGTAGTGAGAGTTGCTACTATCCTCCAAATGATGCTAAAGTGATGTAGTAAGAGTTGCTACGAACCTCAAAATGATGCTACAGTAATGTAGTGAGAGTTGCTATTAACCTAAAAATGATGCTACAGTTATGTAGTGAGAGTTGCTATGAACCTCAAAATGATGCTACAGTAATGTAGTAAGAGTTGCTAAAAATCTCAAAATGATGCTAAAGTGATGTATTTAGTGTTGGTAAAAACCTCAAAATGATGCTCCAGTGATGTAGTGAGAGTTGCTACTATCCTCCAAATGATGCTAAAGTGTTGTAGTAAGAGTTGCTAAAAATCTCAAAATGATGCTCCAGTGATATCGTGAGAGTTGCTACGAACCTCAAAATGAAGCTCCAGTGATGCAGTAAGAGTTGCTTAAAACCTTAAAATGATGCTGACATTCATGTAGTGAGAGTTGCTAAAAATCTAAAAATGATGCTGTAAGTAATGTACTGAGACTTGCTACGAACCTCAATAATGCTACAGTAATGTTGTAAGTGTTGCTAAAAATCTCCAAATGATGCTACAGTAATGTAGTGAGAGTTGCTACGAACATCAAAATGATGCGACAGTAATGTGGTGAGAGTTGCTAAGAACCTCAAAATGATGCTACAGTAATGTATTAAGTTGCTAAAAACGTCAAAATGATGCTAAAGTGATGTGGTGAGAGTTGCTTAAAATCTCAAAATGATGCTACAGTGATGTGGTGAGAGTTTCTTAAAATCTTAAAATGATGCTACAGTAATGTAGTGAGAGTTGCTCAAAACCTCAAAATGATGCTCCAGTAATGTAGTGAGAGTTGCTATGAACCTCAAAATGATGCCCCAGTGATGTTGTGAGAGTTGCTAGGAACCTCAAAATGATGCTACAGTAATGTCGTGAGAGTTGCTACGAAGCTCAAAATGATGCGACAGTAATGTGGCGTGAGTTGCTAGGAACCTCAAAATGATGCTACAGTAATGTAGTGAGAGTTGCTACGATCCTAAAAATGATGCTCCAGTAATGTATTAAGTTGCTAAAAACCTCAAAATGATGCTACAGTGATGTAGTGAGAGTTGCTACGAACCTCAAAATGATGCGACAGTGATGTAGTGAGAGTTGCTACGAACCTCAAAATGATGCTACAGTAATGTAGTGAGAGTTGCTATTAACCTAAAAATGATGCTACAGTTATGTAGTGAGAGTTGCTATGAACCTCAAAATGATGCTACAGTAATGTATTAAGTTGCTAAAAACCTCAAAATGATGCTACAGTGATGTAGTGAGAGTTGCTACGATCCTAAAAATGATGCTCCAGTGATGTAGTAAGTTGCTAAAAACCTCAAAATGATGCTACAGTGATGTAGTGAGAGTTGCTACGAAACTCAAAATGATGCTACAGTCATGTATGAAGTTGCGAAAAACCTCAAAATGATGCTGCAGTGATGTAGTGAGAGTTGCTACTAATCTAAGAAATGATGCTAAAGTGATGTAGTGAGAGTTGCTTCAAATCTCAAAATGATGCTACAGTGATGTGGTGAGAGTTTCTTAAAATCTTAAAATGATGCGACAGTGATGTGGTGAGAGTTGCTACTATCCTCCAAATGATGCTACAGTGATGTAGTGAGAGTTGCTAAAAATCTCAAAATGATAGTGTCAGTAATGTAGTAAGAGTTGGTAAAAATCTCAAAATGATGCTAAAGTGATATAGTGAGAGTTGCTACGAACCTCAAAATGATGCTACAGTAATGTAGTAGGACTTGCTAAAAATCTAAAAATGATGCTGTAAGTAATGTAGTGAGACTTGCTACGAACCTCAATAATGCTACAGTAATGTTGTGAGAGTTGCTATGATCCTAAAAATGATGCTACAGTCATGTAGTAAGAGTTGCTAAAAATCTAAAAATGATGCTAACGTGATGTGTTGAGAATTAAAAAAAAAAAAAGTCAAAATGATGCTGTCAGTAATGTAGTGAGAGTTGCTACGAACCTCAAAATGATGCTACAGTCATGTAGTGAGAGTTGCTACGAACCTCAAAATGATGCTACAGTGATGTAGTAAGTGTTGGTAAAAACCTCAAAATGATGCTCCAGTGATATAGTGAGAGTTGCTACTCATCTAAGAAATGATGCTAAAGTGATGTAGTGAGAGTTGCTTCAAATTTCAAAATGATGCGACAGTGATGTGGTGAGAGTTGCTACGAACCTCAAAATGATGCTACAGTGATGTAGTGAGAGTTGCTACGATCCTCAAAATGATGCTACAGTAATGTATTAGGTTGCTAAAAACCTCAAAATGATGCTACAGTGATGTAGTGAGAGTTGCTACGATCCTGAAAATGATGCTACAGTGATGTGGAGAGAGTTGCTACTTACCTCAAAATGATGCTCTTGTGATGTATTTAGAGTTGCTAGAAACCTCAAAATGATGCTACAGTAATGTATTAAGTTGCTTAAAATCTCAAAATGATGCTACAGTGATGTGGTGAGAGTTTCTTAAAATCTTAAAATGATGCTACAGTAATGTAGTGAGAGTTGCTCAAAACCTCAAAATGATGCTACAGTAATGTCGTGAGAGTTGCTACGAAGCTCAAAATGATGCGACAGTAATGTGGCGTGAGTTGCTAGGAACCTCAAAATGATGCTACAGTAATGTAGTGAGAGTTGCTACGATCCTAAAAATGATGCTACAGTAATGTAGTGAGAGTTGCTACGATCCTAAAAATGATGCTCCAGTAATGTATTAAGTTGCCAAAAACCTCAAAATGATGCTACAGTGATGTAGTGAGAGTTGCTACGAACCTCAAAATGATGCTACAGTTATGTAGTGAGAGTTGCTACGAACCTCAAAATGATGCTACAGTAATGTAGTGAGAGTTGCTACGATCCTAAAAATCATGCTCCAGTAATGTATTAAGTTGCTAAAAACCTCAAAATGATGCTACAGTGATGTAGTGAGAGTTGCTACGAAACTCAAAATGATGCTACAGTCATGTATGAAGTTGCGAAAAACCTCAAAATGATGCTGCAGTGATGTAGTGAGAGTTGCTACTAATCTAAGAAATGATGCTAAAGTGATGTAGTGAGAGTTGCTTAAAATCTCAAAATGATGCTACAGTGATGTGGTGAGAGTTTCTTAAAATCTTAAAATAATGCGACGGTGATGTGGTGAGAGTTGCTACTATCCTCCAAATGATGCCACAGGATGTAGTGAGAGTTGCCACGAACCTCAAAATGATGCTACAATAATGTTGTAAGAGTTGCTATTAAACTAAAATGATGCTAACAGTAAAGTAGTGATAGTTGCTAAAAACTCAGTGATGCTTACAGTAATGTAGTAAGAGTTGCTATTAAACTCAAAATGATGCTAACAGTAATGTAGTGATAGTTGCAAATAAACTCAGTGATGCTTACAGTAATGTAGTAAGTGTTTCGAACAACTTTAAAAGTGATGCTGACAGTCATGTAGTTAGAGTTGCTGCGAACCTCAAAATAATGCGACAATGATGTCAAAGAATTGCTAATGATCTCAAAATGATGCTAACAGTAATGGAGTGATAGTTGCTAATAAACTAAAAGTGATGCTGACAGGAATATAGTAAGAGTTGCTACGAACCTTAAAATAATGCAACAATAATGTAGTAAGAGTTGCTACGAACCTCAAAATATTGCGACAGTGATGTCGGAAGAATTGCTAATGATCTCAAAATGATGCGACAGTGATGTAGTAAGAATTGCTAATGAACTCAAAATGATGCTAACAGTAATGGAGTGAACAATTCGAATAACCTCAAAGTGATGCTTAAAGTCATGTAGTAAGTGTTGCTACGACCCTCAAAATAATGCGACAGTAATGTAGTAAAAGTTGCTACGAACCTCAAAATATTGCGACAGTGATGTCGGAAGAATTGCTAATGAACTCAAAATGATGCTAACAGTAATGTAGTGATAGTTGATAATCAACTCAATGATGCTTACAGTAATGTAGTAAGAGTTTCGAATAACCTCAAAGTGATGCTGACAGTCATGTACTAAGAGTTGCTACAAACGTCAAAATAATGCGACAGTAATGTCGTAAAAGTTGCTACGAACCTCAAAATATTGCGACAGTGATGTCGGAAGAATTGCTAATGAACTTAAAATGATGCTAACAGTAATGTAGTTGTAGTTGCTAATCAAGTCAGTGATGCTTACAGTAATGTAGTAAGTGTTTCGAACAACCTCAAAGTGATTGTGACAGTCATGTAGTAAGAGTTGCTACGAACCTCAAAATAATGCGACAGTGATGTCGGAAGAATTGCTCAAGATCTCAAAATGATGCGAAAGTGATGTCGAAAGAATTGCTAACAAACTCAAAATGATGCTACAGTGATGTAGTAAGTGTTGGTAAAAACCTCAAAATGATGCTCCAGTGATATAGTGAGAGTTGCTACTCATCTAAGAAATGATGCTAAAGTGATGTAGTGAGAGTTGCTTCAAATTTCAAAATGATGCGACAGTGATGTGGTGAGAGTTGCTACGAACCTCAAAATGATGCTACAGTGATGTAGTGAGAGTTGCTACGATCCTCAAAATGATGCTACAGTAATGTATTAGGTTGCTAAAAACCTCAAAATGATGCTACAGTGATGTAGTGAGAGTTGCTACGATCCTGAAAATGATGCTACAGTGATGTGGAGAGAGTTGCTACTTACCTCAAAATGATGCTCTTGTGATGTATTTAGAGTTGCTAGAAACCTCAAAATGATGCTACAGTAATGTATTAAGTTGCTTAAAATCTCAAAATGATGCTACAGTGATGTGGTGAGAGTTTCTTAAAATCTTAAAATGATGCTACAGTAATGTAGTGAGAGTTGCTCAAAACCTCAAAATGATGCTACAGTAATGTCGTGAGAGTTGCTACGAAGCTCAAAATGATGAGACAGTAATGTGGCGTGAGTTGCTAGGAACCTCAAAATGATGCTACAGTAATGTAGTGAGAGTTGCTTCGATCCTAAAAATGATGCTACAGTAATGTAGTGAGAGTTGCTACGATCCTAAAAATGATGCTCCAGTAATGTATTAAGTTGCTAAAAACCTCAAAATGATGCTACAGTGATGTAGTGAGAGTTGCTACGAACCTCAAAATGATGCTACAGTTATGTAGTGAGAGTTGCTACGAACCTCAAAATGATGCTACAGTAATGTAGTGAGAGTTGCTACGATCCTAAAAATGATGCTCCAGTAATGTATTAAGTTGCTAAAAACCTCAAAATGATGCTACAGTGATGTAGTGAGAGTTGCTACGAAACTCAAAATGATGCTACAGTCATGTATGAAGTTGCGAAAAACCTCAAAATGATGCTGCAGTGATGTAGTGAGAGTTGCTACTAATCTAAGAAATGATGCTAAAGTGATGTAGTGAGAGTTGCTTCAAATCTCAAAATGATGCTACAGTGATGTGGTGAGAGTTTCTTAAAATCTTAAAATGATGCGACGGTGATGTGGTGAGAGTTGCTACTATCCTCCAAATGATGCTACAGTGATGTAGTGAGAGTTGCTTAAAATCTCAAAATGATGCGACAGTGATGTGGTGAGAGTTGCTAAAAACCTCAAAATGATAGTGTCAGTAATGTAGTAAGAGTTGGTAAAATCTCAAAATGATGCTAAAGTGATGTATTTAGTGTTGGTAAAAACCTCAAAATGATGCTCCAGTGATGTAGTGAGAGTTGCTACTATCCTCCAAATGATGCTAAAGTGATGTAGTAAGAGTTGCTAAAAATCTCAAAATGATGCTCCAGTGATATCGTGAGAGTTGCTACGAACCTCAAAATGAAGCTCCAGTGATGCAGTAAGAGTTGCTTAAAACCTTAAAATGATGCTGACATTCATGTAGTGAGAGTTGCTAAAATTCTAAAAATGATGCTGTAAGTAATGTACTGAGACTTGCTACGAACCTCAATAATGCTACAGTAATGTTGTAAGTGTTGCTAAAAATCTCCAAATGATGCTACAGTAATGTAGTGAGAGTTGCTACGAACATCAAAATGATGCGACAGTAATGTGGTGAGAGTTGCTAAGAACCTCAAAATTATGCTACAGTAATGTAGTAAGAGTTGCTACGATCCTAAAAATGATGCTCCAGTAATGTATTAAGTTGCTAAAAACCTCAAAATGATGCTACAGTGATGTGGTGAGAGTTGCTACGAAACTCAAAATGATGCTACAGTCATGTATTAAGTTGCGAAAAACCTCAAAATGATGCTGCAGTGATGGAGTGAGAGTTGCTACTAATCTAAGAAATGATGCTAAAGTGATGTAGTGAGAGTTGCTTCAAATCTCAAAATGATGCTACAGTGATGTGGTGAGAGTTTCTTAAAATCTTAAAATGATGCGACAGTGATGTGGTGAGAGTTGCTTAAAATCTCAAAATGATGCGACAGTGATGTGGTGAGAGTTTCTTAAAATCTCAAAATGATGCGACAGTGATGTGGTGAGAGTTGCTAAAAACCTCAAAATGATAGTGTCAGTAATGTAGTAAGAGTTGGTAAAAATCTCAAAATGATGCAAAAGTGATATAGTGAGAGTTGCTACGAACCTCAAAATGATGCTACAGTAATGTAGTAGGAGTTGCTAAAAATCTAAAAATGATGCTGTAAGTAATGTAGTGAGACTTGCTACGAACCTCAAAAATGCTACAGTAATGTTGTAAGTGTTGCTAAAAATCTCAAAATGATGCTACAGTGATGTAGTAAGTGTTGGTAAAAACCTCAAAATGATGCTCCAGTGATATAGTGAGAGTTGCTACTCATTTAAGAAATGATGCTAAAGTGATGTAGTGAGAGTTGCTTCAAATTTCAAAATGATGCGACAGTGATGTGATGAGAGTTGCTACTATCCTCCAAATGATGCTACAGTGATGTTGTGAGAGTTGCTTAAAATCTCCAAATGATGCTACAGTCATGTAGTGAGAGTTGCTACGGACCTCAAAATGATGCTCCAGTGATGCAGTCAGAGTTGCTTAAAACCTCAAAATGATGCTGACAGTAATGTAGTGAGAGTTGTTAAGAACCTCAAAATGATGCTACAGTGATGTAGTGAGAGTTGCTACGAACCTCAAAATGATGCTACAGTGATGTTGTGAGAGTTGCTTAAAATCTCAAAATGATGCAACAGTGATGTGGTGAGAGTTTCTCAAAAAACTCAAAATAATGCAACAGTGATGTGGTGAGAGTTTCTCAAAAAACTCAAAATGATGCGACAGTGATGTGGTGAGAGTTGCTACTATCCTCCAAATGATGCTACAGTGATGTAGTGAGAGTTGCTACGGACCTCAAAATGATGCTCCAGTGATGCAGTAAGAGTTGCTTAAAACCTCAAAATGATGCTGACAGTAATGTAGTGAGAGTTGTTAAGATCCTCAAAATGATTCTACAGTGATGTAGTGAGAGTTGCTACGATACTCAAAATGATGCCACAGAAATGTAGTGAGAGTTGTTACTATCCTCAAAATGATGCGACAGTAATGTGGTGAGAGTTGCTACGAACCTCAAAATGATGCTACAGTGATGTAGTGAGAGTTGCTACGATCCTGAAAATGATGCTACAGTAAAGTATTTGGTTGCTAAAAACCTCAAAATGATGCTACAGTGATGTAGTGAGAGTTGCTACTAACCTCAAAATGATGCTCTTGTGATGTATTTAGAGTTGCTAGAAACCTCGAAATGATGCTACAGTAATGTATTAAGTTGCTAAAAACCTCAAAATGATGCTACAGTGATGTGGTGAGAGTTGCTACTATCCTCCAAATGATGCTGCAGTAATGTAGTGAGAGTTGCTAAAAACCTCAAAATGCTGCTACAGTGATGTCGGAAGAGTTGCTAAAAATCTCAAAATGATGCTAAAGTGATGTGGTGAGAGTTGCTTAAAATCTCACAATGTTGCTAAAGTGATGTGATGAGAGTTGCTCAAAACCTAGAAATGATGCTGTCTGTAATGTAGTGAGAGTTGCTACGAACCTCAAAATGATGCTCCAGTGATGTCGTGAGAGTTGCTACGAACCTCAAAATGATGCTACAGTAATGTAGTAGGAGTTGCTAAAAATCTAAAAATGATGCTGAAGTGATGTGGTGAGAGTTGCTAAAATCCTCAAAATGATGCTACAGGATGTAGTGAGAGTTGCCACGAACCTCAAAATGATGCTACAATAATGTTGTAAGAGTTGCTATTAAACTAAAATGATGCTAACAGTAAAGTAGTGATAGTTGCTAAAAACTCAGTGATGCTTACAGTAATGTAGTAAGAGTTGCTATTAAACTCAAAATGATGCTAACAGTAATGTAGTGATAGTTGCAAATAAACTCAGTGATGCTTACAGTAATGTAGTAAGTCTTTCGAACAACCTCAAAATAATGCAACAGTAGTGTAGTAAGAGTTGCTACGAACCTCAAAATAATGCGACAGTGATGTCGGAAGAATTGCTAATGATCTCAAAATGATGCGACAGTGATGGAGTAAGAATAGCTAATGAATTCAAAATGATGCTAACAGTAACGTAGTGATAGTTGCTAATAAACTCAGTAATGCTTACAGTAATTTAGTAAGTGTTTCGAACAACTTTAAAAGTGATGCTGACAGTCATGTAGTCAGAGTTGCTGCGAACCTCAAAATAATGCGACAATGATGTCAAAGAATTGCTAATGATCTCAAAATGATGCTAACAGTAATGGAGTGATAGTTGCTAATAAACTAAAAGTGATGCTGACAGTAATATAGTAAGAGTTGCTACGAACCTTAAAATAATGCAACAATAATGTAGTAAGAGTTGCTACGAACCTCAAAATATTGCGACAGTGATGTCGGAAGAATTGCTAATGATCTCAAAATGATGCGACAGTGATGTAGTAAGAATTGCTAATGAACTCAAAATGATGCTAACAGTAATGGAGTGAACAATTCGAATAACCTCAAAGTGATGCTTAAAGTCATGTAGTAAGTGTTGCTACGACCCTCAAAATAATGCGACAGTAATGTAGTAAAAGTTGCTACGAACCTCAAAATATTGCGACAGTGATGTCGGAAGAATTGCTAATGAACTCAAAATGATGCTAACAGTAATGTAGTGACAGTTGATAATCAACTCAATGATGCTTACAGTAATGTAGTAAGAGTTTCGAATAACCTCAAAGTGATGCTGACAGTCATGTACTAAGAGTTGCTACAAACGTCAAAATAATGCGACAGTAATGTCGTAAAAGTTGCTACGAACCTCAAAATATTGCGACAGTGATGTCGGAAGAATTGCTAATTAACTTAAAATGATGCTAACAGTAATGTAGTGGTAGTTGCTAATCAAGTCAGTGATGCTTACAGTAATGTAGTAAGTGTTTCAAACAACCTCAAAGTGATTGTGACAGTCATGTAGTAAGAGTTGCTACTAACCTCAAAATGATGCGACAGTGATGTCGGAAGAATTGCTCATGAACTCAAAACGATGCTAAAAGTAATGGAGTGAAAGTTTCAAATAACCTCAAAGTGATGATCACAGTCAAGTAGTAAGAGTTGCTACGAACCTCAAAATGATGCGACAGTGATGTAGTAAGAATTGCTAATGAACTCAAAATGATGCTAACAGTAATGGAGTGAAAGTTTCAAATAACCTCAAAGTGATGCTGACAGTCATGTAGTAAGAGTTGCTACGAACCTTAAAATAATGCAACAGTAATGCAGAGAAAGTTGCTACGAACCTCAAAATAATGCGACAGTGATGTCGGAAGAATTGCTAATGATCTCAAAATGATGCGACAGTGATGTAGTAAGAATTGCTAATGAACTCAAATTGATGCTAACAGTAATGGAGTGAAAGTTTCAAATAACCTCAAAGTGATGCTGACAGTCATGTAGTGAGAGTTGCTCCGACCCTCAAAATAATGCGACAGTGATGTCGGAAGAATTGCTAATCATCTCAAAATGATGTGACAGTGATGGAGTAAGAATTGCTAATGAACTCAAAATGATGCTAACAGTAATGGAGTGATAGTTGCTAATCAACTCAGTGATGCTAACAGTAATGTAGTAAGAGTTTCGAATAACCTCAAAGTGATGCTGACAGTCATGTACTAAGAGTTGCTACGAACGTCAAAATAATGCGACAGTAATGGAGTAAAAGTTGCTACGAACCTCAAAATATTGCGACAGTGATGTCGGAAGAATTGCTAATGAACTTAAAATGATGCTAACCGTAATGTAGTGATAGTTGCTAATCAAGTCAGTGATGCTTACAGTAATGTAGTAAGTGTTTCGAACAACCTCAAAGTGATTGTGACAGTCATGTATTAAGAGTTGCTACGAACCTCAAAATAATGCAACAGTGATGTCGGAAGAATCGCTAAAGATCTCAAAATGATGCGACAGTGATGTCAGAAGAATTGGTCATGATCTCAAAATGATGCGAACAGTAATGGAGTGAATGTTTCAAATAACCTCAAAGTGATGCTGACAGTCATGTACGAAGAGTTGCTTCGAATCTCAAAATAATGCTAAGAGTAATGTAGTGATAGTTGCTAATAACCTCAAAGTGATGCTGACAGTCATGTACTAAGAGTTGCTACGAAAGTCAAAATAATGCGACAGTAATGTAGTAAAAGTTGCTACGAACCTCAAAATATTGCGACAGTGATGTCGGAAGAATTGCTCATGAACTCAAAACGATGCTAAAAGTAATGGAGTGAACGTTTCAAATAACCTCAAAGTGATGATCACAGTCAAGTAGTAAGAGTTGCTACGAACCTCAAAATAATGCGACAGTGATGTCGGAAGAATTGCTAATGATCTCAAAATGATGCGACAGTGATGTAGTGAAAGTTTCAAATAACCTCAAAGTGATGCTGACAGTCATGTAGTAAGTGTTGCTATGAACCTTAAAATAATGCTACAATAATGTAGTAAGAGTTGTTAAAACCTCAAAATAATGCTACAGTGATGTCGGAAGAATTGCTAATCATCTCAAAATGATGTGACAGTGATGGAGTAAGAATTGCTAATGAACTCAAAATGATGCTAACAGTAATGGAGTGAAAGTTTCAAAAAACCTCAAAGTATTGCTGACAGTCATGTGGTTATTGTTGCGACGAACCTTTAAATAATGCAACACTAATGCAATGAAAGTTGCTACGAACCTCAAAATAATGCGACAGTGATGGCAGAAGAATTGCTAATGATCTCAAAATTGTGCTAACAGTAATGTAGTGAAAGTTTCGAATAACCTCAAAGTGATGCTGACAGTCATGTAGTAAGTGTTGCTACGAACCTCAAAATATTGCAACAGTGATGTCGGAAGAATTGCTAATGATCTCAAAATGATGTGACAGTGATGTCAGAAGAATTGCTAATGAACTCAAAATGATGCTAAGAGTAATGTAGTGATAGTTGCTAATAACCTCAAAGTGATGCTGACAGTCATGTACTAAGAGTTGCTACGAAAGTCAAAATAATGCGACAGTAATGTAGTAAAAGTTGCTACGAACCTCAAAATATTGCGACAGTGATGTCGGAAGAATTGCTAATGAACTTAAAATGATGCTAACAGTAATGTAGTGGTCGTTGCTAATCAAGTCAGTGATGCTTACAGTAATGTAGTAAGTGTTTCGAACTACCTCAAAGTGATTGTGACAGTCATGTAGTAAGAGTTGCTACGAACCTCAAAATGATGCGACAGTGATGTAGTAAGAATTGCTAATGAACTCAAAATGATGCTAACAGTAATGGAGTGAAAGTTTCAAATAACCTCAAAGTGATGCTGACAGTCATGTAGTAAGAGTTGCTACGAACCTTAAAATAATGCAACAGTAATGCAGAGAAAGTTGCTACGAACCTCAAAATAATGCGACAGTGATGTCGGAAGAATTGCCATTAAACTCAAAATGATGCTTACAGTAATATCGTGAAGGTTTCAAATAACCTCAAAGTGATGGTGACAGTCATGTAGTAAGAGTTGCTCCGACCCTCAAAATAATGCGACAGTGATGTCGGAAGAATTGCTAATGATGTCAAAATGATGCGACAGTGATGGAGTAAGAATTGCTAATGAACTCAAAATGATGCTAACAGTAATGTAGTGAAAGTTTCAATCAACTCAAAGTGATGCTGACAGTCATATGGTTAGAGTTGCGGATAACCTAAAAATGATGCTGACAGTAATGTAGTCAGAGTTGCTAAAAACCTCAAAATAATGCTACAGTGATGTCGGAAGAATTGCTAATCATCTCAAAATGATGTGACAGTGATGGAGTAAGAATTGCTAGAGATCTCAAAATGATGCGACAGTGATGTCATAAGAATTGCTAATGAACTCAAAATGATGGTAACAGTAATGGAGTGAAAGTTTCAAAAAACCTCAAAGTGATGCTGACAGTCATGCAGTAAGTGTTGCTACGAACTTCAAAATATTGCAACAGTGATGTCGTAAGAATTGCTAATGATCTCAAAATGATGCGACAGTGATGTCGTAAGAATTGCTAGAGATCTCAAAATGATGCGACAGTGATGTCGTAAGAATTGCTAATGAATTCAAAATGATGCTAAATGTAATGGAGAGAACGTTTCAAATAATCTAAAAATGATGCTGAAAGTCATGTAGTAAGAGTTGCTACGAACCTTAAAATAATGCGACAATGATGTCGGAAGAATTGCTAATGAACTCAAAATGATGCTAACAGTAATGTAGTGAAAGTTTCAATAACCTCAAAGTGATGCTGACAGTCATGTGGTTAGAGTTGCAAGTAACCTAAAAATTATGGTGACAGTAATGTAGTAAGAGTTGCTAATAACCTCAAAATGATGCTAACAGTAACGAAGTGGTAGTTGCTAATAAACTCAGTGATGCTTACAGTAATGTAGTAAGAGTTGCTACGAACCTCAAAATAATGCGACAGTGATGTCGGAAGAATTGCAAATGATCTCAAAATGATGCGACAGTGATGTAGGAAGAATTGCTAATGAACTCAAAATGATGCTAACAGTAATGGAGTGAAAGTTTCAAATAACCTCAAAGTGATGCTGACAGTCATGTAGTAAGAGTTGCTCCGACCCTCAAAATAATGCGACAGTGATGTCGGAAGAATTGCTAATCATCTCAAAATGATGTGACAGTGATGGAGTAAGAATTGCTAATGAACTCAAAATGATGCTAACAGTAATGGAGTGATAGTTGCTAATCAACTCAGTGATGCTAACAGTAATGTAGTAAGAGTTTCGAATAACCTCAAAGTGATGCTGACAGTCATGTACTAAGAGTTGCTACGAACGTCAAAATAATGCGACAGTAATGGAGTAAAAGTTGCTACGAACCTCAAAATATTGCGACAGTGATGTCGGAAGAATTGCTAATGAACTTAAAATGATGCTAACTGTAATGTAGTGATAGTTGCTAATCAAGTCAGTGATGCTTACAGTAATGTAGTAAGTGTTTCGAACAACCTCAAAGTGATTGTGACAGTCATGTAGTAAGAGTTGCTACGAACCTCAAAATAATGCGACAGTGATGTCGGAAGAATCGCTAAAGATCTCAAAATGATGCGACAGTGATGTCAGAAGAATTGGTAATGATCTCAAAATGATGCGAACAGTAATGTAGTGATAGTTGCTAATAAAGTCAAAGTGATGCTGACAGTCATGTAGTAAGAGTTGCAACTAATCTCAAAATAATGCAACAATAATGTAGTAAGAGTTGCTACGAACCTCAAAATAATGTGACAGTGATGTCAGAAGAATTGCTAATGATCTCAAAATGATGCGACAGTGACTTAGTAAGAATTGCTAATGAACTCAATTTAATGCTACAGTGATGTCGTGAGAATTGCTCATGAACTCAAAATGATGCTAACAGTAATGTAGTGATAGTTGCTAATAAAGTCAAAGTGATGCTGACAGTCATGTAGTAAAAGTTGCTACGAACCTCAAAATATTGGGACAGTGATGTCGGAAGAATTGCTAATGAACTCAAAATGATGCTAACAGTAATGTAGTGATAGTTGCTAAGAAACTCAGTGATGCTTACAGTAATGTAGTAAGTGTTTCGAATAACCTCAAAGTGATGCTGACAGTCATGTAGTAAGAGTTGCAACTAATCTCAAAATAATGCAACAATAATGTAGTAAGAGTTGCTACGAACCTCAAAATAATGTGACAGTGATGTCAGAAGAATTGCTAATGATCTCAAAATGATGCGACAGTGACTTAGAAAGAATTGCGAATGAACTCAAAATGATGCTAACAGTAATGGAGTGATAGTTGCTAATCAACTCAGTGATGCTTACAGTAATGTAATAAGTGTTTCGAATAACTTCAAAGTGATGCTGACAGTCATGTAGTAAGAGTTGCTAGGGACCTCAATATAATGCGACAGTAATGTAGTAAAAGTCGCTACGAACCTCAAAATATTTCGACAGTGATGTCGGAAGAATTGCTAATGAACTAAAAATGATGCTAACAGTAATGTAGTGATAGTTGCTAATAAACTCAGTGATGCTTACAGTAATGTAGTAGGTGTTTCGAATAACCTCAAAGTGATGGTGACAGTCATTAGGAAGAGTTGCTACGAACCTCAAAATAATACGACAGTGAGGTCAGAAGAATTGCTAAAGATCTCAAAATGATGCGACAGTGATTTAGTAAGAATTGCTCATGAACTCAAAATGATGCAAACAGTAATGGAGTGAACGTTTTGAATAACCTCAAAGTGATGCTGACAGTCATGTAGTAAAAGTTGCTACGAATCTCAAAATATTGCGACAGTGATGTCGGAAGAATTGCTAATGATCTCAAAATGATGCGACAGTGATGTAGTAAGAATTGCTACTGAACTCAAAATGATGCTAACAGTAATGGAGTGAATGTTTCAAATAACCTGAAAGTGATGATCACAGTCAAGTAGTAAGAGTTGCTACGAACCTCAAAATAATGCGACAGTGATGCGACAGTGATGTCGTAAGAATTGCTCATGAACTCAAAATGATGTGACAGTGATGGAGTAAGAATTGCTAATGAACTCAAAATGATGCTAACAGTAATGTAGTGATAGTTGCTAATAACCTCAAAGTGATGCTGACAGTCATGTACTAAGAGTTGCTACGAACGTCAAAATAATGCGACAATAATGTAGTAAAAGTTGCTACGAACCTCAAAATATTGCGACAGTGATGTCGGAAGAATTGCTAATGAACTTAAAATGATGCTAACAGTAATGTAGTGGTCGTTGCTAATCAAGTCAGTGATGCTTACCGTAATGTAGTAAGTGTTTCGAACAACCTCAAAGTGATTGTGACAGTCATGTAGTAAGAGTTGCTACGAACCTCAAAATAATGCGACAGTGATGTCGGAAGAATTGCTAAAGATCTCAAAATGATGCTAACAGTAATGGAGTGAAACTTTCGAATAACCTCAAAGTGATGCTTAAAGTCATGTAGTAAGAGTTGCTAATGAACTCAATTTAATGCTACAGTGATGTCGTGAGAATTGCTTAAAAACTTAAAATGATGCTAAAAGTAATGTAGTGATAGTTGCTAATAAACTCAAAGTGATGCTGACAGTAATGTAGTAAGAGTTGCTACGAACCTTAAAATAATGCAACAGTAATGTAGTAAGAGTTGCTACGAACCTCAAAATATTGCGACAGTGATGTAGTAAGAATTCCAAATGATCTCAAAATGATGTGACAGTGATGTAGTAAGAATTGCTAATGAACTCAAAATGATGCTAACAGTAATGTAGTGATAGTTGCTAATCAACTCAGTGATGCTTCCAGTAATGTAGGAAGAGTTTCGAATAACCTCAAAGTGATGGTGACAGTCATGAAGGAAGAGTTGCTACGAACCTCAAAATAATGCGACAGTGATGTCAGAAGAATTGCTAAAGATCTCAAAATGATGCGACAGTGATTTAGTAAGAATTGCTCATGAACTCAAAATGATGCTAACAGCAATGGAGTGAACGTTTCGAATAAACTCAAAGTGATGCTGACAGTCATGTCGTAAAAGTTGCTACGAACCTTAAAATAATGCAACAACAATGTAGTAAGAGTTGCTACGAACCTCAAAATAATGTGACAGTGATGTCAGAAGAATTGCTAATGATCTCAAAGTGATGCGACAGTGATTTAGTAAGAATTGCTAATGAACTCAAAATGATGCTAACAGTAATGGAGTGAAACTTTCGAATAACCTCAAAGTGATGCTGACAGTAATGTAGTAAGTGTTGCTACAAACCTCAAAATAATGCGAAAGTAATGCAGTAAAAGTTGCTACGAACCTCAAAATATTGCAACAGTGATGTCGGAAGAATTGCTAATGAACTCAAGATGATGCTAACAGTAATGTAGTGATAGTTGCTAATCAACTCAGTGATGCTTACAGTAATGTAGTAGGTGTTTCGAATAAACTCAAAGTGATGCTGACAGTCATGTAGTAAAAGTTGCTACGAACCTTAAAATAATGCAACAACAATGTAGTAAGAGTTGCTACGAACCTCAAAATAATGTGACAGTGATGTCAGAAGAATTGCTAATGATCTCAAAGTGATGCGACAGTGATTTAGTAAGAATTGCTAATGAACTCAAAATGATGCTAACAGTAATGGAGTGAAACTTTCGAATAACCTCAACGTGATGCTTACAGTCATGTAGTAAGTGTTGCTACGAATCTAAAAAAAAATGCGACAGTAATGCAGTAAAAGTTGCTACGAACCTCAAAATATTGCGACAGTGATGTCGGAAGAATTGGTAATGAACTCAAGATGATGCTAACAGTATTGGAGTGAAACTTTCGAATAACCTCAAAGTGATGCTGACAGTCATGTAGTAAGTGTTGCTACGAACCTCAAAATAATGCGACAGTAATGGAGTAAAAGTTGTTACGAACCTCAAAATATTGCGACAGTGATGTCGGAAGAATTGCTAATGAACTCAAGATGATGCTAAAAGTAATGTAGTGATAGTTGCTAAGAAACTCAGTGATGCTTACAGTAATGTAGTCAGTGTTTCGAATAACCTCAAAGTGATAGTGACAGTCATGTAGGAAGAGTTGCTACGAACCTTAAAATAATGCAACAATAATGTAGTAAGAGTTGCTACGAACCTCAAAATATTGCGACAGTGATGTCGGAAGAATTGCTAATGAACTCAAAATGATGCGACAGTGATGTAGGAAGAATTGCTAATGAACTCAAAATGATGCTAGCAGTAATGGAGTGAAACTTTCGAATAACCTCAAAGTGATGCTGACAGTCATGTAAAAAGAGTTGCTACGAACCTCAAAATAATGCGACAGTAATGTAGTAAAAGTTGCTACGAACCTCAAAATATTGCGACAGTGATGTCGGAAGAATTGCTAATGAACTCAAGATGATGCTAACAGTAATGTAGTGATAGTTGCTAAGAAACTCAGTGATGCTTACAGTAATGTAGTAAGAGTTTCGAACAACCTCAAAGTGATGCTGACAGTCATTTAGTAAGAGTTGCTAATGAACTCAATTTAATGCTACAGTGATGTCGTGAGAATTGCTCAACATCTCAAAATGATGCTAACAGTAATGTAGTGATAGTTGCTAATAAAGTCAAAGTGATGCTGAGAGTCATGTAGTAAGAGTTGCTACGAACCTCAATATAATGCGACAGTAATGTCGGAAGATTTGCAAATGATCTCAAAATGATGCGACAGTGATGTAGTAAGAATTGCTAATGAACTCAAAATGATGCTAACAGTAATGTAGTGATAGTTGCGAATCAACTCAGTGATGCTTACAGTAATGTAGGAAGAGTTTCGAACAACCTCAAAGTGATGCTGACAGTCATTTAGTAAGAGTTGCTAATGAACTCAATTTAATGCTACAGTGATGTCGTGAGAATTGCTCATGAACTCAAAATGATGCTAACAGTAATGTAGTGATAGTTGCTAATAAACTCAAAGTGATGCTGACAGTAATGTAGTAAGAGTTGCTACGAACCTTAAAATAATGCAACAATAATGTAGTAAGAGTTGCTACGAACCTCAAAAAAATGTGACAGTGATGTCAGAAGAATTGCTAATGATCTCAAAATGATGCGACAGTGATTTAGTAAGAATTGCTAATGAACTCAAAATGATGCTAAAAGTAATGGAGTGATAGTTGCTAATCAACTCAGTGATGCTTCCAGTAATGTAGTAAGTGTTGCTACAAACCTCAAAATAATGCGACAGTAATGTAGTAAAAGTTGCTACGAACCTCAAAATATTGCGACAGTGATGTCGGAAGAATTACTAATGAACTCAAGATGATGCTCACAGTAATGTAGTGATAGTTGCTAATCAACTCAGTGATGCTTACAGTAATGTAGTAGGTGTTTCGAATAACCTCAAAGTGATGGTGACAGTCATTTGGAAGAGTTGCTACGAACCTCAAAATAATACGTCAGTGATGTCAGAAGAATTGCTAAAGATCTCAAAATGATGCGACAGTGATTTAGTAAGAATTGCTCATGAACTCAAAATGATGCTAACAGTCATGGAGTGAACGTTTCGAATAAACTCAAAGTGATGCTGACAGTCATGTAGTAAAAGTTGCTACGAACCTTAAAATAATGCAACAACAATGTAGTAAGAGTTGCTACGAACCTCAAAATAATGTGACAGTGATGTCAGAAGAATTGCTAATGATCTCAAAGTGATGCGACAGTGATTTAGTAAGAATTGCTAAACAACTCAAAATGATGCTAACAGTAATGGAGTGAAACTTTCGAATAACCTCAAAGTGATGCTTACAGTCATGTAGTAAGAGTTGCTACGAACCTCAAAATAATGCGACAGTAATGTAGTAAAAGTTGCTATGAACCTCAAAATATTGCGACAGTGATGTCGGAAGAATTGCTAATGAACTCAAAATGATGCTAACAGTAATGTAGTGATAGTTGCTAATCAACTCAGTGATGCTTACAGTAAAGTAGTAAGTGTTTCGGACAATTTCAAATGATGCTGAAAGTCATGTAGTAAGAGTTGCTAATGAACTCAATTTAATGCTACAGTGATGTCGTGAGAATTGCTCAACATCTCAAAATGATGCTAACAGTAATGTAGTGATAGTTGCTAATAAAGTCAAAGTGATGCTGAGAGTCATGTAGTAAGAGTTGCTACGAACCTCAATATAATGCGACAGTAATGTCGGAAGATTTGCAAATGATCTCAAAATGATGCGACAGTGATGTAGTAAGAATTGCTAATGAACTCAAAATGATGCTAACAGTAATGTAGTGATAGTTGCTAATCAACTCAGTGATGCTTACAGTAATGTAGGAAGAGTTTCGAACAACCTCAAAGTGATGCTGACAGTCATTTAGTAAGAGTTGCTAATGAACTCAATTTAATGCTACAGTGATGTCGTGAGAATTGCTCATGAACTCAAAATGATGCTAACAGTAATGTAGTGATAGTTGCTAATAAACTCAAAGTGATGCTGACAGTAATGTAGTAAGAGTTGCTACGAACCTTAAAATAATGCAAAAATAGTGTAGTAAGAGTTGCTACGAACATCAAAATAATGCGAAAGTGATGTCGGAAGAATTGCTAATGATCTCAAAATGATGCGACACTGATGTAGGAAGAATTGCTAATGAACTCAAAATGATGCTAACAACAAAGGAGTGAAAGTTTCGAATAACCTCAAAGTGATGCTGACAGTCATGTAGTTAGAGTTGCTACTAACCTCAATTTAATGCTACAGTGATGTGGTGAGAGTTGATAGTAATTTCAAAATCACGCTAAAGTGATGTAATGAGAGTTGCTACATACCTAAGAAATGATGCTAAAGTGATGTGGTGAGAGTTGCTACTTACCTAATAAATGATGCTACAGTGATGTGGTGAGAGTTGCTACGAACCTCAAAATGATGCTACAGTAATGTCGTGAGAGTTGCTACGATCCTCAAAATGATGCTAAAGTGATGTAATGAGAGTTGCGACAAACCTAAGAAGTGATGCTACAGTGATGTGGTGAGAGTTGCTACGAACCTAAAAATGATGCTACAGTGATGTAATGAGAGTTGCTAGGAATCTAAAAATGATGCTCCAGTAATGTCGTGAGAGTTGCAACTATCCTCAAAATTATGCTACAGTGATGTAATGAGAGTTGCTACAAATGTCCAAATGATGCTAGAGTGATGTAATGAGAGTTGCTACAAACCTAAGAAATGATGCTACAGTGATGTGGTGAGAGTTGATAGTAATTTCAAACTCACGCTGAAGTGATGTAATGAGAGTTGCTACTTACCTAAGAAATGATGCTACAGTGATGTGATGAGAGTTGCTACGAATCTCAAAATGATGCTACAGTAATGTCGTGAGAGTCGCGACTATCCTCAAAATGATGCGACAATGATGTAGTGAGAGTTGCTACGATCCTCAAAATGATGCTACAGTGATGTTATGACAGTTGCTACTAACCTAAGAAATTATGCTGACAGTGTTGTGGTGACAGTTGATAGTAATTTCAAAATCATGCTAAAGAGATGTCATGAGAGTTGCTTCTAACCAAACAAATGATGCTACAGTGATGTGGTGAGAGTTGCTACGAACCTCAAACTGATACTTCCAGTAATGTCGTGAGAGTTGCTACAAACCTCAAAATGATGCTGCAGTGATGTCATGGGAGTTGCTACTAACCTAAGAAATGATGCTACAGTTATATAATGAGAGTTGCTACAAATGTCAAAGTGATGCAACAGTGATGTAGTGAGAGTTGCTACGATCCTCAAAATGATGCTCCAGCGATGTGGTGAGAGTTGATAGTAATTTAAAAATCATGCTAAAGTGATGTCTTGAGAGTTGCTACGATCCTCAAAATGATGCTAAAGTGATGTAATAAGAGTTGCTACTTACCTGAGAAATTATGTTACAGTGATGTGGTGAGAGTTGCTACGAACCTCAAAATGGTGCTAAAGTGATGTAATGACAGTTGCTACTAACCTAAGAAATTATACTGACAGTGTTGTGGTGAGAGTTGATAGTAATTTCAAAATCATGCTAAAGTGATGTCATGACAGTTGCTTCTAACCGAAGAAATGATGCTACAGTGATGTCATGGGAGATGCTACTAACCTAAGAAATGATGCTACAGTGATGTCGTGAGAGTTGCAACAAACCTCAAAATGATGCTACAGTGATGTGGTGAGAGTTGCTACTAACCTAAGAAATGATGCCACAGTGATGTAATGAGAGTTGCGACAAACCTAAGAAGTGATGCTACAGTGATGTGGTGAGAGTTGATACTCATTTCAAAATAATGCTAAAGTGGTGTCGTGAGAGTTGCTACGAACCGCAAAATGATGCTACAGTGATGTAATGAGAGTTGCTACTTACCTAAGAAATGATGCTACAGTGATGTGGTGAGAGTTGCTACGAACCTCAAAATGATGGTACAGTGATGTAATGACAGTTGCTAGGAATCTCAAAATGATGCTCCAGTAATGTCGTGAGAGTTGCGACTATCCTCAAAATGATGCGACAGTGATGTAATGAGAGTTGCTACAAATGTCCAAATGATGCGACTGATGTAGTGAGAGTTGCTACGATCCTCAAAATGATGCTACATTCATGTGGTGAGAGTTGATAGTAATTTCAAAATCATGCTAAAGTGATGTAATGAAAGTTGCTACTTACCTAAGAAATGATGCTACAGTGATGTGGTGAGAGTTGCTACGAATCTCAAAATGATGCTACAGTGATGTAATGAGAGTTGCTACTTACCTAAGAAATGATGCTACAGTGATGTGGTGAGAGTTGCTACGAACCTCAAAATGATGGTACAGTGATGTAATGACAGTTGCTAGGAATCTCAAAATGATGCTACAGTAATGACGTGAGAGTTGCTACTATCCTAAAAATGATGCGACAGTGATGTGATAATTACGATAAAGCTCATAATGAAATTACAGTGATGTAGTGAGAGTGGCTAAAAACCTCAAAAACGCTGCTAAAGTGATGTCTTAAGAATTGCTACTAACCAAAGAAATGATGCTCCAGTGATGTGGTGAGAGTTGTTAATTACCTGAAAATGATGTGACAGTGATGTAATGAGAGTTGATACTAATCTCAAAATGATGCTACAGTGATGTGGTGAGAGTTGATAGTAATTTAAAAATCACGCTAAAGTGATGTAATGAGAGTTGCTACTTACCTAAGAAATGATGCTACAGTGATGTCGTGAGAGTTGCTAGGAACCTCAAAATGATGCAGGGTGACTTTGTGGAAAGTCTTGCACTCAGAGAGAGAGAGAGACAGCAGTCAGGACCGTGCTGACAAAGGGAGTGGCTGGCATCGGGAAGACGGTCCTAACACACAAGTTGACACTGGACTGGGCTGAAGGCAGAACCAACCAGCACATAGACTTCATGTTCCCGTTCACCTTCAGAGAGCTGAATGTGCTGAAGCAGAGGAACTTGAGCTTGGTGGAACTTGTTCATCTCTTCTTCTCTGAAATCAAAGAAGCAGGAATCAGCAGGTTGGAAGAGTTCATCACTGCGACAGTGATGTAATGAGAGCTGCTACGATCCTCAAAATGATGCTGACAGTGATGTGGTGAGAGTTGCTACGAACCTAAGAAATGATGCTACAGTGATGTGGTGAGAGTTGATAGTAATTTCAAAATCATGCTAAAGTGATGTCATGAGAGTTGCTACTTACCTAAGAAATGATGCTACAGTGATGTCACGGGAGTTGCTACTGACCTAAGAAATGATGCTACAGTGATGAATTGAGAGTTGCTACAAATGTCAAAATGATGCGACTGATGTAGTGAGAGTTGCTACGATCCTCAAAATGATGCTACATTCATGTGGTGAGAGTTGATAGTAATTTCAAAATCATGCTAAAGTGATGTAATGAAAGTTGCTACATACCTAAGAAATGATGCTACAGTGATGTGGTGAGAGTTGTTAATTACCTGAAAATGATGCGACAGTGATGTAATGAGAGTTGCTACTATCCTCAAAATGATGCGACAGTGATGCGATAATTGCGATGAAGCTCAAAATGAAACTACAGTGATGTAGTGAGAGTTGCTAGGAACCTCAAAATGATGCAGGGTGACTTTGTGGAAAGTCTTGCACTCCCAACACATTCATTCTCATGAATGCAGTGACAGGTCAGAGCCAAGGGAGCCTCCATGTCCACAGATGTCCACATGGCAGCTGGACTTCCTTTTTCACTCCTTCCCGTTCCTCCTGGTACTTTTTGGCCACCGTTTGTTTGATGGTCTGAAAATGACACCCAGAGTAAATCAATACATTGAAATTAGAGATGAAATAAACTGGAGATATCAACTACTGCTTTAGATCATTTCCACACAAACCTTTCTGGTTGGCAAACATATGAGGCTCAAGGACCTGAACCAGTTCCCTGAACCCTTCCCTCTCAACAGTGCTGAGGGGCTGGCAGTCCTTCAGGATGAAATTCAGCAGAGCCTCATCCAGCATCTGCTTCCTGGAAGCTGGATGGTTAAAGATGAAGGAGAGAAGAAATGAATAGGAATTAATGATCAATGAAGCAACTGTGAGTCAGTTGGAGAGTGGCTGTATACCTGAGTTCATCCTGGTGGATCTGGGACTTCATTCTCATGCCTGGCCCCATCATGCCTCAGCACTGAAGAGGTGCTTTTGTTGAGATGAGACGCTTCTGTCCAACAAATGCGACATTCAACCTGCAGAAAAGAACACGAGTACTCAGCTAAAAGTTCCTTTCTTCATGGTGACTGGTGTTTCTTAGTCTTAGACCACCAGGTTTCCAATGAGGTGTATCGGATACGTTGTTGTGTGCCGCTGAAATCCGTCCAATTCCGGCGTTGTTTCCTCATGAAATATGTTTGCCTTAAAGCTCATTAAAGTGTTGAACCACAATATCGTTCACCATAACTGAGTCAACTTCAAGATAACCTACTTCTACATTCCAGTCCCGGCTGCTCCTGTTCTGCTGCAGTCCAGAAAACAACAACCCGATACAATTGGCGCTCCTTCCCACAGCTCCGGCCCGGATCCGCATGGTTCCGCTGACTGACTGTGAGACGCGCTCCCTCCAGAGTGGCACAGCCCGATGGGGGTCCTTATCTGGCACGGGGGCGTAAAACAGGTGCGACTGCAAAGCCTGGTTTATTCTGCGTCGAGGGAACGCGTTGCTCTGCAATTCACCGCCAAGCCGCTAGGGGGTGTGGCTTTGTCTTTGTATTGTTTACGGGGCTCTTGTCGGATTCCTTGGTTTTCTTCCGGTCACAGACAACAATTGTTGGCCATTTGTCAGTCTTTGTAGTGCTGCGAATAATCCTTTCTTCGGCTTGGTCCATTTTTTCTTGAAGCTTTCACCACAGAAACTTTGAAAATGGCGGTGTTTTTGTGCTGCGACTGAACCGGAAATGACGTTCTGAGCAAACCAATCAAAGTCCTCGACGTTGACGTCACCACGCGTTGACGCGACACGGAGGCAGGATTTTGTTGGGGTTTTCGTCGACGCGACGCAGAAGCATAAATCAGGCTTTAGTGGTTTAGAATCTCACGCCAAGCCGGAGAACCAGGGTTTGAATCCGTCACGTGGTCACTGCCGGTCGGCGAGGCTTTGGACGTCACTAAATACGTCATCAATACCCGTTTTTCAAAACGAAATCCTGGATCACTCCACTCACCACTACCGCTGCTACCAGGTTAGCGAGTCTGGAGTGGCACAGAGAACAGAGCTTGGACTCTGCTCGTTTTGAAGAAGACGAAGAAGAAAAGAAGCGGGACGTTTTCGAACAACAAGGAAAGAAGGAGAAGTCCGTGAACCCCCGGCCTCGGTCTTTGTCTCCTGAAGGCTGAGTGGCGCCGGTAGAACCTCAACATGTGCGCCGCGCAGCTGCTGCGGGTGTCGGTCCAGGAGCGGATCCTCGCCGCCGCTGAAGACTTCCTGCTGCAGCTGGGAGAAGGAGACTCAGCGGCTGGAGTCCCGGTGCTGAGAGCGCTGCTCACCGAGCGGCTGGCGGCGGCCGCGGAGCAGATCGTGGCTCTGCTGGAGGAAACCGTGGCGGAGTACGAGCGGGAGAACCGCCGGCAGAGGTTGCTGCTCGATGCCGTGGTGAAGCCCCGAGTCAGGCTGGACAGAGCAGGTGAGTCCCCCCACACTGACCAGGAGAACCGAGAGACCGCACTCCTGCCAGCAAGTGTCTCCTGTCTGGTTGTGTCCGTAATCCGGGTCATTGTGTTCAGACCGTCTGAGCAGGAGTGGAACAACGTAGAAGTGTTTAGTAGTTGACGGCTATTCGGTGTTGGTGGAGCCGTTAAACCTCCAAAGGCCCGGGACGCGCTGGGCGCCATCTTGGCTGCGTCCCGCCCAACAAGTAGGTGGCGCCGTCCGGTTTCCGGGGGTCAGATCGAACTTTGCTCAGCTCCAACCCAGACTGTCACTGTCAGGATTGTTGTGTCAGAGAGGTGGAGGAGAGGAATCAGTGATGGAGACTCAGGATCGATGGAGAACCTCTTGATTCACAGCAGCCCTGCTAACAACACAGTCAGAGATGTCTTCCAATGAGACAGAACACAGCTTTATACTGAAGACAGGCTGTGTGTGTTTGTGTCTTCTCTTTTTGTCTGGTGGTTGACATGTTGAGCATCAGTACAGGTCACCTCTGGTTCTAGTATTTGTGAATATTCTCAGTTTTCCAGGTCATCCTAATTCTCAAGCCAGGCAGCTGGACTCTCCTCTTGTAAGTGAAGACGTTTGGCCTCTCATCCAAGAAGCTCCTTCAGTTCTAAAATTCAGTGGAAGTATCAGGAACAGAACCACCCCAGGGGGTGGAGGCAAAAACAAGTGGTGGTCAGGCCAGAACGAGAGGCTCATGAGGTGGAGATGTGAGTCCTTGGCCTCAGTTCTGGGTCGTTACCCTCCCAGCCCTCTTGGGGGGTCGTTCAGGTCACCTGAATGAAGGCGTGAAGGCTGGCTGCACCTCCTGGGGAGGGTCTGAGGACAGCATTGTAGGTGGGTGCCAGGTGGTGTCTGAGGCTCTGGTTTTCTGTCTCATGGTGTTGTTGGGCTTAAAGTGCACAGGGATCTGATGTGTGTTAAAGATCCTTCTAAGTTTCTCTGAAACTCCTGCCACATATGGTCATGGGGGGGGGGGGGGGGGCTCAGACACCATTTATGACCCCCCCACAATGCCATCTCTAGATCCACTGAGCTTTCACGCCTTCATTCGGGTGACCTGAACGACCCTGTTTCCATGCCCCTGGGGTGGTTCTCTACCTGAGACTTCCCAATGAATTTTAGAACTGAAGCAGCTTCTTGGATGAGAGGCGTCTTCACTTACAAGAGGAGAGTCCAGTTTCTGGTTTGATCATCTTTTGAGACCTCTGGTTCTAGGGACTGAACTCTCATTCTCCTACAGGGTCTCATTCTAGAAATGAACATTCTGACTAGCAGATGTGATCATGAATGGACAAAACCATTCAGCAGAGGGGACCTTTGACCTTTGACCTGGGTGACCCAACGTTGATCCAAGCATCTGAAGCCAGCGTTTCTGTTCCCAGTTTGCTGACTGGTCGTCAGTAGCAGGACGTCTCTTTTCATTGAGTTGATTTCTGTTTCTGTCTGTTGCTCCGCTGTTTCAGAGTCAAATGAAGAGATTTCTGATGTTGCTGTTTGTGTCCTGCAGATGTGGAGCAGCTGCTGGTGATTAAAGAAGAGGTTCCCCCTGAGCTGCAGGACCCAGAGCCCCCCCACATTAAAGAGGAGTGGGAGGAGCTCTAGACCAGTGAGGAGGGAGCGCAGCTTCAAGGGCAGGAGGAGGCTGATATCACCACGTTCCCCTTCACTCTGGTTCCTGTGAAGAGTGAAGGGAACGAAGAGAAACCTCAGTTCCCACATCTTCATCAGAGTCTAACTGAGGAGAACTTGAAAGAAGAGTCTCTGAGCAGCAGCCCAGTTCATCCTCTGAAAACAGAAGCTGATGGAGAAGAGTGTGGAGGACCAGAACCAGAACCAGCCAGCAATGTAGATCCAGATCCACTTGTACAACCCCAGACTGAAGACCAGATGTCAGACTCTTCTGAAGCTGAGACTGAAGTCAGTGAGGATGATTGGGTCAGACCTGATAACACGGCCACCTCTGAGCACAAGGAACCCTTTGGCTCAAGGAGGAATTTGCTTCAGAAATTGAGCCCAGGACAGGAAGTGACTCATTGCAGCTCAAAACATGAAAAAGTAAAGACTGAAAGAGAATCAGAGATCATCAGGAACGTGACCTTTGGTCCTTCTGAACCTCAGACAGAAGTCAGGAAGGATGAGCGTCCCTTTAGGTGCTCAACATGCAGGAAAGGTTTTAGATATAGAAGTGGTTTAGGTACACACATGAGAACACACACTGGGGAGAAACCATTTCCCTGCTCAGTTTGTGGCAAAAGTTTTTCAGTAAAGGGAAGTCTGAAAAATCACATGAGAACACACACTGGGGAGAAACCATTTCCCTGCTCAGTTTGTGGCAAAAGTTTTTCAGTAAAGGGAAGTCTGAAGAAACACATGAGAACACACACTGGGGAGAAACCTTTCCCCTGCTCAGTTTGTGGCACAAGATTGTCAAATAAGGCAAATCTAGAATCACACATGAGAACCCACACTGGGGAGAAACCATTCCCCTGCTCAGTTTGTGGCAAAAAATTCTCAGTTAAGGCAAGTCTTGAAAGACACATGAGAACCCATACTGGGGAGAAAACACTTTGCCATGCTGTGGCTTTGAAGCATGACAAGAGAGCGAGGTGCAGGTAGGGCTGAATGAACTGCCCCCCACCCTCCAGATACCTGCTGCAACACAACTGCTTTCTCCAGGATTTTAGAGAGGAGGGGAGGTTAGCTATCAGTCCATAGTTGGCTAGAACCTCAGGGTCTAGAGGAGGCCTCTGAAGCAGTGGTTTAATGACAGCTCCCTTCAAGGACTGTGGTTCATGTCCTGTTACTACAGACAGAGGAATTGGATTGAATAAAGAGGTGCTCACTGAGGGAAGACTTCCTGAAGCAGCCTTGTGGAAGTGGAAGGATACGGGCCTCAAGTTGTCACGCCCCTTTCCTTCCTAATAAAGTGTTCTTGTGTAAAGTGTTCTCTGGACAATCTTGATATTTGCACTACTGTTCTTTAAAGTACTACAGTATATTGTTATACCTTGTATACCTATTGCTAAAAAAATAATAATAGTGGCCCAGTGCCAAAATAAAAGCCTGTTACCAATCAACGCCTGGTCTCTTTTAAACGCCCGGGGTCCACATCGATTTTGCTACTAATTTGTCATTTATGGTACATATGCATGCACACACACACACACACACTTGGATATATATGCCTTTTACTGCAGGAACCAACCAGAACCATCCAGAACCTGAACCTCTATATCTGATTCTGGGTCTGTTTGTTTACATAAGCTAACACACGGCACAGGTCGGCCTGGTTTTAGAAAGTTTCTTGGAATCCTTATTATCAATAAAGTATCAAATATTTTGCATAGTAAATGCATGCATGGCCTCATATTTTGCCATTTTAACGTGCTTTAAGTTGACGGTGCCCACCTGTGGTGTCAATGTTTCTATGTTTGTCTGTTCTGGTCTGAATGAAAGAAGAGGTTTTCTTGGTCATGTTACGTGGATGAGAGTTCAACTAGAACTTCCTGATTCAACAGGATTTGAGTTTGTTGGGATTTTGTCAAAGCCACCAACCAAACCTCTGAGTGGTGCAGATGTCTGCTGCCTCCTCAGAGCAGACTGGAGCTCAGCCTCACTCACCTGTGGGGGCCCCAGCAGAGCCACCGTGTGATGGAGTTTCAGTTCAGGCTCCAAGGTCCTGGATTGAATTGGTGTTTTGTGTTTTTAGGCCTCCTGGCACCGATGAATGAATGAACCTTTGTTCCAGAGGGAGCTGGTGTCAGGTCAGTCCCTGTTTCTACAAGACCTCCTGCTGCAGAGCCACATTGGGAAACATCCATCCATCCATTTTCTTCCACTTATCCTGTTTAGGATTGTGTGTGTGTGTGTGTCAAGTCAAGTCACAACAAAGTTCTCTCATGACTCTTTACTAGTAGAGCAGGTCCAGCACCAAACTCCTTCAATAAACCTCCACCCAACAATTCTCCACCAGCAGCACATCCTGCAACAGTGGTGATGAAAACCTTCCTTTTAACAGGCAGGAACGTCGAGCAGATCCAGGATCAGTGGGGACGGCCTTCTGCTTTGACCGATTGGGGGGAAAGAGAGCAGGAGAGCAGGGCAGAGACAAAGACAGATAAGGCTCTCCTAAAACAAGGAGTGTTCAGTCAATGGTAGAGCAGAGGAAGCGTGCTGGGCCCATAACCCAGAGGTCGATGGATCAAAACCATCCTCTGCTAAAAGAAGAAAAATAAAATGAACCAGTGTCTTTAGAAATGTGTGTCTGTTAAAAGAGGTTCATAAGGATTTTGTCTTCCTCCACAATCACCAACCATTGTGAGAGTTAACAACAGTCCACTTTCTGACTGAAGCAAAAGTAGACTTCAAAAGGTTCTTCTGATTCAACATAGCAGCTAAATTTCCATTTCCATTTCCTGCAGGACAGGTTAAAAAAAAGGGAATGTCATGACTTCCTCTGTATGTTAGAATATGAACGACTAAAAATGTTCATGCCCAGTTTTAAGTTAGAATTAAACTGAAAATACAAAACTCTTCCCTCTTCAATCCTGTCACTCAGTGTTGTAAACTGTTTCAAACAAATTCTACTGTTCAACAGTTCAAGTGTTTCTAATGAAGCTGAATGTTCTCCTCTACTTTCCTCAATTGTGTTTCTTTCATGTCCTCTTGAGATCAAAGACAGAATTCTTGGTACAAATAAATACACTATCAAAGCCCCCTGATGACATCATCATCAATTCTGACTTTGATCTGGAGGCTCTTGCTTTAATCTTGGCTTTGATCTGGCTAATGTTTCCTGACAGGTTGCTGTTTCCACTCCAGAGCAACCAGTAGTTGATCCTATCAGACCAGTCTGATGAACGAAGCTTTTCACTGTCAGTGGAATCACTGGGAAAAGAAACTCCTCCTGTCAGATGAAGGCTTCACTGTGTTGAGGAGGGTTTGTTCAGATGATTCTGGAAGAATAAATCAAAACCTCATCATTGAACATGAACATTAATCACTGATGACTGTTTTAACTGAACCTACTGGATACTGTGGTGCCTGATGAGGAGACAACTTGGGTACAAAGTTGAAGAAGAGGGTTTTTGGAGGGAGATTTAGATGAGATGGTTTCCAAATCAAATCGGTTGCCACGAGGGAAAATCTGCATGGAAACAAACACACACACACACACACACACACACAGAGTCCTACTGACTAACCCATGTTTTTCTTCACTTAAACCACCACTGGAGTATTGAAAGAGATTGCATGAGACACCATCAACTTACATTAAAAACCCCTGATTGCCTTTAATTCCCTCCTGGCTGCAGGAAATTAGACAGACGAGCCCCTAGAGCGGGGCTGCATGGTGGTGCAGTGGTTAGCACTGTGCCCTCACAGCAAGAAGGTCCCGGCTCGGGCGTGGGATCTTTCTGTGTGGAGTTTGCATGTTCTCCCCAGGCCTGCGTGTGTTCTCTTCAGGTACTCCGGCTTCCTCCCACAGTCCAAAGACATGGACATTAGGGGACTAGGCTGATTGATACTCTAAATTGACCGTAGGTGTGTGGGTGAATGGTTGTTCGTCTCTGTGTGTTGGCCCTGTGATGGACTGGCAACCTGTCCAGGGTGAACACCGCCTCTCGCCCGTAGATGCTGGGATAGGCTCCAGTTTATTTGACAGCTGATTGGAACAGCAACATTGAACCAAGTACAGGATTGGAGGGAGACTGATGGTTGCTGTTTGGGTTTTTGAAGAACAAGGAGGGTGTGGCTTCAATGTGGATTCTCAGAGACTATTTCCCCAACCTCTACATTGGAATCTGCACTGCCATCCAGTCTCATGACTGAAGTCATCCAGTCATGTCAGTGAGTGAGGACACACATGAGTTGATCACATGATCCACTGAAGCACCATTTTACCTGCCACTGAGGTCACCAACATGAACTGGAGTTGGGAATCTTGAACTGAACCTGGTATCACAGCGACACCTGCTGCTGCAAAATGGAACAGCAACATTGAACCAAGTACAGGATTTGAGGGAGACTGATGGTCTCCTTTTGGGTTTTTCAAAAACAAGGAATGCGTGGCTTCAAGCTGGATTCTCAGAGACTATTTACCCAACCTCTACATTGGCATCTACACTGTCATCCAGTCATGTGACTGAAGTCATCCAGTCACATGACTGAAGTCATCCATTCATGTCAGTGATGTCACTCTGCAGGACTGTCATTGCCATCTCCTTCGAGAAAAGAATCCAGACTCCTCATTTCTGGGGCAGTTTTGGTCTTTAAACACTTGACAGTTCCAGGAGATTTAGTATGGCTCAAGATCTTCAGATCAACCCAGGACAGAAGGCTATGACTCCATTGGATTGTATAGTTGGAGCATTCAGAGATCTGGTGGATCTCAGTAGGAGCTGTATTTATCCACTGAATGATCCTGGTCAGTGTGATCCTGCTCCTCCATCTCTAAGGCTGACAGAGCAGGAGGACCTGACTGAGAAGAAAGCTGCCCTTGAGCAGCTTCAGTCTCTGAATGACAACACACAGGCAGAAAACCAGAACTTGAGGGAGCAAGTTTCTACTCTTGAACGTGAGAATAAAAGAGCAATCCAGGAGCTACAGAACCTCACTGCTGTGGTGGCCAACCTCAAAACGGTCCAGGACAAGAACCAGACTCAGAAAGAAGATCTGAACGCAACAGTCCACAGTCTTCAGTGTGAGGGGAGGAAGGTTGATGGAGAGAACAATGAGCTCAGAAAAGAGCTGACCCAGGTTCAGTCTCTGAGGGAGAGTGAACAGGTGGAGATGAAATGTCTTGAGGAAGACCTGACAGAGAAGAAAAGTGCGCTTGATCAGCTTCAGTCTCTGTGTGACAAGAGATGGACAGAAAACCAGAATTTGTGGGGACAGGTTTCTAGTCTTGGACAAGAGAAGATTATTGCCTATCAGCTGGTAGAGAACATGTCTGCCATGGTGGGCAACCTTGAATCTGTGAGGGAGGAGAACCAGACTCAGATCAGAGACCTGAACACACAAGTCCACAATCTTCAGCTTGAGGTGAAGATGGTTTGCAAGGAGAAGTGTGACCTCAAGTGTGAGCTCAACTCCATCCAGGCAGAGATTAACAATATGAGAGAAGAACTCACTGAGAAGAAGATGACTCTTGAACAGCTGAGGTCCCAGAGTGAGGAGAGACAGGCAGAAAATGGATGTTTGAGGAGACGAGTTTCTACTGCATCTCAGGAGACAGAGAATGTATGAGAATGCAGGTTGACCTTCATCATGGTTGGATGAGCGTCACCAGTTGAAGCTTCTCTGGTTGGCCAATGTAATGGAGACCAAGGGTTCCATGACATCAATGATTAATTGAAGGTAGCATTTGTCTTGGTATTAACAGTTTATGTAAATTAGAGGCACACACACATGTTAATGGTGAGGTTTATTGAATCAGCAAACAAGTGAAACATTTTCTATGCCATGTGTTCTGGGGGGGGACCTGGGAAGCACAGGGGGACCGGCCATCCTGCCTGTGGAAAATGAAGACCCCAGTGTCAGTCAGTGGTAATCACTGTGCAAGGCCTGGTATTTCGTGTTGATCTAGTTTGTCTCATGTAAATGTGGCAGTTTCAGTCGTCACGTCAGTCCTCACCTCTTCCTGGTGGTTTCCTTAAAGGGGGTGGAGCCAAAAGGGGAGAGTGGCCCAAGGAAGCTCCTTAAGAGCTGTAGGTGCAAACCTTTGCTCCCAGATGGGGGAGGGGGTACAATCACAGGCGAGGTTCATTGAATGATTATGCATGTGGATGTATGATTGAGTTGGTGTAGTAGTCTGGAATCATGTATATATTTAGTCAGATTCAGTTGTTGAGATGGTGCTGGTTTGATGTAAATATTGATTGTAGAGCATGGTTGTGGTCTCACCTCCACTCTGTGGGCCATCCATCATCATCTTCTGCTTATTCCTTACTAGTAAGGGTCGCGGGGGGGCTGGAGCCTATCCCAGCATCTACGGGCGAGAGGCGGGGTTCACCCTGGACAGGTCGCCAGTCCATCGCAGGGCCAACACATAGAGACGAACAAACATTCACACTCACAGTCACACCTACAGTCAATTTAGAGTATCAATCAGCCTCGTCCCCTAATGTCCATGTCTTTGGACAGTGGGAGGAAGCCGGAGTACCTGGAGAGAACCCACGCAGGCCTGGGGAGAACATGGAGACTCCACACAGAAAGATCCCACGCCCGAGCCGGGACTCGAACCCGGGACCTTCTTGCTATGAGGGCACAGTGCTGACCACTGCACCACCGTGCAGCCCCGCTATGGGCTGGTCTGTCTAATTTCCTGCAGCCAGGAGGGAATTAAAGGCAGTCAGGGGTTTTTAATTTAAGTTGATGGTGTCTCATGCAATCTCTTTCAATACTCCAGTGGTGGTTTAAGTGAAGAAAAACATGGGTTAGTCAGTAGGACTCTGTGTGTTTGTGTGTGTGAGAAGTGGACTGTTGTTAACTCTCACAATGGTTGGTGATTGTGGAGGAAGAAAAAATCCTTATGAACCTCTTTTTAACAGACACACATTTCTAAAGACACTGGTTCATTTTATTTTTCTTCTTCTAGCAGAGGATGGTTTCGATCCATTGACCTCTGGGTTATGGGCCCAGCACGCTTCCTCTGCGCCACTCTGCTCTACCATTAACTGAACAGTCCTTGTTTTAGGAGAGCATTATCTGTCTTTGTCTCTGCCCTGCTCTCCTGCTCTCTTTCCCCTCATTTAGTCCTTGACATGATCCATGCTCTACAGCTCTGCGGGTGGAATGAAGACCTGCGTCTGCTCTGCCCGTGCCGTCCTTCGTCTCAACCTAAATTGTTTGACCCACCTTTATAATGATCGGACTCGCTCCCGCTGAGCGCGCCAGGCGCTGCAGACAACACAACCAAACTGGCCCCGATCAGGATTTGACAGGCCGAACTCGCGCCGAAATCTTTACAAAAAATCCATTTTTGTCACCCACGTGAAGATGGGTGGGAACATGCCCTAAAAACACCAAGAATAATATCCACCACCTTCTGAACGGGGCCTGGCCCGTCTCCTGCATCAGGGGCCGCCGCAGTCGCGCCTCAGCTTTTCAACAGCTGTTCGCCGCAACACTCAATGAGACAAAGACATAGAAGCTCACGCTGCTGTTGAGGAGGCCCTGATCCTAGAGTGGTTAGTACTCTGTGTTGTGACCACAGCAACCCGGTTTGAATCCGGGTCACGGCAGCATGAGATAAATTTCTTTGTGTGTATTGATGGACACAAGCCAAGCAGAAATTTCCCACGATGCAATAGGGCAGTGTTTGGTCAGTGTTGAGCAGGCGTCAGTCTGACAATGATGTCATATTATTGTGTCATCACCTGACCAGACCCAAAAGTAGGCTCAGGTATCAGTTTCTTCTCAATGCTAACGTCTGCTAGCTTGGTCTGCTACTTTGATGGCTCTGCCTGCTCAAAGGTCCAGACCCCTGGATGTGGTGGTTCCTACCTGAACGTAGATTCTGTCAGCTCATGTTGTTAAATCAACTCACCAGGAACACCAGTAGATTTCAATGGACTGACAATGAGTCTCATTGAATGGTAAACATGTCAAATATGAAGTCATCACCTGAGGAGGTCTGCTGCTGGAATGAAGCTCCAGATATTCACAAGATATTCTAGATCTTAAAATAAAGCATTTTTATATTTGATTTATTGTTCATTAGCCTGCTTCACATTGTTTGATTTTATGTGTTGTATATCAATAGAACTTTGATCCACAACCTCCACAAACACTCCAACTTTTGTGCCCAAATTTTCTCCTCCTGAGGCACCAAATCAAGTCAAGTCATTTTATTTGTTAGAACCAAATCACAACAAAAGTTCTCTCATGACTCTTTACTAGTAGAGCAGGTCCAGCACCAAACTGCTTCAATGAACCTCCACCCAACAGTTCTCCATCAGCAGGACATCCTGCAACAGTGGTGATGAAAACCTTCCTTTTAACAGGCAGGAACGTCGAGCAGATCCAGGATCAGTGGGGACGGCATCCTGCTTTGACCGGTTGTATTTTAAGCTCCATCAGATTGGAACAACCTTTCCTCCTCACTTGGGTCTCTCACTTCCTTTCTCATCTTCAAATCATCAAGCATTTTCAAACATCTGCTCTTGTTTCTGATGCACCTCCCCTTTTCTCTCCAGGATTCACTCTCTACTTGTTCTTGTTTGTTCTCTGTACTGTAAATATGTGGATATTTGTGTATGAATATGCATTGTGTACTTTAATGGTGCATGGAAGCAGTATTTATTTAGATGGGTGTTTAAATGTATGCGTATGTGAACACAGGCCCACTCCTTTTCTGCAGTGAGATCTCTGATCATACTTTGTATAATACTGGATGGTGGGGGGGGGGGCTTTGGGGAACATTGTTGGCCTGTACCTGGGTGTATGATGTGTGTGTCCTTGTGTTGAAAATAGAATCTACTTTTATTATTGTTGTATTGTTGGTCATTATTTGTCAGTACCCCCTCCAAAATGAGATGGTGCATCTCAAGGGGCTGCCCTTGAAATCAAGAATCAAGAATGAAGGTGTCTGCTGGTCTTGGTGGACCCTCTGCTTCTCCAGCTGAGTCAACAGATTCCTGTGTTGCTTGAGTCATTGTGTATCCTGGCTGCATTCAGCGCTTTCACCGCTGCAGCCCAGCGTGATTGCCAGTCAGGACAGGTGTTATTAACAATGGAAGAGGGGACAGTTTTGGCAGGACAAGTTGCTCCACATTCAGGAGATGGTGGGAAGTTTCAAAGCTGCCATAAATCTTGATAACAAACTCCTTCACTGTGTGGGAGGCTCAGAGTCCCTGGTTTGATTGCAGCTTTGACCTGAGCAGGTGTTCATCCACATCTCAGTAACAGGGGACACTTTGTCACACCAGTGGACAAACATCAGCATTCATCACCCAGCAGCTCCTCTGATCAACAGAACAAGCTGAAGTATTCTGGAGAATGAGGGCATCGATCCCTCTACCTCTCACATGCTAAGCTAGCACTCTACCATTGGAGCTAAGTCCCTGCTAATGAGCACAGCAGATGATGCAGGTTGACCTTCATGCAGGGTTGAATGAGCGTCACCACTTGAAGCTTCTCTGGTTCAACAAACCCTTGGGACCAAGACAGGAATTGGAACCTGTGCAGGTCCAGACCCATACTGAAGTTGGTGGAGACAATTGTTTCAACCAGGGACTGAATGAAAAGACTTGCCCAGACTCCTGCTCGCTCTTCTGAACCGACCCCTCATCTCTGTGTGGAGTAAACATCAGAGGTGGGGGGTGCAGGTTCTGCTTTGACCTCTGACCTCCTGAGGTAAAGCAGTGGAGATGTTGAGCTTGAAGGAGTTGACGGCCTCCTTCATCTTCTCATTGGTTTGCTAAACTCAGCATCATGAAGTGTTGCTGAAATTCAACATGTCAGCTGAGGCCAGAGATTCCTGCGTTCCCTGAGTCCTTGAGTGTCGTCTCTGTTGTTTGAAAGCACAAAGCTGTTCCAGATGGTCCAGTGTGTCAGATTCTGGGCTCTCACAGCTGTAACTGGGGTTTGAGCTTCGTTAAGGGACTGGTTTTGTGGAGAGAACCAAGCAGAAGAATTGACAGTTTCAGCAGGAAAGGTGACCATTGCTCCACAACCTCAGTCCCAGGATTCATTCCTGCTTCACCCAGCATGGCCCTATGATCAACAGAAATGAACTGCCAGTGGAGGTCCTCAGTAATCCAGGTCATGGTTTCTCTAGATTGCTGTGTTGTAGTCAGGACACTTGCAAATATCAGCCTCTTTCCTCCATGATCTCTCATTCTTTCTGTTCTCTCCATTTCTCCTCTTCGTTTCTACTCCTTGCTGACTGTTGTTCCTCATTTGTGGCAGAGTTCAGTCAGTGGACCAGACATTTTGCCACTACACTGTCCATCATCAGGGCATTTAACATCCAGGACTGGCTCCCAGATCATCGCCATGACCTCATCCCCTGCACCAGTGGACAGTTCATCAAGGATGGCAAACATGTGGGTCTCAATTCCCCTCCATCTTTGTAGGTTGGTTACATTTCCTCCTGGTCTTTAATCCATCTTTAGTTGACATTTTTCTGTTGAGCCCAGTTTGTTGACTGTCAGGCTGTCTTACTTTTCAATGGCACAACAGCAGACAGCAAGAGGGTTGCTATGGTGCAGTTGGTAAAATCCCTATCAATGGTCTGCAGAAATATGCTGGGAGTTCTTTTTTTTTCATTAACAGAAATTCAAAGACTGACCAAGGACACCAAAGCTCAGAATTTAGAGATCAAAGAAAGAAATCAAAGACAGACCCTGAAGATCAGGAAATGGCACAGATCAATGAGATCCATGGATTCATCAGTGACGGTTTTCTTTGTTTCACGGTCAGTTTTTGTCGTACTGGTGTGATGATGTCAGGCCCTTCACATTCAGTTCAAACAGACTCCAAAGTGTAGCTGTGATGCAGAGGGCAGCAGCCTTGTGCTTGGTTCCGTCATGGTTCTCTGCATTGTTAGCAAACTCACCAAAGACCTCCCTGAAAGCAGGATCATTTTCCCAGAGTGCTTTTTTAACCAAGTACCAATTTGTCCCTCTTTAAAAAACAACAAACAAAGATGAGGTCAGACTGAGATGGACGAGATGATATGGATGTGATTTATGGCTTTCAAACACCAAATATTCAATTTTTCTTCAGGGATTTTGAGAGGTTCTGGGTAATGAATGAAAATTTAAGTTGGACAGAAACGACATGCGGGGTCACTGTGTGTGTTTACACGTGTGTGTATTTCTTGTTTTATTGTGTTGGAGACCATTTCCATCATCAACACTGATCAGGAGTCCCCGTCCTCATGGGGACCAAAGACCGGCCCTGATGCAGCGCAATGCAGTTTGTGAGTTCTTGCATGAATTTCAGAGTCAAGGTCTGGATTGAGTTTAGTTTCAAATAAAGATTAAGATTCAGTTGGTTAAGATTAAGATTAAGATTAAGATTAAGGTTAGGCTGCACATAGAATGAAGTTGATCGAATGTTCTCATAAGAATAGCTGGGCACACCTGAGTGTGTTTACATGCAGACTTCCTCTTGTGACAACTGATGTCATTGGAAACCATCTTGAGGAGATTTGGAGAAAGTTCAATCTTTTAGCTGCAGTTACAGTGACTTACAACACTGCAACAACAACAAAAAACACCCTCCACAAACACTCTTGTCCAACATTTGTGCCCAAATTTTCTCCTCATGAGGCGAAATCACGACAAAAACAGCCATTAAATTGATCTGGTTGGGCACTGGTATTTGTTCTTGCTGCAGCTCATTTCCAGCTCTTAACAAGAACTCAGGAGTGATTCAGGAGAAGAGTTTCAGAACAGCCCAGGTTGGGGATTGGAATTTTGAAGTTTCACCATGAACCAAACAACCTTGGGAGGTAAAACCTCCAATCATAGCCACTCAGATGCAGCAACAGAAGAAGCTGTCATCTACCCTGACAGTCAGAGCATCAAGTCAATAAAACATCAACCATCTTGTATGTGGAGTCTGGATTCTTTTCTAGAATGTGACGGCAATGACAGTCCTGCCAAGTGACATCACTGACATGACTGGATGACTTCAGTCACGTGACTGGATGACTTCAGTCACATGACTGGATGACCTGAATGAATAAGAAATCAAATATAAAAATGCTTTATTTTAAGATCTAGAATATCTTGTGAATATCTGGAGCTTCATTCCAGCAGCAGACCTCCTCAGGTGATGACTTCATATTTGACATGTTTACCATTCAATGAGACTCATTGTCAGTCCATTGAAATCTACTGGTGTTCCTGGTGAGTTGATTTAACAACATGAGCTGACAGAATCTACGTTCAGGTAGGAACCACCACATCCAGGGGTCTGGACCTTTGAGCAGGCAGAGCCATCAAAGCAGCAGACTAAGCTAGCAGACATTAGCATTGAGAAGAAACTGATACCTGAGCCTACTTTTGGGTCTGGTCAGGTGATGACACAATAATATGACATCATTGTCAGACTGACACCTGCTCAACACTGACCAAACACCACCCTATTGCATTGTGGGAAGTTTCTGCTTGGCTTGTGTCCATCAATACACACAAAGGAATTTGTCTCATGCTGCCGGGACCCGGATTTGAACCGGGGTTGCTGCGGCCACAACACAGAGTACTAACCACTATACGATCACGGCCTCCTCAACAGCAGCTTGAGCTTCTTTGTCTTTGTCTCATTGAGTGTTAGGGCGAACAGCTGTTGAACAGCTGAGGCGCGACTGCGGCGGCCCCTGATGCAGGAGACGGGCCAGGCCCCGTTCAGAAGGTGGTGGATATTATTCTTGGTGTTTTTAGGGCATGTTTCGGCCTGTCAAATCCTGATCGGGGCCAGTTTGGTTGTGTTGTCTGCAGCGCCTGGCGCGCTCAGCGGGAGCGAGTCCGATCATTATAAAGGTGGGTCAAACAATTTAGGTTTAGACGAAGGACGGCACGGGCAGAGCAGACGCAGTTCTTCATTCCACCCGCAGAGCTGTCGAGCATGTATCATGTCAAGGACTAAATGAGGGGAAAGAGAGCAGGAGAGCAGGGGAGCAGGGGAGCAGGAGAGCAGGGCAGAGACAAAGACAGAGAATGCTCTCCTAAAACAAGACCTGTTCAGTCAATGGTAGAGCAGAGTGGTGCAGAGGAAGCGTGCTGGGCCCATAACCCAGAGGTCGATGGATCAAAACCATCCTCTGCTAAAAGAACAAAATAAAATGAACCTTAGAAATGTGTGTCTGTTAAAAAGAGGTTCATAAGGATTCTTTCTTCCTCCACAATCACCAACCATTGTGAGAGTTAACAACAGTCCACTTTCTGACTGAAGCAAAAGTAGACTTCATAAGGTTTTTCTGATTCACCATAGCAGCTAAATTTCCATTTCCTGAACAGGACAGGTTAAAAAAAAGGGAATGACATGACTTCCTCTGTATATTAGAATATGAATGACTAAAAATGTTCATGCCCAGTTTTAAGTTAGAATTAAACTGGAAATACCAAAATCTTCCCTCTTCAATCCTGTCACTCAGTGTTGTAAACTGTTTCAAACAAATTCTACTGTTCAACAGTTCAAGTGTTTCTAATGAAGCTGAATGTTCTCCTCTGCTTTCCTCAATTGGGTTTCTTTCATGTCCTCCTGAAATCAAAGACAGAATTCTAGGTACAAATAAATATACTATCAAAGCCCCCTGATGACGTCATCATCAATTCTGACTTTGATCTGGAGGCTCTTGCTTTAATCTTGGCTTTGATCTGACTAATGTTTCCTGACAGGTTGCTGTTTCCACTCCAGAGCAACCAGTAGTTGATCCTATCAGACCAGTCAGATGAACGAAGCTTTTCACTTTACCAGTGGAAAATCTGGGAAAAGAAACTCCTCCTGTCAGATGAAGGCTTCACTGTGTTGAGGAGGGTTTGTTCAGATGATTCTAGAAGAATAAATCAAAACCTCATCATTGAACATGAACATTAATCACTGATGACTGTTTTAACTGAACCTACTGGATACTGTGGTGCCTGATGAGGAGACAACTTGGGTACAAAGTTGAAGAAGAGGGTTTTTGGAGAGGAGATTTAGATGAGATGGTTTCCAAATCAAATCGGTTGTCACAAGGGAAAGTCTGCATGGAAACACACACACACACACACACACACACACACACACACACACACACACACACACACACACACACACACACAGAGTCCTACTGACTAACCCATGTTTTTCTTCACTTAAACCACCACTGGAGTATTGAAAGAGATTGCATGAGACACCATCAACTTAAATTAAAAACCCCTGACTGCCTTTAATTCCCTCCTGGCTGCAGGAAATTAGACAGACCAGCCCCTAGAGCGGGGCTGCACGGTGGTGCCGTGGTTAGCACTGTGCCCTCACAGCAAGAAGGTTCCGGGTTCGAGTCCTGGCTCGGGCGTGGGATCTTTCTGTGTGGAGTCTCCATGTTCTCCCCGTGCCTGCGTGCGTCCTCTCTGATACTCCAGCTTCCTCCCACAGTCCAAAGACATGCAATTTGGGGACGAGGCTGATTGGATTCTCTAAATTGACCGTAGATGTGAGTGTGAATGGTTGTTTGTCTCTGTGTGTTGGCCCTGCCATGGACTGGCGACCTGTCCAGGGTGAACACCGCCTCTCGCCCGTAGATGCTGGGATAGGCTCCACCCCCCCCGCGACCCTTACTAGTAAGAAATAAGCAGAAGATGACGATGGATGGCCCATAGAGTGGAGGTGAGACCACAACCATGCTCCACAATCAATATTTACATCAAACCAGCACCATCTCAATAACATAACCTGACTAAATATATACATGATTCCAGACTACTACACCAACTCAATAATACATCCACATGCATAATCATTCAATGAACCTTGCCTGTGATTGTACCCCCTCCCCCATCTGGGAGCAAAGGTTTGCACCTACAGCTCTTAAGGAGCTTCCTTGGGCCACTCTCCCCTTTTGGCTCCACCCCCTTTAAGGAAACCACCAGGAAGAGGTGAGGACTGACTGTGACGACTGAAACTGCCACATTTACATGAGACAAACTAGATCAACACTAAATACCAGTTCTTGCACAGTGATTCCCACTGACTGACACTGGGGTCTTCATTTTCCACAGGCAGGATGGCCGGTCCCCCTGTGCTTCCCAGGTCCCTCCCTGGAACACATGGCATAGAAAATGTTTCACATGTTTGCTGATTCAATAAACCTCACCATTAACATGTGTGTGTGCCTATAATTTACATAAACTGTTAATACCAAGACAAATGCTACCTTCAATTAATCATTGATGTCATGGAACCCTTGGTCTCCATTACATTGGTCAACCAGAGAAGCTTCAACTGGTGACGCTCATTCAATCATGCATGAAGGTCAAGGTGCATTATCTGCTGTGCTCCTTAGCAGGGGAATTAGCTCAAATGGTAGAGCGCTCGCTTAGCATGTGAGAGGTAGAGGGATCGATGCCCTCATTCTCCAGAATACTTTAACTTGTTCTGTTGATCAGAGGAGCTGCTGGGTGATGAATGCTGATGTTTGTCCACTGGTGTGATAAAGTGTCCCCTTTTACTGAGATGTGAATAAACACCTGCTCAGTTCAAATCTGCAATGAAGTCAAGTCATCACCCTGTAAAGTACCAAATAACAAAAGTTACACTTTACAAGTAGAACAGGTCCAGTTCCACACTCCTTAAATGAATTTACACCCAACTATTCTTCATGAGCAAGCACATCCTAGCTTAGGCCCAACTTTTCTTGGCGCTCTCCCAGATGCTTGGGAGCTGCTGGGGGAGTGCTAGTTGGGCCTAAGCTAGGAGCTAAGCTAAGGTGGTCTTCACCAGCTAATGAGGGCTGGCTAGCTCTTGCAGCTTTTGGTGCAGAGCCGCTGCAGGTCCAATTCAACCTCGCTAAGCCTCACCTCCAACACAACAAAAAACTACATTTAACACACTTATCAGTATCACTAAAGGAGGCAGAGGAGGAACAAAACATGTGGCACCCTGAGCAGGAGAGAGGAGAACAAGAGGGAGAAGCCATCGTTAGCTTAGCGTGTTTACAAGGCAGAAAGACTGTTGCTACAAGAATGATGGTCTTTTAAACTTCAGCCAAATAAAGCAAGTAGGTATTAATTTTTGGTGGGTAATTAGTCAACGAAATAAGGAATTAGCAGGGAGGATCACACTTTAGCGAGCACAATGAAGCAAGGCTCTACGTTCAGCAACACAGAAAAAGGAGTTGAGGTCACACGCTTCCTGCAACCAAGGTCAAAAATCCAGGACGGACGAAGGGGAGGACAACAAAGACAAAGAAACAAGAAACAGAGATAATAACCTTAAACTCCATAACAACCATAACACATATTGCTCACACACACACACACATACACACACACACATTTTGTGAAACATCTCAGGAGTCATCAGGTGTTTTACTCAGAGGGATTCATTCATGATAAATGAGCATGGAGGAGACCCAGTAATCATCAACACAAGCGTCACATGAGCAGGTCACCACCCACTTTTATTGATTGGTTCTTGTAAGAATCACTCCTAACGCCATCAGGAGGTCATTTTTTTGTCCTGCCCTGTCTCAACTGTTGGAGCACAACTACAGCCTGAACTCTGCCACTACCTTATCCCTCCCTAACATCCTCATACAGACCCACTATCTGGACTAGCCTGACCCCCCTGACCCTCATCAGTCACTCGTTGTGCCTCACACTGGAGGGAATAGGAGCGTCTGTGAGCTCTGACTGTTGGGATGCACATCCACGTGATGAAGAGCTGTTTTAAAGAGGGAATCATTTGACCTCTTGACCTGTGTGGGCAGGTACAGAGGGACAATTCCATCATGAACAATAATATTACGAAACAAATGGGTCTTTAGCTTCTTTCTGAAGGTGTCCACAGCGTCCTCATGTCCAGTGGGAGAGCGTTCCAGATTCTAGGAGCTGCAACCTGGAAGGTTCACTCTCCTTCAGTGAGGCTGAATCCCTGTGGTCAGGGAGGATAAGGGACCCCACAGGTATCACTAAAGTGCTTTAGACTGCAAAGCACTCAGCTAATCAAGCTAGGATCAACTGCTGTGGTGATCAAGGTATCATCATATATAACAAACAAAGAAAACAGAGTTGAGGAAAAGCACACAAAGAAGAAACTGTGAACATAAACAGAGCATGTTCTACACCAGATGTCACACGGCTCAGTAGACCTCTGGTTTGACCCGTAGCAGGTCCAGTCTCCAGGGTGCCCCCATCATTCTGCTTTTCAGTCGCAGGACATGCAGCAGAATCCCATCGCTCCTCTGCAGAAGAACATGTTAGAGCGTCTGCTTGCTCTTCTCTGGCTGGACGTAGGGGAGAGTCTTCTTGCTCTTCTCTGGCTGGACGTAGGGGAGAGTCTGTTTGCTCCTCTCTGGCTGGACGTAGGGGAGAGTCTGCTTGCTCTTCTCTGGCTGGACGTAGGGGAGAGTCTGCTTGCTCTTCTCTGGCTGGACGTAGGGGAGAGTCTGTTTGCTCTTCTCTGGCTGGACGTAGGGGAGGGTCTGCTTGCTCTTCAGAAGTTTGCTGGACCTTCGCTTGAAGGTCATGATTTTCCTCTTTCAAAAAGCTTTTTAAATCATGAAGATTTCCCAGGATTTACCACTGAGCACTGCTCCTTTTCTTCTTTTGTGTTCTCACTGCACATAGAAGACTCTGAACTTCAACGTTCAGACTGCCAGTCTTTGTGGGGTCCTGGTCCTTCCTTGATTCAAGGTGGGCCAACTCAGCAGTGAAGGTCTCTGTCTCCTGAGATGCAGTAGAAACTCGTCTCCTCAAACATCCATTTTCTGCCTGTCTCTCCTCACTCTGGGACCTCAGCTGTTCAAGAGTCGTCTTCTTCTCAGTGAGTTCTTCTCTCATATTGTTAATCTCTGCCTGGATGGAGTTGAGCTCACACTTGAGGTCACACTTCTCCTTGCAAACCATCTTCACCTCAAGCTGAAGATTGTGGACTTGTGTGTTCAGGTCTCTGATCTGAGTCTGGTTCTCCTCCCTCACAGATTCAAGGTTGCCCACCATGGCAGACATGTTCTCTACCAGCTGATATGCAATAATCTTCTCTTGTCCAAGACTAGAAACCTGTCCCCACAAATTCTGGTTTTCTGTCCATCTCTTGTCACACAGAGACTGAAGCTGATCAAGCGCACTTTTCTTCTCTGTCAGGTCTTCCTCAAGACATTTCATCTCCACCTGTTCACTCTCCCTCAGAGACTGAACCTGGGTCAGCTCTTTTCTGAGCTCATTGTTCTCTCCATCAACCTTCCTCCCCTCACACTGAAGACTGTGGACTGTTGCGTTCAGATCTTCTTTCTGAGTCTGGTTCTTGTCCTGGACCGTTTTGAGGTTGGCCACCACAGCAGTGAGGTTCTGTAGCTCCTGGATTGCTCTTTTATTCTCACGTTCAAGAGTAGAAACTTGCTCCCTCAAGTTCTGGTTTTCTGCCTGTGTGTTGTCACTCAGAGACTGAAGCTGCTCAAGGGCAGCTTTCTTCTCAGTCAGGTCCTCCTGCTCTGTCAGCCTTAGAGATGGAGGAGCAGGATCACATTGACCAGGATCATTCAGTGGATAAATACAGCTCCTACTGAGATCCACCAGATCTCTGAATGCTCCAACTATACAATCCAATGGAGTCATAGCCTTCTGTCCTGGGTTGATCTGAAGATCTTGAGCCAGACTAAATCTCCTGGAACTGTCAAGTGTTTAAAGACCAAAACTGCCCCAGAAATGAGGAGTCTGGATTCTTTTCTCGAAGGAGATGGCAATGACAGTCCTGCAGAGTGACATCACTGACATGAATGGATGACTTCAGTCATGTGACTGGATGACTTCAGTCACATGACTGGATGACAGTGTAGATGCCAATGTAGAGGTTGGGTAAATAGTCTCTGAGAATCCAGCTTGAAGCCACGCATTCCTTGTTTTTGAAAAACCCAAAAGGAGACCATCAGTCTCCCTCAAATCCTGTACTTGGTTCAATGTTGCTGTTCCATTTTGCAGCAGCAGGTGTCGCTGTGATACCAGGTTCAGTTCAAGATTCCCAACTCCAGTTCATGTTGGTGACCTCAGTGGCAGGTAAAATGGTGCTTCAGTGGATCATGTGATCAACTCATGTGTGTCCTCACTTCTCCACAGGTCTGTCAAATGTTCTGTAAAATAGTTGGACCCAGCAGAGCTGCTAGATTAGGAGTTGATGGAGTCGTTGCAGATACCAGGGTCCAAAGTCCAGCTTGAACCTGGTTTGTGCAGTTCTTTGTCAAGCTAGCAGCCATTCTTGTCACTGCCAAGCTAAAGTGACTTCTGTCAACAAAGGTCAACATACAAAAGGATATTTCTACTGGCAGTTCAAGATTTTGATCAAACTCCTTTTTCAGAGCTGGAACCTTCCTCTTGTGTCAGCTTTCTGTTCCCATCTCTATGGTAACGGTCAGTTTTGACCCACGTCTTCAATCAGCTGTCAAATAAACTATGACAATTTTCTATCCTCCAAGTTGTTTCCATCTCTTGGTGACCTTGTTAGGCTTCCTTATCCATGGAAATATTGGTTTGAAGATTTAGTTGTTGGCCTCTGGACCTTTTTTTAGTCACTAAATCTTCAATTTCAGTTAAAAAAAATGGCAAAAAGAATCTCAAGAAAATCCTAGAAATAAACCAAAGGTTGTTGTGTTTCCTGACCGTTACTGAGGGTGTTAGAACACATCTCTGACATGGATTGGTTTGATTTAGTATTCATTTTAGTATCATTAACTATTGGAACATCCATGGTGTTATGGGTCAGTTTAGACCCTCATAAATTTACTTCAAGAAATATGGCAAAAAAGTATCTTTTTCAGCAACAGAACTTTAATACAAACACAAAATGAAAAGCAGAACAAGCCAGAACCCAAAATATGGATTTGCAAGGTCAACAAACAACAACCAGTCAAGCAAACCAAACCAACAGAAACCAGTTACTGGTTCAAAACCAGGAAAAAACAAAAACAGAGTAAGAGTCGTTTAAAGTTCAGATGCTTGTGTGTCACTTCTGTGTGTTCTTTCCAGAGATGTTCCTGCAGTTGAAGCACCATCCGTCCGTCCTGCTGTCCTGACTGCTAGGGCAGTCCTGACCCTCTTTCTTCTGGAACCAGGTCCTGAGGGGGTTGTGGCTGTGGCTGTTCTGGTTGGTGTTGAGGCAGGGCTGCTGGGGAGGACGCTGGTGTGGATGCTCTCTGTGTTGCTGATGGCATGGATGGAGTGCTGCTGAGCTCTGCAGCTGTCTGAGCAAGGCTGCAGCGTCTGGGTCTCGGGGCGTCCGTTCCCTTCCCTCAGTGTGTGGCTTGACCAGGGAACTTCCCAGCTCCTCCAGAAACATTCTCCTCTTGCTCTTCTTGGTTGAGCTCCACTCCTGGTGGATGTTGGTCCACAACACCAATGTTTCTATGCAGACTCATCAAGGATGCTGCAAAACACAAGAATCCACCACAAGACTTTCTCTTCAACCATGTTGAGGTCTTCATGGCTGTGATGATGCAGGTTCTCTTTCTTATTTTCTTTTTTAAAAATTCAGTAGTTTCATGTTAAATAATTAATGTAATATTAAAAAAGTTGATCACCTTTTATTAATTACTGTATTCTGTTTTGTTCCAGTGTTGATGATCTAAACCTGATATTTAGAAAAGCAGACAGCACAAAAACAGAAAATGCCACCATATCATTGAAATTTTCTTTCATGCATCTGAATGTGTAGACTCTTTTTGCAGAAGCCCCTCCCCTCTGTAGGGCTGGTGGGTCAATGGACAACGCGTCTGACTTTGGATCAGAAGATTCTGGATTCAACTCCTGGCTCCGTTCAAACTTCATAAACAAAAGCTTTCACACCTGAAGTGAGAACCAGTGATCAAAGTCACTGAAGTCCTCCCAGGTTTCCTCCTTGTCTGCTGGAAACATGAACACATGAATGATCCTGCTACCTCTCATGTTAAGCTGCACTTGACAGTGACAGCAGGAGAACAAAAATCCCAGTGTGTCATCAACATTTCCTGTCAATCAATGATAGAAGCTGTTGAGTTTCTGGATCAGAACAAGGAGAAAGGAGCCCCAATGAAAGAGTGATGGTTCTTGATTCTGATTTTGTTCTTCACTCCTACACCAGAGAGTGAAAGTGTGGGCTGGCTGGGCGCAACTGCCTGCTTCAGAGTGGGAGGAGCCTCAGGACTTTCCAGTGAGAGCTGCAAACTTCCACCAGCGCCCAGTGCCAGCAGGTCTTCATGATGGAGCTGAGAAGAACACAACAACACCAGAGCACTGGAGAGGAGCACAACACTTCTTTGCTTCCTGGCCACTCTCATGTCTGTCTGTCCATCTGGAGTTGGGGGGAGGAGCTTCACATGTTTTTCTTTTTTAAAAAATGGAATGTCATGACTTCCTCTGTATGTTAGAATATGAACTACTAAAAATGTTTATCCACAGTTTAAAGTTACAAATTAATTTTAAAGTAGAAAACTCTCCCCTCTTCAATCCTGTCACTCAGTGTTGTAAACTGTTTCAAACAAATTCTACTGTTCAACAGTTCAAGTGTTTCTAATGAAGCTGAATGTTCTCCTCTACATTCCTCAGTTGGGTTTCTTTCATGTCCTCCTGAGATCAAAGACAGAATTCTAGTTACTGTCAAAGCCCTGATGACATCATCAGGAATTCTGACCTGTCCAGGGTAAACTCTGAACCCACGCCTCCTCAAAGACTGGGGATCTGCTGACCCTGCCTCTTGCCCAATGTCACCTGGGATCGCCACCCCCCCCCCCCCCATGACCCTTAAAGGATAAGAACAGAAAGTGGATGGAGGGATGGACTCAGCACTGAAATCAGCTGATCTGATCCACATTCTAATGTTTCCTGTCCCTCTTTAGGAGTCAATGAGAATAGTAGTGTATATAATAATGTATATCCAACCTTGTAGTATCTTTCCAAAGCTTTTAGTATTTCTTCTTGTTTCTACTTGTAGTTTTAGTGTCTGGATCTTTTCTTTTGATATCCTGCTGTCTGCTCTTTGCTTTTGGAGCTTCCTTCAACAACTACCAGGCCTCCTGGGTACTGTAGGAAACATGGTCAAGTTCTTCTGACTTCTCCAGGAACGTCCTGCTCACATTGGTCTGTCTTCATTTTGACTCCTCCCACTGCCACAATGACCAGCCTTTATACTCTTGGTGACTGGGGCCCTGGTTGCTGCAGGCCTCAACACCAGCCTGTGGTTGTGAGCAGGGCAGAACAGAACTGACAGTATCTCCCATGCAGGACCTGGGTCAGCGCCTGGTGCCAGCTGGGGCACCGCTTTAACCTGGACCCCTAGAAGATCTTCTCCAGGAACTGGCCTTTTTCAGTCGAAACAGCGTGAAACTTCAAGTAAAGAATTAAAATTATTTAATTCACAATGAGGCCTCTGTCAAAAAATGAAGGAACAACTGACTACCTCCCCATGACTTCACTCTGATAACCAGGAGGTAACCTGGTAGTCAGAGCAGCGATGCTCAGGTCTGTGGACTCAGAAGAGGGTTCTTCTTTTGGTCACAGGTTTGAAGTGGAAGTGAAAGGAGAGGCAGTTAGAGACCTGCCACACCTCTCCAGTGACCTGGGACATGATGGCAGTGGTGGGATTTGAACCCACGCCTCCTCAGAGACTGGAACCTTAATCCAGCGCCTTAGACCGCTCAGCCACACTACCTCACTGTGCTGCTCTCTGAGTTGGTCTGCTAAAGGCATGTTGAAGAGGAAGTAACAATGATATAAAACTTATTCTGAAGGGGGACCCCTTTCCTCCACGGTCACAGGAAGTGACGACAGCGCTGCTAGAAGCAGGAAAGAAATGGTAAAAGGACTCAGTTTGTACAGAGCCTTTCTACCTCAGCAGCACTCAAGGAGCTGAACAATGTCCTCTCATTCACACACACTCACACACTGATGCTGAAGGCTGCCATGCAAGGAGCCAACCTACTCATCAGAAGTATTTAGGGGTTCAGTCTCTTACTCAAGGACACTTTGACATGGTCACTGGAGAAAGTGAGGATCAAACCAGCCACCCTTTGGTTGCCAGACGGCCACGCTACTCCTGAGTCATGTGACCTGGATAAGATGGTGAACTACAGCTGATCGCCATGCTAGCAAACCTCTTTTGTTTGGTTTGGTTGTTGTTTAGTGACTGTGGATGAATACACAGGAGAAGTTGAGCATAAATTTGTGTTCCCTGTTCACTTGAATATCTGCAGGAGTGTGAGGTGGAAATAATACTCGGAGGAGAATGAGAGTTCAGTCTCTGCGCTATGACCTGTGCTGACACTAAAACATGTCAGCCACAGAACAAAGATGGCAGTCCTCTGGGAGAGCAGGTACACCACACATACATGAAGAAACCCTACAGGAAACAAATGTGTTGCCAGAGACTTTTACTCTGTTTTTGTTGTTTACCCAAGAACAGGATTGGAGGGAGACTGATGGTCGCTGTTTGGGTTTTTGGAAAACAAGGAGGCTGTGGGTTCAAGCTGGATTCTCAGAGACTATTTCCCCAACCTGTACATTGGCATCTACACTGTCATCCAGTCACATGACTGAAGTCATCCAGTCACGTGACTGAAGTCATCCAGTCACGTGACTGAAGTCATCCATTCATGTCAGTGATGTCACTTGGCAGGACTGTCATTGCCGTCTCATTCCAGAAAAGAACCCAGACTCCACCTGTGGCTCCATGATAACTGATGGACCTCTGGTTGGAGGCTGGACGATGATGTTTGGACTGGAAGGAAAACTCCTTGTCCAAATTCCATTGTGTTCAAGTTTAAAGTCCCACAATAAGAAGTAGCTGAATCTGACAGGTGGAGGTTTGGAACTACAAGATGGTGATGTTTCCTTGACTTGATGCTTTGACTGTCAGGGTGGATGACAGCTTCTTCTGCTGCTTCATCTGAGTGGCTATGATTGGAGGTTTTACCCTCCAAGGTTGTTTGGTTCCAGGGGAAATTTTAGAATTCCAGTCCCCAACCTGGGCTGTTCTGAAACTCTTCTCCTGAATCACTCCTGAGCTGCAGCAAGAACAAATACCAGTGCCAACCAGATCAACTTCATGGCTGCTAACAGCCTCAGACACTTGATTTTCATCAATCTGGAGCCAAGAAGGCCCTCACCTGTGGTTCTCCTCCAGGAGGGTCCAGGTTCTGCCATTGTGGCTCCTGGTGCCACTGCCAGAGAGCCTCAGCTGCACACTGCAACATTTCAACAGGAGATTGACATTCCTTCAAATGTCCTGACATCTGATTCCAATGGTTCTGTTCCATATTTATATTGTAAATCAATCACACAATGAAAGCTGCCTCAGCTGGTTTAAGAGAGAGAACAAGCTAAGAGATCTGAAACCAGTAAAATATGCTTTTCTGTGTGCAAACTAGTGAGGGGCATGGAAGGATATTTTACCACCACTACAGAACCCAGACTTTAGTCATGTGATGAGATGGAGTCTCTGATGATGAAGTTAATGGACAAAATGTGAATTAAAAGAAAACACATTTCTTCAGCAGACTTTGATCCAACATTGAAGTTAGAGTTTGGTGGCTGCTCCATGTTGGAGGAAACCAGGCGATGTTGGGACATCACAGGGAAGCTCCTTTGCCTCCTCTGCTGCCAGTTCAACCACTCACTCCCATCAGTGGAGAGCAGCTTCAACTGGGTTTGGAATGTACCACTGTGGATGCATAGGAATGTGGAGAAAATGTCCTTTGTCAGAAGTGGGATTTGAACCCACACCTCCAGGAGAGACTGCGACCTGAACGCAGCGCCTTAGACCGCTCGGCCATCCTGACAGACACTGACAGTTGCAGACTGAATTAATTCACTGACAAAGTAGAATTTTTTCCACAGGAGCTACTGGCTCCTTAGTTGTTGCATTTATTGTTAACATTAAACACACAGTCTGAGTTTATGGCAGTAAGAAATGATTTTCATTTTTCTAAAGGACAAGAAATGAACCAGAACATTAGAACCACATTGCATCTCTTGATCAGTTTGTTACATGGGACACCTTCCAGACAGGAAGGTCCCACCAAGACTTGAACTGGGATCACTGGATCCAGAGTCCAGAGGGCTCACCATTCCACCATGGAACCAAACACAAGGAGGACGTTCCTCAAAATACCACTTGACATCACCTGCAATCAACCTGTTGATATTTGGAGGTTCATCTTGCTCTTGTTCCAGACTACATTGGCAAAAGGATCATGAACCACAAGGAAATCATGGAACTCCAGATTTATTCAGGACTTTCTAACTCCATCGTATGACCTGGGAGCAAAGACTGGCCAGGCCTTCCTTAATTTATCAGTTAATTACTGCTTCAACAAACATGCCACTTAATTAAGTCACCAGAATTTCTCTCATTGAAAAACCCACCAGCCTGATTTCTTGACATGACATGAAAAATTCTCCAAGAACCCACAGTTGGGTGGAAAGATACCAGGTTAACCAGGAGGAGTCCTGTTCCTGAACCATGGATGGAACAAAGTCCACTGGAAAACTCAGCAGTTCCTGAGTGCCAGATCCATCCGGGAGCTTGGGTCTCCCCTTGACTGTGGTGATCCATGAGATCAAGGAGGACAGAGGGAAGAAGGATCCTGTTGGAGATCTCCTACCTTCTTCCTCCACTTCACTACTACTTGGATGTCAGGAATATGAGGTACTTTACTCAAATGACGTATTAGGAGTTTCCTGTTTGACAAGAAGGAAGTCAGAGGTTCATACCTCACTTGTTGGTGGTGCCCTCAACCTGCTGAGAGCATCACTTAGTTCTCTACAGAGAAACATGGCAGCTCTGCTGAAGGCTGCAGGAAACCTGCTGGAACTGAGACTTGGACTCAGGTCACTGGATTCAAAGTCCAGGGTGCCAACAGGTCCACCAGGGCATCTGTGCTTTACTTACCGTGTAAAAAGGACCACAGTGGTCGTCTGGTTTTAATTTAACAAACAAATATGGTTGAAAACTTTGAGACAGAGACACAGGGCTCTTATTTGAAGGGCCATGGGATGGGAAATATCCTAGACCTCTGAGATCAGAGCTCTCACTTTGATCTCAGGGTCCTGACTTTGGGGGTTCTTCCTTTGGTCTTCAAATACTTGTGGTTTTTATTGGCAGAACTTTCAACTTGCATGCAAAAAGAGAATCACAGTCAATGTAAACCCAGCAGACAGTGTTTATTTCTAATAAATCAGACAATCACACAAATGAGAATGAAAGGAAAAAACAAAGAAAGGTTTTAAAATCCTTCTCCACTCTAAAGCTTTTTAAAGTTCATTTGAAGGTTCAAAGGTGGAGGTGAGGAGGTCACCCTGATCCTCCCTGTCGTCACTGCCGTGATTCTTTCTTCTGGTGCTGTGGTTCTTCTGATGAAGGGGGCGTGATGTTTGCTGTCTCAGGCTCCACCAAATGTCCTCTTTAGGACGCCACAATGTGGCCTCTTCACTGCTCCATCTTCCCTGCATCGGAGACACCAGGGTTCCTCCTGGTGCCGACCCCATCGTCCTTCTACCCAATGGTGCGGCCATGGATCCTCAGAGGACGCTGGGATCCTTCTTCTCATCAGAGCCACAGTTTTTCCTGGAGGGAACAACAGGAGCTTTGTTGTAATGTTTTGCTCGGTGTTTCCTGCACAGACCGTCAGGATCTGTGACGCCATCTTGTGGTAGGGGGTCATCATCTTGTTGTGTGGTAGTGGATTCATTGATCTGCTGTTTCAACACATTCAAGTTCATTATCCTACAAGTCAAAGTACATTTGGTGTGGAGTTTTAGTTTCTGGCCTCAATCATAACGTGTGCCTTTCTTCTTCATGAACATTTCTCAGCTTTGTAAGTTTATTCTAGTTTTTCTTCCTCACTTTTCTATTCCATTGTTGTTGAAGATTCTATTGCAGGTTGGAGTTCCCTGTTGACTGAAGCAGAAACAGGAACAACAAGCTGGAGGCTGTCAGAGCTCCAAGTTGGGCCGCTGATATTAAAGTAGGAGATGAACACATCCAGGTTAGCATCCCTCTCAAAAGCTGCTACTTTAGCTCTTCAGAGTACAGCAGCCTAGCATAGCTTCATCTGGCCAGTTAGTGGCCCACTTTGATGTCTGGGATATCAGGTTCAAGGTTCTTCACAGCTCTGAATGAAGGCTTTCTAAAGTGTTAACCAGTACTCCAGTTGTAAAAAACAATCAGGGGGGATGGTAGATTTTGATGTTTAGGAACAGATCATTTGTGCTGATGACAGCGCATCAGGTGAGAGACCAACAGTGTACCCTTACTCCTCTCAAACAACATGCATGCTATGGATATTACCTGTCTGCTACTCCTGTCATTGATCTTGACCAAGCCCCCAGGCTGACACTGCTACCACTGCTCCTACATAGTTAGAGTCAAATGCAGAGGACATTTTCCCACCGGGTGCAAGTGCAACTTCATACTCATGCTACCTATAAATCTGGGAATTCATCTATATTTTGAAACAAAACGTTCTCAAGTCAAGTCCATTTTAATTAAAGTGCAAGAGCAAAAGAATGAAACAAATGTACTGTGGCAGGATGGCGCTACACTCCCCACCATGAGGGGCAGTGTGGCAGACGATAGTGAGTGGTCACCTAGAAGTAGACCTGGTCCGACCCTTCTCCGTCCTTTCCACTTCCTCTCCCTCCTTCACGGAGCTGACAGCCGTGCGTGGTGGCGTCTCGCTGGTCAGCAGAAAGGTTACAAACAAAGGTACCTCAAAACCTCAAAATAATGCTACAGTGATGTCGGAAGAATTGCTAATGAACTCAAAATGATGCTAACAGTAATGGAGGAAGAGTTGCTAATAACCTCAAAATAATGCTACAATGATGTTGTAAAAATTGCTAATGATCTCAAAATGATGCGACAGTGATGTCATAAGAATTGCTAATGAACTCAAAATTATGCTAACAGTAATGTAGTGATAGTTGCTAATAAACTCAAAGTGATGCTGACAGTCGTGTAGTAAGAGTTGCTACTAACCACAAAATAATGCTACAGTGATGTCGGAAGAATTGCTAATGAACTCAAAATGATGCTAACAGTAATGTAGTGATAGTTGCTAATAAACTCAGTGAGGCTTACAGTAATGTAGTACGTGTTTCTAACAATTTCAAATGATGCTGAAAGTCATGTAGTAAGAGTTGCTACTACCCTCAAAATAATGCTACAGTGATGACGTAGGAATTGCTAATGAACGCAAAATAATGCGAAAGTAATGTCGGAAGAATTGCTAATGATCTCAAAATGATGCTAAGAGTAATGTAGTGATAGTTGCTAATAAACTCAGTGATGCTTTCAGTAATATAGTAAATGTTTCGGATAACCTCAAAGTGATGCTGACAGTCATGTACTAAGAGTTGCTACTAACCTCAAAACAATGCAACAGTAATGTAGTAGGAGTTGCTACGAACCTCCAAATAATGCGACAGTGATGTCGGAAGAATTGCTAATGATCTCAAAATGATGTGACAGTGATGTCGTAAGAATCACTAATGAACACAAAATGATGCTAACAGTAATGTAGTGATAGTTGCTAATAAACTCAGTGAGGCTTACAGTAATGCAGTACGTGTTTCGAACAATTTCAAATGATGCTGAAAGTCATGTAGTCAGAGTTGCTACTACCCTCAAAATAATGCTACAGTGATGTCGTAGGAATTGCTAATGAACGCAAAATAATGCGAAAGTAATGTCGGAAGAATTGCCAATGATCTCAAAATGATGCTAAGAGTAATGTAGTGATAGTTGCTAATAAACTCAGTGATGCTTTCAGTAATATAGTAAATGTTTCGGAAAACCTCAAAGTGATAGTGACAGTCATGTAGTAAGAGTTGCTACGAACCTCAAAATAATGCAACAGTGATGTTGGAAGCATTGCTAATGATCTCAAAATGATGCGACAGTGATGGAGTAAGAATTGCTAATGAACTCAAAATGATGCTAAGAGTAATGTAGTGATAGTTGCTAATGATCTCAAAGTGATGCTAACAGTAATGTAGTGAAAGTTTCGAATAACCTCAAAGTGATGCTGACAGTCATGTAGTAAGAGTTGCTTCGAACCTCAAAATAATGCGACAGTGATGTCGGAAGAATTGCTAATGATCTCAAAATGATGCGACAGTGATGTAGTAAGAATTGCTAATGAAGTCAAAATGACGCTAACAGTGATGTACTTAAAGTTGCTAATCAACTCAGTGATGCTTACAGTAATGCAGTACGTGTTTCGAACAACCTCAAAGTGATGCTGAAAATCATGTAGTAAGAGTTGCTTGAACCTCAAAATAATGCGACAGTGATGTAGTAAGAATTGCTAATGAAGTCAAAATGACGCTAACAGTGATGTAGTAAGAATTGCTAATGAACTCAAAATGATGCTAACAGTAATGTAGTGATAGTTGCTAATTAACTCAGTGATGCTTACGGTAATGTAGTAAGTGTTTGGAACAACCTCAAAGTGATGCTGACAGTCATTTAGTAAGAGTTGCAACTAACCTCATAATGATGCTAACAGTAATGTAGTGATAGTTGCTAATGAACTCAAAGTGATGCTGACATTCATGTAGTAAGTGTTTCGAACAACCTCAAAGTGATGCTGACAGTGATGTAGTAAGAGTTGCTACGGACCTCAAAATAATGCGACAGTGATGTAGTAAGAATTGCTAATGAACTCAAAATGATGCTAACAGTAATGGAGTGAAAGTTTCGAATGACCTCAAAGTGATGCTGACAGTCATGTGGTTTGAGTTGCGAGTAAATTAAAAATGATGCTGACAGTGATGTCGTAAGAATTGCTATTGAACTCAAAACAATGCTAACAGTAACGTAGTGATAGTTGCTAACAAACTCAGTGATGCTTACAGTAATGTAGTAAGAGTTGCTACGAACCTTTAAATAATGCAACAGTAATGTAGTCAGAGTTGCTACGAACCTCAAAATAGTGCGACAGTGATGTCAGAAGAATTGCTAATGATCTCAATTTAATGCTACAGTGATGTCGTAAGAATTGCTAATAAACTCAAAATGATGCGAACAGTAATGTAGTGATAGTTGCTAATAAACTCCAAGTGATGCTGACAGTAATGTAGTAAGAGTTGCTACGAACCTCAAAATAATGCAACAGTAATGTAGTAAGAGTTGCTACGAACCTCAAAATAATGCGACAGTGATGTCAGAAGAATTGCTAATGATCTCAAAATGTTGCGACAGTGATGTAGTAAGAATTGCTAATGAACTCAAACTGATGCTACCAGTAATGGAGTGAAAGTTTCGAATAACCTCAAAGTGATGCTGACAGTCATGTAGTAAGTGTTGCTACGAACCTCAAAATAATGCGACAGTAATGTAGTAAAAGTTGCTACGAACCTCAAAATATTGCGACAGTGATGTCGGAAGAATTGCTAATGAACTCAAAATGATGCTAACAGTAATGTAGTGATAGTTGCTAATTAACTTAGTGATGCTTACAGTAATGTAGTAAGAGTTTCGAACAACCTCAAAGTGAAGCTGACAGTCATGTAGTAACAGTTGCTTCTAACCTCAAAATGATGCTAACAGTAATGTAGTAAGAGTTGCTACGAACCTCAAAATAATGCGACAGTGATGTCGGAAGAATTGCTAATGAACTCAAAATGATGTTAACAGTAATGTAGTGATAGTTGGTAATAAACTCAGTGATGCTGACAGTAATGTAGTAAGAGTTGCTACGAACCTTTAAATAATGCAACAATAATGTAGTAAGAGTTGCTACGAACCTCAAAATAATGCGACAGTGATGTCAGAAGAATTGCGAATGATCTCAAAATGATGCGACAGTGATGTAGTAAGAATTGCTAATGAACTCAAAATGATGCTAACAGTAATGGAGTGAAAGTTTCGAATAACCTCAAAGTGATGCTGACAGTCATGTAGTAAGTGTTGCTACGAACCTCAAAATAATGCGACAGTAATGTAGTAAAAGTTGCTACGAACCTCAAAATATTGCGACAGTGATGTCGGAAGAATTGCTAATGAACTCAAAATGATGCTAACAGTAATGTAGTGATAGTTGCTAATTAACTTAGTGATGCTTACAGTAATGTAGTAAGAGTTTCGAACAACCTCAAAGTGAAGCTGACAGTCATGTAGTAACAGTTGCTTCTAACCTCAAAATGATGCTAACAGTAATGTAGTAAGAGTTGCTACGAACCTCAAAATAATGCGACAGTGATGTCGGAAGAATTGCTAATGAACTCAAAATGATGTTAACAGTAATGTAGTGATAGTTGGTAATAAACTCAGTGATGCTGACAGTAATGTAGTAAGAGTTGCTACGAACCTTTAAATAATGCAACAATAATGTAGTAAGAGTTGCTACGAACCTCAAAATAATGCGACAGTGATGTCAGAAGAATTGCTAATGATCTCAAAATGATGCGACAGTGATGTAGTAAGAATTGCTAATGAACTCAAAATGATGCTTACAGTAATGGAGTGAAAGTTTCGAATAACCTCAAAGTGATGCTGACAGTCATGTAGTAAAAGTTGCTACGAACCTCAAAATATTGCGACAGTGATGTCGGAAGAATTGCTAATGAACTCAAAATGATGCTAACAGTAATGTAGTTATAGTTGCTAATTAACTCAGTGATGCTTACAGAAATGTAGTAAGTGTTTCGAACAACCTCAAAGTGATGCTGACAGTCATGTAGTAAGAGTTTCGAACAATCTCATCCACCCCCGGGGCTCTGCCACCGCGGAGTTGTTTAACTGCCTCGGCGACTTCTTCCCCGGAGATTGGACGACCCCCCCCCCAAGCACTCCCCAGACTCTGTCTCCTCCACGGAGTACGTGCTGGTGGGATTGAGGAGTTCCTCAAAGTATTCCTTCCACCGCCCAATTATCTCCCCAGTTGACGTCAGCAGCCTCCCACCCCCACTGTAAACAGTGTGGGCAAGTTGCCGCCTTCCCCCACTGAGGCGACGGACGGTTTGCCAGAACCTTTTTGGAGCTGACCGATAGTCGTTCTCCATGGCCTCACCGAACTCTTCCCACGCCCGCGTTTTTGCTTTGGCGACCGCCACAGCTGCACACCGTTTGGCCTGCCGGTAGCGGTCAGCTGCCTCTGGAGACCCACAGGCCAGCCATGCCCTGTAAGCCTCCTTCTTCAGCCTGACGGCTCCCCTCACCTCTGGTGTCCACCAGCGTGTTCGAGGATTACCCCCGCGGCCGGCCCCAGCAGCGTTGCGGCCACAGCTCACAGCAGCCGCCTCAACAATGGCAGAGCGGAACATGGCCCATTCGGACTCAATGTCCCCCACTACCCCCGTGATGTGATCAAAGCTCTGCCGGAGGTGGGAGTTAAAGATCGTTCTGACTGGTTCTTCTGCCAGGCGTTCCCAACAAACCCTCACTACTCGTTTGGGCCTGCCAGGTCTGCGCGGCATCTTCCCCTGCCATCTGATCCATCTCACCACCAGGTGGTGATCAGTTGACAGCTCAGCTCCTCTCTTCACCCGAGTGTCCAGAACATGCGGTCGCAGGTCAAATGATACGACTATAAAATCGATCATAGACCTGCGACCTAGGGTGTCCTGGTGCCATGTGCAATGTGGGCATCCTTATGCCCGAACATGGTGTTCGTTATGGCCAAACTGCGACTTGCACAGAAGTTCAATAACTGAACACCACTCGGGTTCAGGTCGAGCCTGCCGTTCCTCCCAATCACACCTCTCCAGGTCACGCTGTCGTTGCCCATGTGAGCGTTGAAGTCTCCCAGTAGGACAATGGAGTCCCCAGCCGGGGCACCATCCAGTACCCTTCCCAAGGACTCCAAAAAGGGTGGGTACTCTGAACTAGTGTTCGGCGCATATGCGCAGACCACAGTCAGGACCCGTTCCCCGACCCGAAGGCGCAGGGAAGCAACCCTTTCGTCCACGGGGGTAAACCCCAACGTACAGGCAGAGAGTCGAGGGGCAACCAAAAAGCCCACCCCCGCCCTCTGCCTCTCACCCGGAGCAACTCCAGCAAAAGAGAAAGTCCAACCCCTCTCAAGGACTCGGGTTCCGGACCCAGAGCTATATGTCGAGGTGAGGCCGACTATATCTAGCCGGTAACACTCAACCTCTTCCACCAGCTCCAGCTCCTTCCCCACCAGAGAGGTAACGTTCCATGTCCCAAAAGCCAGCTTCCATGTCTGTGGTTCAGACAGCCGAGGCACCCGCCTGAAACTGCCACCCAAACCACATTGCACTGGACCCCTCCGGTTCCCCCGATGAGTGGTGAGTCCAAGGGAGGACGTGCCTGTGTCTCCTCTTCGGGCTGGGCCTGGCCGGGCCCCGCGGACCAAGGCCCGGACACCAGGCGCTCGCCTTCGAGCCGCCACCCTGGGCCTGGCTCAAGGGCGGGGCCCCAGTGCCCCTCCGGGCAGGGTACATGTAGCACTTGCTGGTTTTTCCATGAAGGGTCTGTTGAACCGTTCTTTGTCTGGCCCTTCGCCTAGGACCAGTCTGCCTTGGGTGACCCTACCAGGGGAAAAATGCCCCCGACAGCATTGCTCCTAGGGTCACTAGGGCACTCAAACTCCTCCACCACGGTAAGGTGACGGTTCCAGGAGGAGTAAGAGTTGCTACTAAACTCAATTTAATGCTACAGTGATGTCGTAAGAATTGCTAATAAACTCAAAATGATGCTAACAGTAATGTAGTGATAGTTGCTAATAAACTCAAAGTGATGCTGACAGTAATGTAGTAAGAGTTGCTACGAACCTTTAAATAATGCAACAGTAATGTAGTAAGAGTTGCTACGAACCTCAAAATATTGCGAAAATGATGTTGGAAGAATTGCTAATGAACTCAAAATAATGCTAACAGTAATGGAGTGAAAGTTTCGAATAACCTCAAAGTGATGCTGACAGTCATGTAGTAAGAGTTGCTAGTAACCTCAAAACAATGCGACAGTGATGTTGGAAGCATTGCTAATGATCTCAAAATGATGCGACAGTGATGGAGTAAGAATTGCTAATGAACTCAAAATGATGCTAAGAGTAATGTAGTGATAGTTGCTAATGACCTCAAAGTGATGCCGACAGTCATGTAGTAAGAGTTGCTTCGAACCTCAAAATAATGCGACAGTGATGTCGGAAGAATTGCTAATGATCTGAAAATGATGCAACAGTGATGTAGTAAGAATTGCTAATGAACTCAAAATAATGCTAACAGTAATGGAGTGAAACTTTCGAATAACCTCAAAGTGATGCTGACAGTCATGTAGTAAGTGTTGCTACAAACCTCAAAATAATGCGAAAGAAATGTAGTAAAAGTTGCTACGAACCTCAAAATATTGCGACAGTGATGTCGGAAGAATTGCTAATGAACTCAAGATGATGCTAACAGTAATGTAGTGATAGTTGCTAATAAACTCAAAGTGATGCTGACAGTAATGTAGTAAGAGTTGCTACGAACCTTAAAATAATGCAACAATAATGTAGTAAGAGTTGCTACGAACCTCAAAATAATGTGACAGTGATTTCAGAAGAATTGCTAATGATCTGAAAATGATGCGACAGTGATGTAGTAAGAATTGCTAATGAACTCAAAATGATGCTAACAGTAATGGAGTGAAATTTTCGAATAACCTCAAAGTGATGCTGACAGTCATGTAGTAAGAGTTGCTGCGAAACTCAAAATATTGCGACAGTGAAGTCGGAAGAATTGCTAATGATCTCAAAATGATGCGACAGTGATGTCGTAAGAATTGCTAATGAACTCAAAATGATGCTAACAGTAATGGAGTGAAACTTTCGAATAACCTCAAAGTGATGCTGACAGTCATGTAGTAAGTGTTGCTACGAACCTCAAAATAATGCGACAGTAATGTCGTAAAAGTTGCTACGAACCTCAAAATATTGCGACAGTGATGTCGGAAGAATTGCTAATGAACTCAAGATGATGCTAACAGTAATGTAGTGATAGTTGCTAAGAAACTCAGTGATGCTTACAGTAATGTAGTAAGAGTTTCGAACAACCTCAAAGTGATGCTGACAGTCAGTTAGTAAGAGTTGCTAATGAACTCAATTTAATGCTACAGTGATGTCGTGAGAATTGCTCAACAACTCAAAATGATGCGAACAGTAATGTAGTGATAGTTGCTAATAAACTCAAAGTGATGCTGACAGTCATGTACTAAGAGTTGCTACGAACCTGAAAATAATGCAACAATAATGTAGTAAGAGTTGCGACGAACCTCAAAATAATGTGACAGTGATGTCAGAAGAATTGCTAATAATCTGAAAATGATGCGACAGTGATGTAGTAAGAATTGCTAATGAACTCAAAATGATGCTAACAGTAATGGAGTGAAAGTTTCGAATAACCTCAAAGTGATGCTGACAGTCATGTAGTAAGTGTTGCTACGAACCTCAAAATAATGCGACAGTAATGTCGTAAAAGTTGCTACCAAGCTCAAAATATTGCGACAGTGATGTCGGAAGAATTGCTAATGAACTCAAGATGATGCTAACAGTAATGTAGTGATAGTTGCTAAGAAACTCAGTGATGCTTACAGTAATGTAGTAAGAGTTTCGAACAACCTCAAAGTGATGCTCACAGTCATTTAGTAAGAGTTGCTAATGAACTCAATTTAATGCTACAGTGATGTCGTGAGAATTGCTCAACAACTCAAAATGATGCTAACAGTAATGTAGTGATAGTTGTTACGAACCTCAAAATATTGCGACAGTGATGTCGGAAGAATTGCTAATGAACTCAAAATGATGCTAACAGAAATGTAGTGATAGTTGCAAATCAAGTCAGTGATGCTTACAGTAATGTAGTAAGTGTTTCGAACAACCTCAAAGTGATGCTGTCAGTCATGTAGTAAGAGTTGCTACGAACCTCAAAATAATGCGACAGTGATGTCAGAAGAATTGCTAAAAATCTCAAAATGATGCGACAGTGATGTCAGAAGAATTGGTAATGATCTCAAAATGATGCTAACAGTAACGTAGTGATAGATGCTAATAAACTCAGTGATGCTTACAGTAATGTAGTAAGAGTTGCTACTAACCTCAAAATGATGCTAATAGTAATGTAGTGATAGTTGCTAATAAAGTTAAAGTGATGCTGACAGTAATGTAGTAAGTGTTTCGAACAAACTCAAAGTGATGCTGACAGTCATTTAGTAAGAGTTGCTAATGAACTCAATTTAATGCTACAGTGATATCGTGAGAATTGCTCAACAACTCAAAATGATGCTAACAGTAACGTAGTGATAGATGCTAATAAATTCAGTGATGCTGACAGTAATGTAGTTAGAGATGCTTTGAACCTCAAAATAATGCGACAGTGATGTCAGAAGAATTGGTAATGATCTCAAACTGATGGGACAGTGATGTCGTAAGAATTGCTAATGAACTCAACATGATGCTAACAGTAATGTAGTAAGTGTTTCGAATAACCTCAAAGTGATGCTGACAGTCATGTACTAAGAGTTGCTACGAACCTCAAAATAATGGGACAGTAATGTAATAAAAGTTGCTACGAACCTCAAAATATTGCGACAGTGATGTCGGAAGAATTGCGAATGAACTCAAGATGATGCTAACAGTAATGTAGTGATAGTTGCGACGAAACTCAGTGATGCTGACAGTAATGTCGTAAGAGTTGCTACAAACCTTAAAATAATGCAACAATAATGTAGTAAGAGTTGCCACGAAACTCAATATAATAAGACAGTAATGTAGTAAAAGTTGCTACGAACCTCAAAATATTGCGACAGTGATGTCAGAAGAATTGCTAATGAACTTAAAATGATGCTAACAGTAATGTAGTAAGTGTTTCGAATAACCTCAAAGTGATGGTGACAGTCATGTCGTAAGAGTTGCTACGAACCTTGAAATAATGCGACAGTGATGTCAGAAGAATTGCTAAAGATCTCAAAATGATGCGACAGTGATTTAGTAAGGATTGCTAATGAACTCAAAATGATGCTGACAGTAATGTAGTCAGAGTTGCTACGAACCTTAAAATAATGCAACAATAATGTAGTAAGAGTTGCTACCAAGCTCAAAATATTGCGACAGTGATGTCGGAAGAATGGGTAATGATCTCAAAATGATGCGACAGTGATGTCAGAAGAATTACTAATTAACTCAAAATGATGCTAACAGTAATGGAGTGAAAGTTTCGAATAACCTCAAAGTGATGCTGACAGTCATGTACTAAGAGTTGCTATGAACCTCAAAATAATGCGACAGTAATGTAGTAAAAGTTGTGACGAACCTCAAAATATTGCGACAGTTATGTCAGAAGAATTGCTAATGAACTTAAATGATGCTAAAAGTAATGTAGTGATAGTTGCTAATCAACTCAGTGATGCTTGAAGTAATGTAGTAAGTGTTTCGAATAACCTCAAAGTGATGCTGACAGTCATGTAGGAAGAGTTGCTACGAACCTCAAAATAATGCGACAGTGATGTCAGAAGAATTACTAATGATCTCAAAATGATGCGACAGTGAAGTAGTAAGAATTGCTAGTGAACTCAAAATGATGCTAACAGTAATGGAGTGAAAGTTTCGAATAAACTCAAAGAGATGCTGACAGTCATGTAGTAAGAGTTGCTACGAACCTCAAAATAATGCGACAGTAATGTAGTAAAGTTGCTACGAACCTCAAAATATTGCGACAGTGATGTCGGAAGAATTGCTAATGAACTCAAAATGATGCTAACAGTAATGTAGTGATAGTTGCTAATCAACTCAGTGATGCTGACAGTGATGTAGTAAGTGTTTCAAACAACCTCAAAGTGATGCTGACAGTCATGTAGTAAGAGTTGCTACGAACCTCAAAATAATGCGACAGTGATGTCAGAAGAATTGGTAATGATCTCAAAATGATGTGACAGTGATGTCGTAAGAATTACTAATTAACTCAAAAAAATGCTAACAGTAATGGAGTGAAACTTTCGAATAACCTCAAAGTGATGCTTACAGTCATGTAGTAAGAGTTGCTAAGAACCTAAAAATAATGCGACAGTAATGTAGTAAAAGTTGCTACGAAGCTCAAAATATTGCAACAGTGATGTCGGAAGAATTGCTCATGAACTCAAGATGATGCTTACAGTAATGTAGTGATAGTTGCTAAGAAACTCAGTGATGCTTAAAGTAATGTAGTAAGAGTTTCGAACAACCTCAAAGTGATGCTGACAGTCATTTAGAAAGAGTTGCTAATGAACTCAATTTAATGCTACAGTGATGTCGTGAGAATTGCTCCACAACTCAAAATGATGCTAACAGTAATGTAGTGATAGTTTCGAATAACCTCAAAGTGATGCTCACAGTAATGTAGTAAGAGTTGCTACGAACCTTAAAATAATGCAACAATAATGTAGTAAGAGTTGCTACGAACCTCAAAATATTGCGACAGTGATGTCGTGAGAATTGCTCAACAACTCAAAATGATGCTAACAGTAATGTAGTGATAGTTGCTAATAAACTCAAAGTGATGCTGACAGTAATGTAGTAAGAGTTGCTACGAACCTCAAAATATTGCGACAGTGATGTCGGAAGAATGGCTAATGATCTCAAAATGATGCGACAGTGATGTCGGAAGAATTACTAATGAACTCAAAATGATGCTAACAGTAATGGAGTGAAACTTTCGAATAACCTCAAAGTGATGCTGACAGTCATGTACTAAGAGTTGCTATGAACCTCAAAATAATGCGACAGTAATGTAGTAAAAGTTGCAACGAACCTCAAAATATTGCGACAGTGATGTCGGAAGAAATGCTCATGAACTCAAGATGATGCTAACAGCAATGTAGTGATAGTTGCTAAGAACCTCAGTGATGCTTACAGTAATGTAATAAGAGATCCGAAAAACCTCAAAGTGATGCTGACAGTCATGTAGTAAGAGTTGCTACGAACCTCAAAATAATGCGACAGTAATGTAGTAAAAGTTGCTACGAACCTCAAAATATTGCGACAGTGATGTCGGAAGAATTGCTAATGAACTCAAAATGATGCCAACAGTAATGTAGTGATAGTTGCTCATCAACTCAGTGATGCTGACAGTGATGTAGTAAGTGTTTCGAACAACCTCAAAGTGATACTGACAGTCATGTAGTAAGAGTTGCTACAAACCTCAAAATAATGCGACAGTAATGTAGTAAAAGTTGCAACGAACCTCAAAATATTGCGACAGTGATGTCGGAAGAATTGCTCATGAACTCAAGATGATGCTAACAGCAATGTAGTGATAGTTGCTAAGAAACTCAGTGATGCTTATAGTAATGTAGTAAGAGTTTCGAAAAACCTCAAAGTGATGCTGACAGTCATTCAGTAAGAGTTGCGAATGAACTCAATTCAATGCTACAGTGATGTCGTGAGAATTGTTCATGAACTCAAAATGATGCTAACAGTAATGTAGTGATAGTTGCTAATAAACTCAAAGTGATGCTGACAGTCATGTACTAAGAGTTGCTACGAACCTCAAAATAATGGGACAGTAATGTAATAAAAGTTGCTACGAACCTCAAAATATTGCGACAGTGATGTCGGAAGAATTGCGAATGAACTCAAGATGATGCTAACAGTAATGTAGTGATAGTTGCGACGAAACTCAGTGATGCTGACAGTAATGTCGTAAGAGTTGCTACAAACCTTAAAATAATGCAACAATAATGTAGTAAGAGTTGCCACGAAACTCAATATAATAAGACAGTAATGTAGTAAAAGTTGCTACGAACCTCAAAATATTGCGACAGTGATGTCAGAAGAATTGCTAATGAACTTAAAATGATGCTAACAGTAATGTAGTAAGTGTTTCGAATAACCTCAAAGTGATGGTGACAGTCATGTCGTAAGAGTTGCTACGAACCTTGAAATAATGCGACAGTGATGTCAGAAGAATTGCTAAAGATCTCAAAATGATGCGACAGTGATTTAGTAAGGATTGCTAATGAACTCAAAATGATGCTGACAGTAATGTAGTCAGAGTTGCTACGAACCTTAAAATAATGCAACAATAATGTAGTAAGAGTTGCTACCAAGCTCAAAATATTGCGACAGTGATGTCGGAAGAATGGGTAATGATCTCAAAATGATGCGACAGTGATGTCAGAAGAATTACTAATTAACTCAAAATGATGCTAACAGTAATGGAGTGAAAGTTTCGAATAACCTCAAAGTGATGCTGACAGTCATGTACTAAGAGTTGCTATGAACCTCAAAATAATGCGACAGTAATGTAGTAAAAGTTGTGACGAACCTCAAAATATTGCGACAGTTATGTCAGAAGAATTGCTAATGAACTTAAATGATGCTAAAAGTAATGTAGTGATAGTTGCTAATCAACTCAGTGATGCTTGAAGTAATGTAGTAAGTGTTTCGAATAACCTCAAAGTGATGCTGACAGTCATGTAGGAAGAGTTGCTACGAACCTCAAAATAATGCGACAGTGATGTCAGAAGAATTACTAATGATCTCAAAATGATGCGACAGTGAAGTAGTAAGAATTGCTAGTGAACTCAAAATGATGCTAACAGTAATGGAGTGAAAGTTTCGAATAAACTCAAAGAGATGCTGACAGTCATGTAGTAAGAGTTGCTACGAACCTCAAAATAATGCGACAGTAATGTAGTAAAGTTGCTACGAACCTCAAAATATTGCGACAGTGATGTCGGAAGAATTGCTAATGAACTCAAAATGATGCTAACAGTAATGTAGTGATAGTTGCTAATCAACTCAGTGATGCTGACAGTGATGTAGTAAGTGTTTCAAACAACCTCAAAGTGATGCTGACAGTCATGTAGTAAGAGTTGCTACGAACCTCAAAATAATGCGACAGTGATGTCAGAAGAATTGGTAATGATCTCAAAATGATGTGACAGTGATGTCGTAAGAATTACTAATTAACTCAAAAAAATGCTAACAGTAATGGAGTGAAACTTTCGAATAACCTCAAAGTGATGCTTACAGTCATGTAGTAAGAGTTGCTAAGAACCTAAAAATAATGCGACAGTAATGTAGTAAAAGTTGCTACGAAGCTCAAAATATTGCAACAGTGATGTCGGAAGAATTGCTCATGAACTCAAGATGATGCTTACAGTAATGTAGTGATAGTTGCTAAGAAACTCAGTGATGCTTAAAGTAATGTAGTAAGAGTTTCGAACAACCTCAAAGTGATGCTGACAGTCATTTAGAAAGAGTTGCTAATGAACTCAATTTAATGCTACAGTGATGTCGTGAGAATTGCTCCACAACTCAAAATGATGCTAACAGTAATGTAGTGATAGTTTCGAATAACCTCAAAGTGATGCTCACAGTAATGTAGTAAGAGTTGCTACGAACCTTAAAATAATGCAACAATAATGTAGTAAGAGTTGCTACGAACCTCAAAATATTGCGACAGTGATGTCGTGAGAATTGCTCAACAACTCAAAATGATGCTAACAGTAATGTAGTGATAGTTGCTAATAAACTCAAAGTGATGCTGACAGTAATGTAGTAAGAGTTGCTACGAACCTCAAAATATTGCGACAGTGATGTCGGAAGAATGGCTAATGATCTCAAAATGATGCGACAGTGATGTCGGAAGAATTACTAATGAACTCAAAATGATGCTAACAGTAATGGAGTGAAACTTTCGAATAACCTCAAAGTGATGCTGACAGTCATGTACTAAGAGTTGCTATGAACCTCAAAATAATGCGACAGTAATGTAGTAAAAGTTGCAACGAACCTCAAAATATTGCGACAGTGATGTCGGAAGAAATGCTCATGAACTCAAGATGATGCTAACAGCAATGTAGTGAAAGTTGCTAAGAACCTCAGTGATGCTTACAGTAATGTAATAAGAGATCCGAAAAACCTCAAAGTGATGCTGACAGTCATGTAGTAAGAGTTGCTACGAACCTCAAAATAATGCGACAGTAATGTAGTAAAAGTTGCTACGAACCTCAAAATATTGCGACAGTGATGTCGGAAGAATTGCTAATGAACTCAAAATGATGCCAACAGTAATGTAGTGATAGTTGCTCATCAACTCAGTGATGCTGACAGTGATGTAGTAAGTGTTTCGAACAACCTCAAAGTGATACTGACAGTCATGTAGTAAGAGTTGCTACAAACCTCAAAATAATGCGACAGTAATGTAGTAAAAGTTGCAACGAACCTCAAAATATTGCGACAGTGATGTCGGAAGAATTGCTCATGAACTCAAGATGATGCTAACAGCAATGTAGTGATAGTTGCTAAGAAACTCAGTGATGCTTATAGTAATGTAGTAAGAGTTTCGAAAAACCTCAAAGTGATGCTGACAGTCATTCAGTAAGAGTTGCGAATGAACTCAATTCAATGCTACAGTGATGTCGTGAGAATTGTTCATGAACTCAAAATGATGCTAACAGTAATGTAGTGATAGTTGCTAATAAACTCAAAGTGATGCTGACAGTAATGTAGTAAGAGTTGCTACAAATCTCAAAATAATGTGACAGTGATGTCAGAAGAATTGCTAATGATCTCAAAATGATGCGACAGTGATGTAGTAAGAATTGCAAATGAACTCAAAATGATGCTAACAGTAATGGAGTAAGAATTGCTAATGAACTCAAAATGATGCGACAGTGATGTAGTAAGAATTGCTAATGAACTCAAAATGATGTGAACAGTAATGGAGTGAATGTTTCGAATAACCTCAAAGTGATGCTGACAGTCATTTAGTAAGAGTTGCCAATGAACTCAATTCAATGCTACAGTGATGTCGTGAGAATTGCTAATAAACTCAAAGTGATGCTGACAGTCATGTCGTTAGAGTTGCTAGGAACCTTAAAATAATGCAACAATAATGTAGTAAGAGTTGCTACGAACCTCAAAATAATGTGACTGTGATGTCAGAAGAATTGCTAATGATCTCAAAATGATGCGACAGTGATTTAGTAAGAATTGCTGATGAACTCAAAATGATGCTAACAGTAATGAAGAGAAAGTTTCGAATAACCTCAAAGTGATGCTGACAGTCATGTAGTAAGAGTTGCTACGAACCTCAAAATATTGCGACAGTGATGTCGGAAGAATTGCTAATGAACTCCAAATGATGCTGACAGTAATGTAGTAAGAATTGCTAGTGAACTCAAAATGATGCTAACAGTAATGGAGTGAAAGTTTCGAATAACCTCAAAGAGATGCTGACAGTCATGTAGTAAGAGTTGCTACGAACCTCAAAATAATGCGACAGTAATGTAGTAAAAGTTGCTACGAACCTCAAAATATTGCGACAGTGATGTCGGAAGAATTGTTAATGAACTCAAAATGATGCCAACAGTAATGTAGTGATAGTTGCTAATCAACTCAGTGATGCTGACTGTGATGTAGTAAGTGTTTCGAACAACCTCAAAGTGATGCTGACAGTCATGTTGTAAGAGTTGCTACGAACCTCAAAATAATGCGACAGTGATGTCAGAAGAATTGCTAATGATCTCAAAATGATGCGACAGTGATTTAGTAAGAATTGCTAATGAACTCAAAATGATGCTAACAGTAATGGAGTGAACGTTTCAAATAACTTCAAAGTCATGCTGACAGTCATGTACTAAGAGTTGCTACGAACCTCAAAACAATGCAACAGTGATGTCGGAAGAGTTGCTAATGAACTCAAGATGATGCTAACAGTAATGGAGTGAAACTTTCGAATAACCTCAAAGTGATGCTGACAGTCATGAAGTAAGTGTTGCTACGAACCTCAAAATCATGCGACAGTAATGTAGTAAAAGTTGCTACGAACCTCAAAATATTGCGACAGTGATGTCCGAAGAATTGCTAATGAACTCAAGATGATGCTAACAGTAATGGAGTGAAACTTTCGAATAACCTCAAAGTGATGCTGACAGTCATTTAGTAAGAGTTGCTAATGAACTCAAAATGATGCGACAGTGATGTCGTGAGAATTGCTCAACAACTCAAAATGATGCTAACAGTAATGTAGTGATAGTTGCTAATCAACTCAGTGATGCTTACAGTAATGTAGTAAGTGTTTCGAATAACCTCAAAGTGATGCTTACAGTCATGTACTAAGAGTTGCTACGAACCTGAAAATAATGCGACAGTAATGTATTAAAAGTTGCTACGAACCTCAAAAAATTGCGACAGTGATGTCGGAAGAATTGCTAATGAACTTAAAATGATGCTAACAGTAATGTAGTGATAGTTGCTAATCAAGTCAGTGATGCTAAAAGTAATGTAGTAAGTGTTTCGAAACACCTCAAAGTGATGCTGACAGTCATGTAGTAAGAGTTGCTACGAACCTCAAAATAATGCAACAATAATGTAGTAAGAGTTGCTACGAACCTCAAAATAATGTGACAGTGATGTCAGAAGAATTGCTAATGAACTCAAAATGATGCGACAGTGATGTAGTAAGAATTGCTAATGAACTCAAAATGATGCAAACAGTAATGTAGTGATAGTTGCTAATAAACTCAAAGTGATGCTGACAGTCATGTAGTAAGAGTTGCTAGGAACCTTAAAATAATGCAACAATAATGTCGTAAGAGTTGCTATGAACCTCAAAATAATGTGACAGTGATGTCAGAAGAATTGCTAATGATCTCAAAATGATGCGACAGTGATTTAGTAAGAATTGCTGATGAACTCAAAATGATGCTAACAGTAATGGAGTGAAAGTTTCGAATAACCTCAAAGTGATGCTGACAGTCATGTGGTAAGAGTTGCTACGAACCTTAAATTATTGCGACAGTGATGTAGTAAAAGTTGCTACGAACCTCAAAATATTGCGACAGTGATGTCGGAAGAATTGCTAATGAACTCCAAATGATGCAAACAGTAATGTAGTGATAGTTGCTAATCAAGTCAGTGATGCTTACAGTAATGTAGTAAGTGTTTCGAATAACCTCAAAGTGATGCAGAAAGTCATGTAGGAAGAGTTGCTACAAACCTCAATATAATACAACAGTAATGTAGTAAAAGTTGCTACGAACCTCAAAATATTGCGACAGTGATGTCGGAAGAATTGCTAATGAACTTAAAATGATGCTAACAGTAATGAAGTGATAGTTGCTAATCAACTCAGTGATACTTACAGTAATGTAGTAAGTGTTTCGAACAACCTCAAAGTGATGCTGACAGTCATTCAGTAAGAGTTGCGAATGAACTCAATTCAATGCTACAGTGATGTCGTGAGAATTGTTCATGAACTCAAAATGATGCTAACAGTAATGTAGTGATAGTTGCTAATAAACTCAAAGTGATGCTGACAGTAATGTAGTAAGAGTTGCTACCAATCTCAAAATAATGTGACAGTGATGTCAGAAGAATTGCTAATGATCTCAAAATGATGCGACAGTGATGTCGGAAGAATTGCTAATGAACTTAAAATGAAGCTAACAGTAATGAAGTGATAGTTGCTAATCAACTCAGTGATACTTACAGTAATGTAGTAAGTGTTTCGAACAACCTCAAAGTGATGCTGACAGTCATTTCGTAAGAGTTGCTAATGAACTCAATTTAATGCTACAGTGATGTCGTGAGAATTGCTCAACAACGCAAAATGATGCTAACAGTAATGTAGTGATAGTTGCAAATGAACTCAAAGTGATGCTGACAGTAATGTAGTAAGAGTTGCGACGAACCTTAAAATATTGCGAAAGTGATGTCGGAAGAATTGCTAATGATCTCAAACTGATGCGACAGTGATGTAGTAAGAATTGCTAATGAACTCAAAATGATGCTAAGAGTAATGGAGTGAAACTTTCAAAATAACCTCAAAGTGATGCTGAAAGTCATGGAGCAAGAGTTGCTACGAACCTCAAAATAATGCGACAGTGATGTCAGAAGAATTGCTAAAGATCTCAAAATGATGCGCCAGTGATGTCAGAAAAATTGGTCATGATCTCAAAATGATGCTAACAGTCATGGAGTGAACGTTTCGAATAACCTCAAAGTGATGCTGACAGTAATGTAGTAAAAGTTGCTAGGAACCTCAAAATATTGCGACAGTGATGTCGGAAGAATTGTTAATGAACTCAAAATGATGCCAACAGTAATGTAGTGATAGTTGCTAATCAACTCAGTGATGCTGACAGTGATGTAGTAAGTGTTTCGAACAACCTCAAAGTGATGCTGACAGTCATGTTGTAAGAGTTGCTACGAACCTCAAAATAATGCGACAGTGATGTCAGAAGAATTGCTAATGATCTCAAAATGATGCGACAGTGATTTAGTAAGAATTGCTAATGAACTCAAAATGATGCTAAAAGTAATGGAGTGAAACTTTCAAAATAACCTCAAAGTGATGCTGAAAGTCATGGAGCAAGAGTTGCTACGAACCTCAAAATAATGCGACAGTGATGTCAGAAGAATTGCTAAAGATCTCCAAATGATGCGCCAGTGATGTCAGAAAAATTGGTCATGATCTCAAAATGATGCTAACAGTAATGGAGTGAACGTTTCGAATAACCTCAAAGTGATGCTGACAGTCATGTAGTAAGAGTTGCTACGAACCTCAAAATAATGCGACAGTGATGTCAGAAGAATTGCTAATGATCTCAAAATGATGCGACAGTGATTTAGTAAGAATTGCTAATGAACTCAAAATGATGCTAAAAGTAATGGAGTGAAACTTTCAAAATAACCTCAAAGTCATGCTGACAGTCATGTACTAAGAGTTGCTACAACCTCAAAACAATGCAACAGTGATGTCGGAAGAGTTGCTAATGAACTCAAGATGATGCTAACAGTAATGGAGTGAAACTTTCGAATAACCTCAAAGTGATGCTGACAGTCATGAAGTAAGTGTTGCTACGAACCTCAAAATCATGCGACAGTAATGTAGTAAAAGTTGCTACGAACCTCAAAATATTGCGACAGTGATGTCCGAAGAATTGCTAATGAACTCAAGATGATGCTAACAGTAATGGAGTGAAACTTTCGAATAACCTCAAAGTGATGCTGACAGTCATTTAGTAAGAGTTGCTAATGAACTCAAAATGATGCGACAGTGATGTCGTGAGAATTGCTCAACAACTCAAAATGATGCTAACAGTGATGTAGTGATAGTTGCTAATGAACTCAAAATGATGCTAACAGTAATGGAGTGAAACTTTCGAATAACCTCAAAGTGATGCTTACAGTCATGTAGTAAGTGTTGCTACGAACCTCAAAATAATGCGACAGTATTGTAGTAAAAGTTGCTACGAACCTCAAAATATTGCGACAGTGATGTCGGAAGAATTGCTAATGAACTCAAAATGATGCTAACAGTAATGTAGTGATAGTTGCTAATCAACTCAGTGATGCTTACAGTAATGTAGTAAGTGTTTCGAATAACCTCAAAGTGATGCTTACAGTCATGTACTAAGAGTTGCTACGAACCTGAAAATAATGCGACAGTAATGTATTAAAAGTTGCTACGAACCTCAAAAAATTGCGACAGTGATGTCGGAAGAATTGCTAATGAACTTAAAATGATGCTAACAGTAATGTAGTGATAGTTGCTAATCAACTCAGTGATGCTTACAGTAATGTAGTAAGTGTTTCGAATAACCTCAAAGTGATGCTTACAGTCATGTACTAAGAGTTGCTACGAACCTGAAAATAATGCGACAGTAATGTATTAAAAGTTGCTACGAACCTCAAAAAATTGCGACAGTGATGTCGGAAGAATTGCTAATGAACTTAAAATGATGCTAACAGTAATGTAGTGATAGTTGCTAATCAAGTCAGTGATGCTAAAAGTAATGTAGTAAGTGTTATCCTCACCTCAAAGTGATGCTGACAGTCATGTAGTAAGAGTTGCTACGAACCTCAAAATAATGCAACAATAATGTAGTAAGAGTTGCTACGAACCTCAAAATAATGTGACAGTGATGTCAGAAGAATTGCTAATGAACTCAAAATGATGCGACAGTGATGTAGTAAGAATTGCTAATGAACTCAAAATGATGCAAACAGTAATGTAGTGATAGTTGCTAATAAACACAAAGTGATGCTGACAGTCATGTAGTAAGAGTTGCTAGTGAACTCAAAATGATGCTAACAGTAATGGAGTGAAAGTTTCGAATAACCTCAAAGAGATGCTGACAGTCATGTAGTAAGAGTTGCTACGAACCTCAAAATAATGCGACAGTAATGTAGTAAAAGTTGCTACGAACCTCAAAATATTGCGACAGTGATGTCGGAAGAATTGTTAATGAACTCAAAATGATGCCAACAGTAATGTAGTGATAGTTGCTAATCAACTCAGTGATGCTGACTGTGATGTAGTAAGTGTTTCGAACAACCTCAAAGTGATGCTGACAGTCATGTTGTAAGAGTTGCTACGAACCTCAAAATAATGCGACAGTGATGTCAGAAGAATTGCTAATGATCTCAAAACAATGCAACAGTGATGTCGGAAGAGTTGCTAATGAACTCAAGATGATGCTAACAGTAATGGAGTGAAACTTTCGAATAACCTCAAAGTGATGCTGACAGTCATGAAGTAAGTGTTGCTACGAACCTCAAAATCATGCGACAGTAATGTAGTAAAAGTTGCTACGAACCTCAAAATATTGCGACAGTGATGTCCGAAGAATTGCTAATGAACTCAAGATGATGCTAACAGTAATGGAGTGAAACTTTCGAATAACCTCAAAGTGATGCTGACAGTCATTTAGTAAGAGTTGCTAATGAACTCAAAATGATGCGACAGTGATGTCGTGAGAATTGCTCAACAACTCAAAATGATGCTAACAGTAATGTAGTGATAGTTGCTAATCAACTCAGTGATGCTTACAGTAATGTAGTAAGTGTTTCGAATAACCTCAAAGTGATGCTTACAGTCATGTACTAAGAGTTGCTACGAACCTGAAAATAATGCGACAGTAATGTATTAAAAGTTGCTACGAACCTCAAAAAATTGCGACAGTGATGTCGGAAGAATTGCTAATGAACTTAAAATGATGCTAACAGTAATGTAGTGATAGTTGCTAATCAAGTCAGTGATGCTAAAAGTAATGTAGTAAGTGTTTCGAAACACCTCAAAGTGATGCTGACAGTCATGTAGTAAGAGTTGCTACGAACCTCAAAATAATGCAACAATAATGTAGTAAGAGTTGCTACGAACCTCAAAATAATGTGACAGTGATGTCAGAAGAATTGCTAATGAACTCAAAATGATGCGACAGTGATGTAGTAAGAATTGCTAATGAACTCAAAATGATGCAAACAGTAATGTAGTGATAGTTGCTAATAAACTCAAAGTGATGCTGACAGTCATGTAGTAAGAGTTGCTAGGAACCTTAAAATAATGCAACAATAATGTCGTAAGAGTTGCTATGAACCTCAAAATAATGTGACAGTGATGTCAGAAGAATTGCTAATGATCTCAAAATGATGCGACAGTGATTTAGTAAGAATTGCTGATGAACTCAAAATGATGCTAACAGTAATGGAGTGAAAGTTTCGAATAACCTCAAAGTGATGCTGACAGTCATGTGGTAAGAGTTGCTACGAACCTTAAATTATTGCAACAGTGATGTAGTAAAAGTTGCTACGAACCTCAAAATATTGCGACAGTGATGTCGGAAGAATTGCTAATGAACTCCAAATGATGCAAACAGTAATGTAGTGATAGTTGCTAATCAAGTCAGTGATGCTTACAGTAATGTAGTAAGTGTTTCGAATAACCTCAAAGTGATGCAGAAAGTCATGTAGGAAGAGTTGCTACAAACCTCAATATAATGCAACAGTAATGTAGTAAAAGTTGCTACGAACCTCAAAATATTGCGACAGTGATGTCGGAAGAATTGCTAATGAACTTAAAATGATGCTAACAGTAATGAAGTGATAGTTGCTAATCAACTCAGTGATACTTACAGTAATGTAGTAAGTGTTTCGAACAACCTCAAAGTGATGCTGACAGTCATTCAGTAAGAGTTGCGAATGAACTCAATTCAATGCTACAGTGATGTCGTGAGAATTGTTCATGAACTCAAAATGATGCTAACAGTAATGTAGTGATAGTTGCTAATAAACTCAAAGTGATGCTGACAGTAATGTAGTAAGAGTTGCTACCAATCTCAAAATAATGTGACAGTGATGTCAGAAGAATTGCGAATGATCTCAAAATGATGCGACAGTGATGTCGGAAGAATTGCTAATGAACTTAAAATGAAGCTAACAGTAATGAAGTGATAGTTGCTAATCAACTCAGTGATACTTACAGTAATGTAGTAAGTGTTTCGAACAACCTCAAAGTGATGCTGACAGTCATTTCGTAAGAGTTGCTAATGAACTCAATTTAATGCTACAGTGATGTCGTGAGAATTGCTCAACAACGCAAAATGATGCTAACAGTAATGTAGTGATAGTTGCAAATGAACTCAAAGTGATGCTGACAGTAATGTAGTAAGAGTTGCGACGAACCTTAAAATATTGCGAAAGTGATGTCGGAAGAATTGCTAATGATCTCAAACTGATGCGACAGTGATGTAGTAAGAATTGCTAATGAACTCAAAATGATGCTAAAAGTAATGGAGTGAAACTTTCAAAATAACCTCAAAGTGATGCTGACAGTAATGTAGTAAAAGTTGCTAGGAACCTCAAAATATTGCGACAGTGATGTCGGAAGAATTGTTAATGAACTCAAAATGATGCCAACAGTAATGTAGTGATAGTTGCTAATCAACTCAGTGATGCTGACAGTGATGTAGTAAGTGTTTCGAACAACCTCAAAGTGATGCTGACAGTCATGTTGTAAGAGTTGCTACGAACCTCAAAATAATGCGACAGTGATGTCAGAAGAATTGCTAATGATCTCAAAATGATGCGACAGTGATTTAGTAAGAATTGCTAATGAACTCAAAATGATGCTAACAGTAATGGAGTGAACGTTTCGAATAACCTCAAAGTCATGCTGACAGTCATGTACTAAGAGTTGCTACAACCTCAAAACAATGCAACAGTGATGTCGGAAGAGTTGCTAATGAACTCAAGATGATGCTAACAGTAATGGAGTGAAACTTTCGAATAACCTCAAAGTGATGCTGACAATCATGAAGTAAGTGTTGCTACGAACCTCAAAATCATGCGACAGTAATGTAGTAAAAGTTGCTACGAACCTCAAAATATTGCGACAGTGATGTCCGAAGAATTGCTAATGAACTCAAGATGATGCTAACAGTAATGGAGTGAAACTTTCGAATAACCTCAAAGTGATGCTGACAGTCATTTAGTAAGAGTTGCTAATGAACTCAAAATGATGCGACAGTGATGTCGTGAGAATTGCTCAACAACTCAAAATGATGGTAACAGTGATGTAGTGATAGTTGCTAATGAACTCAAAATGATGCTAACAGTAATGGAGTGAAACTTTCGAATAACCTCAAAGTGATGCTTACAGTCATGTAGTAAGTGTTGCTACGAACCTCAAAATAATGCGACAGTATTGTAGTAAAAGTTGCTACGAACCTCAAAATATTGCGACAGTGATGTCGGAAGAATTGCTAATGAACTTAAAATGATGCTAACAGTAATGTAGTGATAGTTGCTAATCAAGTCAGTGATGCTAAAAGTAATGTAGTAAGTGTTTCGAAACACCTCAAAGTGATGCTGACAGTCATGTAGTAAGAGTTGCTACGAACCTCAAAATAATGCAACAATAATGTAGTAAGAGTTGCTACGAACCTCAAAATAATGTGACAGTGATGTCAGAAGAATTGCTAATGAACTCAAAATGATGCGACAGTGATGTAGTAAGAATTGCTAATGAACTCAAAATGATGCAAACTGTAATGTAGTGATAGTTGCTAATGAACTCAAAATGATGCTAACAGTAATGGAGTGAAACTTTCGAATAACCTCAAAGTGATGCTTACAGTCATGTAGTAAGTGTTGCTACGAACCTCAAAATAATGCGACAGTATTGTAGTAAAAGTTGCTACGAACCTCAAAATATTGCGACAGTGATGTCGGAAGAATTGCTAATGAACTCAAAATGATGCTAACAGTAATGTAGTGATAGTTGCTAATCAACTCAGTGATGCTTACAGTAATGTAGTAAGTGTTTCGAATAACCTCAAAGTGATGCTTACAGTCATGTACTAAGAGTTGCTACGAACCTGAAAATAATGCGACAGTAATGTATTAAAAGTTGCTACGAACCTCAAAAAATTGCGACAGTGATGTCGGAAGAATTGCTAATGAACTTAAAATGATGCTAACAGTAATGTAGTGATAGTTGCTAATCAAGTCAGTGATGCTAAAAGTAATGTAGTAAGTGTTTCGAAACACCTCAAAGTGATGCTGACAGTCATGTAGTAAGAGTTGCTACGAACCTCAAAATAATGCAACAATAATGTAGTAAGAGTTGCTACGAACCTCAAAATAATGTGACAGTGATGTCAGAAGAATTGCTAATGAACTCAAAATGATGCGACAGTGATGTAGTAAGAATTGCTAATGAACTCAAAATGATGCAAACAGTAATGTAGTGATAGTTGCTAATAAACTCAAAGTGATGCTGACAGTCATGTGGTAAGAGTTGCTACGAACCTTAAAATATTGCGACAGTGATGTAGTAAATGTTGCTACGAACCTCAAAATATTGCGACAGTGATGTCGGAAGAATTGCTAATGAACTCCAAATGATGCAAACAGTAATGTAGTGATAGTTGCTAATCAAGTCAGTGATGCTTACAGTAATGTAGTAAGTGTTTCGAATAACCTCAAAGTGATGCAGAAAGTCATGTAGGAAGAGTTGCTACAAACCTCAATATAATGCAACAGTAATGTAGTAAAAGTTGCTACGAACCTCAAAATATTGCGACAGTGATGTCGGAAGAATTGCTAATGAACTTAAAATGATGCTAACAGTAATGAAGTGATAGTTGCTAATTAACTCAGTGATACTTACAGTAATGTAGTAAGTGTTTCGAACAACCTCAAAGTGATGCTGACGGTCATGTAGTAAGAGTTGCTACGAACCTCAAAATAATGCGACAGTGATGTCAGAAGAATTGCTAATGAACTCAAAATGATGCTAAAAGTAATGGAGTGAAACTTTCAAATAACCTCAAAGTGATGCTGACAGTCATGTACGAAGAGTTGCTAATGAACTCGATTCAATGCTACTGTGATGTCGTGAGAATTGTTCATAAACTCAAAATGATGCTAATAGTAATCTAGTGATAGTTGCTAATAAACTCAAAGTGATGCTGACAGTCATGTAGTAAGAGTTGCTACGAACCTTAAAATAATGCAACAATAATGTAGTAAGAGTTCCTACGAACCTCAAAATAATGTGACAGTTATGTCAGAAGAATTGCTAGTGATCTCAAAATGATGCGACAGTGATTTAGTAAGAATTGCTAATGAACTCAAAATGATGCTAACAGTAATGGAGTGAACGTTTCGAATAACCTCAAAGTCATGCTGACAGTCATGTACTAAGAGTTGCTACGAACCTCAAAATAATGCGACAGTAATGTCAGAAGAATTGCTAATGATCTCAAAATGATGCGACAGTGATGTCGGAAGAATTGCTAATGAACTTAAAATGAAGCTAACAGTAATGAAGTGATAGTTGCTAATCAACTCAGTGATACTTACAGTAATGTAGTAAGTGTTTCGAACAACCTCAAAGTGATGCTGACAGTCATTTCGTAAGAGTTGCTAATGAACTCAATTTAATGCTACAGTGATGTCGTGAGAATTGCTCAACAACGCAAAATGATGCTAACAGTAATGTAGTGATAGTTGCAAATGAACTCAAAGTGATGCTGACAGTAATGTAGTAAGAGTTGCGACGAACCTTAAAATATTGCGAAAGTGATGTCGGAAGAATTGCTAATGATCTCAAACTGATGCGACAGTGATGTAGTAAGAATTGCTAATGAACTCAAAATGATGCTAAAAGTAATGGAGTGAAACTTTCAAAATAACCTCAAAGTGATGCTGACAGTAATGTAGTAAAAGTTGCTAGGAACCTCAAAATATTGCGACAGTGATGTCGGAAGAATTGTTAATGAACTCAAAATGATGCCAACAGTAATGTAGTGATAGTTGCTAATCAACTCAGTGATGCTGACAGTGATGTAGTAAGTGTTTCGAACAACCTCAAAGTGATGCTGACAGTCATGTTGTAAGAGTTGCTACGAACCTCAAAATAATGCGACAGTGATGTCAGAAGAATTGCTAATGATCTCAAAATGATGCGACAGTGATTTAGTAAGAATTGCTAATGAACTCAAAATGATGCTAACAGTAATGGAGTGAACGTTTCGAATAACCTCAAAGTCATGCTGACAGTCATGTACTAAGAGTTGCTACAACCTCAAAACAATGCAACAGTGATGTCGGAAGAGTTGCTAATGAACTCAAGATGATGCTAACAGTAATGGAGTGAAACTTTCGAATAACCTCAAAGTGATGCTGACAGTCATGAAGTAAGTGTTGCTACGAACCTCAAAATCATGCGACAGTAATGTAGTAAAAGTTGCTACGAACCTCAAAATATTGCGACAGTGATGTCCGAAGAATTGCTAATGAACTCAAGATGATGCTAACAGTAATGGAGTGAAACTTTCGAATAACCTCAAAGTGATGCTGACAGTCATTTAGTAAGAGTTGCTAATGAACTCAAAATGATGCGACAGTGATGTCGTGAGAATTGCTCAACAACTCAAAATGATGGTAACAGTGATGTAGTGATAGTTGCTAATGAACTCAAAATGATGCTAACAGTAATGGAGTGAAACTTTCGAATAACCTCAAAGTGATGCTTACAGTCATGTAGTAAGTGTTGCTACGAACCTCAAAATAATGCGACAGTATTGTAGTAAAAGTTGCTACGAACCTCAAAATATTGCGACAGTGATGTCGGAAGAATTGCTAATGAACTTAAAATGATGCTAACAGTAATGTAGTGATAGTTGCTAATCAAGTCAGTGATGCTAAAAGTAATGTAGTAAGTGTTTCGAAACACCTCAAAGTGATGCTGACAGTCATGTAGTAAGAGTTGCTACGAACCTCAAAATAATGCAACAATAATGTAGTAAGAGTTGCTACGAACCTCAAAATAATGTGACAGTGATGTCAGAAGAATTGCTAATGAACTCAAAATGATGCGACAGTGATGTAGTAAGAATTGCTAATGAACTCAAAATGATGCAAACAGTAATGTAGTGATAGTTGCTAATAAACTCAAAGTGATGCTGACAGTCATGTAGTAAGAGTTGCTAGGAACCTTAAAATAATGCAACAATAATGTCGTAAGAGTTGCTATGAACCTCAAAATAATGTGACAGTGATGTCAGAAGAATTGCTAATGATCTCAAAATGATGCGACAGTGATTTAGTAAGAATTGCTGATGAACTCAAAATGATGCTAACAGTAATGGAGTGAAAGTTTCGAATAACCTCAAAGTGATGCTGACAGTCATGTGGTAAGAGTTGCTACGAACCTTAAATTATTGCAACAGTGATGTAGTAAAAGTTGCTACGAACCTCAAAATATTGCGACAGTGATGTCGGAAGAATTGCTAATGAACTCCAAATGATGCAAACAGTAATGTAGTGATAGTTGCTAATCAAGTCAGTGATGCTTACAGTAATGTAGTAAGTGTTTCGAATAACCTCAAAGTGATGCAGAAAGTCATGTAGGAAGAGTTGCTACAAACCTCAATATAATGCAACAGTAATGTAGTAAAAGTTGCTACGAACCTCAAAATATTGCGACAGTGATGTCGGAAGAATTGCTAATGAACTTAAAATGATGCTAACAGTAATGAAGTGATAGTTGCTAATCAACTCAGTGATACTTACAGTAATGTAGTAAGTGTTTCGAACAACCTCAAAGTGATGCTGACAGTCATTCAGTAAGAGTTGCGAATGAACTCAATTCAATGCTACAGTGATGTCGTGAGAATTGTTCATGAACTCAAAATGATGCTAACAGTAATGTAGTGATAGTTGCTAATAAACTCAAAGTGATGCTGACAGTAATGTAGTAAGAGTTGCTACCAATCTCAAAATAATGTGACAGTGATGTCAGAAGAATTGCGAATGATCTCAAAATGATGCGACAGTGATGTCGGAAGAATTGCTAATGAACTTAAAATGAAGCTAACAGTAATGAAGTGATAGTTGCTAATCAACTCAGTGATACTTACAGTAATGTAGTAAGTGTTTCGAACAACCTCAAAGTGATGCTGACAGTCATTTCGTAAGAGTTGCTAATGAACTCAATTTAATGCTACAGTGATGTCGTGAGAATTGCTCAACAACGCAAAATGATGCTAACAGTAATGTAGTGATAGTTGCAAATGAACTCAAAGTGATGCTGACAGTAATGTAGTAAGAGTTGCGACGAACCTTAAAATATTGCGAAAGTGATGTCGGAAGAATTGCTAATGATCTCAAACTGATGCGACAGTGATGTAGTAAGAATTGCTAATGAACTCAAAATGATGCTAAAAGTAATGGAGTGAAACTTTCAAAATAACCTCAAAGTGATGCTGACAGTAATGTAGTAAAAGTTGCTAGGAACCTCAAAATATTGCGACAGTGATGTCGGAAGAATTGTTAATGAACTCAAAATGATGCCAACAGTAATGTAGTGATAGTTGCTAATCAACTCAGTGATGCTGACAGTGATGTAGTAAGTGTTTCGAACAACCTCAAAGTGATGCTGACAGTCATGTTGTAAGAGTTGCTACGAACCTCAAAATAATGCGACAGTGATGTCAGAAGAATTGCTAATGATCTCAAAATGATGCGACAGTGATTTAGTAAGAATTGCTAATGAACTCAAAATGATGCTAACAGTAATGGAGTGAACGTTTCGAATAACCTCAAAGTCATGCTGACAGTCATGTACTAAGAGTTGCTACAACCTCAAAACAATGCAACAGTGATGTCGGAAGAGTTGCTAATGAACTCAAGATGATGCTAACAGTAATGGAGTGAAACTTTCGAATAACCTCAAAGTGATGCTGACAGTCATGAAGTAAGTGTTGCTACGAACCTCAAAATCATGCGACAGTAATGTAGTAAAAGTTGCTACGAACCTCAAAATATTGCGACAGTGATGTCCGAAGAATTGCTAATGAACTCAAGATGATGCTAACAGTAATGGAGTGAAACTTTCGAATAACCTCAAAGTGATGCTGACAGTCATTTAGTAAGAGTTGCTAATGAACTCAAAATGATGCGACAGTGATGTCGTGAGAATTGCTCAACAACTCAAAATGATGGTAACAGTGATGTAGTGATAGTTGCTAATGAACTCAAAATGATGCTAACAGTAATGGAGTGAAACTTTCGAATAACCTCAAAGTGATGCTTACAGTCATGTAGTAAGTGTTGCTACGAACCTCAAAATAATGCGACAGTATTGTAGTAAAAGTTGCTACGAACCTCAAAATATTGCGACAGTGATGTCGGAAGAATTGCTAATGAACTTAAAATGATGCTAACAGTAATGTAGTGATAGTTGCTAATCAAGTCAGTGATGCTAAAAGTAATGTAGTAAGTGTTTCGAAACACCTCAAAGTGATGCTGACAGTCATGTAGTAAGAGTTGCTACGAACCTCAAAATAATGCAACAATAATGTAGTAAGAGTTGCTACGAACCTCAAAATAATGTGACAGTGATGTCAGAAGAATTGCTAATGAACTCAAAATGATGCGACAGTGATGTAGTAAGAATTGCTAATGAACTCAAAATGATGCAAACTGTAATGTAGTGATAGTTGCTAATGAACTCAAAATGATGCTAACAGTAATGGAGTGAAACTTTCGAATAACCTCAAAGTGATGCTTACAGTCATGTAGTAAGTGTTGCTACGAACCTCAAAATAATGCGACAGTATTGTAGTAAAAGTTGCTACGAACCTCAAAATATTGCGACAGTGATGTCGGAAGAATTGCTAATGAACTCAAAATGATGCTAACAGTAATGTAGTGATAGTTGCTAATCAACTCAGTGATGCTTACAGTAATGTAGTAAGTGTTTCGAATAACCTCAAAGTGATGCTTACAGTCATGTACTAAGAGTTGCTACGAACCTGAAAATAATGCGACAGTAATGTATTAAAAGTTGCTACGAACCTCAAAAAATTGCGACAGTGATGTCGGAAGAATTGCTAATGAACTTAAAATGATGCTAACAGTAATGTAGTGATAGTTGCTAATCAAGTCAGTGATGCTAAAAGTAATGTAGTAAGTGTTTCGAAACACCTCAAAGTGATGCTGACAGTCATGTAGTAAGAGTTGCTACGAACCTCAAAATAATGCAACAATAATGTAGTAAGAGTTGCTACGAACCTCAAAATAATGTGACAGTGATGTCAGAAGAATTGCTAATGAACTCAAAATGATGCGACAGTGATGTAGTAAGAATTGCTAATGAACTCAAAATGATGCAAACAGTAATGTAGTGATAGTTGCTAATAAACTCAAAGTGATGCTGACAGTCATGTGGTAAGAGTTGCTACGAACCTTAAAATATTGCGACAGTGATGTAGTAAATGTTGCTACGAACCTCAAAATATTGCGACAGTGATGTCGGAAGAATTGCTAATGAACTCCAAATGATGCAAACAGTAATGTAGTGATAGTTGCTAATCAAGTCAGTGATGCTTACAGTAATGTAGTAAGTGTTTCGAATAACCTCAAAGTGATGCAGAAAGTCATGTAGGAAGAGTTGCTACAAACCTCAATATAATGCAACAGTAATGTAGTAAAAGTTGCTACGAACCTCAAAATATTGCGACAGTGATGTCGGAAGAATTGCTAATGAACTTAAAATGATGCTAACAGTAATGAAGTGATAGTTGCTAATTAACTCAGTGATACTTACAGTAATGTAGTAAGTGTTTCGAACAACCTCAAAGTGATGCTGACGGTCATGTAGTAAGAGTTGCTACGAACCTCAAAATAATGCGACAGTGATGTCAGAAGAATTGCTAATGAACTCAAAATGATGCTAAAAGTAATGGAGTGAAACTTTCAAATAACCTCAAAGTGATGCTGACAGTCATGTACGAAGAGTTGCTAATGAACTCGATTCAATGCTACTGTGATGTCGTGAGAATTGTTCATAAACTCAAAATGATGCTAATAGTAATCTAGTGATAGTTGCTAATAAACTCAAAGTGATGCTGACAGTCATGTAGTAAGAGTTGCTACGAACCTTAAAATAATGCAACAATAATGTAGTAAGAGTTCCTACGAACCTCAAAATAATGTGACAGTTATGTCAGAAGAATTGCTAGTGATCTCAAAATGATGCGACAGTGATTTAGTAAGAATTGCTAATGAACTCAAAATGATGCTAACAGTAATGGAGTGAACGTTTCGAATAACCTCAAAGTCATGCTGACAGTCATGTACTAAGAGTTGCTACGAACCTCAAAATAATGCGACAGTAATGTCAGAAGAATTGCTAATGATCTCAAAATGATGCGACAGTGATGTCGGAAGAATTGCTAATGAACTTAAAATGAAGCTAACAGTAATGAAGTGATAGTTGCTAATCAACTCAGTGATACTTACAGTAATGTAGTAAGTGTTTCGAACAACCTCAAAGTGATGCTGACAGTCATTTCGTAAGAGTTGCTAATGAACTCAATTTAATGCTACAGTGATGTCGTGAGAATTGCTCAACAACGCAAAATGATGCTAACAGTAATGTAGTGATAGTTGCAAATGAACTCAAAGTGATGCTGACAGTAATGTAGTAAGAGTTGCGACGAACCTTAAAATATTGCGAAAGTGATGTCGGAAGAATTGCTAATGATCTCAAACTGATGCGACAGTGATGTAGTAAGAATTGCTAATGAACTCAAAATGATGCTAAAAGTAATGGAGTGAAACTTTCAAAATAACCTCAAAGTGATGCTGACAGTAATGTAGTAAAAGTTGCTAGGAACCTCAAAATATTGCGACAGTGATGTCGGAAGAATTGTTAATGAACTCAAAATGATGCCAACAGTAATGTAGTGATAGTTGCTAATCAACTCAGTGATGCTGACAGTGATGTAGTAAGTGTTTCGAACAACCTCAAAGTGATGCTGACAGTCATGTTGTAAGAGTTGCTACGAACCTCAAAATAATGCGACAGTGATGTCAGAAGAATTGCTAATGATCTCAAAATGATGCGACAGTGATTTAGTAAGAATTGCTAATGAACTCAAAATGATGCTAACAGTAATGGAGTGAACGTTTCGAATAACCTCAAAGTCATGCTGACAGTCATGTACTAAGAGTTGCTACAACCTCAAAACAATGCAACAGTGATGTCGGAAGAGTTGCTAATGAACTCAAGATGATGCTAACAGTAATGGAGTGAAACTTTCGAATAACCTCAAAGTGATGCTGACAGTCATGAAGTAAGTGTTGCTACGAACCTCAAAATCATGCGACAGTAATGTAGTAAAAGTTGCTACGAACCTCAAAATATTGCGACAGTGATGTCCGAAGAATTGCTAATGAACTCAAGATGATGCTAACAGTAATGGAGTGAAACTTTCGAATAACCTCAAAGTGATGCTGACAGTCATTTAGTAAGAGTTGCTAATGAACTCAAAATGATGCGACAGTGATGTCGTGAGAATTGCTCAACAACTCAAAATGATGGTAACAGTGATGTAGTGATAGTTGCTAATGAACTCAAAATGATGCTAACAGTAATGGAGTGAAACTTTCGAATAACCTCAAAGTGATGCTTACAGTCATGTAGTAAGTGTTGCTACGAACCTCAAAATAATGCGACAGTATTGTAGTAAAAGTTGCTACGAACCTCAAAATATTGCGACAGTGATGTCGGAAGAATTGCTAATGAACTTAAAATGATGCTAACAGTAATGTAGTGATAGTTGCTAATCAAGTCAGTGATGCTAAAAGTAATGTAGTAAGTGTTTCGAAACACCTCAAAGTGATGCTGACAGTCATGTAGTAAGAGTTGCTACGAACCTCAAAATAATGCAACAATAATGTAGTAAGAGTTGCTACGAACCTCAAAATAATGTGACAGTGATGTCAGAAGAATTGCTAATGAACTCAAAATGATGCGACAGTGATGTAGTAAGAATTGCTAATGAACTCAAAATGATGCAAACTGTAATGTAGTGATAGTTGCTAATGAACTCAAAATGATGCTAACAGTAATGGAGTGAAACTTTCGAATAACCTCAAAGTGATGCTTACAGTCATGTAGTAAGTGTTGCTACGAACCTCAAAATAATGCGACAGTATTGTAGTAAAAGTTGCTACGAACCTCAAAATATTGCGACAGTGATGTCGGAAGAATTGCTAATGAACTCAAAATGATGCTAACAGTAATGTAGTGATAGTTGCTAATCAACTCAGTGATGCTTACAGTAATGTAGTAAGTGTTTCGAATAACCTCAAAGTGATGCTTACAGTCATGTACTAAGAGTTGCTACGAACCTGAAAATAATGCGACAGTAATGTATTAAAAGTTGCTACGAACCTCAAAAAATTGCGACAGTGATGTCGGAAGAATTGCTAATGAACTTAAAATGATGCTAACAGTAATGTAGTGATAGTTGCTAATCAAGTCAGTGATGCTAAAAGTAATGTAGTAAGTGTTTCGAAACACCTCAAAGTGATGCTGACAGTCATGTAGTAAGAGTTGCTACGAACCTCAAAATAATGCAACAATAATGTAGTAAGAGTTGCTACGAACCTCAAAATAATGTGACAGTGATGTCAGAAGAATTGCTAATGAACTCAAAATGATGCGACAGTGATGTAGTAAGAATTGCTAATGAACTCAAAATGATGCAAACAGTAATGTAGTGATAGTTGCTAATAAACTCAAAGTGATGCTGACAGTCATGTGGTAAGAGTTGCTACGAACCTTAAAATATTGCGACAGTGATGTAGTAAATGTTGCTACGAACCTCAAAATATTGCGACAGTGATGTCGGAAGAATTGCTAATGAACTCCAAATGATGCAAACAGTAATGTAGTGATAGTTGCTAATCAAGTCAGTGATGCTTACAGTAATGTAGTAAGTGTTTCGAATAACCTCAAAGTGATGCAGAAAGTCATGTAGGAAGAGTTGCTACAAACCTCAATATAATGCAACAGTAATGTAGTAAAAGTTGCTACGAACCTCAAAATATTGCGACAGTGATGTCGGAAGAATTGCTAATGAACTTAAAATGATGCTAACAGTAATGAAGTGATAGTTGCTAATTAACTCAGTGATACTTACAGTAATGTAGTAAGTGTTTCGAACAACCTCAAAGTGATGCTGACGGTCATGTAGTAAGAGTTGCTACGAACCTCAAAATAATGCGACAGTGATGTCAGAAGAATTGCTAATGAACTCAAAATGATGCTAAAAGTAATGGAGTGAAACTTTCAAATAACCTCAAAGTGATGCTGACAGTCATGTACGAAGAGTTGCTAATGAACTCGATTCAATGCTACTGTGATGTCGTGAGAATTGTTCATAAACTCAAAATGATGCTAATAGTAATCTAGTGATAGTTGCTAATAAACTCAAAGTGATGCTGACAGTCATGTAGTAAGAGTTGCTACGAACCTTAAAATAATGCAACAATAATGTAGTAAGAGTTCCTACGAACCTCAAAATAATGTGACAGTTATGTCAGAAGAATTGCTAGTGATCTCAAAATGATGCGACAGTGATTTAGTAAGAATTGCTAATGAACTCAAAATGATGCTAACAGTAATGGAGTGAACGTTTCGAATAACCTCAAAGTCATGCTGACAGTCATGTACTAAGAGTTGCTACGAACCTCAAAATAATGCGACAGTAATGTCAGAAGAATTGCTAATGATCTCAAAATGATGCGACAGTGATGTAGTAAGAATTGCTAATGAACTCAAAATGATGCTAACAGTAATGGAGTGAAACTTTTGAATAACCTCAAAGTGATGCTGACAGTCATGTCGTAAGTGTTGCTACGAACCTCAAAATATTGCGACAGTGATGTCGGAAGAATTGCTAATGTTCTCAAAATGATGCTAAAGTGATGTCGTAAGAATTGCTAATGAACTCAAGATGATGCTAACAGTAATGGAGTGAAACTTTCGAATAACCTCAAAGTGATGCTGACAGTCACGTTGTAAGTGTTGCTACGAACCTCAAAATAATGCGACAGTAATGTAGTAAAAGTTGCTACGAACCTCAAAATATTGCGACAGTGATGTCGGAAGAATTGCGAATGAACTCAAAATGATGCTAACAGTAATGTAGTGATAGTTGCTAATAAACTCAGTGATGCTTACAGTAATGTAGTCAGAGTTTCGAACAACCTCAAAGTGATGCTGAAAGTCATGTAGTAAGAGTTGCTAATGAACTCAATTTAATGCGACTGTGATGTCGTAAGAATTGCTAATGAACTCAAAATGATGCTAACAGTAATGGAGTGAAAGTTTCGAATAACCTCAAAGTGATGCTGACAGTCATGTAGTAAGAGTTGCTATAAAACCTCAAAATAATGCGACAGTAATGCAGTAAAAGTTGCTACGAACCTCAAAATATTGCGACAGTGATGTCGGAAGAATTGCAAACGAACTCAAAATGATGCTAACAGTAATGTAGTGATAGTTGCTAATCAACTCAGTGATGCTTACAGTAATGTACTAAGTGTTTCGAACAACCTCAAAGTGATGCTGAAAGTCATGTAGTAAGAGTTGCTACGAACCTCAAAATAATGTGACAGTGATGTAGTGATAGTTGCTAATCAACTCAGTGATGCTGACAGTCATGTAGTAAGAGTTGCTACGAACCTCAAAATAATGTGACAGTAATGTGGTAAAAGTTGCTACAAACCTCAAAATATTGCGACAGTGATGTCAGAAGAATTGCTAATGATCTCAAAATGATGCGACAGTAATGTAGTGATAGTTGCTAATCAAGTCAGTGATGCTTACAGTAATGTAGTAAGAGTTGCTTCGAACCTCAAAGTAATGCGACAGTGATGTCAAAAGAATTGTTAATGATCTCAAACTGATGCGACAGTGATGTAGTAAGAATTGCTAATGAACTCAAAATGATGCTAACAGTAATGGAGTGAAAGTTTCGAATAATCTCAAAGTGATGCTGACAGTCATGTAGTAAGTGTTGCTATGAACCTCAAAATATTGCGACAGTGATGTCGGAAGAATTGCTAATGAACCTAAAATGATGCTAGCAGTAATGTAGTGACAGTTGCTGAGAAACTCAGTGATGCTTACAGTAATGTAGTAAGAGTTTCGAACAACCTCAAAGTGATGCTGACAGTCATTTAGTAAGAGTTGCTAATGAACTCAATTTAATGCTACAGTGATGTCGTGAGAATTGTTCAACAACGCAAAATGATGCTAACAGTAATGTAGTGATAGTTGCTAATGAACTCAAAGTGATGCTGACAGTCATTTAGTAAGAGTTGCTAATGAACTCAATTTAATGCTACAGTGATGTCGTGAGAATTGCTCAACAACGCAAAATGATGCTAACAGTAATGTAGTGATAGTTGCTAATGAACTCAAAGTGATGCTGACAGTAATGTAGTAAGTGTTGCGACGAACCTTAAAATATTGCGAAAGTGATGTCGGAAGAATTGCTAATGATCTCAAACTGATGCGACAGTGATGTAGTAAGAATTGCTAATGAACTCAAAATGATGCTAACAGTAATGGAGTGAAACTTTCAAAATAACCTCAAAGTGATGCTGAAAGTCATGGAGCAAGAGTTGCTACGAACCTCAAAATAATGCGACAGTGATGTCAGAAGAATTGCTAAAGATCTCAAAATGATGCGACAGTGATGTCAGAAAAATTGGTCATGATCTCAAAATGATGCTAACAGTAATGGAGTGAACGTTTCGAATAACCTCAAAGTGATGCTGACAGTAATGTAGTAAAAGTTGCTAGGAACCTCAAAATATTGCGACAGTGATGTCGGAAGAATCGCTAATGAACTCAAGATGATGCTAACAGTAATGTAGTGAAAGTTGCTAAGAAACTCAGTGATGCTGACAGTCATGTAGTCAGAGTTGCTAATGAACTCAATTTAATGCTACAGTGATGTCGTAAGAATTGCTAATAAACTCAAAATGATGCTAACATTAATGTAGTAAGAGTTGCTACGAACCTTAAAATAATGCAACAATAATGCAGGAAGAGTTGCTACGAACCTCAAAATAATGTGACAGTGATGTCAGAAGATTGCAAATGATCTCAAAATGATGTAACAGTAATGTAGTAAGACTTGCTAAGAACCTCAAAATAATGCGACAGTAATGTAGTAAAAGTGGCTACGAACCTCAAAATATTGCGACAGTCATGTCGGAAGAATTGCTAATGAACTCAAAATGATGCTAACACTAATGTAGTGATAATTGCTAATCAACTCAGTGATGCTTACAGTAATGTAGTAAGTGTTTAAAACAGCCTCAAAGTGATGCTGACAGTAATGTCGTAAGTGTTTCGAAAAACCTCAAAGTGATTATGACAGTCATGTAGTAAGAGTTAATTCGAACCTCTAAGTAATGCGACAGTGATGTCAAAAGAATTGTTAATGATCTCAAAATGATGCGACATTGATGTAGTAAGAATTGCTAATGAACTCAAAATGATGCTAACAGTAATGGAGTGATAGTTGCTAATTAACTCAGTGATGCTTACAGTAATGTAGTAAGTGTTTCGAATAACCTCAAAGTGATGGTGACAGTCATGTCGTAAGAGTTGCTACGAACCTTGAAATAATGCGACAGTGATGTCAGAAGAATTGCTAAAGATCTCAAAATGATGCGACAGTGATTTAGTAAGGATTGCAAATGAACTCAAAATGATGCTAACAGTAATGGAGTGAACATTTCGAATAACCTCAAAGTGATCCTGTCAGTCATATAGTAAGAGTTGCTACAAACCTAAAAAAAAATGCGAAAGTGATGTAGTAAAAGTTGCTACGAATCTCAAAATATTGCGACAGTGATGTCGGAAGAATTGCTCATGAACTCAAAATGATGCTAACAGTAATGTAGTGAAAGTTGCTAATTAACTCAGTGATGCTTACAGTAATGTAGTAAGTGTTTCGAACAACCTCAAAGTGATGCTGACAGTCATGTAGTAAGAGTTGCAACGAACCTCAAAATAATGTGACAGTGATGTCGGAAGAACTGCTAATGATCTCAAAATGATGCAACAGTGATGTAGGAATAATTGCTAATGAACTCAAAATGATGCTAACAGTAATGGAGTGAAAGTTTTGAATAACCTCAAAGTGATGCTGACAGTAATGTAGTAAGAGTTGCTACGAACCTCAAAATAATGCGACAGTGATGTCAGAAGAATTGCTAATGAACTCAAAATGATGCTAAAAGTAATGGAGTGAAACTTTCAAATAACCTCAAAGTGATGCTGACAGTCATGTACGAAGAGTTGCTAATGAACTCGATTCAATGCTACTGTGATGTCGTGAGAATTGTTCATAAACTCAAAATGATGCTAATAGTAATCTAGTGATAGTTGCTAATAAACTCAAAGTGATGCTGACAGTCATGTAGTAAGAGTTGCTACGAACCTTAAAATAATGCAACAATAATGTAGTAAGAGTTCCTACGAACCTCAAAATAATGTGACAGTTATGTCAGAAGAATTGCTAGTGATCTCAAAATGATGCGACAGTGATTTAGTAAGAATTGCTAATGAACTCAAAATGATGCTAACAGTAATGGAGTGAACGTTTCGAATAACCTCAAAGTCATGCTGACAGTCATGTACTAAGAGTTGCTACGAACCTCAAAATAATGCGACAGTAATGTCAGAAGAATTGCTAATGATCTCAAAATGATGCGACAGTGATGTAGTAAGAATTGCTAATGAACTCAAAATGATGCTAACAGTAATGGAGTGAAACTTTTGAATAACCTCAAAGTGATGCTGACAGTCATGTCGTAAGTGTTGCTACGAACCTCAAAATATTGCGACAGTGATGTCGGAAGAATTGCTAATGTTCTCAAAATGATGCTAAAGTGATGTCGTAAGAATTGCTAATGAACTCAAGATGATGCTAACAGTAATGGAGTGAAACTTTCGAATAACCTCAAAGTGATGCTGACAGTCACGTTGTAAGTGTTGCTACGAACCTCAAAATAATGCGACAGTAATGTAGTAAAAGTTGCTACGAACCTCAAAATATTGCGACAGTGATGTCGGAAGAATTGCGAATGAACTCAAAATGATGCTAACAGTAATGTAGTGATAGTTGCTAATAAACTCAGTGATGCTTACAGTAATGTAGTCAGAGTTTCGAACAACCTCAAAGTGATGCTGAAAGTCATGTAGTAAGAGTTGCTAATGAACTCAATTTAATGCGACTGTGATGTCGTAAGAATTGCTAATGAACTCAAAATGATGCTAACAGTAATGGAGTGAAAGTTTCGAATAACCTCAAAGTGATGCTGACAGTCATGTAGTAAGAGTTGCTATAAAACCTCAAAATAATGCGACAGTAATGCAGTAAAAGTTGCTACGAACCTCAAAATATTGCGACAGTGATGTCGGAAGAATTGCAAACGAACTCAAAATGATGCTAACAGTAATGTAGTGATAGTTGCTAATCAACTCAGTGATGCTTACAGTAATGTACTAAGTGTTTCGAACAACCTCAAAGTGATGCTGAAAGTCATGTAGTAAGAGTTGCTACGAACCTCAAAATAATGTGACAGTGATGTAGTGATAGTTGCTAATCAACTCAGTGATGCTGACAGTCATGTAGTAAGAGTTGCTACGAACCTCAAAATAATGTGACAGTAATGTGGTAAAAGTTGCTACAAACCTCAAAATATTGCGACAGTGATGTCAGAAGAATTGCTAATGATCTCAAAATGATGCGACAGTAATGTAGTGATAGTTGCTAATCAAGTCAGTGATGCTTACAGTAATGTAGTAAGAGTTGCTTCGAACCTCAAAGTAATGCGACAGTGATGTCAAAAGAATTGTTAATGATCTCAAACTGATGCGACAGTGATGTAGTAAGAATTGCTAATGAACTCAAAATGATGCTAACAGTAATGGAGTGAAAGTTTCGAATAATCTCAAAGTGATGCTGACAGTCATGTAGTAAGTGTTGCTATGAACCTCAAAATATTGCGACAGTGATGTCGGAAGAATTGCTAATGAACCTAAAATGATGCTAGCAGTAATGTAGTGACAGTTGCTGAGAAACTCAGTGATGCTTACAGTAATGTAGTAAGAGTTTCGAACAACCTCAAAGTGATGCTGACAGTCATTTAGTAAGAGTTGCTAATGAACTCAATTTAATGCTACAGTGATGTCGTGAGAATTGTTCAACAACGCAAAATGATGCTAACAGTAATGTAGTGATAGTTGCTAATGAACTCAAAGTGATGCTGACAGTCATTTAGTAAGAGTTGCTAATGAACTCAATTTAATGCTACAGTGATGTCGTGAGAATTGCTCAACAACGCAAAATGATGCTAACAGTAATGTAGTGATAGTTGCTAATGAACTCAAAGTGATGCTGACAGTAATGTAGTAAGAGTTGCGACGAACCTTAAAATATTGCGAAAGTGATGTCGGAAGAATTGCTAATGATCTCAAACTGATGCGACAGTGATGTAGTAAGAATTGCTAATGAACTCAAAATGATGCTAACAGTAATGGAGTGAAACTTTCAAAATAACCTCAAAGTGATGCTGAAAGTCATGGAGCAAGAGTTGCTACGAACCTCAAAATAATGCGACAGTGATGTCAGAAGAATTGCTAAAGATCTCAAAATGATGCGACAGTGATGTCAGAAAAATTGGTCATGATCTCAAAATGATGCTAACAGTAATGGAGTGAACGTTTCGAATAACCTCAAAGTGATGCTGACAGTAATGTAGTAAAAGTTGCTAGGAACCTCAAAATATTGCGACAGTGATGTCGGAAGAATCGCTAATGAACTCAAGATGATGCTAACAGTAATGTAGTGAAAGTTGCTAAGAAACTCAGTGATGCTGACAGTCATGTAGTCAGAGTTGCTAATGAACTCAATTTAATGCTACAGTGATGTCGTAAGAATTGCTAATAAACTCAAAATGATGCTAACATTAATGTAGTAAGAGTTGCTACGAACCTTAAAATAATGCAACAATAATGCAGGAAGAGTTGCTACGAACCTCAAAATAATGTGACAGTGATGTCAGAAGATTGCAAATGATCTCAAAATGATGTAACAGTAATGTAGTAAGACTTGCTAAGAACCTCAAAATAATGCGACAGTAATGTAGTAAAAGTGGCTACGAACCTCAAAATATTGCGACAGTCATGTCGGAAGAATTGCTAATGAACTCAAAATGATGCTAACACTAATGTAGTGATAATTGCTAATCAACTCAGTGATGCTTACAGTAATGTAGTAAGTGTTTAAAACAGCCTCAAAGTGATGCTGACAGTAATGTCGTAAGTGTTTCGAAAAACCTCAAAGTGATTATGACAGTCATGTAGTAAGAGTTGCTTCGAACCTCTAAGTAATGCGACAGTGATGTCAAAAGAATTGTTAATGATCTCAAAATGATGCGACATTGATGTAGTAAGAATTGCTAATGAACTCAAAATGATGCTAACAGTAATGGAGTGATAGTTGCTAATTAACTCAGTGATGCTTACAGTAATGTAGTAAGTGTTTCGAATAACCTCAAAGTGATGCTGACAGTCATGTAGTAAGAGTTGCTACGAACCTTGAAATAATGCGACAGTGATGTCAGAAGAATTGCTAAAGATCTCAAAATGATGCGACAGTGATTTAGTAAGGATTGCAAATGAACTCAAAATGATGCTAACAGTAATGGAGTGAACATTTCGAATAACCTCAAAGTGATCCTGTCAGTCATATAGTAAGAGTTGCTACAAACCTAAAAAAAAATGCGAAAGTGATGTAGTAAAAGTTGCTACGAATCTCAAAATATTGCGACAGTGATGTCGGAAGAATTGCTCATGAACTCAAAATGATGCTAACAGTAATGTAGTGAAAGTTGCTAATTAACTCAGTGATGCTTACAGTAATGTAGTAAGTGTTTCGAACAACCTCAAAGTGATGCTGACAGTCATGTAGTAAGAGTTGCAACGAACCTCAAAATAATGTGACAGTGATGTCGGAAGAACTGCTAATGATCTCAAAATGATGCAACAGTGATGTAGGAATAATTGCTAATGAACTCAAAATGATGCTAACAGTAATGGAGTGAAAGTTTTGAATAACCTCAAAGTGATGCTGACAGTAATGTAGTAAGAGTTGCTACTTACCTCAATTTAATGGTACAGTGATGTCTATGAATTGCTAATAAACTCAAAATGATGCTAACAGTAATGTAGTGATAGTTGCTAATGAACTCAAAGTGATGCTGACAGTAATGTAGTAAGTGTTTTGAACAACCTCAAAGTGATTATGACAGTCATGTGGTAAGGGTTGCTACAAACCTTAAAATAATGCAACAGTAAAGTAGTAAGAGTTGCTACGAACATCAAAATAATGCAACAGTGATGTCAGAAGAATTGCTAATGATCTCAAAATGATGCGACAGTGATTTAGTAAGAATTGCTAATGAACTCAAAATCATGCTAACAGTAATGGAGTGAAAGTTTCGAATAACCTCAAAGTGATGCTGACAGTCATGGACTAAGAGTTGCTACGAACCTCAAAATAATGCGACAGTAATGTAGTAAAAGTTGCTACGAACCTCAAAATATCGCGACAGTGATGTCAGAAGAATTGCTAATGAACTCAAAATGATGCTAACAGTAATGTAGTGATAGTTGCAAATAAACTCAGTGATGCTTACAGTAATGTAGTAAGTGTTTCGAACAACCTCAAAGTGATGCTGACAGTCATAGAATAAGAGTTGCCACTAACCTCAAAATAATGCGACAGTCATGTCAGAAGAATTGCTAAAGATCTCAAAATGATGCAACAGTGATTTAGTAAGAATTGCCAATGAACTCAAAATGATGCTAACAGTAATGGAGTGAACGTTTCGAATAACCTCAAAGTGATGCTGACAGTCATGTAGTAAGTGTCGCTACTTACCTCAATTTAATGGTACAGTGATGTCTATGAATTGCAAATAAACTCAAAATGATGCTAACTGTAATGTAGTGATAGTTTCTCATAAACTCAAAGTGATGCTGACAGTAATGTAGTAAGAGTTGCTACGAACCTTGAAATAATGCAACGGTAATGTTGTAAAAGGCAAGGCAATTTATTTAAAAGTTGCTACGAACATCAAAATAATGAGACAGTGATGTCAGAAGAATTGGTAATGATCTCAAACTGATGGGACAGTGATGTCGTAAGAATTGCTAATGAACGCAAATTGATGCTCCAGTGATGTAGTGAGAGTTGCTACGAATATCAAAATGATGCTACAGTAATGTAGTGAGAGTTGCTACAAACCTCAAAATGATGCTACAGTGATGTCATGGGAGTTGCTACTAACCTAAGAAATGATGCTACAGTGATGAAATGAGAGTTGCTACAAATGTCAAAATGATGCTTCCAGTATTGTAGTGAGAGTTGCTACAAACCTCAAAATGATGCTACAGTGATGTCATGGGAGTTGCTACTAACCTAAGAAATGATGCTACAGTGATGCAGTGAGAGTTGATAGTAATTTCAAAATAAAGCTAAAGCGGTGTAATGAGAGTTGATACTTCCCTAAGAAATGATGCTACAGTGATGTAGTGAGAGTTGCTACGAACCGCAAAATGATGCTACAGTGATGTAATGAGGGTTGCTATTTACCTAAGAAATGATGCTACAGTGATGTGGTGAGAGTTGCTACTAACCTAAGAAATGATGCGACAGTGATGTAGAGAGAGTTGCGACTAATCTCAAAATGATGGTTACAGTGATGTAGTGAGAGTTGCTACGATGCTCAAAATGATGCTTACAGTAACGTCGTGAGAGTTGCTACGAACCTCAAAATGATGCTGAAAGTGATGTAGTGAGAGTTGCTACTAACCTAAGAAACGATGCTACAGTGATGTCATAAGAATTGCTACTAACCAAAGAAATGATGCTACAGTGATGTGGTGAGAGTTGCTACGAATCTCAAAATCATGCTACAGTGATGTAATGAGAGTTGCTACTAACCTAAGAAGTTATGCTCCAGTGATGTGGTGAGTGTTGATAGTAATTTAAAAATCATGCTAAAGTGATGTAGTGAGAGTTGCTACGATCCTCAAAATGATGCTACAGTGATGTAATGAGAGTTGCTACGAATCTCAAAATGATGATACAGTAATGTCGTGAGAGTTGCGACTATCCTCAAAATGATACTAAAGTGATGTAGTGAGAGTTGCTACGATCCTCAAAATTATGTTAAGTGATGTAATGAGAGTTGCGACAAACCTAAGAAGTGATGCTACAGTGATGTGGTGAGAGTTGATACTAATTTCAAAATAATGCTAAAGTGGTGTAGTGAGAGTTGCTACGAACCGCAAAATGATGCTACAGTGATGTAATGAGAGTTGCTACTTACCTAAGAAATGATGCTACAGTGATGTGGTGAGAGTTGCTACGAACCTCAAAATGATGCGACAGTGATGTAATGACAGTTGCTAGGAATCTCAAAATGATGCTCCAGTAATGTTGTGAGAGTTGCGACTATCCTCAAAATGATGCGACAGTGATGTAATGAGAGTTGCTACAAATGTCCAAATGATGCTAGTGTGATGTAATGAGAGTTGCTACAAACCTGAGAAATGATGCGACAGTCATGTGCTGAGAGTTGATAGTAATTTCAAAATCATGCTAAAGTGATGTAATGAGAGTTGCTACTTACCTCAGAAATGATGCGACAGTGATGTGGTGGGATTGCTCCGAACCTCAAAATGATGCTACAGTGATGTAATGAGAGTTGCGACTTACCTAAGAAATGATGTTACAGTGATGTGGTGAGAGTTGCTACGAACCTCAAAATGATGCTACAGTGATGTAATGAGAGTTCCTACAAATCTCAAAATGATGCTGCAGTAATGTCGCGAGAGTTGCGACTATCCTCAAAATGATGCGACAGTGAAGTAGTGAGAGTTGCTAGGATCCTCAAAATGATGCGACAGTCATGTGGTGAGAGTTGCTACGATCCTCAAAATGAGGTGGCAATGATGTAGTGAGAGTTGATACTAATCTCAAAATGATGCTGACAGTGATGTAGTGAGAGTTGCTTAAAACCTCAAAATAATGCTACAGTAATGTCGTGAGAGTTGCCTCTATCCTCAAAATGATGCGACAGTGATGTAGTGAGAGTTGCTACGATCCTCAAAATGATGTTAAGTGATGTAATGAGAGTTGCGACAAACCTAAGAAGTGATGCTACAGTGATGTGGTGAGAGTTGATACTAATTTCAAAATAATGCTAAAGTGGTGTAGTGAGAGTTGCTACGAACCGCAAAATGATGCTACAGTGATGTAATGAGAGTTGCCACAAATGTCCAAATGATGCTTAAGTGATGTAATGAGAGTGGCTACAAACCTAAGAAATGATGCTACAGTGATGTAATGAGAGTTGCAACAAATGACCAAATGATGCTAGAGTGATGTAATGAGAGTTGCTACAAACCTATGAAATTATGCTACAGACATGTGCTGAGAGTTGATAGTAATTTCAAAATCATGCTAAAGTGATGTAATGAGAGTTGCTACTTACCTGAGAAATGATGCGACAGTGATGTGGTGAGAGTTGCTACGATCCTCAAAATGATGCTAAAGTGATGTAATGAGGGTTGCGACAAACCTAAGAAGTGATGCTACAGTGATGTCGTGAGAGTTGCTACATACCTAAGAAATGATGCTACAGTGATGTCATGGGAGTTGCTACTAACCTAAGAAATGATGCTACAGTGATGCAGTGAGAGTTGATAGTAATTTCAAAATAAAGCTAAAGCGGTGTAATGAGAGTTGATACTTCCCGAAGAAATGATGCTACAGTGATGTAGTGAGAGTTGCTACGAACCGCAAAATGATGCTACAGTGATGTAATGAGGGTTGCTATTTACCTAAGAAATGATGCTACAGTGATGTGGTGAGAGTTGCTACTAACCTAAGAAATGATGCGACAGTGATGTAGAGAGAGTTGCGACTAATCTCAAAATGATGGTTACAGTGATGTAGTGAGAGTTGCTACGATGCTCAAAATGATGCTTACAGTAACGTCGTGAGAGTTGCTACGAACCTCAAAATGATGCTGAAAGTGATGTAGTGAGAGTTGCTACTAACCTAAGAAACGATGCTACAGTGATGTCATAAGAATTGCTACTAACCAAAGAAATGATGCTACAGTGATGTGGTGAGAGTTGCTACGAATCTCAAAATGATGCTACAGTGATGTAATGAGAGTTGCTACTAACCTAAGAAGTTATGCTCCAGTGATGTGGTGAGTGTTGATAGTAATTTAAAAATCATGCTAAAGTGATGTAGTGAGAGTTGCTACGATCCTCAAAATGATGCTACAGTGATGTAATGAGAGTTGCTACGAATCTCAAAATGATGATACAGTAATGTCGTGAGAGTTGCGACTATCCTCAAAATGATACTAAAGTGATGTAGTGAGAGTTGCTACGATCCTCAAAATTATGTTAAGTGATGTAATGAGAGTTGCGACAAACCTAAGAAGTGATGCTACAGTGATGTGGTGAGAGTTGATACTAATTTCAAAATAATGCTAAAGTGGTGTAGTGAGAGTTGCTACGAACCGCAAAATGATGCTACAGTGATGTAATGAGAGTTGCTACTTACCTAAGAAATGATGCTACAGTGATGTGGTGAGAGTTGCTACGAACCTCAAAATGATGCGACAGTGATGTAATGACAGTTGCTAGGAATCTCAAAATGATGCTCCAGTAATGTTGTGAGAGTTGCGACTATCCTCAAAATGATGCGACAGTGATGTAATGAGAGTTGCTACAAATGTCCAAATGATGCTAGTGTGATGTAATGAGAGTTGCTACAAACCTGAGAAATGATGCGACAGTCATGTGCTGAGAGTTGATAGTAATTTCAAAATCATGCTAAAGTGATGTAATGAGAGTTGCTACTTACCTCAGAAATGATGCGACAGTGATGTGGTGGGATTGCTCCGAACCTCAAAATGATGCTACAGTGATGTAATGAGAGTTGCGACTTACCTAAGAAATGATGTTACAGTGATGTGGTGAGAGTTGCTACGAACCTCAAAATGATGCTACAGTGATGTAATGAGAGTTCCTACAAATCTCAAAATGATGCTGCAGTAATGTCGCGAGAGTTGCGACTATCCTCAAAATGATGCGACAGTGAAGTAGTGAGAGTTGCTAGGATCCTCAAAATGATGCGACAGTCATGTGGTGAGAGTTGCTACGATCCTCAAAATGAGGTGGCAATGATGTAGTGAGAGTTGATACTAATCTCAAAATGATGCTGACAGTGATGTAGTGAGAGTTGCTTAAAACCTCAAAATAATGCTACAGTAATGTCGTGAGAGTTGCCTCTATCCTCAAAATGATGCGACAGTGATGTAGTGAGAGTTGCTACGATCCTCAAAATGATGTTAAGTGATGTAATGAGAGTTGCGACAAACCTAAGAAGTGATGCTACAGTGATGTGGTGAGAGTTGATACTAATTTCAAAATAATGCTAAAGTGGTGTAGTGAGAGTTGCTACGAACCGCAAAATGATGCTACAGTGATGTAATGAGAGTTGCCACAAATGTCCAAATGATGCTTAAGTGATGTAATGAGAGTGGCTACAAACCTAAGAAATGATGCTACAGTGATGTAATGAGAGTTGCAACAAATGACCAAATGATGCTAGAGTGATGTAATGAGAGTTGCTACAAACCTATGAAATTATGCTACAGACATGTGCTGAGATTTGATAGTAATTTCAAAATCATGCTAAAGTGATGTAATGAGAGTTGCTACTTACCTGAGAAATGATGCGACAGTGATGTGGTGAGAGTTGCTACGATCCTCAAAATGATGCTAAAGTGATGTAATGAGGGTTGCGACAAACCTAAGAAGTGATGCTACAGTGATGTCGTGAGAGTTGCTACATACCTAAGAAATGATGCTACAGTGATGTCATGGGAGTTGCTACTAACCTAAGAAATGATGCTACAGTGATGCAGTGAGAGTTGATAGTAATTTCAAAATAAAGCTAAAGCGGTGTAATGAGAGTTGATACTTCCCGAAGAAATGATGCTACAGTGATGTAGTGAGAGTTGCTACGAACCGCAAAATGATGCTACAGTGATGTAATGAGGGTTGCTATTTACCTAAGAAATGATGCTACAGTGATGTGGTGAGAGTTGCTACTAACCTAAGAAATGATGCGACAGTGATGTAGAGAGAGTTGCGACTAATCTCAAAATGATGGTTACAGTGATGTAGTGAGAGTTGCTACGATGCTCAAAATGATGCTTACAGTAACGTCGTGAGAGTTGCTACGAACCTCAAAATGATGCTGAAAGTGATGTAGTGAGAGTTGCTACTAACCTAAGAAACGATGCTACAGTGATGTCATAAGAATTGCTACTAACCAAAGAAATGATGCTACAGTGATGTGGTGAGAGTTGCTACGAATCTCAAAATGATGCTACAGTGATGTAATGAGAGTTGCTACTAACCTAAGAAGTTATGCTCCAGTGATGTGGTGAGTGTTGATAGTAATTTAAAAATCATGCTAAAGTGATGTAGTGAGAGTTGCTACGATCCTCAAAATGATGATACAGTGATGTAATGAGAGTTGCTACGAATCTCAAAATGATGATACAGTGATGTCGTGAGAGTTGCGACTATCCTCAAAATGATACTAAAGTGATGTAGTGAGAGTTGCTACGATCCTCAAAATTATGTTAAGTGATGTAATGAGAGTTGCGACAAACCTAAGAAGTGATGCTACAGTGATGTGGTGAGAGTTGATACTAATTTCAAAATAATGCTAAAGTGGTGTAGTGAGAGTTGCTTCGAACCGCAAAATGATGCGACAGTGATGTAATGAGAGTTGCTACTTACCTAAGAAATGATGCTACAGTGATGTGGTGAGAGTTGCTACGAACCTCAAAATGATGCGACAGTGATGTAATGACAGTTGCGAGGAATCTCAAAATGATGCTCCAGTAATGTTGTGAGAGTTGCTACAAATGTCCAAATGATGCTAGAGTGATGTAATGAGAGTTGCTACAAACCTAAGAAATGATGCGACAGTCATGTGCTGAGAGTTGAAAGTAATTTCAAAATCATGCTAAAGTGATGTAATGACAGTTGCGAGGAATCTCAAAATGATGCGACAGTGATGTAATGAGAGTTGCTACAAATGTCCAAATGATGCTAGAGTGATGTAATGAGAGTTGCTACAAACCTAAGAAATGATGCGACAGTCATGTGCTGAGAGTTGATAGTAATTTCAAAATCATGCTAAAGTGATGTAATGAGAGTTGCTACTTACCTCAGAAATGATGCTAGAGTGATGTGGTAAGAGTTGCTCCGAACCTCAAAATGATGCTACAGTGATGTAATGAGAGTTGCTACTTACCTAAGAAATGATGCTACAGTGATGTGGTGAGAGTTGCTACGAACCTCAAAATGATGCTACAGTGATGTAATGAGAGTTCCTACGAATCTCAAAATGATGCTTCAGTTTTTTCGCGAGAGTTGCTACGATCCTCAAAATGATGCTACAATGAGTAATGAGAGTTGCTACGAATCTCAAAATGATGCAACAGTAATGTCGTGAGAGTTGCGACTATCCTCAAAATGATGCGACAGTGATGTAGTGAGAGTTGCTGCGATCCTCAAAATGATGCTTAAGTGATGTAATGAGAGTTGCTACAAACCTAAGAAGTGATGCTACAGTGATGTGGTGAGAGTTGATACTAATTTACAAATAATGCTAAAGTGGTGTAGTGAGTTGCTACGAACCGCAAAATGATGCTACAGTGATGTAATGGGAGTTGCTACTTACCTAAGAAATGATGCTACAGTAATTTCGCGAGAGTTGCGACGATCCTCAAAATGATGCTACAGTGATGTCGTGAGAGTTGCTACGATCTTCAAAATGATGCTACAGTGATGTGGTGAGAGTTGCTACGATCCTCAAAATTATGCTACAGTGATGTTATGACAGTTGCTACTAACCTAAGAAATTATACTGACAGTGTTGTGGTGAGAGTTGATAGTAATTTCAAAATCATGCTAAAGTGATGTCATGAGAGTTGCTTCTAACCGAAGAAATGATGCTACAGTGATGTAGGCAGAGTTGGTACGATGCTCAAACTGATGCTTCCAGTAATGTAGTGAGAGTTGCTACGAACCTCAAAATGATGCTCCAGTGATGTCATGGGAGTTGCTACTAACCTAAGAAATGATGCTACAGTGAAGAAATGAGAGTTGCTACAAACCTCAAAATGATGCTACAGTGATGTCATGGGAGTTGCTCCTAACCTCAGAAATGATGCAAGAGTGATGTAACGAGATTTGCTACAAACCTAAGAAATGATGCTACAGTAATGTCGTGAGAGTTGCGACTATCCTCAAAATGATGCGACAATGATGTATTGAGAGTTGCTACGATCCTCAAAATGATGCTGCAGTGATGTGGTGAGATTTGCTACGATCCTCAAAATTATGCTACAGTGATGTGGTGAGAGTTGCTACGAACCTAAGAAATGATGCGACAGTGATGTAGTGAGAGTTGCTACTAACCTAAGAAATGATGCGACAGTAATGTAGTGAGAGTTGCTACAAATGTCCAAATGATGCTTAAGTGATGTAATGAGAGTGGCTACAAACCTAAGAAATGATGCTACAGTGATGTAATGAGAGTTGCTACAAATGACCAAATGATGCTAGAGTGATGTAATGAGAGTTGCTACAAACCTATGAAATTATGCTACAGACATGTGCTGAGAGTTGATAGTAATTTCAAAATCATGCTAAAGTGATGTAATGAGAGTTGCTACTTACCTGAGAAATGATGCGACAGTGATGTGGTGAGAGTTGCTACGAACCTCAAAATGATGCTACAGTGATATAATGAGAGTTGCGACTTACCTAAGAAATGATGTTACAGTGATGTGGTGAGAGTTGCTACGAACCTCAAAATGATGCTACAGTGATGTAATGAGAGTTCCTACAAATCTCAAAATGATGCTGCAGTAATGTCGCGAGAGTTGCGACTATCCTCAAAATGATGCGACAGTGAAGTAGTGAGAGTTGCTAGGATCCTCAAAATGATGCGACAGTGATGTGGTGAGAGTTGCTACGATCCTCAAAATGAGGTGGCAATGATGTAGTGAGAGTTGATACTAATCTCAAAATGATGCTGACAGTGATGTAGTGAGAGTTGATACTAATCTCAAAATGATGCTACTGTGATGCAGTGAGAGTTGATAGTAATTTCAAAATAAAGCTATAGCGGTGTAATGAGAGTTGATTCTTCCCTAAGAAATGATACTACAGTGATGTCATGAGAGTTGCTTCTAACCGAAGAAATGATGCTACAGTGATGTAGGCAGAGTTGGTACGATGCTCAAACTGATGCTTCCAGTAATGTAGTGAGAGTTGCTACAAACCTCAAAATGATGCTACAGTGATGTCATGAGGGTTGCTATTTACCTAAGAAATGATGCGACAGTGATGTAGTGAGAGTTGCGACTAATCTCAAAATGATGGTACAGTGATGTAGTGAGAGTTGCTACGATGCTCAAAATGATGGTACAGTGATGTAGTGAGAGTTGCTACGATGCTCAAAATGATGCTTACAGTAATGTTGTGAGAGTTGCTTAAAACCTCAAAATAATGCTACAGTAATGTCGTGAGAGTTGCCTCTATCCTCAAAATGATGCGACAGTGATGTAGTGAGAGTTGCTACGATCCTCAAAATGATGTTAAGTGATGTAATGAGAGTTGCGACAAACCTAAGAAGTGATGCTACAGTGATGTGGTGAGAGTTGATACTAATTTCAAAATAATGCTAAAGTGGTGTAGTGAGAGTTGCTACGAACCGCAAAATGATGCTACAGTGATGTAATGAGAGTTGCCACAAATGTCCAAATGATGCTTAAGTGATGTAATGAGAGTGGCTACAAACCTAAGAAATGATGCTACAGTGATGTAATGAGAGTTGCTACAAATGACCAAATGATGCTAGAGTGATGTAATGAGAGTTGCTACAAACCTATGAAATTATGCTACAGACATGTGCTGAGAGTTGATAGTAATTTCAAAATCATGCTAAAGTGATGTAATGGGAGTTGCTACTTACCTGAGAAATGATGCGACAGTGATGTGGTGAGAGTTGCTACGGACCTCAAAATGATGCTACAGTGATGTAATGAGAGTTGCTACTTACCTAAGAAATGATGCTACAGTGATGTGGTGAGAGTTGCTACGAACCTCAAAATAATGCTACAGTGATGTAATGAGAGTTCCTACGAATCTCAAAATGATGCTGCAGTAATGTCGCGAGAGTTGCGACTATCCTCAAAATGATGCGACAGTGATGTAGTGAGAGTTGCTACGATCCTCAAAATGATGCGACAGTGATGTGGTGAGAGTTGCTACAAATCTAAGAAGTGATGCTACAGTGATGCAGTGAGAGTTGATAGTAATTTCAAAATAATGCTAAAGCGGTGTAATGAGAGTTGCTACTTCCCTAAGAAATGATGCTACAGTGATGTAGTGAGGTTTGCTACGAACCGCAAAATGATGCTACAGTGATGTAATGAGGGTTGCTATTTACCTTTATGCTGACAATGTTGTGGTGACAGTTGATAGTCATTTCAAAATCATGCTAAAGTGATGTCATGAGAGTTGCTTCTAACCAAACAAATGATGCTACATTGATGTGGTGAAATTTGCTACGAACCTCAAACTGATGCTACAGTGATGTCATGGGAGTTGCTACCAACCTAAGAAATGATGCTACAGTGATATAATGAGAGTTGCTACAAATGTCAAAATGATGCAATAGTGATGTAGTGAGAGTTACTACGATCCTCAAAATGATGCTACAGTGATGTGGTGAGAGTTGCTACGAACCTCAAAATGATGCTACAGTTATGTAATGAGAGTTGCCTCTTACCTAAGAAATGATGCTACACTGATGTGGTGATAGTTGCTACGAACCTCAAAATAATGCTACAGTGATGTAATGAGAGTTGCCACGAATCTCAAAATGATGCTACAGTAATGTCGCGAGAGTTGCGACTATCCTCAAAATGATACGACAGTAATGTAGTGAGAGTTGCTACGATTCTCAAAATGATGCAACAGTGATGTGATGAGAGCTGCTACGATCCTCAAAATGAGGTGGCAGTGATGTAGTGACAATTGATACTAATCTCAAAATGATGCTAAAGTGATGTAATGAGAGTAGCTACAAACCTAAGAAGTGATGCTACAGTGATGTGGTGAGAGTTGATAGTAATTTCAAAATGATGCTAAAGCGGTGTAATGAGAGTTGCTACTAACCGAAGAAATGATGCTACAGTGATGTGGTGAGAGTTGCTACGAACCTCAAAATGATGCAACAGTGATGTAATGAGAGTTGCTACGAATCTCAAAATGATGCTAGAGTGATGTAATGAGATTTGCTACAAACCTAAGAAATGATGCTACAGTAATGTCGTGAGAGTTGCGACTATCCTCAAAATGATGCGACAATGATGTATTGAGAGTTGCTACGATCCTCAAAATGATGCTACAGTGATGTGGTGAGAGTTGCTACGAATATCAAAATGATGCAACAGTAATGTAGTGAGAGTTGCTACAAACCTCAAAATGATGCTCCAGTGATGTCATGGGAGTTGCTACTAACCTAAGAAATGATGCTACAGTGATGAAATGAGAGTTGCTACAAATGTCAAAATGATGCTTCCAGTATTGTAGTGAGAGTTGCTACAAACCTCAAAATGATGCTACAGTGATGTCATGGGAGTTGCTACTAACCTAAGAAATGATGCTACAGTGATGCAGTGAGAGTTGATAGTAATTTCAAAATAAAGCTAAAGCGGTGTAATGAGAGTTGATACTTCCCGAAGAAATGATGCTACAGTGATGTTGTGAGAGTTGCTACGAACCGCAAAATGATGCTACAGTGATGTAATGAGGGTTGCTATTTACCTAAGAAATGATGCTACAGTGATGTGGTGAGAGTTGCTACTAACCTAAGAAATGATGCGACAGTGATGTCATGAGAGTTGCGACTAATCTCAAAATGATGGTTACAGTGATGTAGTGAGAGTTGCTACGATGCTCAAAATGATGCTTACAGTAACGTCGTGAGAGTTGCTACGAACCTAAGAAATGATGCTACCGTGATGTGGTGAGAGTTGATAGTAATTTCAAAATCATGCTAAAGTGATGTAATGAGAGTTGCTACTTATCAAAGAAATGATGCTACAGTGATGTGGTGAGAGTTGCTACTATCCTCAAAATGATGCGACAGTGATGTAGTGAGAGTTGCTAAGATCCTCAAAATGATGCTACAGTGATGTAATGAGGGTTGCTATTTACCTAAGAAATGATGCTACAGTGATGTGGTGAGAGTTGCTACTAACCTAAGAAATGATGCGACAGTGATGTAGAGAGAGTTGCGACTAATCTCAAAATGATGGTTACAGTGATGTAGTGAGAGTTGCTACGATGCTCAAAATGATGCTTACAGTAACGTCGTGAGAGTTGCTACGAACCTCAAAATGATGCTGAAAGTGATGTAGTGAGAGTTGCTACTAACCTAAGAAACGATGCTACAGTGATGTCATAAGAATTGCTACTAACCAAAGAAATGATGCTACAGTGATGTGGTGAGAGTTGCTACGAATCTCAAAATCATGCTACAGTGATGTAATGAGAGTTGCTACTAACCTAAGAAGTTATGCTCCAGTGATGTGGTGAGTGTTGATAGTAATTTAAAAATCATGCTAAAGTGATGTAGTGAGAGTTGCTACGATCCTCAAAATGATGCTACAGTGATGTAATGAGAGTTGCTAGGAATCTCAAAATGATGATACAGTAATGTCGTGAGAGTTGCGACTATCCTCAAAATGATGCTACAGTGATGTGGTGTGAGTTGCTACGAACCTCAAAATAATGCTACAGTGATGTAATGAGAGTTGCTACTAATCTCAAAATGCTGCGAGAGTGATGTAATGAGATTTGCTACAAACCTAAGAAATGATGCTACCGTGATGTGGTGAGAGTTGATAGTAATTTCAAAATCATGCTAAAGTGATGTAATGAGAGTTGCTATTTTCCTAAGAAATGATGCTACAGTGATGTAGGCAGAGTTGCTACGATGCTCAAACTGATGCTTCCAGTAATGTTGTAAGAGTTGCTACAAACCTCAAAATGATGCTACAGTGATGTCATGGGAGTTGCTACTGACCTAAGAAATGATGCTACAGTGATGAATTGAGAGTTGCTACAAATGTCAAAATGGTGCGACTGATGTCGTGAGAGTTGCTACGATCCTCAAAATGATGCTACATTCATGTGGTGAGAGTTGATAGTAATTTCAAAATCATGCTAAAGTATTGTAATGAAAGTTGCTACATACCTAAGAAATGATGCTACAGTGATGTGGTGAGAGTTGCTACGAACCTCAAAATGATGCTACAGTGATGTAATGAGAGTTGCTACGAATCTCAAAATGATGCTACAGTAATGTCGTGAGAGTTGCTACGAAACGGAGAAATGATGCGACAGTGATGTGGTGAGAGTTGCTACGAACCTCAAAATGATGCAACAGTGATGTAATGAGAGTTGCTACGAATCTCAAAATGATGCTACAGTAATGACGTGAGAGTTGCTACTATCCTAAAAATGATGCGACAGTGATGTGATAATTACGATGAAGCTCATAATGAAATTACAGTGATGTAATGAGAGCTGCTCCGATCCTCAAAATGAGGTGGCAGTGATGTAGTGAGAGTTGATACTAATCTCAAAATCAAGCTACAGTGATGGAATGAGAGTTGCTACGAATCTCAAAATGATGCTACAGTAATGTCGTGAGAGTTGCGACTATCCTCAAAATGATGCGACAGTGATGTAATGAGGGTTGCTACGGTCCTCAAAATGATGCTGCAGTGATGTGGTGAGAGTTGATAGTAATTTCAAAATCATGCTACAGTGATGTCATGAGAGTTGCTTCTAACCGAAGAAATGATGCTACAGTGATGTAGGCAGAGTTGCTACGATGCTCAAACTGATGCTTCCAGTAATGTAGTGAGAGTTGCTACAAACTTCAAAATCATGCTACAGTGATGTAGTGAGAGCTGCTACGAACCTCAAAATGATGCAGGGTGACTTTGTGGAAAGTCTTGCACTCCCAACACATTCATTCTCACGAATGCAGTGACAAGTCAGAGCCAAGGGAGCCTCCATGTCCACAGATGTCCACATGGCAGCTGGACTTCCTTTTTCACTCCTTCCCGTTCCTCCTGGTACTTTTTAGCCACCGTTTGTTTGATGGTCTGAAAATGACACCCAGAGTAAATCAATACATTGAAATTCAAGATGAAATAAACTGGAGATATCAACGACTGCTTTAGATCATTTCCACACAAACCTTTCTGGTTGGCAAACATATGAGGCTCAAGGACCTGAACCAGTTCCCTGAACCCATCCCTCTCAACAGTGCTGAGGGGCTGGCAGTCCTTCAGGATGAAATTCAGCAGAGCCTCATCCAGCATCTGCTTCCTGGAAGCTGGATGGTTAAAGATGAAGGAGAGAAGAAATGAATAGGAATTAAAGATCAATGAAGCAACTGTGAGTCAGTTGGAGAGTGGCTGTATACCTGAGTTCATCCTGGTGGATCTGGGACTTCATTCTCATGCCTGGCCCCATCATGCCTCAGCACTGAAGAGGTGCTTTTGTTGAGATGAGACGCTTCTGTCCAACAAATGCGACATTCAACCTGCTGAAAAGAACATGAGTACTCAGCTAAAAGTTCCTTTCTTCATGGTGACTGGTGTTTCTTAGTCTTAGACCACCAGGTTTCCAATGAGGTGTATCGGATACGTTGTTGTGTGCCGCTGAAATCCGTCCAATTCCGGCGTTGTTTCCTCATGAAATATGTTTGCCTTAAAGCTCATTAAAGTGTTGAACCACAATATCGTTCACCATAACTGAGTCAACTTCAAGATAACCTACTTCTACATTCCAGTCCCGGCTGCTCCTGTTCTGCTGCAGTCCAGAAAACAACAACCCGATACAATTGGCGCTCCTTCCCACAGCTCCGGCCCGGATCCGCATGGTTCCGCTGACTGACTGTGAGACGCGCTCCCTCCAGAGTGGCACAGCTCGATGGGGGTCCTTATCTGGCACGGGGGCGTAAAACAGGTGCGACTGGAAAGCCTGGTTTATTCTGCGTCGAGGGAACGCGTTGCTCTGCAATACACCGCCAAGCCGCTAGGGGGTGTGGCTTTGTCTTTGTATTGTTTACGGGGCTCTTGTCGGATTCCTCGGTTTTCTTCCGGTCACAGACAACAATTGTTGGCCATTTGTCAGTCTTTGTAGTGCCGCGAAGAGGCGTTGTAGACGTGGTCGTACTTGAGCACCTCCTCGATAATCCTTTCTTCAGCTTGGTCCATTTTTTCTTGGAGCCTTCACCACAGAAACTTTGAAAATGGCGGGGTTGTGCTGCGACTGAACCGGAAATAACGTTCTGAGCGGACCAATCACAGTCCTCGACCTTGACGTCACCACGCGTCGACGCGATGCGTCAGCAGGATTTTTTGGAGGCGCGTCTCAGGCTACAGCGTCTGGTCTGCGTCGACGGCGGAGGTACGAATACTACTCGACACAGAAGCATAAATCAGGCTTAAATCAGGCTTTATAGTCCAACAGGAAGTTAGCATGTCAGGGATGAGACACCCTGATAGTCCAAAAGGAAGTTAGCATGTCAGGGATGAGACACCCTCATAGTCCAACAGGAAGTTAGCATGTCAGGGATGAGACACGCTGATCGTCCAACAGGAAGTTAGCATGTAAGGGATGAGACACGCTGATCGTCCAACAGGAAGTTAGCATGTAAGGGATGAGACACGCTTATCGTCCAACAGGAAGTTAGCATGTCAGGGATGAGATGCGCTTATCGTCCAACAGGAAGTTAGCATGTCAGGGATGAGACACCCTGATCGTCCAACAGGAAGTTAGCATGTCAGGGATGAGACACCCTGATAGTCCAACAGGAAGTTAGCATCTCCATGGTTCCCTTGACCAGAAGCCAGTGGGATCGTTCCATTCTGACATCTTGATTGACATTTGTCCTTCTCTTAGCTAAATAGCTGGCAATTATTTGAAAAAAAAAACGTGATTTACTTTTTGTATTTTGATCTTCAGCTCATTTGCATACTTTTGTTGAAATTCTCCCCTTTTTGTCTTTTTTTTCTGCTGTTTTTAGCACAAAGTCCACCTGGTGCCTAAAGACCAGTTCAGCATGGACTACGTTGAACCTTCAGTCCGCTGCATCAGCACCCATGGACGGTTCCCCCCTGACAGGAGGATTCTGGTGAGGAACATTAGTGGGACAGCGCTCTCTTCAACTCTGATCCACCTTCCCTCCCCCTGTAGCTCCTCCTGTGTCCCCTCAGAGCTCTTGTTAGAACGGTTCTGATCCACCTTCCCTCCCCCTGTAGCTCCTCCTGTGTCCCCTCAGCGCTCTTGTTAGAACGGTTCTGATCCACCGTCCCTCCCCCTGTAGCTCCTCCTGTGTCCCCTCAGCGCTCTTGTTAGAACGGTTCTGATCCACCTTCCCTCCCCCTGTAGCTCCTCCTGTGTCCCCTCAGCGCTCTTGTTAGAAGGGTTCTGATCCACCTTCCCTCCCCCTGTAGCTCCTCCTGTGTCCCCTCAGCGCTCTTGTTAGAACGGTTCTGATCCACCTTCCCTCCCCCTGTAGCTCCTCCTGTGTCCCCTCAGCGCTCTTGTTAGAACGGTTCTGATCCACCTTCCCTCCCCCTGTAGCTCCTCCTGTGTCCCCTCAGCGCTCTTGTTAGAACGGTTCTGATCCACCTTCCCTCCCCCTGTAGCTCCTCCTGTGTCCCCTCAGGCTCTTGTTAGAACGGTTCTGATCCACCTTCCCTCCCCCTGTAGCTCCTCCTGTGTCCCCTCAGCGCTCTTGTTAGAACGGTTCTGATCCACCTTCCCTCCCCCTGTAGCTCCTCCTGTGTCCCCTCAGGCTCTTGTTAGAACGGTTCTGATCCACCTTCCCTCCCCCTGTAGCTCCTCCTGTGTCCCCTCAGCGCTCTTGTTAGAACGGTTCTGATCCACCTTCCCTCCCCCTGTAGCTCCTCCTGTGTCCCCTCAGGCTCTTGTTAGAACGGTTCTGATCCACCTTCCCTCCCCCTGTAGCTCCTCCTGTGTCCCCTCAGCGCTCTTGTTAGAACGGTTCTGATCCACCTTCCCTCCCCCTGTAGCTCCTCCTGTGTCCCCTCAGTGCTCTTGTTAGAACGGTTCTGATCCACCTTCCCTCCCCCTGAAACTCCTCCTGTGTCCCTTCAGCGCTCTTGTTAGAACGGTTCTGATCCACCTCCCCTCCCCCTGTAGCTCCTCCTGTGTCCCCTCACGTTTCCAAACTCCCTCCCACTGGCTGGTGCTGAAGGAGGGCCAGAGCTCCTCCTACAGGAGCCCATCCTGGCCTCCCCCGCTGCAGCTCCTCCACTGCCCTCCCACCAGAGAGATGAGCCCCCTGGTTCAGAGGTGACAGACCACCTCTGGGAGCAGACAACAGAGACCACATCAGGCTGGACTCCGTGCAGGTACGGAGGCTGACGGCTGCTGAGTGAGGGAGTTTACGACGCTCCCACCACTGCTGCTGGATTGATTTAACACATCTGGAATATTTAGATTTATTCTGGGTCAACATCTGCATCTGTTGAAGTCCTCAGTCTCCATGCAGGTGGTGTTGTTCCAGATAAAAGGTCTCAATAACAGCATCACTCCAGGTGAAACCATTCCAAAGAAGGCTAAGTGGAGCTGGCATATCAGCCCCCAATGGAAGCCTGCTGCTGCTGCCAAGCTCTCCATGTCATCATGGAAAAGTTGATTGTTCAACTCAATGTTTTTCCCATTGGGAGGAGATTTGTTGTTCCACCATGAAGTCTTTTCTGGTGATGAGTTTGTGTGTTGTAGTCGCATGAAGATATCTTGTTATCATGATCAACTCATCTGGCCTGGTGGAAGAACGCTGCTGTGTTTGGATTCAGACGAGTCAAATCTGAACCAGGGACTTGTAGTTTTATCCTCGGTCTCTGGACTCATAAAATGGAGACCGGCCCAGTTTGACACTTTTGAACTCCTCCATGATGTTCAAATCTCATGACTGAGATTCGTGATTGGAAACATCGGCGGTTCAGGAAAGAAAACATGTACCATTGAACATCGCTCTCATCCTTCTACTCAGAACGCTGCGGTGGACTCCACCGTGTCCAGGCTTTGGGCAGATACGTCTTCATCCTCCACCACCACCAGCCGCTCCACCCCACCCACCCTGTGCAGGTCTACATTACCAGGGTCGGATCTGGCAGGGTGGAGGATCTTTGATTCATCTTAGCTTTCCTGCTCCGGCTGTTTGAGAAACATTCAAATGGAGATGGTTGTTTGTGTCTTTCAGGCCACGCCAACGCCTCCTTCTGTCCCCACGCTTACGGCTGCCGAAACGTGCCGGTGTCTGAAAACCAGATCATTCTGGATGTGCCGGACCACCAGGTCCTCCTCACCTGCAGGTTCGTGCAGGCAGAGCCCTGTGGTGGTAGGTTTCCTGCTCCTCTGCTGGACTGATACCCTCTCCCTTTCCCCACACGTATCTGCTGTTTCTACTCTGTGCCTCCTTCTCCTCTGTCAGGCCTGGACTTCTTCCTTCTGTCTCTCCAGGATCACGTCCTGGTGGTGCCTGAGAGCAGCTCCAGCTCCAGCTCCCTGAACCAAGAACCACTGGAGAAATCTGACCACTTCATCAGCAACTGTGGCCTCAACAGCTTTCATGTCAAGTCGGTGTCTCTCAGCCTGAGTTGGTCCCTGTTCTGTATCCCTGAATGTTCTAGAGGAACTAAACTGGGCCTGACTGGGACGCTTCTGTCTGCTCAGATTTGGGTTGTGAATGCATTCAGATGTCATTTACAAGCATTGGAACTAAAGACCTGAGCCTCAAGAATATTTAGTTCTTGATTTACGTTCTCTTGCAGGGTTTCACTTTGTGCAAATTTTCTTTTTAAGATCTTTGTTTTTTGTTGTCCTTCCATTTAGCAAGTTTGGCTAAGAACCTTTTCCCCACTAAACTAATTTTCCTAAAATGTCTCGCTAACGTTTCCTTTTTCTCTGTCGTCCCTCCTGTCCTTGGTCTCCATTCTGTCTCAGCTCAGCTGTGTCTCTTGGGCTCTCTTCAACAACGGCGCCCTGCCTTGTGCCTGCCATGAGGTTGGAGCTGAGAGTGACACCTGCGAGTCATTTGGTGGTCGGTGCCGCTGCAGGCCCCACGTGATTGGCCGAGACTGCTCCATGTGGGCCGCGGGTTGCTGGGGATTCCCCACTGCAGACGTGAGTGTCAGATTGGATGAATGATGAGTAATAAGGGCTTTTAATGATGAGTGAGAGGACGGACCAAACCAACCTGTCCAACCATCAGAGGACAGTTTGTTGTTCTCGTTTCAACTCTTACTACATTACTGTCAGCATCATTTTGAGTTCATCAGCAACTATCACTACATCACTGTCAGCATCGTTTTGAGTTTATTATCAATTCTTACTACATCACTGTCAGCATCATTTTTGAATTCATTAACAATTCTTCCTACATAACTGTAGCATTATTTTGAGGTTATTAGCAACTCTTACTACATGACTCTCAGCATCATTTTTAGGTTACTCGCAACTTTCACTCCATTACTGTTAGCATCATTTTGAGTTCATTAGCAATTATTATTACATCACTGTCATATCATTTTAGATCATTACCAATTCTTCTGACATCACCATAGCATTATTTTGAGGTTCGTAGCAACTCTTCCTACATGACTTTCACCATTACTTTGAGGTTATTCGAAACACGTACTACATGACTGTAAGCATCACTGACTTGATAAGCAACTACCACTACATTACTGTTAGCATCATTTTGAGATCATTAGCATTTCTGCCTACATCACTGTCGCATCATTTTGAGATCTTTAGCAATTCTTCTGACATCACTGTCGCATTATTTTGAGGTTCGTACCAACTCTTCCTACATGACTGTCAGCGTCACTTTGAGGTTGTTCGAAATACTTACTACATTACTGTAAGTATCACTGAGTTGATTAGCAACTATCACTACATTACTGTTAGCATCATTTTAAGTTCATTAGCAATTCTTCCGACATCACTGTCGCAATATTTTGAGGTTCGTAGCATCTTTTACTACATGACTGTCAGCATCACTTTGAGGTTATTCGAAAGTTTCACTCCATTACTGTTAGCATCATCTTGAGTTCATTAGCAATTCTTCGGACATCACTGTCGCAATATTTTGAGGTTCGTAGCAACTTTTACTACATTACTGTCGCATTATTTTGAGGTTCGTAGCACCTCTTAGTACATGACTGTCAGCATGACTTTGAGGTTATTCGAAAGTTTCACTCCATTACTGTTAGCATCATCTTGAGTTCATTAGCAATTCTTCGGACATCACTGTCGCAATATTTTGAGGTTCGTAGCAACTTTTACTACATTACTGTCGCATTATTTTGAGGTTCGTAGCACCTCTTAGTACATGACTGTCAGCATGACTTTGAGGTTATTTGAAATGTTCACTCCATTACTGTTAGCATCATTTTGAGTTCATTAGCAATTCTTACTAAATCACTGTCGCATCATTTTGAGATCATTAGCAATTCTTCTGACATCACTGTTGCATTATTTTGAGGTTCGTAGCAACTCTTACTACATTACTGTCGCATTATTTTGAGGTTCGTAGCAACTCTTAGAACATGACTGTCAGCATCACTTTGAGGTTATTCGAAACACTTACTACATTACTGTAGGCATCACTGAGTTGATTAGCAACTATCACTACATTACTGTTAGCATCATTTTGAGTTCATTAGCAATTCTTCCGACATCACTGTCACAATATTTTGAGGTTCGTAGCAACTTTTAGTACATGACTGTCAGCATCACTTTGAGGTTATTCGAAACAATTACTACATTACTGTAAGCATCACTGAGTTGATTAGCAACTATCACTACATTACTGTTAGCATCATTTTGAGTTCATTAGCAATTCTTCCGACATCACTGTCACAATATTTTGAGGTTCGTAGCAACTTTTACCACATTACTGTCGCATTATTTTGAGGTTCGTAGCAACACTTACTACATGACTGTAAGCATCACTTTGAGCTTATTCGAAAGTTTCACTCCATTACTGTTAGCATCATTTTGAGTTCATTAGCAATTCTTACTACATCACTGTCGCATCATTTTGAGATCATTAGCAATTCTTCTGACATTACTGTCGCATTATTTTGAGGTTCGTAGCAACTCTTAGTACATGACTGTCAGCATCACTTTGAGGTTATTCGAAACGTTCACTCCATTACTGTTAGCATCATTTTGAGTTCATTAGCAATTCTTACTAAATCACTGTCGCATCATTTTGAGATCATTAGCAATTCTTCTGACATTACTGTCACATTATTTTGAGGTTCGTAGCAACTCTTACTACATTAATGTCAGCATCACTTTGAGTTTTTTAGCAACTATCACTACATTACTGTTAGCATCATTTTGAGTTCATGAGCAATTCTCACGACATCACTGTAGCATTGAATTGAGTTCATTAGCACCTCTTACTAAATGACTGTCAGCATCACTTTGAGGGTGTTCAAAACTCTTACTACATTACTGTTAGCATCATCTTGAGTTCATTAGCAATTCTTCCAACATCACTGTCGCATTATTTTGATGTTCGTAGCAACTCTTACTACATGACTGTCAGCATCACTTTGAGGTTGTTCGAAACACTTACTACATTACTGTAAGAATCACTGACTTGATTAGCAACTATCACTACATTACTGTTAGCATCATTTTGAGTTCATTAGCAATTCTTCCGACATCACTGTCGCAATATTTTGAGGTTCGTAGCAACTTTTACTACATTACTTTCACATTATTTTGAGGTTTGTAGCAACTCTTACTACATTATTGTTGCATTATTTTGAGGTACGTAGCAACACTTACTACATGACTGTCAGCATCACTTTGAGGTTATTCGAAACTTTCACTCCATTACTGTTAGCATCTTTTTGAGTTCATTAGCAATTCTTATTACATCACTGTCGCATCATTTTGAGATCATTAGGAATTTTTCCGACATCACTGTCGCATTATTTTGAGGTCCGTAGCAACTCTTAGTACAAGACTGTCAGCATCATTTTGAGGTTATTAGAAACGTTCACTCCATTACTGTTAGCATCATTTTGAGTTCATGAGCAATTCTTACTCAATCACTGTCGCATCATTTTGAGATCTTTAGCAATTCTTCTGACATCACTGTCGCATTATTTTGAGGTTCGTAGCAACTCTTACCACATTACTTTCGCATTATTTTGAGGTTCGTAGCAACTCTTCCTACATGACTGTCACCATCACTTTGAGGTTATTCGAAACTCTTACTACATTACTGTAAGCATCACTGACTTGATTAGCAACTACCACTACATTACTGTTTGCATCATTTTAAGTTCATTAGCATTTCTGCCGACATCACTGTCGCATCATTTTGAGATCTTAAGCAATTCTTCCGACATCACTGTCGCATTATTTTGAGGTTCGTAGCAACTCTTACTATGACTGTCACCATCACTTTTGAGGTTATTCGAAACACTGACTACATTACTGTAAGCATCACTGACTTGATTAGCAACTACCACTACATTACTGTCGCTTCATTTTAAGTTCATGAGGAATTCTTCCGACATCACTGTCGCAATATTTTGAGGTTCGTAGCAACTTTTACTACATTACTGTCGCATTATTTTGAGGTTCGTAGCAACTCTTAGTACATGACTGTCAGCATCACTTTTAGGTTATTCGAAACACTTACTACATTACTATAAGCATCACTGAGTTGATTAGCAACTATCACTACATGACTGTTAGCATCATTTTGAGTTCATAAGCAATTCTTCCGACATCACTGTCGCAATATTTTGAGGTTCGTAGCAACTTTTACTACATTACTGTCGCATTATTTTGAGGTTCGTAGCAACACTTACTACATGACTGTAAGCATCACTTTGAGGTTGTCAAAAGTTTCACTCCATTACTGTTAGCATCATTTTGAGTTCATTAGCAATTCTTACTACATCACTGTCGCATCATTTTGAGATCATTAGCAATTCTTCTGACATCACTGTCACATTATTTTGAGGTTCGTAGCAACTCTTACTACATTACTGTCAGCATCACTTTGAGTTTTTTAGCAACTATCACTACATTACTGTTAGCATCATTTTGAGTTTATGAGCAATTCCTACGACATCACTGAAGCATTGAATTGAGTTCATTAGCAACTCTTACTAAATGACTGTCAGCATCACTTTGAGGGTGTTCGAAACTCTAACTACATTCCTGTTAGCATCATCTTGAGTTCATTAGCAATTCTTCCGACATCACTGTCGCATTATTTTGAGGTTCGTAGCAACTCTTACTACATGACTTTCAGCATCACTTATAGGTTGTTCAAAACACTTACTACATTACTGTAAGCATCACTGACTTGATTAGCAACTACCACTACATTACTGTTAGCATCATCTTGAGTTCATTAGCAATTCTTCCGACATCACTGTCGCAATATTTTGAGGTTCTTAGCAACTTTTACTACATTACTTTCGCATTTTTTTGAGGTTTGTAGCAACTCTTACGACATAACTGTTGCATTATTTTAAGGTTCTGAGCAACACTTACTACATGACTGTCAGCATCACTTTGAGGTTATTCGAAACTTTCACTCCATTACTGTTAGCATCTTTTTGAGTTCATTAGCAATTCTTATTACATCACTGTTGCATCATTTTGAGATCATTAGCAATTCTTCTGACATTACTGTCGCATTTTTTTGAGGTTCGTAGCAACTCTTAGTACATGACTGTCAGCATCACTTTGAGGTTATTCGAAACGTTCACTCCATTACTGTTAGCATCATTTTGAGTTCATTAGCAATTCTTACTAAATCACTGTCGCATCATTTTGAGTTCATTAGCAATTCTTCTGACATCACTGTCACATTATTTTGAGGTTCGTAGCAACTCTTACTACATTACTGTCGCATTATTTTGAGGTTCGTAGCAACTCTTAGTACATGACTGTCAGCATCACTTTGAGGTTATTCGAAACACTTAATGGAGTGAACGTTTCGAAAAACCTCAAAGTGATGCTGACAGTAATGTACTAAGAGTTGCTACGAATCTCAAAATAATGCGACAGTAATGGAGTAAAAGTTGCTACGAACCTCAAAATATTGCGACAGTGATGTCGGAAGAATTGTTCATGAACTCAAAATGATGCTAACAGTAATGTAGTGATAGTTGCTAAGAAACTCAGTGATGCTTCCAGTAATGTAGTAAGAGTTTCGAACAACCTCAAAGTGATGCTGACAGTCATTTAGTAAGAGTTGCGAATGAACTCAATTCAATGCTACAGTGATGTCGGAAGAATTGCTTATGAACTTAAAATGATGCTAACAGTAATGTAGTGATCGTTGCTAAGAAACTCAGTGATGCTTACAGTAATGTAGTAAGAGTTTCGAACAACATCAAAGTGATGCTGACAGTCATTTAGTAAGAGTTGCTAATGAACTCAATTTAATGCTACATTGATGTCGGAAGAATTGCTCAACAACTCAAAATGATGTTAACAGTAATGGAGTGATAGTTGCTAATAAACTCAAAGTGATGCTCACAGTAATGTAGTAAGAGTTGCTACAAACTTTAACATAATGCAACAATAATGTCGTAAGAGTTGCTACGAACCTCAAAATAATGCGACAGTGATGTCGGAAGAATTGCTAATGATCTCAAAATGATGCGACAGTGATGTAGTAAGAATTGCGAATGAACTCAAAATGATGCTAACAGTAATGGAGTGAAACTTTCGAATAACCTCAAAGTGATGCTTACAGTCATGTAATAAGAGTTGCTACGAACCTCAAAATAATGCGACAGTAATGTAGTAAAAGTTGCTGCGAACCTCAAAATATTGCGACAGTGATGTCGGAAGAATTGCTAATGAACTCAAGATGATGCTAACAGTATTGTAGTGATAGTTGCTAAGAAACTCAGTGATGCTTCCAGTAATGTAGTAAGAGTTTCGAACAACCTCAAAGTGATGCTGACAGTCATTTAGTAAGAGTTGCGAATGAACTCAATTCAATGCTACAGTGATGTCGGAAGAATTGCTAATGAACTTAAAATGATGCTAACAGTAATGTAGTGATAGTTGCTAAGAAACTCAGTGATGCTTACAGTAATGTAGTAAGAGTTTCGAACAACATCAAAGTGATGCTGACAGTCATTTAGTAAGAGTTGCTAATGAACTCAATTTAATGCTACATTGATGTCGGAAGAATTGCTCAACAACTCAAAATGATGTTAACAGTAATGGAGTGATAGTTGCTAATAAACTCAAAGTGATGCTCACAGTAATGTAGTAAGAGTTGCTACGAACTTTAACATAATGCAACAATAATGTCGTAAGAGTTGCTACGAACCTCAAAATATTGCGACAGTGTTGTCGGAAGAATTGCTAATGATCTCAAAATGATGCGACAGTGATGTAGTAAGAATTGCTAATGAACTCAAAATGATGCTCACAGTAATGGAGTGAAACTTTCGAATAACCTCAAAGTGATGCTTATAGTCATGTAGTAAGAGTTGCTACGAACCTCAAAATAATGCGACAGTAATGTAGTAAAAGTTGCTACGAACCTCAAAATATTGCGACAGTGATGTCGGAAGAATTGCTAATGAACTCAAGATGATGCTAACAGTATTGTAGTGATAGTTGTTCAGAAACTCAGTGATGCTTACAGTAATGTAGTAAGAGTTTCGAACAACCTCAAAGTGATGCTGACAGTCATTTAGTAAGAGTTGCTAATGAACTCAATTTAATGATACAGTGATGTCGTGAGAATTGCTCAAAAACTCAAAATGATGCGAACAGTATTGTAGTGATAGTTGCTAATAAACTCAAAGTGATGCTGACAGTCATGTTGTAAGAGTTGCTACGAACTTTAAAATAATGCAACAATAATGTAGTAAAAGTTGCTACAAACCTCAAAATATTGCGACAGTGATGTCGGAAGAATTGCTAATGATCTCAAAATGATGCGACAGTGATGTAGTAAGAATTGCGAATGAACTCAAAATGATGCTAACAGTAATGGAGTGAAAGTTCCGAATAACCTCAAAGTGATGCTGACAGTCATGTAATAAGTGTTGCTACAAACCTCAAAATATTGCGACAGTGATGTTGGAAGAATTGCTAATGAACTCAAAATGATGCTAACAGTAATGTCGTGATAGTTGCTAATTAACTCATTGATACTTACAGTAATGTAGTAAGTGTTTCCAACAACCTAAAAGTGATGCTGTCAGTCATGTAGTAAGAGTTGCTACTAACCTCAATTTAATGCTACAGTGAAGTCTATGAATTGCTAATGAACTCAAAATGATGCGGACAGGAATGTCGTGATAGTTGCTAATTAACTCAGTGATGCTTACAGTCATGTAGTAAGAGTTTCGAACAACCTCAAAGTGATGCTGACAGTCATGTAGTAAGAGTTGCTACGAACCTCAAAATAATGCGACAGTGATGTCGGAAGAATTGGTAATGAACTCAAAATGATGCTACCAGTAATGGAGTGAAAGTTTCGAATAACCTCAAAGTGATGCTGACAGTCATGTACTAAGAGTTGGTACGAACCTTAAAATAATGCAACAGTAATGCAGTAAGAGTTGCTCCGAACCTAAAAATAATGCGACAGTGATGTCGGAAGAATTGCTAATGATCTCAAAATGATGCGACAGTAATGGAGTAAGAATTGCTAATGTACTCAAAATGATGCTCATAGTAATGTAGTGAAAGTTTCGAATAACCTCAAAGTGATGCTGACAGTCATGTCGTAAGAGTTGCTAATGAACTCAATTTAATGCTACAGTGATGTCGTAAGAATTGCTAACAAACTCAAAATGATGCTAAAAGTAATGTAGTGATACTTGCTAATGAACTCAAAATGATGCTAACAGTAATGGAGTGATAGTTGCTAATCAACTCATTGATGCTTACAGTAATGTAGTACGTGTTTCGAAAAACCTCAAAATAATGCGACAGAAAAGTGGTAAAAGTTTAAGAATTGCTAATGATCTCAAAGTGATGCGACAGTGATGTAGTAAGAATTGCTAATGAACTCAAAATGATGCTAACAGTAATGGAGTGAAAATTTCGAATAACCTCAAAGTGATGCTGACAGTCATGTACGAAGAGTTGCTCCGAACCTAAAAATAAAGCGACAGTGATGTCGGAAGAATTGCTAATGATCTCAAAATAATGCGACAGTAATGGAGTAAGAATTGCTAATTTACTCAAAATGATGCTAATAGTAATGTAGTGAAAGTTTCGAATAACCTCGAAGCGATGCTGACAGTCATGTGGTTAGAGTTGCGAGTAACCTCAAAATGTTGCTGAGAGTCATGTTGTAAGAGTTGCTACGAACCTAAAAATAATGCGACAGTGATGTTGGAAAAATTGCTAATAATCTCAAAATGATGCGACAGTGATGAAGTAAGAATTGCTAAAAAAACTCAAAATGATGCTGACGGTAATGTAGGAAGAGTTGAAACTAACGTTAAAATGATGCTACAGTGATGTCATAAGAATTGCTAATAAACTCAAAATGATGCTAAAAGTAATGTAGTGACAGTTGCTAATGAACTCAGTGATGCTTACAGTAACGTAGTTAGTATTTCGAAGATAAACTTACGTCCAGTTGACCAGATTTTACTTCGCTTCGATCAACTGGTGTTCCTGGTGAGTTGATTTAACAACATGAGCTGACAGAATCTACGTTCAGGTAGGAACCACCACATCCAGGAGTCTGGACCTTTGAGCAGGCAGAGCCATCAAAGTAGCAGACTAAGCTAGCAGACGTTAGCATTGAGAAGAAACTGATACCTGAGCCTACTTTTGGGTCTGGTCAGGTGATGACACAATAATATGACATCATTGTCAGACTGACGCCTGCTCAACACTGACCAAACGCCGCCCTATTGCATTGTGGGAAATTTCTGCTTGGCTCACGTCCATCAATACACACAAAGAAATTTCTCCAGAATCAGTATTGACAGTGGATACAATTGAGAACACACTGGTTTTTCATTCTGAGTCGGGTGCAGGTGTGGAACTTCAGACACAGCCTGTGTTTGTGTTGTTCATTCAGTGATTTTTCTTACAATTCCCAATCACAGCTGCAGAAAGTGAGAGGACAAGCAGGGATGTTCAAGATGAACACCCAACGTGGGGCTTGAACCCACGACCCTGAGATTAAGAGTCTCATGCTCTACCGACTGAGCTAGTCAGGCTACGTCTGATTAGCTTCAATAGCATGAACTGTTCAGAGTGAGAGACGCTACAAGCTCTTCATCAGACTCACAGTCACATGAGCCATCACATGATTGATGAATGACCACAAACACCTTCATCTTTGACAAAGAAGTCAAATAAAAGGTGAACCACAGATGAGACACCAGTGGTGAAAACACTAAAGTGCTGTCAAGGAGAAACAGGATACGAGCAAACACACACACAAGTTACAGAGGGAGAACTCTCCCAGAGGGAACCACTCAAAGGAGAACCTAGAGATCATCAGGCTGGATGACCTCATCAACATGAGACAGGTGGATAGGAAACAAGCTCAGAGATGTCAGGAACATGAGATCCAAGTGGTGAGAGAGCAAGAACTGGTGAGGTTCCAGAACCAGGAGTGAGGTGGAGCCTGCATCACCTACTAGGAGCTTTTAGTCTAAGGTTCAACTTGGACTTGAATGATTTCTGGACAGACAACGTGCAGGGAGGGAATTTGGAGATGAAGAACAAGTTCCTCTCAGCTTTAATGGAGTTTTCAGGAGTCAAACAGACCCTCCGCTGATTGGTTGTCAGATGTGTTCTCATTGCACCACAGCCTCCAGGTTGAGGGTTCTGGTCCTAGTCAGACACATTGACTCTGATGCTGCTGAGCCTGAAGGGAGGATGAAGAAAGGAGTGTCTGAGAGAGCTTCACCAGACAAACTGTCCAGTTGAACAACAAACACTAGTCAGTAGGAATGTTGCTGCTGGGACCCTGATTCAAACCAGGGTTGCTGCAGCCACAACACAGAGGACTGACCACTAGAGGATCAGGGCCTCCTGGAGGCTGAGGTTGGAGCTGCTCTGTCTTTGTCTCACTGAGAGACAAAAGACAATTGGAGTCCACAAAGAAATCATTGAGAAATCAAGGAGAGATCAAAGAAAGAATTCTAAGATCAAAAACAGAACTCTGAGATCAAAGGTTGAAGTTCCCCAAGGTTCAGTTTTTGCTCAGACCCTCTTTAATATCTCTGTACTGCCACTTGTCGTCAGGAGACTCAGTATAAACCTCCACAGTCCTGCTGATGTCACTCAGCTGGACATCGCCATGTCTCCTGGTGACTCAGGACCAGTTGATGTCCATTAACCTGTCATGGAGGCAGAGAACAAAACTGAGGTCTTAATTAAAGCTGGAGGCAGTGTTGTTAGGGCCTGAGCCTCCTTCTGTCCACTGCAGCCCAGAAGCAGGAGTCGTCCTGAATCCAAGGATGTATTTTATGAGAGCGGTGGGACTTGTAGTTTAGGAGGTAGAAGCCTCAGTGTGACACCAAGTGAGAATCAGAGCTGAGCCTCTAAGAGCCCCTCCCCCGCTGCTCTCTGTCAGAGTGGAGAGGAGAGAGGATTTTTGGAGAGTTTGTTGTTTGAAAAAGGCTCATCAATCCCCAGATTGTGGTCAAAAGTTGAATGTAACATATTTTAGTAGGCATTTTTGTCAGGAATGTAGTGAAGTTATTTGGGATGTGGAGAGAGTTACAGTGTAGACGAGAGAAGCGTCAGTTTGAGGCTATGTGTGTCTGAGGAGACAGCCTCCCATTGGTTTACATTGTAGGGTGAAAAGTGGGTCCTGGACTTTGTCATGACTCAAACAATTTGTAGTTGGTTTCTGATGGTTTGGTTTGCTTGACCTTGCAAATCCATATTTTGGGTTCTGGCTTTTTCTGCTTTTCATTTTGTGTTTGTATTAAAGTGCTGTTGCTGAAAAAATAAATCCAGGGTTTAGTGACTAAAAAAAGGTCCAGAGGCCCACAACTAAATCTTCAAACCAATATTTCCATGATAAGGAAGCCTGACAAGGTCACCAAGAGATGGAAACAACTTGGAGGATAGAAAACTGTTTTAGTTTATTTGACAGCTGATTGAAGACGTGGGTCAAAACTGACCGTTAACATAGAGATGGGAACAGAAAGCTGACACAAGAGGAAGGTTCCAGCTCTGAAAAAGGAGTTTGATCAAAATGTTGAACTGCCAGTAGAAATGTCCTTTTGTATGTTGACCTTTGTTGACAGAAGTCACTTTAGCTTGGCAGTGAAAAGAATGGCTGCTAGCTTGACAAAGAACTGCACAAACCAGGTTCAAGCTGGACTTTGGACCCTGGTATCTGCAACAACTCCCATCAACTCCTAATCTAGCAGCTCTGCTGGGTCCAACTATTTTAAAGAACATTTGACAGACCTGTGGAGCAGTGAGGACACACATGAGTTGATCACATGATCCACTGAAGCGCCAGTTTACCTGCCACTGAGGTCACCAACATGAGCTGGCGTTGGGAATCTTGAACTGAACCTGGTATCACAGCGACCCCTACTGCTGCAAAATGGAACAGCAACACTGAACCAAGTACAGGATTGGAGGGAGACTGATGGTCGCTGTTTGGGTTTTAGAAGGACAAGGAGGGCGTGGCTTCAAGCTGGATTCTCAGAGACTATTTCCCCAACCTCTACATTGGCATCTACACTGTCATCCAGTCATGTGACTGAAGTCATCCAGTCATGTCAGTGATGTCACTCTGCAGGACTGTCACTGCCATCACATTCTAGAAAAGAATCCAGACTCCACATTTCTGGGGCAGTTTTGGTCTTTAAACACTTGACAGTTCCAGGAGATTTAGTCTGGCTCAAGATCTTCAGATCAACCCAGGACAGAAGGCTATGACTCCATTGGATTGTGTTGTTGGAGCATTCAGAGGTCTGGTGGATCTCAGTAGGAGCTGGATTTATCCACTGAATGATCCTGGTCAATGTGATCCTGCTCCTCCATCTCTCAGGCTGACAGAGCAGGAGGACCTGACTGAGAAGAAAGCTGCCCTTGAGCAGCTTCAGTCTCTGTGTGACAACACACAGGCAGAAAACCAGAATTTGAGGAAACAAGTTTCTACTCTTGAACGTGAGAATAAAAGAGCAATCCAGGAGCTACAGAACCTCACTGCTGTGGTGGCCAACCTCAAAACGGTCCAGGACAAGAACCAGACTCAGATAGAAGACCTGAACGCAACAGTCCACAGTCTTCAGTGTGAGGGGAGGAAGGTTGATGGAGAGAACAATGAGCTCAGAAAAGAGCTGACCCAGGTTCAGTCTCTGAGGGAGAGAGAACAGGTGGAGATGAAATGTCTTGAGGAAGACCTGACTGAGAAGAAAAGTGCACTTGATCAGCTTCAGTCTTTGTGTGACAAGAGATGGACAGAAAACCAGAATTTGTGGGGACAGGTTTCTAGTCTTGGACAAGAGAAGATTATTGCATATCAGCTGGTAGAGAACATGTCTGCCATGGTGGGCAACCTTGAATCTGTGAGGGAGGAGAACCAGGCTCAGATCAGAGACCTGAACACACAAGTCCACAATCTTCAGCTTGAGGTGAAGATGGTTTACAAGGAGAAGTGTGACCTCAAGTGTGAGCTCAACTCCATCCAGGCAGAGAAGAACAAAATGAGAGAAGAACGAACTGAGAAGAAGACGACTCTTGAACAGCTGAGGTTCCAGAGTGAGGAGAGAGAGGCAGAAAATGGATGTTTGAGGAGACGAGTTTCTACTGCATCTCAGGAGACAGAGACCTTCACTGCTGAGTTGGCCCACCTCGAATCAAGGAAGGACCAGGACCCCACAAAGACTGGCAGTCTGAACGGTGAAGTTCAGAGTCTTCTATGTGCAGTGAGAACACAAAAGAAGAAAAGGAGCAGTGCTCAGTGGGAAATCCTGGGAAATCTTCATGATTTAAAAAGCTGTTTGAAAGAGGAAAATCATGACCTTCAAGTGAAGGTCCAGCAAACTTCTGAAGAGCAAGCAGACTCTCCCCTACGTCCAGCCAGAGAAGAGCAAACAGACTCTCCCCTACGTCCAGCCAGAGAAGAGCAAACAGACTCTCCCCTACGTCCAGCCAGAAGAGAGCAAGCAGACTCTCCCCTACGTCCAGCCAGAGAAGAGCAAGCAGACTCTCCCCTACGTCCAGCCAGAGAAGAGCAAGCAGACTCTCCCCTACGTCCAGCCAGAGGAGAGCAAACAGACTCTCCCCTACGTCCAGCCAGAGAAGAGCAAGCAGACTCTCCCCTACGTCCAGCCAGAGAAGAGCAAACAGACTCTCCCCTACGTCCAGCCAGAGAAGAGCAAGCAGACTCTCCCCTACGTCCAGCCAGAGAAGAGCAAGCAGACTCTCCCCTACGTTCAGCCAGAGAAGAGCAAGCAGACTCTCCCCTACGTCCAGCCAGAGAAGAGCAAGCAGACTCTCCCCTACGTCCAGCCAGAGAAGAGCAAGCAGACTCTCCCCTACGTCCAGCCAGAGAAGAGCAAACAGACTCTCCCCTACGTCCAGCCAGAGGAGAGCAAGCAGACTCTCCCCTACGTCCAGCCAGAGAAGAGCAAACAGACTCTCCCCTACGTCCAGCCAGAGGAGAGCAAGCAGACTCTCCCCTACGTCCAGCCAGAGGAGAGCAAGCAGACGCTCTCATATGTTCTTCTGCAGAGGAGCTACGGGATTCTGCTGCATGTCCTGTGACTGAAGAGCAGAATGATGGGGGCACCCTGGAGACTGGACCTGCTCGGGGTCAAACCAGAGGTCTACTGAGCCGTGTGACATCTGGTGTAGAAGATGCTCTGTTCATGTTCATAGTTTTTTCTTTGTGTGCTTTTCCTCAACTTTGTTTTCTTTGTTTGTTATATATGATGATACCTTGATCACCACAGCAGTTGATCCCAGCTTGATCAGCTGTGTCCTTTGCAGTTTAAAGCACTTTAGTGACACCTGTGGGGTCCCTTATCCTCCCTGACCACAGGGATTCAGCCTCACTGAAGGAGAGGGAACCTTCCAGGTTGCAGCTCCTAGACTCTGGAATGCTCTCCCACTGGACATGAGGACGCTGAGGACACCTTTAGAAAGAAGCTAAAGACCCATTTGTTTATTAATATTGTTGTTCATGATGGAATCGTCCCTCTGTACCTGCCCACACAGGTCAAGAGGTCAAATGATTCCCTGTTTAAAACAGCTCTTCATCACATGGATGTGCATCCCAACAGTCAGAGCTCACCGATGCTGCTATTCCCTCCAGTGTGAGGCACTAGGAGTGACTGATGAGGGTCAGGGGGGTCAGGCTAGTCCAGATAGTGGGTCTGTATGAGGTTATTAGGGAGGGATAAGGTAGTGGCAGAGTTCAGGCTGTAGTTGTGCTCCAACAGTTGAGACAGGGCAGGACAAAAAATGACCTCCTGATGGCGTTAGGAGTGATTCTTACAAGAACCAATCAATAAAAGTGGGTGGTGACCTGCTCATGTGACGCTTGTGTTGATGATTACTGGGTCTCCTCCATGCTCATTTATCATGAATGAATCCCTCTGAGTAAAACACCTGATGACTCCTGAGTTGTTTCACAAAATGTGTGTGTGTGTGTGTGTGTGTGTGGGCAATATGTGTTATGGTTGTTATGGAGTTTATGGTTATTATCTCTGTTTCTTGTGTCTTTGTCTTTGTTGTCCTCCCCTTCGTCCGTCCTGGATTTTTGACCCTGGTTGCAGGAAGCCTGTGACCTCAACTCCTTTTTCTGTGTTGCTGAACGTAGAGCCTTGCTTCATTGTGCTCGCTAAAGTGTGATCCTCCCTGCTGATTCCTTATTTTGTTGACTAATTACCCACCAAAAATTCATACCTACTTGCTTTATTTGGCTGAAGTTTAAAAGACCATCATTCTGGTAGCAACAGTCTTTCTGCCTTGTAAACACGCTAAGCTAACGATGGCTTCTCCCTCTTGTTCTCCTCTCTCCTGCTCAGAGTGCCACATGTTTTGTTCCTCCTCTGCCTCCTTTAGTGATACTGATAAGTGTGTTAAATGTAGTTTTCTTGTTGTGTTGGAGGTGAGTGTATGCGATGTTGAATTGGACCTGCAGCGGCTCTGCACCAAAAGCTGCAAGAGCTAGCCAGCCCTCATTAGCTGGTGAAGACCACCTTAGCTTAGCTCCTAGCTTAGGCCCAACTAGCGCTTCCCCAGCAGCTCCCATGCATCTGGAAGAGCGCCAAGAAAAGTTGGGCCTAAGCTGGGATGTGCTTGCTCATGAAGAATTGTTGGGTGTAAATTCATTTAAGGAGTGTTGAACTGGACCTGTTCTACTTGTAAAGTGTAACTTTTGTTGTTATTTGGTACTTTACAGGGTGATGACTTGACTTCATTGCAGCTTTGACCTGAGCAGGTGTTCATTCACATCTCAGTAACAGGGTGACACTTTATCACACCAGTCGACAAACATAAGCATTCATTACCCAGCAGCTCCTCTGATCAACAGAACAAGTTAAAGTATTCTGGAGAATGAGGGCATGGATCCCTCTACCTCTCACATGCTAAGCGAGCGCTCTACCATTTGAGCTAATTCCCCTGTTAAGGAGCATAGCAGATAATGGAGGTTGACCTTTATGCATGGTTGAATGAGCGTCACCAGTTGAAGCTTCTCTGGTTGACCAATGTCATGGAGACCAAGGGTTCCATGACATCAATGATTAATTGAAGGCAGCATTTGTCTTGGTATTAACAGTTTATGTAAATTAGAGGCACACACACATGTTAATGGTCAGGTTTATTGAATCAGCAAACAAGTGAAACATTTTCTATGCCATGTGTTCCAGGGAGGGACCTGGGAAGCACAGGGGGACCGGCCATCCTGCCTGTGGAAAATGAAGACCCCAGTGTCAGTCAGTGGGAATCACTGTGCAAGAACTGGTATTTAGTGTTGATCTAGTTTGTCTCATGTAAATGTGGCAGTTTCAGTCGTCACGGTCAGTCCTCACCTCTTCCTGGTGGTTTCCTTAAAGGGGGTGGAGCCAAAAGGGGAGAGTGGCCCAAGGAAGCTCCTTAGGAGCTGTAGGTGCAAACCTTTGCTCCCAGATGGGGGAGGGGGTACAATCACAGGCAAGGTTCATTTGAATGATTATGCATGTGGATGTATTATTGAGTTGGTGTAGTAGTCTGGAATCATGTATATATTTAGTCAGGTTAAGTTGTTGAGATGGTGCTGGTTTGATGTAAATATTGATTGTAGAGCATGGTTGTGGTCTCACCTCCACTCTATGGGCCATCCATCGTCATCTTCTGCTTATTCCTTACTAGTAAGGGTCACGGGAGGGGGGGGGCTGGAGCCTATCCCAGCATCTACGGGCGAGAGGCGGTGTTCACCCTGGACAGGTCGCCAGTCCATCGCAGGGCCAACACACAGAGACAAACAACCATTCACACTCACACCTACGGTCAATTTAGAGTATCAATCAGCCAAGTCCCCTAATTGCATGTCTTTGGACAGTGGGAGGAAGCCGGAGTACCTGGAGAGAACCCACGCAGGAACAGGGAGAACATGCAAACTCCACACAGAAAGATCCCACGCCCGAACCCGGAACCTTCTTGCTGTGAGGGCACAGTGCTGACCACTGCACCACCGTGCAGCCCCGCTCGATGGGCTGGTCTGTCTAATTTCCTGCAGCCAGGAGGGAATTAAAGGCAGTCAGGGGTTTTTAATGTAAGTTGATGGTGTCTCATGCAATCTCTTTCAATACTCCAGTGGTGGTTTAAGTGAAGAAAAACATGGGTTAGTCAGTAGGACTCTGTGTGTGTGTGTATGTGTGTGTGTGTGTGTGTGTGTGTGTGTGTGTGTGTGTGTGTGTGTGTGTGTGTGTGTGTGTGTGTGTGTTTCCATGCAGACTTTCCCTTGTGACAACCGATTTGATTTGGAAACCATCTCATCTAAATCTCCTCTCCAAAAACCCTCTTCTGCAACTTTGTACCCAAGTTGTCTCCTCATCAGGCACCACAGTATCCAGTAGGTTTAGTTAAAACAGTCATCAGTGATTAATGTTCATGTTCAATGATGAGGTTTTGATTTATTCTTCTAGAATCATCTGAACAAACCCTCCTCAACACAGTGAAGCCTTCATCTGACAGGAGGAGTTTCTTTTCCCAGTGATTCCACTGACAGTGAAAAGCTTTGTTCATCAGACTGGTCTGATAGGATCAACTACTGGTTGCTCTGGAGTGGAAACAGCAACCTGTCAGGAAACATTAGTCAGATCAAAGCCAAGATTAAAGCAAGAGCCTCCAGGTCAAAGTCAGAATTGATGATGATGTCATCAGGGGGCTTTGATAGTGTATTTATTTGTACCTTGAATTCTGTCTTTGATCTCAGGAGGACATGAAAGAAACCCAATTGAGGAAAGCAAAGGAGAACATTCAGCTTCACTAGAAACACTTGAACTGTTGAACAGTAGAATTTGTTTGAAACAGTTTACAACACTGAGTGACAGGACTGAAGAGGGGAGAGTTTGGTATTTTCAGTTTAATTCTAACTTTAAACTGGGCATGAACATTTTTAGTCATTCATATTCTAACATACAGAGGAAGTCATGTCATTCCCTTTTTTTTAACCTGTCCTGTTCAGGAAATGGAAATGGAAATTTAGCTGCTATGTTGAATCAGAAAAACCTTTTGAAGTCTACTTTTGCTTCAGTCAGAAAGTGGACTGTTGTTAACTCTCACAATGGTTGGTGATTGTGGAGGAAGACAAAATCCTTATGAACCTCTTTTTAACAGACACACATTTCTAAAGACACTGGTTCATTTTATTTTTCTTCTTTTAGCTGAGGATGGTTTTGATCCATTGACCTCTGGGTTATGGGCCCAGCACGCTTCCTCTGCGCCACTCTGCTCTACCATTGACTGAACAGTCCTTGTTTTAGGACAGCATTCTCTGTCTTTGTCTCTGCCCTGCTCTCCTGCTCTCTTTCCCCTCATTTAGTCCTTGACATGATCCATGCTCTACAGCTCTGCGGGTGGAATGAAGACCTGCGTCTGCTCTGCCCGTGCCGTCCTTCGTCTCAACCTAAATTGTTTGACCCACCTTTATAATGATCGGACTCGCTCCCGCTGAGCGCGCCAGGCGCTGCAGACAACACAACCAAACTGGCCCCGATCAGGATTTGACAGGCTGAACTCGCGCCGAAATCTTTACAAAAAATCCATTTTTGTCACCCACGTGAAGACGGGTGGGAACATGCCCTAAAAACACCAAGAATAATATCCACCACCTTCTGAACGGGGCCTGGCCCGTCTCCTGCATCAGGGGCCGCCGCAGTCGCACATCAGCTGTTCAACAGCTTTTCGCCGCAACACTCAATGAGTCAAAGACATAGAAGCTCAAGCTGCTGTTGCGGAAGCCGTGATCGTATAGTGGTCAGTACTCTGTGTTGTGGCCGCAGCAACCCTGGTTCGAATCCGGGTCACGGAAGCATGAGATAAATTTCTTTGTGTGTAGTGATGGACACAAGCCAAGCAGAAATTTCCCACAATGCAATAGGGCAGTGTTTGGTCAGTGTTGAGCAGGCGTCAGTCTGACAATGATGTCATATTATTGTGTCATCACTTGACCAGACCCAAAAGTAGGCTCAGGTATCAGTTTCTTCTCAATGCTAACGTCTGCTAGCTTAGTCTGCTACTTTGATGGCTCTGCCTGCTCAAAGGTCCAGACCCCTGGATGTGGTGGTTCCTACCTGAACGTAGATTCTGTCAGCTCATGTTGTTAAATCAACTCACCAGGAACACCAGTAGATTTCAATGGACTGACAATGAGTCTCATTGAATGGTAAACATGTCAAATATGAAGTCATCACCTGAGGAGGTCTGCTGCTGGAATGAAGCTCCAGATATTCACAAGATATTCTAGATCTTAAAATAAAGCATTTTTATATTTGATTTATTGTTCATTAGCCTGCTTCACATTGTTTTATTTTCTGTGTTGTATATCAATAGAACTTTGATCCACAACCTCCACAAACACTCTTGTCCAACTTTTGTGCCCAAATTTTCTCCTCCTGAGGCACCAAATCAAGTCAAGTCATTTTTATTTGTTAGAACCAAATCACAACAAAAGTTATCTCATGACTCTTTACTAGTAGAGCAGGTCCAGCACCAAACTGCTTCAATGAACCTCCACCCAACAATTCTCCATCAGCAGGACATCCTGCAACAGTGGTGATGAAAACCTTCCTTTTAACAGGCAGGAACGTCGAGCAGATCCAGGATCAGTGGGGATGGCCTCCTGCTTTGACCGGTTGTATGTAAAGCTCCATCAGATTGGAACAACCTTTCCTCCTCACTTGGGTCTCTCTCTTCCTTTCTCATCTTCAAATCATCAAGCATTTTCAAACATCTGCTCTTGTTTCTGATGCACCTCCCCTTTTCTCTCCAGGATTCACTCTCTACTTGTTCTTGTTTGTTCTCTGTACTGTAAATATGTGGATATTTGTGTATGAATATGCATTGTGTACTTTAATGGTGCATGGAAGCAGTATTTATTTAGATGGGTGTTTAAATGTATGAGTATGTGAACACAGGCCCACTCTTATTCTGCAGTGGGATGTCTGATCATACTTTGTAGAATACTGGATGGTGGTTGGGGGGGGGGGGGGGGGCTTTGGGGAACATTGTTGGCCTGTACCTGGGTGTATGATGTGTGTGTCCTTGTGTTGAAAATAGAATCTACTTTTATTATTGTTGTATTGTTGGTCATTATTTGTCAGGACCCCCTCCAAAATGAGATGGTGCATCTCAAGGGGCTGCCCTTGAAATCAAGAATCAAGAATGAAGGTGTCTGCTGGTCTTGGTGGACCCTCTGCTTCTCCAGCTGAGTCAACAGATTCCTGTGTTGCCTGAGTCATTGTGTATCCTGGCTGCATTCAGCGCTTTCACCGCTGCAGCCCAGCGTGATTGCCAGTCAGGACAGGTGTTATTAACAATGGAAGAGGGGACAGTTTTGGCAGGACAAGTTGCTCCACATTCAGGAGATGGTGGGAAGTTTCAAAGCTGCCATAAATCTTGATAACAAACTCCTTCACTGTGTGGGAGGCTCAGAGTCCCTGGTTTGATTGCAGCTTTGACCTGAGCAGGTGTTCATTCACATCTCAGTAACAGGGGACACTTTATCACACCAGTGGACAAACATCAGCATTCATCACCCAGCAGCTCCTCTGATCAACAGAACAAGTTAAAGTATTCTGAGAATGAGGGCATCGATCCCTCTACCTCTCACATGCTAAGCTAGCACTCTACCATTGGAGCTAAGTCCCTGCTAATGTACAGTGACTTACAACACTGCGACAACAACAAAAAACACCCTCCACAAACACTCCTGTCCAACATTTGTGCCCAAATTTTCTCCTCATGAGGCATCAAATCACTACAAAAACTGCCATTAAGTTGATCTGGTTGGCACTGGTATTTGTTCTTGCTGCAGCTCAGGAGTGATTCAGGAGAAGAGGTTCAGAACAGCCAAGGTTGGGGACAGGAATTCTAAAATTTCCCCTGGAACCAAACAACTTTGGGAGGTAAAACCTCCAATCATAGCCACTCAGATGCAGCAGCAGAAGAAGCTGTCATCCACCCTGACAGTCAGAGCATCAAGTCAAGAAAACATCACCATCTTGGAGTTCCAAACCTCCACCTGTCAGATTCAGCTACTTCTTATTGTGGGACTTTAAACTTGAACACAATGGAATTTGGACAAGGAGTTTTCCTTCCAGTCCAAACATCATCGTCCAGCCTCCAACCAGAGGTCCCTCAGTTATCATGGAGCCACAGGTGGAGTCTGGATTCTTTTCTGGAATGAGACGGCAATGACAGTCCTGCCAAGTGACATCACTGACATGAATGGATGACTTCAGTCATGTGACTGGATGACTTCAGTCACGTGACTGGATGACATCACTGACATGACTGGATGACTTCGGTCATGTGACTGGATGACTTCAGTCATGTGACTGGATGACTTCGGTCATGTGACTGGATGACTTCGGTCATGTGACTGGATGACTTCAGTCACATGACTGGATGACTTCAGTCACATGACTGGATGACTTCAGTCACATGACTGGATGACAGTGTAGATTCCAATGTAGAGGTTGGGGAAATAGTCTCTGAGAATCCAGCTTGAAGCCACGCCCTCCTTGTCCTTCTAAAACCCAAACAGCGACCATCAGTCTCCCTCCAATCCTGTACTTGGTTCAATGTTGCTGTTCCATTTTGCAGCAGTAGGTGTCGCTGTGATACCAGGTTCAGTTCAAGATTCCCAACTCCAGCTCATGTTGGTGACATCAGTGGCAGGTAAAATGGCGCTTCAGTGGATCATGTGATCAACTCATGTGTGTCCTCACTGCTCCACAGGTCTGTCAAATGTTCTGTAAAATAGTTGGACCCAGCAGAGCTGCTAGATTAGGAGTTGATGGAGTCGTTGCAGATACCAGGGTCCAAAGTCCAGCTTGAACCTGGTTTGTGCAGTTCTTTGTCAAGCTAGCAGCCATTCTTTTCTTTTCACATGGCGGTGTCTCCTGATGACTCAGGACCAGTTGATGTCCATTTACCTGTCATGGTGACAGAGAACTTTCTCCAGCTCAACCAGGACAAAACTGAGGTCTTAATTAAAGCTGGTGGCGGCATTGTTAGGACCTGAGCCTCCGCCGTCCTCTGCAGCCGAGTAGCAGGTGTTGGCCACAGACAAACACAACTCCACTTTCAAAGCCTGTCAGAGACCTGCTGGAGGCTCCGCCGAGATTTGAACTCAGATTGCTGCATTCAAAGTCCAGAGTGCTAACCATTACACCATGGAACCTGTCCAAAGAAGACATGAGTGAGACAAATTATGGCACTAATCATGTTGGAGGGACCACAGTGGTCGTCTGGTTTTAATTTAACAAACAAATACGGTTGAAAACTTTGAGACAGAGACACAGGGCTCTTATTTGAAGGGCCATGGGATGGGAAATATCCCAGACCTCTGAGATCATAGCGCTCACTTTGATCTCAGGGTCCTGACTTTGGGGGTTCTTCCTTTGGTCTTCAAATACTCATGGATTTTATTGGCAGAACTTTCAACTTGCATGCAAAAAGAGAATCACAGTCAATGTAAACCCAGCAGACAGTGTTTATTTCTAATAAATCAGACAATCGCACAAATGAGAATGAAAGGAAAAAACAATAAAATGTTTAAAATCCTTTTCCACTCTAAAGCTTTTTAAAGTTCATTTGAAGGTTCAAAGGTGGAGGTGAGGAGGTCACCCTGATCCTCCCTGTCGTCACTGCCGGGATTCTTTCTTCTGGTGCTGTGGTTCTTCTGATGAAGGGGGCGTGATGTTTGCTGTCTCAGGCTCCACCAAATGTCCTCTTTAGGACGCCACAATGTGGCCTCTTCAGTGCTCCATCTTCCCTGCATCGGAGACACCAGGGTTCCTCCTGGTGCCGACCCCATCGTCCTTCTACCCAATGGTGCGGCCATGGATCCTCAGAGGAGGCTGGGATCCTTTTCTCATCAGAGCCACAGTTTTTCCTGGAGGGAACAACAGGAGCTTTGTTGTAATGTTTTGCTCGGTGTTTCCTGCTCAGAGCGTCAGGATCTGTGACGCCATCTTGTGGTAGTGCACATCTCCTGTTTCCTCACATCAAACCACACCTACTTCATAAAACAAGCCTGACCACTGAACTCCTTTCATGTCAACTGCATTTAACAACACAGAGGTGTTTTGTTCAATGCCTACTGGAGGTGAATCTCATCCATGATTGTCCGGACATTTTTTAGGTCTGACAGTTTCAGCATCTGAGGAGGAAGACGACAGCCTGTCTGAAACAGAGGTTTTCAAAGTGAAGTCCTCAGATAAATGAGCTCACTGATCCTGGATCAGATTTGTGTTGAAAGGATAAAAGCAACTGGACTTGCTTGAATGTTTTGAAGAGGCTTCATCATCCATGTACTTCTTATCTTGTAGTAACTGCAGTACTTCAAAAAATTAGGGTTATGAATTGACTTCATTGCAGCTTTGACCTGAGCAGGTGTTCACTCAGGACCAGCTGGTCCAGAGAGGTCCAGGCACCTGGAGCCACTGGATCAGTTTGATCTTTGAGCAGCACAAAGTAGTTTGACACAGGAAGAAGGTCGTCTGGAGAGAAGAGAGGAAGAGAAATCCGTCTCCCTTCTCCTCAACGGACGAACACAGGAGAGGACGGACATCAGATGGACAGAGAGCAACACTGCTGGACTCTCACAGCTGAGAGGGCGTCCAGCTGCAGCCAGGAGACAAACAGGGACGCTGCTTGAGGACATCATCCAGGAGGCTCTCCATGGTGTGGAGCTGGGGTCTCAGACTGGAAGCTCTGGCTGCTGAGTTGTCCAACCAGCCGTCACATCACCTCCTGAGCTCTCAGCCTCCTCTTGACCAGGTTCTGGATGCTGACTCAGCAGGACACAGGAAAGTAATCAATGTTGAAGGAATTCCAAAGCGTCCATCAACCTGCAGGACAAACTCCTTCACTGTGTGGGAGGTTCAGAGTCCCTGGTTTGATTGCAGCTTTGACCTGAGCAGGTGTTCATCCTCATCTCAGTAACAGGGGACACTTTATCACAGTAGTGGACAAACATCAGCATTCATCACCCAGCAGCTCCTCTGATCAACAGACCAAGCTGAAGTATTCTGAGAAGGAGGGCATGGATCCCTCTACCTCTCACATGCTAAGCTAACACTCTACCATTGGAGCTAAGTCCCTGCTGAGGAGCAGCAGATGGTGGAGGTTGACCTTTAGGCTGCTGAGAATTCAACAACTGAAACATTTTAGGAATTCCCTCATCTTGTTAGAAATGATTTGAGAGAAGAAAACCTTGAAACGTGATGATGTTATTATTTATGTCTTTAATGCACCCAAACCTTTATTTTTCTGGGGTTTTGAGAGGTTCTGGGTCATGAATCAAAATTTAAATGGACACAAATGTCCTGCAGGGTCACTGGGGCCGCACGTTTCATGTTCTCAACAGATTAGAACTGTAGAGTGTGTGTGGTGTGTTTGTCAGGAGCTTTCAAGAACAAAGTTGTTGACACACAAAAGAAAGAAACATGTCAAAGTTTGTTCATTCTCATGAGTTCAACTGAAAATTAGTTGCAGAGTGACGACAAAAATGGAGAAATCCTCCTCTTCACTACTCAGTCAAAACACCTCACACACACACACACACACACACACACACAAATAGTTTGTGTCTGTGAGAAGATTAAAAAACCTACTATGCTTCAATAAATATAAATTGTTGAGTATCAGTCCTCTACTAAGTGTGAGTGTAGTTGTTGTGGCTGAGTGGTGAAGGCGATGGACTAGAAATCCATTGGCGTCTCCCTGCTCAGGTTCCAGTCCTGCCAACAACGTTAAACTGCTGTTCCAGAGGAGACAACACCTGCTCCTACTGTAGGTCCATGTGTCAAAGGTTTTCTTTCAAGGGCTGCAGCAGCTGATGATGAGGGAGAGAGAGAGGATTGGTAGCATGTTGTCTTGTCTCCACCATTCTGGTGTTGACCAGATACTCCAGTGGAGGTGAAGCTGATGGGAAGGTTCCAAGTGGGACGGTTCCATGTTCTACCAGTCTCATCTAGAACTGAGGGGGAGCTTAGGGTTAAGTAGGAATTGGTTTGGTTTAGTCCCTGGGAATGTCAGTTGGTGTGTGTGTGTGTGTGTGTGTGTGTGTGTGTGTGTGTGTGTGTGTGTGTGTGTGTGTGTACATGCAGACTTTCCCTTGTGACAGCTGATTTGGTTTGGAATCCATCTTAGTCAGGACATTTGGAGAAAATTCTATCATGTCGTTGGAGTTATTTTGATTTACAACACTGCAAATAAAATCATCTCCCCTCCAAAAACCCTCCTCTCCAACTTTGTACTCAAGTTGTCTCCTCATCAGGCACCACAGGATCCAGCAGGTTCAGTTAAAACAGTCATTAGAGATTGAAAAAATGTCCATCAAACACAAAATAAGGCTTCAAATAGGTTTCCAATTTTATTTGATGTTGACCCATTTCGTCCATTTAACATCAGGACTGCTCCCAGATCAGCTCCATGACCTCATCCCTGCACCAGAGTACCGCCCAAGTTCATCAAGGACAGCAAACATGAGCAGGTCTAGATTCACCTCCATCTTTGGAGGCTGTTGAATTTCCTCCTGAGGACCGTCAGGCTGTTTCCTTACTTTGCTGTGACCCAACAGCAGACAGCAACAAGGACTGTGGTGCACTTGGTCATTGGATGCACTGAAGTCACGTGACTGAAGTCATCCAGTCATGTGACTGAAGTCATCCAGTCATGTGACTGAAGTCATCCTGTCATGTCAGTGATGTCACTCTGCAGGACTGTCACTGCCGTCTCATTCTAAAAAAGAATCCAGACTCCACCTGTGGCTCCATGATAACTGATGGACCTCTGGTTGGAGGCTGGACGATGATGTTTGGTCTGGGGGGGTTAAGATGGTGGGGCTGTTTCAGTTCTAGTGCTGAAGGCTTTCACCATGACAGTCAGACTCTCCTCTGTCCTTCATGGTCCCTCAAATGTGCAGTGTGGACCTCACACACTGAATTTAGCCTGAAAACTCTTCATGAACAGCAGGAGACTCAGAGTCTCTGTGGCGCTCGGCTGTTAACAGAGAGGCTGGTGGTTGGAGCCCCCCAGGGACCAGGACCAGGCTCTACTGGTGCTGAGGACTCTGTTGATCAGCTGCTGAGTTGCTACTTGATGTCAACATTGGTCTGTTTCATCCTGAGTAGTTTGATCCTAGCAGAGTCGCTGCATCGATGATCTGAATGTGGACGGACAGACTGACCCTCCACAGCAGACGCCTGTCACAGATCTCTGGATGAGACACTTTGAGGTAAAGCCAGGTTCTGCCAGTCCCACTCACATGTTTCAATCACATGTTCAGAGATGGGTTTGTTGTTCCTGAATCCATTTCTTATTTTCTGATCACCTTGTGGATTGTTCATCATTCTCCTCATCACCATACTTTAGGTTGCAGTACGAACACCTGAGTTAGTCTGGGGTTGCAGGAATCATACAGCATCCAAATAATAGCAGGCTGAAACATTTATTTAAAAGAGATTAACATGGTTACACACACACACACACACACACACACACACACACACACACACACACACACACACGTTTCCAGTCATGTCATTGTGGGTTCATTTCATCAAGGCTCTCAAACGGGGGAGGGTAACTTCACACACTCGTACGTTTCAGGTCTGACCTGAGTGGGGTCCTTCCACGTGGTTCTGACTCAAGGTGTTTCTATGACACTGTGGCAACACCTGGCATCAGCTCAACTTTGACTTTTACACTTCTAACTGTACGCTGTGTGAGCTGTTCCATGTTTTAAAGCCATATTTCCAGTGTGGCCCACTGCAAATCTTTGGAATGGCTCATGCCAGTTGCTGACGCCTCAGAACGACTGTGCTGTGATCTCAGTTTGAAGTTCTGTGCCATTGGAGAACCTGTCTTACCACGAGGTCACCTTATTAGCCTGTGAATGTCTCCACCTACAGCGATGACTTCTGTCAGCTCCAAGTGTCTTCTTGTCTGGCATCTGAATTTCAGGTGAGAGACCCTCTGACTCCTGCAGCAGCAGTAGAGACAGAGGAGCCCTGAAGCTCAGAGGTTCCATGAGGGATCAAAGCCAGACGAGACGGCCACAAAGGTAACAGGACATTGTGGACTCAGTCGTCACCACTAATCTGTGTTGACAGTATTTAATGACATTCTGCTGCCAAAAACAGATCATGATTCCATACATTTGAGAGGCCTCACAGTTCAGGTTTCAGGTCTGTATCCACTGTAGAGGCCAATGAGAGCAAAAGAGCAACAGGGTCAAAGGTCAACAGGCCTCGTGTCTCAGCCAGGCCTCAAAGGGTTAAGTGAGCCTTTTGGAGCTCCTTTGAAAAAAGGCCTGACACCAATCTTGTTCAGGACCAACATGAAGAAGGATCTTTGGAACATTTTCACATCTTTAAGACGGCCTTGACTCCTTTTTATAGCAGGAGTCACTGAACAGCACAAAGCTGCTATTGCAGCCATCAGGCCTCATTTCTGATCAGTTATTATTGTTGAAACAAAGCTGAATATCAATTATTGATTTTTATTGTCATCATTTTGAACACCTGATGAGAGAAACACAATAAAAACATTTGAAAAGGAAGGATCAGAGTGTTGTTGTACTGCAATACTACAGTACAGCATCAGAGACACTCAGTTATTGATTGCCTGAATGATTGATTTACCCAGAAGAGGAACAGCTTTGTTGGAGCAGTAAAAATACACACATCAGAACGACAAAGTTACATTGGAAAAGAAACTACATGACATTACCAGCACAACATCTGAAGAACAGTTAGGATCAATTTAACTGGCCAGATAGTTAGGATTTCTTTAATGATATCCTTGATGAACCCAGACATCAGAGTGGTTTGTTCCCCTCAATCATAAATCTGTAAATACAGCGTGAAGTGATGGAACTAAAAGGCCACCTCTGAGTGCAGGAGTGAGCCTCTGAGACGGATGTGACGTCAGCAGACCGCCATCAGTTTGAGTCATTGTTTATATTCTTAATGCTGATTGGTCGATCTATAATGGTGACAAATGGACTTTGTAGGTAGAATAAACATCCAGAAATTAAATGAATTTGTAGATTGTCTTATTAATCAAAAGATGAAGTATTAAAAATATTTGTTTTTTTTCCTCGGAGTGAGCGACAACTACCGGATTTTCTCACAGAAGACAAACCAAACAAACAAACCAACCAAAGATTAAACACAAGAACTGAGCGAAGATTATGAAAACAAAATGCATATTTCTCTCTAGAAATGTCATCAGAATGCTTTATTAAATCAAAATTATCTTGGAAGAAGGCACTTTCCTCCGAAAATGACAGGAGCGGCGGCCATGTTTTTGTTTTGAGAGGCCCGCATGAAAGAGTCACATGAGGGAAGGGGGTATGGGGTCATGGGGGGGGGGGGGGGGGGGGCGATCCCAGGTGACATTGTTCAAGAGGCAGGGTTCACCCTGGACAGGTCACCAGTCCATCAGGAGAAATGAGGTGGTCGGTATCATGCAACCTAAACTAAAACATTAGTCAGGTCAAATTCAGATTAAAGCAAGAGTCTCCAGATCAAAGTCAGAATTCCTGATGATGTCATCAGGGCTTTGACAGTAGCTAGAATTCTGTCTTTGATCTCAGGAGGACATGAAAGAAACACAATTGAGGAAAGTAGAAGAGAGCATGGCAGCATGATGGTGCAGTGGTGAGCACTGTGGCCTCACAGCAAGAAGGTTCTGGTTTGAGTCCAGGCTCGGGTGGGGAATCTTTCTGTGTAGAGCCTGCATGTTCTCCCCATGAATGCGTGGGTTCTCTCTGGTACTCCGGCTCCTTCCCACTGTCCAAAGACATGTAATTGGGGACGAGGCTGATTGGACACTCTAAATTGACCGTAGGTATGAATGTGAGTGTGAATGGTTGTTCGTCTCTGAGTGCTGACCCTGTGATGGACTGGTGACCTGTCCAGGGTGAACCCCGCCTCTGGCCCGTAGATGCTGGGATAGGCTCCACCCCCCCTCCACCATCAATGTAGGTCTTTTGTTAATTGCATGCCACATGAAATTATTGTTGGTCAGTTTTCTAGCGACTGTCTCACAGTGGCAAGACAAGAACACTTCTACTTTTGATGTTGACAGTTTGTTCAACACTAAACTTCATCCAGTTCCATGTTGTCAAACACTGGAACCTCCACAGCACCTGAACAGGGACTTGAACCCTGGACCCTCAGATTAAAAGTCTGATGCTCTACCGTCTGAGCTCCTCAGGCTCTTTCTACAGCATTGAGACAGGAACAGAAACACCCGTGAAGGTCAAACTGATGCTTTCTTGACTTGTTCAGTCCTCCATGTTGAAGTCCACCATGCTTTTGATTGGCTCTGATTCTCTGTGGCAAAATCCAACAAGAGGCTCCAAAAATGTCCTGAATGTCACAAGAATGCACAGGACAAGATGTTAGTTTCCTTCATGTCTGCAGTTCCTCCACTGGAAAGTAAAGTCAATGCTGCTCCTCTGCTGAAACCTGGGATCGGACCAGGGACCTTTAGATCTTCAGTCTAAGGCTCTCCCAACTGAGCTGGTTCAGTTCTGAGTGAGGGCCCTGCTTCTCTCATTTATAATCTCTTCCACTCTCACTGGACCTTAGAGAGGATTGGAGCTTCTGAAGTCCTGACACATTGAACAGTTCTCCAGGACCATTTTTGATGAAGGTCTGGATCACACCAGCCTTTTTTGTTTGTCTTCTTGCACCACCGTGCCGCCCCTACTAGTCGTCTACATATCAGTGTTCTCAGTATTGCACGAACATTCACATCAGTATTGTGCTAATATTTTATTTCCTGGCTCTTCAATCCTCCTATTATGAAGTTGATTGCTTCAGCGACCAGGAGACGTTATCATTGGCAGCTAGTTTACTATTATTGCTGCTGCTGTTGTTGGTTGTGTGTCTGTCTTCCATCCCCCTGTCCCTCTGTCTTTCTCTCTGCTTGTCTTTCACCCTCATCTTGTTCCCATCTTTTTGTCATTCTCTCCCTCCTTTCTCTCTGTCTTTTGTCTTTTCTTCTCTTTGTTTGTCTTCTGCTGTCTGTCCTGTCCTGCTCTCTTTCAACAACCAACCAGTCAAAGCAGATGTCCGGTGAAAAAAATATGATAAAAGAACTCTTGGTTTGATTTGGCTTGAGACATGAAGAAGACAGGATTGTTTTCCTTTCATTTTAGAAGCTTTTCCAGATTCATGAAAAGATCATCAATCAGAGCAGTATTTCAGACAGACTTCTGGTCCGTGAGGACGAGGAATCCAGCACAGATCCACAGAACTCCAACTGCCATCTTTGATGGTTCCTTTACAGTCTGTAGGGTGGAGAAATCCTCCTGAGTCTGGCTTGGAATGTTTGTCTGTGGATGTGTTGGCCCTGTGATGGACTGGTGACCTGTCCAGGGTGAACACGGCCTGTCGCCCAAAAGCTGCTGGGATAGGCTCCACCCCCTCCATGACCCTGAACAGGATAAGCAGAAGACAATGGACAGAAGTCCTGACACATTGAACAGTTCTCCAGGACCATTTTTGATGAAGGTCTGGATCACACCAGCCTTTTTTGTTTGTCTTCTTCCAGTGTCCTCAACATTGTGTGAGCCAATAATTCCACATCTGTACCAGACACACCTCTGGTTGGTGGGTTGATGGATCTTTCTGTTCTAACAGTGTCTTTTATCTTGCTTTTATCTTTTCTATCTTTTCTTTGTATCTGCATTCTGTGGTGCACGGTGGCTCTGGAAGAGCGCTCTAACTATTGTCACTGTACCCCCCCCCCCCCCCCCGTACAACGAAAATAAAAGATTCTGATTCCGATTCTGACACACACACACACACACACACACACACACACACACACACACGTGTATCAACATGATGTTCCGAATGTTTCACTGTCTGTGGTTGTCCAGCTCTCCTTGCCTCTTCACTGTCATTGTCAGAACTCGGAGCAGTCTTCCTCTCCAGGTGATGTCTCTGAGTGATGATGATTGCTGTCTGTTCAACCAGCTTCATTTGTTGATATCTGAGAAGGACTGAAGACAGCAAAGTGTGCTGATTGGCCAACAACCCCTCACAGGTCAAAGGTCACTGCTCTGAGGCGGACCAGTTTACTGTAACAGTGGTGGCACCATCCACTGCTGGCGCTCTCTTCAGTGCTTCTTGTTTCTGCCCTTTGTGTGTGAGCTCCTAGAGCAGCTGGTCCGGCTCACCCCCCCCCCCTTTTCTTTTCTATTCCTCTAATTTATTTTTTGATTTTCTATTTTTGTAATTCATCATCGATCTCGGCTCACGGTCGCTACACTCTTGACCTCCTGTGAGCCTTGAAGAGAGAGAAGCCACCTTTGTGTCGGAGAAGAGCAGCTTAGTCCAGGCAGCCAGCAGCCTGAGACCAGAGGGTAGCCAATCAACGCGCTTCCCTTCTTCATCGAGCGAATCTCAGCGGGAGCCACGGTCGACGAGGTGGAGGCTTTGGAGGCCGTCCTCCCACCAGTTCGTTGGAGAGGCGTCGTACATCGATGGGAGAATCCAGCTGAGAATGTAAGCCGGTTACGTTGGTTTTCACCGATTCAGGCCTGGACTCCTGTCTCGCTGCCAAACTCCGCCTGACTCCGTAGAGCTGGTCAGCCTCCACTCAGTCCTCTTCATTTGGTTGGAGGTCACCATCGTTCATCCTACACACCTTTCCACCTGCCTCTTAGCCGTCTACTTGAAGCTCAGATAAATCCAGGCTAATTCATACCTGCTACTCAATATAGGCCTTAATTACTCTGCTGGAATTATCACTCTGTCTTAAGGGTTTTCTTCATTGTATTAAATCCTCTTTAATTTCCAAGAAGTCTTCCAACTCATTCATTCATGCAAGCCACTGATCCACAAGACCTCATTGATGAGCTTCAACCTGAGACTGATTGTTTCTCGTTGGACGAGACACCCATTCAATGAGACTCATTGTCAGTCCATTGAAATCTACTGGTGTTCCTGGTGAGTTGATTTAACAACATGAGCTGACAGAATCAACGTTCAGGTAGGAACCACCACATCCAGGGGTCTGGACCTTTGAGCAGGCAGAGCCATCAAAGTAGCAGACTAAGCTAGCAGACATTAGCATTGAGAAGAAACTGATACCTGAGCCTACTTTTGGGTCTGGACCTTTGAGCAGGCAGAGCCATCAAAGCAGCAGACTAAGCTAGCAGACGTTAGCATTGAGAAGAAACTGATACCTGAGCCTACTTTTGGGTCTGGTCAGGTGATGACACAATAATATGACATCATTGTCAGACTGACGCCTGCTCAACACTGACCAAACGCCGCCCTATTGCATTGTGAGAAATTTCTGCTTGGCTCGCGTACATCAAAACACACAAAGAAATTTCTCCAGAATCAGGATTGACAGTGGATACAATTGATTCCACACTGGTTTTTCCATTCTGAGTCGGGTGCAGGTGTGGAATTTCAGACACAGTCTGTGCTTGTGTTGTTTATTCAGTGATTTTTCTTACAATTCCCAATCAAAGCCCCACATTGCTAATGAACTCAAAATGATGCTAACAGTAATGTAGTGATAGTTGCTAATAAACTAAGTGATGCTTACAGTAATGTAGTAAGTGTTTCGAACTACCTCAAAGTGATGCTGACAGTCATGTAGTAAGAGTTGCTACGAACCTCAAAATAATGCGACAGTGATGTTGGAAGAATTGCTAATGATCTCAAAATGATGCGACAGTGATTTAGTAAGAATTGCTAACGAACTCAAAATGACGCTAACAGTAATGGAATGAAAGTTTCGAACAACCTCAAAGTGATGCTGACAGTGATGTCGTCAGAATTGAGAGTCGGGGTTTTCCAAGTTGATCTCCTCCCACGCATGAATTCTCTGGTATCCTTCCACTTACTGCGAAGACGAGCCGTGGATGTATTGTCCTGAGCCCAGGGCTTGTCAGATACCATGACCCTCAACTAAATGTGGCAGAAACCCTGCCCTCTTCATTTAGGGTTGGAAGGTGTGAGAGATACTGGGAGCTCATCGAGGCTACGTCCTCCGCGGTCTCCTCAGGCTGGCCAGCAAAAGAGGAGACCACCAACTGGACGGGACAGGCGGTCACCGTTGTTGTTGCCGCCGTCGTCGGCCTTTCTTTCTTTCTTTCGTTTTTTTCACACGATCACAGGGGAGAGCGCGGACGCAGTCCCCCACTGTCAGAAATTATGCAGTTGAGACTCCCACATTTGGGGAATTCACCAGGGTCAGCACAGCCCCAGTGCAATGGCTGAGCCTCACCCGGGGAGAACCACCTTGCTGATCATGGTATCTCCCCTGCCAGGTAAGTATGACTCGCTGAGCTTAGGAACAGACATGAGCTCCAGGGACACAGCCTTCTGACTGACAGGCAGGGAGGCCGACACAGCGCCTGATCTTTCCTACCTTGTGCCAATCTGCCGCGTGCGCAGCCCCCTTTGTTTCTCACAACGATGCCGGATGTCGGATATCCCAAGCCCGGGAAGCTCGACCGATGCCGTTTTCAAGGCTCACCTTCTCGCTGGGGGCACCAGCGTGGCCTCTAACCGCACGCATCGTGCCCCGCAGTAAAAAAAACAATCTCCGTCCGCTTTCACCCTTGGATGGAGCGTCGCAACCATGAGAGCTGTCAACGCAAGCGGCCCAATTCCGAAAGACTGAAGGCAGCAAGCTGGGGTTTCACATTTCAACATCAAGTTCACAACCCATCTCTGGGCAAAACACGCACATTGAAGGTTCAGGTCTTTCAGAGTGCATTCCAAAGCCTTTTGGGAAAGGCTCCGAGAGCAGTGCCGTCAGCGGACCTCCATCCTTATCTGGAGTGCAAACGGAGCCACAACTTGACGCCCAGCGGCAGCGCGGGCGGAAATCCAGCCCCGGCCTCATGTGCAGCACTCGAGAGTTGGCCTGAAGAGCACGGGATTTGCTCCTGACAAAAGGGGAGGGGCCCGCACTGTTCCTGGAAGGCCATTGCGGCCGCAGGCTGAGGAAAAGCTGCAGTGCAGGAGGAGAACCCTGGTCCGGCTTTGGGTGGAGCAGGTGAGCGAGTGCCTGGCGGAGGCTTGTTTTATTTCCGACGAGAAATGCGGGGCATTGCACCACTCCTGGAAACACTGCAATACCAGGTTGATGCGTGGAAAGGACGGAGCAAGCTCCCGTTCCATCTCCCTGTTCCAAAAAGCAATTTAATATATGGTTCCCGGATAGGGAACGTACCAGATATTAAACTGATAAGAACAGATACTACACTTGATCTTAGCCAAAAGGCCGAGAAGCGATGCCTGTCAGCCACCCGACGTGAGAGCCAGCACCCCCGGTACAGCCAATCCCGGCCGCGGCTGTGGGCAGGAACTGCAACATTTTGGGTGGCGACACAAAATGCAGTGCCATAAACACTACATCTTGCACACTGGTTGTCCCCACTGCTATCCAAAGCAAAGGCAATCGGTGCCTTCACCCCGCTATGCTTGTGGGGCGACTCAAAGTAAAACAAAGCGGTGTTCAAAGCCACAAGCCAGCGACTCATCCTGGAGTCGGGGTTTTCCAAGTTGATCTCCTCCCACGCATGAATTCTCTGGTATCATTCCACTTACTGCGAAGACGAGCCGTGGATGTATTGTCCTGAGCCCAGGGCTTGTCGGATACCATGACCCTCAACTAAATGTGGCAGAAACCCTGCCCTCTTCATTTAGGGCTGGAAGGTGTGAGAGATACTGGGAGCTCATCGAGGCTACGTCCTCCGCGGTCTCCTCAGGCTGGCCAGCACAAGAGGAGACCGCCAACTGGCCGGGACAGGCGGTCACCGTTGTTGTTGTTGCCGCCGTGGTCGGCCTTTCTTTCTTTCTTTCCTTTTTTCACACGATCACAGGGGAGAGCACGGACGCAGTCCCCCACTGTCAGAAATTATGCAGTTGAGATTCCCACATTTGGGGAATTCACCAGGGTATCCAAAGCCCGGGAAGCTCGGCCGATGCCGTTTTCAAGGCTCACCTTCTCGCTCGGTGAACCAGCGTGGCCTCGAACCGCATTAGAATTGCTAATGAACTCAAAATGATGCTAAAAGCAATGTTGTGAAAGTTTCGAATAACCTCAAAGTAATGCTGACAGTCATGTAGTAAGAGTTTCTTTGAACTTCAAAATAATGCGACAATGATGTCGGAAGAATTGCTAATAATCTCAAAATAATGCGACAGTGATGTCGGAAGAATTGCTAATAAACTCAAAATGATGCTGACGGTAATTTTGGAAAAGTTGAAACTAACCTCAAATTGATAATACAGTGATGTCGTAAGAATTGCTAATAAACTCAAAATGATGCTAACAGTAATGTAGTGATAGTTGCTAATAAACTCAGTGATGCTTACAGTAATGTAGTAAGTGTTGCTACTAACCTCAAAATAATGCAACAGTAATGTAGTAAGAATTGCTAATGAACTCAAAATGATGCTGACAGTAATCTAGTAAAAGTTGCTACGAACCTCAAAATATTGCAACAGTGATGTCGGAAGAATTGCTAATAAACTCAAAATGATGCTAACAGTGATGTAGTGATAGTTGTTAATAAACTCAGTGAAGCTTAAAGTAATGTAGTAAGTGTTTTTAACAACCTCAAAGTGATTCTGACAGTCATGTAGTAAGAGTTAAAAACGAACCTTAAAATAATGCTAACAGTAATTTAGTAAGAGCTGCTAATAACCTCAAAATAATGCGACAGTAATGTAGGAAGAATTGTTAATGAAATAAAAAATGATGCTAACATTAATGTAGTGATAGTTGCTTATAAACTAAAAGTGATGCTTAAAGTAATGTAGTAAGTGTTTTGAACAACCTCAAAATAATGCGACAGTGATGTCAGAAGAATTGGTAATAACCTCAAAATGATGCTGAAAGTGATGTGGTCAGAATTGCTAATGAACTCAAGATGATGCTAACAGTAATGTAGTGATAGTTGCTAATAAACTCATTGGTGCTTAAAGTAATGTAGTAAGAGTTTTTAACAACCTCAAAGTGATGCTGACAGTCATGTAGTAAGAGTTGCTACGAAACTCAAAATAATGCGACAGTGATGTAGTAAAAGTTGCTACGAACCTCAAAAAAATGCGACAGTGATGTCGGAAGAATTGATAATGATCTCAAAATTATGCGACAGTGATGTCGTAAGAATTGCAAATAAACTCAAAATGATACTAACAGTAATGTAGTGAAAGTTTCGAATAACCTCAAAGTGATGCTGACAGTCATGTGGTTAGAGCTGCGAGTAACCTAAAATTGATGATGACAGTGATGTCGTAAGAATTGCTATTGAACTCAAAACGATGCTAACAGTCACGTGGTGAGAGATGCTAATAAACTCAGTGATGCTGACAGTAATGTAGTAATAGTTGCTAATAACCTCAAAATGATGCGACAGTGATGTCGTAAGAATTTCTACTGAACTCAAAATGATGCGACAGTGATGTCGTAAGAATTGCTAATGAACTCAAAATGATGCGACAGTGATGTCAGAAGAATTGCAAATGAACTCAAAATGATGCTGACGGTCATGAAGTGAGAGTTGCTACTATCCTCAAAATGATGCTACAGTGGTGTAGGAAGAGTTGCTACGAACCTTAAAATAATGCGACAGTGATGTTCTAAGAATTTCAAATGAACTCAAAATGATGCTGACGGTAATCTAGTAAGAGTTGCTAAAAAACTCAAAATAATGCGAAAGTGATGTCGTAAGAATTGCTAATAAACTCAAAATAATACTGACATTATTATAGTAATAGTTGCTACGAACCTCAAAATGATGCTACAGTGATGTAGGAAGAATTGTTAATGAATTAAAGAATGATGCTGATGGTAATGTTGTGAGAGTTGCGAAAAACCTCAATATGATGATTACAATAATGTCGTACGAATTCCAAATGAACTCAAAATGATGCTACCGTGATGTTCTAAGGATTGCTAATAAACTCAAAATGATGCTAACAGTAATGTAGTGATAGTTGCGAACAAACTCAAAGTGATGCTGACAGTAATGTAGTGAAAGTTTCGAATAACCTTAAAGTGATGCTGACAGTCTTGTAGTAATATTTGCTACGAACCTCAAAATGATGCTACAGTGATGTAATTAAAGTTACTAATGATCTCAAAATGTTGCTGAGAGTGATGTCGTAAGATTTGCTAATAACCTCAAAAAATGCTACAGTGATGTAGGAAGAGTTGCTAACGACCTCAAAAACAATGCTACAGGGATGTAGGAAGAGTTGCTAATAACCTCAAAATAATGCGACAGAGATGTCGTAAGAATTGCTAATGAAATCAAAATAATGCTAACAGTAATGCAGTGAAAGATTCGAATAACCTCAATGATAATAATGAACTCAAAATGATGCTGACAGTGATGTAATGAGAGTATCTACTAATTTCAAAAAGATGCGAAAGTGATGTCATGAGAGTTGCTTCTAACCTAATAAATGATGCGAAAGTGATGTGGTGAGAGTTGCTTAAAACCTTAAAATGATGCTGACAGTCATGTAGTGAGAGTTGCTACTATCCTCCAAATGATGCTACAGTGATGTAGTGAGAGTTGCTTAAAATCTCAAAATAATGCGACAGTGATGTGGTGAGATTTGCTTCTGTCACGACCCGGCTCAGAAATCGTGACATCGAAGGAGGGAGACGCAGACTAAACGTGACACACAACTAATAATTTATTATTAGTAAGGCAAAATCAACACAAGGCAAACCATAACGTACAGTGGAGTGTGGTTATCAGTCGTGTCAGTGGTGAGTGTGAGTGTGTGCATGAGTGTACAGGGGGTGTATGTGTGCGGTGTGATGGATGCAGAGAACTAAACAAGACATAACTCAAGAAACACAACCATCGCTCCGACGTGGGCCAGGAGGAGTGAGCGAGAGACAACCGGCCAGGTTGGTCGCCTGCTTTATAGCTGGGAGACGCCGGGCCCAGGTGCTCCCAATTAGTCAGCAGCTCCGCCCCATGAAGCTCGAACCTGAGAAGGGAAGGAAGTCAAAAATAATGCAACGCCCCCATGCCCGTGACCATGGGGACGTGACACTACGAACCTCAATATGATGCTCCAGTAATGTAGTGAGAGTTGCTACTAATCTAAGAAATGATGCTCCAGTGATGTAAAAAGAATTGCTACAAACCTAAGAAATGATGCTACAGTGATTTAGTGAGAGTTGCTTAAAACCTCAAAATGATGCTGACAGTGATGTAGTGAGAGTTGCTTAAAACCTCAAAATGATGCTCCAGTAATGTAGTGAGAGTTGCTACTAATCTAAGAAATGATGCTCCAGTGATGTAATAAGAATTGCTACAAACCTAAGAAATGATGCTACAGTGATTTAGTGAGAGTTGCTTAAAACCTCAAAATGATGCTACAGTGATGTAGTGAGAGTTGCTACGAAGCTCAAAATGATGCTACAGTGATGTCGTAAGAGTTGCTAAAAATCTCAAAATGATTCTTCAGTGATGTGGTGAGAGTTGCTAAAAACCTCAAAATGATGCTACAGTAATGTAGTGAGAGTTGCTTAAAACCTCAAAATGATGCTACAGTAATGAAGTGAGAGTTGCTAAAAACCTCAAAATGATGCTGTCAGTAATGTAGTGAGAGTTGCTAAAAACCTCAAAATGATGCTACAGTGATGTAGTGAGAGTTGCTACGAACCTCAAAATGATGCTAACAGTAATGTAGGGAGAGTTGCTACGAACCTCAAAATGATGCTAACAGTAATGTAGGGAGAGTTGCGACGAACCTCAAAATGATGCTACAGTGATGTAGTGAGAGTTGCTCCAAACCTCAAAATGATGCTACAGTGATATAATGAGGTTTGCTATTTACCTAAGAAATGATGCTACAGTGATGTGGTGAGAGTTTCTACAAAGCTCAAAATGATACTGAGAGTAATGTAGTGTGAGTTGCTACGAATTTCAAAATGATGCTAAAGTGATGTAATGAGAGTTGCTAATAACCTCAAAATGATGCTACAGTGATGTGAGCTTCATCAAGACCCAGGCCACTATTTGTGGTCATGCATCATTGTTGCTGACCAATGGTCCAACTTCATCAGTCAGTCAGTCAGAGACATTAGCATTTGTCGGCCTGGCCTGCTGCCAAAGACTAACACTGCTTTAGTTGATTTACCTGTGCAGCCATGTCACGCTCCTCTCGGCCACCTCCACGGTCAGACGCCAGGTTAAACCAGCCAATGGCGTAAGAATCACTCTCAGAATCTGAAGCGCTCGTAGCTGCAGGGTTTTTCCACACAGCTTTGTTGAGAGACAAAGTCCATCACTTGACTAACTCTCACCAACAGAAATGTGCAGTTTTCCACTCAGGACAGCTGCTGCATGCTGCTGTTTGTAAAAAGAAGGTCCAGTGGATCCGTTCAGTTCTACATTATTCAGTCGAGAGATGTCACCATTGAATAATGACCATATTTCCTAAAATTATAGCTCAACCACAGAGGGACCAGGCTACTAGAATGACCTCTGTTTACTAGAAGTGCTTCTCCTATGGTGGTGAACTCCTCAGCTGTCAGTGGAGTCAAATCTGTCTTAGAGAGGCCAGAGGTTCCCACACTGGTTCCCTCTCACCATGCAGCCCTGACAGCTGTGTGTGCTGTTCCAGCGTGTTGGCACCTCACTGATGAGTTTCAGGGTTGGCCCTCCCATCTGTTGCTGCACCTGAGCCAGCTTCTCCTTGGCTGTAGTGCTGATCTGAAGGATGTGACAGTGTTCCTGGCTTTGTGTCTGATGATGGAAGTGGGGGATCTGATCACAGGATTTTCTGACTCCTAGATTCAGACGATGTGCAGTGCAGACTGAGTGGTGAATTTGGAGCTGTCTAGTGGATGCTGTCATGTTTGGTGCTGCGTCGCTCACAAGACACTTGACTTTGTTGGTGATGGCCCAGTCCTCCATCATGCCTCTTTGGACTGGGGCCAAACTGTCAGCAGGGTGACTTTGTGGAAAGTCTTGCACTCCCAACACATTCATTCTCACGAATGCAGTGACAGGTCAGAGCCAAGGGAGCCTCCATGTCCACAGATGTCCACATGGCAGCTGGACTTCCTTTTTCACTCCTTCCCGTTCCTCCTGGTACTTTTTGGCCACCGTTTGTTTGATGGTCTGAAAATGACACCCAGAGTAAATCAATACATTGAAATTAGAGATGAAATAAACTGGAGATATCAACGACTGCTTTAGATCATTTCCACACAAACCTTTCTGGTTGGCAAACATATGAGGCTCAAGGACCTGAACCAGTTCCCTGAACCCATCCCTCTCAACAGTGCTGAGGGGCTGGCAGTCCTTCAGGATGAAATTCAGCAGAGCCTCATCCAGCATCTGCTTCCTGGAAGCTGGATGGTTAAAGATGAAGGAGAGAAGAAATGAATAGGAATTAATTCTCAACGAAGCAACTGTGAGTCAGTTGGAGAGTGGCTGTATACCTGAGTTCATCCTGGTGGATCTGGGACTTCATTCTCATGCCTGGCCCCATCATGCCTCAGCACTGAAGAGGTGCTTTTGTTGAGACGAGACGCTTCTGTCCAACAAATGCGACATTCAACCTGCAGAAAAGAACATGAGTACTCAGCTAAAAGTTCCTTTCTTCATGGTGACTGGTGTTTCTTAGTCTTAGACCACCAGGTTTCCAATGAGGTGTATCGGATACGTTGTTGTGTGCCGCTGAAATCCGTCCAATTCCGGCGTTGTTTCCTCATGAAATATGTTTGCCTTAAAGCTCATTAAAGTGTTGAACCACAATATTGTTCACCATAACTGAGTCAACTTCAAGATAACCTACTTCTACATTCCAGTCTCGGCTGCTCCTGTTCTGCTGCAGTCCAGAAAACAACAACCCGATACAATTGGCGCTCCTTCCCACAGCTCCGGCCCGGATCCGCATGGTTCCGCTGACTGACTGTGAGACCGCTCCCTCCAGAGTGGCACAGCCCGATGGGGGTCCTTATCTGGCACGGGGGCGTAAAACAGGTGCGACTGGAAAGCCTTGTTTATTCTGCGTTCGAGGGAACGTGTTGCTCTGCTCTTCACCGCCAAGCCGCTAGGGGGTGTGGCTTTGTCTTTGTATTGTTTACGGGCTCTTGTCGGATTCCTTGGTTTTCTTCTGGTCACAGACAACAATTGTTGGCCATTTGTCAGTCTTTGTAGTGCCGCCAATAATCCTTTCTTCGTCTTGGTCAATTTTTTTCTTGGAGCTTTCACCACAGAAACTTTGAAAATGGCGGTGTTGTTGTGCTGCGACTGAACCGGAAAGACGTTTTGAGCGGACAAATCACAGTCCTCGACGTTGACGTCACCACGCGTCGACGCGACGCAGAAGCATAAATCAGGCTTTAGTGGTGTAGAATCTCACGCCAAGCCGGAGAACCAGGTCCTGAATCCGTCACGTGGCCACTTCCGGTCGGCGAGGCTTTGGACGTCACTAAATACGTCATCAATACGCGCTTTTCAAACCGAAATCCTGGATCACTCCATTCATCACTACCGCTGCTACCAGGTTAGCGAGTCTGGAGTGGCACAGAGAACAGAGCTTGGACTCTGCTCGTTTTGAAGAAGACGAAGAAGAAAAGAAGCGGAAGGCCTCGGTCTTTGTCTCCTGAAGGCTGAGTGGCGCCGGTAGAACCTCAACATGTGCGCCGCGCAGCTGCTGCGGGTGTCGGTCCAGGAGCGGATCCTCGCCGCCGCTGAAGACTTCCTGCTGCAGCTGGGAGAAGGAGACTCAGCGGCTGGAGTCCCGGTGCTGAGAGCGCTGCTCACCGAGCGGCTGGCGGCGGCCGCGGAGCAGATCGTGGCTCTGCTGGAGGAAACCGTGGCGGAGTACGAGCGGGAGAACCGCCGGCAGAGGTTGCTGCTCGATGCCGTGCTGAAGCCCCGAGTCAGGCTGGACAGAGCAGGTGAGTCCCCCCACACTGACCAGGAGAACCGGTGTTGTGTCGCTCCCAGCAGCATCGACCGATAGCGATGTCTGTCTGTTTATGCCACTGTGACGCTCATTAAATGTCGGTCACATTTTATGTTATTTTGATTAATTTTTAATGTTATTTCTGTCCCATGTAAAATGGGAGAGTTTTGTCATTCCGCCAGCAGGGGGCAGTGTCGCGGGCTGCTTCTCCCGGTGAACGCCGGTTTGCTTCCCAGTCTTCACGGAGAAGCTGAACAGAGCAGACGCGTCTCACCGATTGTCTTAATTATCCTGTTTTACAGGAAACATCATCTGCATACAGAGTCTCAATCTGAGACCTGTAACACCACCGCCTCAAAAAATCACATCTTTGTGTTTGGTCCTTTTTGGCTCCTCATAACCACTGCAGGCTCCTCTTAATCAAGCTAAGGATCGTTCCAGGCTCACTAATGAGCCCCTCCTCTCCATTCAGGCCCAGGTTTAAAATCCTGTCAGCTCAATTCTCTCAGTGAGCAAATGCTGTGGGGGGGGGGGGGGGTGCCCGGTGGGACCGGGGTCATCTCTGCCCCGTCTCTCTGTGGGTTGCTTCTGGGTGGGGTTTGCTGCTCCTATGCTTTCCTACGGGTCCTGGCATGGGTTTGGCCTGTGGCTGTTTCCTGGGGGAGGGGTGGCCTGGGGCTCCCTGTGTCCTGGGGGTTTCTGGGTGCTCTGGTGGCTTGTTCCTGACCTGCCTGCTATCCTGGACTGGGGGTGCGATGTCCTGGCCCCCCACATCAGCTACAGCCAGCTACGCACAGCATCCAAGACAAACTGTTGCACACACACATACACATACACACACGTATACACACATAAACGCATGCGGTGCACAACTGACCCATAATCACACACTCAGACATTTATCTAAAAATTATATTAAACCAAATGGTAAACCTGCTCTGGAAATTCTGCAACCAATGTTTTTTTCCTTTTTTTTTCTTTTCTCCTCTCTGTTGTTGTTGTTACTTTTTCTTTGTTTGTTTGTTTGGTTTTTGTTTTTGGTTTTTTTTCTGCTATTGCTGTTGTTGTTTTTGTCCCCCCCACTTGTCTTCCCCTGTCCTGTCCCTGCTCTCTCTTCCTGTCCTCTCCCTGCTCTCTCTTCCTGTCCTCTTCTGTCCTCAGTCCGGTAGCTTCATCAATGAACCAACACCATTCCTAATAAAGTTCAACACAGATGGTGATAGGAGGAGTTTATCAGGTTCCTCCTTAGCAGAGTAGAACTGCTTCAGTCCAACGAGGCACCAGGAACATGGATGCTGCTGCTGAACAGGACAGGTTAAAAAAAAAAACTTGTCTGATTGATTTCTACTATTTTTGGTCTCTTTTGATGACGTGTGCTACAATGTGATGTCACAGCGGCCATATTGGATGAGCTGGAGTCTCTCAGGAAAGTTGTTTTCTTTTTTCTCTCCAAGTCCATTCAGAATGAACCAAAGAAAACACTGCTAATAAACCAGCAGAAGACGAGGAGGAAGTTCAAAAGTCTCTGAACTTCAAGTCAGAGGATCGACGTCAGGTTGCCAGCAACAGAGGGACCAACTAGATTAGACTGATGAAGAGCAGCACCTGAAGGCTGCCATCAAAGAAGAAGACCAGAGAAGAGAAGAGACTGAAAAGAGGGGGGAAGATTTGGAGCAACAAACAAGGACGAGGACTTGGTGATGTCTGGACCTGAGACCAGCCACCGCACCTCTGCTGCCTCACAGCTGCTGACCAGCAGGGTGAGGACGCACCCAGAGGTGAACTGCAGTCACTTGAGCAGCGAGTCAGGGAGTTCTTCAACAACAGAGAGGTTCCTATGAACAGGGACCAGATCGCTGCTCGTCCACCAAACCAGAGACACAACAACAGGCTCAGCATCATCGCTCCATTTGTGAGCAGAAAACATGAAGCTGAGGAGCAAAGAGTCCAGGTGTCCATGCAGAAGAGCCTCTCACAAAGACAAACTGAGACTGAGACAGAATCCTGACAAAGAGGAAGAGAATTCAGGACTGGTGGAGAGGAGCTGGAGAGTCCTGATCAGACTGAACGCTCACCTGAGCAGGTAAAAGTGACAGTGGTCAGAGACCTGGAAGATCTTGATCAACATTCATGACAATGTTGAATGTTGAGGAGGAGAGGAGGAGGAGTGAGGAGATGTCCCACTGTCAATGGAGTTGTGCTGTGAAATATCAGCAACCTCAGTTTGGGAGAGATAAATCTGGGAAAACTGGAAGAAAATGAGTGAATCCACACTTTGGAAGTCTTCTGCTGTCAAGATCCAACAATTTAGGAGTTAGAAAATGTCACTGATCAGAGATCCACTTCCACCAGAACATCAGCTTGAACTGTGACTGTTATTCTGAAGAGGAGTTCAGTTCTGGAGTCAAATGGAGCAGTTTTCAGTCCTTCACTTCACCAGCAGGAGGCTCTGCAGCAACTTCTCCTCAATCAAAGAGAGCGTCATCAGTTTCAGCAGAGATTTAGTGAGCAGCAACTTTGGAGCCTTGGCTGAATGATAATAATGAGCTGCAGCATGGAGGAGAGGCTCTGAAAGGTTTAGTCCAACCAGGGTCAGAGAGAGAGGGGGCTGTTGCTCTTCAATGCCAGGTTCTTGATCAGATCACCATGGTTACTGAGAAGCTGATGGATGTGTGACCTCTGAAATTGAGGCTGACAGATGCAGAACCATATTAGTTAGTTGTGTTTCTAGAGCGCCGGGTCACGCGTCGATCAGTTTCATCCACTTCCAGGATGACGTGAAGAGCATCAGGATAAAGTGAGAGTTTGGTTTGTTGGATTTGGTGAAATCTGTTGATCATTCAAAACTGCAGAATTTGTTCCTTCATGTTTAGTGGAGTTTCTATCCAGTCGTTGTAGAACCTAAGAGAACCTGAGAGAACAGAGCAGCACTGATTGACAATCTTTCTATCAATGTGATTGATGGACAGAGGAAAGTCAACTGTTAGTGGCTGGTGGGAGCCACCATTTGCCTGTTTACAGTGGCAGAGATGAAGAAGAACTTCAAACTCAGAACAAACAGACAGAGGAACAGTTTGGAGGGAACAAATCACGGGAGGCAATGAAGGCTCAGAGCAGAACCTGAGAGTCTTCATTGACAGGAAGTTTCTGGAGAGGACAGCAGGGAATCCTAGGATGAGGTTTGACAGCCATTTTGGACTCTTTTTGACCGATGTTGTCTGTTGAAGGAGTTGAGACAAGTTCCTAAAGAGGAGGGAACCAAGGTGAACAAAGGGTTTGGAGAAAGACTTTAAGAAGAAAAATAGGCTCTGGAGGGAATTTATCAAGCATCCACCAGAGGAAAAGGAGGAGAAGAACAAAGTAAAACCAGAAGAACATCTGATGAGATCGAAGCGAAGTAAAATCTGGTCAACTGGACGTAAGTTTATCTTGAAGACGTTTCACCTCTCATCCGAGAGGCTTCTTCAGTTCTAGTGAAGAGTGTGGAAACTCCAGCTTATAAACCTATGTGGGAGTGGTCAGTGCTATTGTGGTGGAAACGACCCTCCCGAGACTCACCTGGCCTCCCCAAACGACAGTCGTTGTGAGGTGTCAGGGAGTTTCAGGGGTGGTCGTTAGGGAGTTTCACCGACCACTCAGATGCTAATGGACTGTGCTGGCAGCAGCCGTTCCACATGGGTCTTTCAGCTGAGCTCTTTGGGGAAGCTTTGAAAGGACTTGGTTGTAAATAGGTGAAAGGAAATGTCGCAGTCCACCTCCTCTGCAGGCAGATCCGTGCAGGCCTCACTGCACGGATCTCTACATAGGGGAAACCAAACAGCCCCTCAACAAGCGCATGGCCCAACATAGAAGAGCCAACTCTGGAGGACAGGACTCAGCGGTTTTCCTCCACCTCAAGGAGGAAAGCCACTCTTTCCAGGACGATCATGTCCAAATCCTCGACAGAGAGGACAGATGGTTTGAAAGAGGAGTTAAAGAAGCCATCCACGTCAGGATAGAGAAACCATCTTTGAACAGAGGAGGTGGACTGCGACATTTCCTTTCACCTATTTACAACCAAGTCCTTTCAAAGCTTCCCCAAAGAGTTCAGCTGAAAGACCCATGTGGAACGGCTGCTGCCAGCACAGCCCATTAGCATCTGAGTGGTCGGTGAAACTCCCTAACGACCACCCCTGAAACTCCCTGACACCTCACAACGACTGTCGTTTGGGGAGGCCAGGTGAGTCTCGGGAGGGTCGTTTCCACCACAATAGCACTGACCACTCCCAAATAGGTTTATAAGCTGGAGTTTCCACACTCTTCACTAGAACTGAAGAAGCCTCTCGGATGAGAGGTGAAACGTCTTCTAGATAAACCTACGTCCAGTTGACCAGATTTTACTTCGCTTCGATCTACGATGACCTGGATGAATGAGAACCTACACAGACATCTGATGAGATCAGAACAAAAAGACTCTTCTGATCAGTTGTTGGAGAAACAGAACATGGACATCATGATTGAACTTCAGCCCTCATGAATGCCTTCCCTTCATGTGGAGGAGAGCTTGTTAAACTAGAAGAAATATCTAGTTGTCCAGCTCAGGATGTTCTGCTCTCATCATTCTGACCAAACTCTTTGGACGGGACATCGGCCAAATGTCCTCCCTGTTCCACCACATTCTGGTCTCTGTTCTTTCCTGTTCTATCCTGCTCCAACTTCCTACAGAGACTCAGACCATGAGAGGAAGGAGGATGAGAACCAGAGGTGTTCCTCACGTATGAAGTTCAACTGGTAAAAGTCTCCTCACACATCCAGGACTTCATCCACCTACCGAGCTGCAGTTGAAGCTTTGACCACTGGCAGCAGCCTCAGAAGAGCCTCCTCTGAAGCTGAATATTTGCTCAGGTCAAACACGTCCAGATCTTCTGAGGACAGTAAGATGAAGACCAGAGCCGACCACTGAGCTGGAGACAGTTTAGCTGAGGACAGACGTCCTGATCCCAGCAGAGGCTGGATCTCCTCCACCAGAGAATCATCGTTCAGTTCATTCAGACAGTGGATCAGGTTGATGCTTCTCTCTGGAGACAGATCCTCATTCATCTTCGTCTTGATGAACTCAACTATTTCCTGTTTGGTCTCTGAGCTTCTTTCTGTCTGTGACACCAAACCTTGCAGGAGAGTCTGATTGGTCTGCAGTGAGAGACCCAGGAGGAAGCGGAGGAACAAGTCCAGGTGTCCATTGGGACTCTTCAAGGCCTCGTCCACAGCTCTCTGGTGCAGGTGTTTTAGTTCAGGTTCACCTCTGAAGACTCGTGACCTCGGGGATGTTTGTTCCTCTGTCAGCAGATTGACTCCAGAGTTGATGAAGGTCAGATGGACATGAAGAGCAGCCAGAAACTCCTGAACACTCAGATGGACAAAGCAGAACACCCGGTCCTGGTACAGTCCTCTCTCCTCTCTGAAGATCTGAGTGAACACTCCTGAGTACACTGAGGCTGCTCTGATGTCGATGCCACACTCTGTCAGGTCGCATTCATAGAAGATCAGGTTGCCTCTCTGCAGCTGATCAAAAGCCAGGTTTCCCAGAGCCTCCATCATCCTCCTGCTCTCTGGAGTCCAGTGTGGATCCGTCTCAGCTCCTCCATCATACTTGACCTTCTTGACTTTGGCCTGAACCACCAGGAAGTGGATGTACATCTCAGTCAGGGTCTTTGGCAGTTCTCCTCTCTCTCTGGTGGTCAACAGGTCCTCCAGGACGGTCGCAGTGATCCAGCAGAAGACGGGGATGTGACACATGATGTGGAGGCTTCGGGACCTCTTGATGTGGGAGACCATGGTCTCGGCCTGTTCCTCATCTCTGAATCTCTTCCTGAAGTACTCCTCCTTCTGGGGGTCAGTGAACCCTCTCACCTCCGTCACCATGTCAACACACTCAGCAGGGATCTGATTGGCTGCCGCAGGTCGTGTGGTCATCAAGAGGTGAGCGGAGGGAAGCAGTGTCCCTCTGATGAGGTCTGTCAGCAGCTCGTCCACTGAGGTGGACTCTGTAGCATCGGTCACGGTCCGGTTGTTGTGGAAGTCCAGAGGGAGTCGACACTCGTCCAGGCCATCAAAGATCAACGCAACCTGGAACTCTTCCAACCTGCTGATTCCTGCTTCTTTGATTTCAGAGAAGAAGAGATGAACAAGTTCCACCAAGCTCAAGTTCCTCTGCTTCAGCACATTCAGCTCTCTGAAGGTGAACGGGAACATGAAGTCTATGTGCTGGTTGGTTCTGCCTTCAGCCCAGTCCAGTGTCAACTTGTGTGTTAGGACCGTCTTCCCAATGCCAGCCACTCCCTTTGTCAGCACGGTCCTGAATGCTGTCTCTCTCTCTCTCTGAGTGCAAGACTTTCCACAAAGTCACCCTGCATCATTTTGAGGTTCCTAGCAACTCTCACGACATCACTGTAGCATCATTTCTTAGGTAAGTAGCAACTCTCATTACATCACTTTAGCGTGATTTTTAAATTACTATCAACTCTCACCACATCACTGTAGCATCATTTTGAGATTAGTATCAACTCTCATTACATCACTGTCGCATCATTTTCAGGTAATTAACAACTCTCACCACATCACTGGAGCATCATTTCTTTGGTTAGTAGCAATTCTTAAGACATCACTATAGCATCGTTTTTGAGGTTTTTAGCCACTCACTACATCACTTTCAACATCATTTTGAGGTTAGTAGCAACTCTCACTACATCGCTGTAATTTCATTATGAGCTTCATCGTAATTATCATATCACTGTCGCATCATTTTTAGGATAGTAGCAACTCTCACGTCATTACTGTAGCATCATTTTGAGATTCGTAGCAACTCTCACTCCATCACTGTAGCATCATTTCTTCGGTTAGTAGCAACTCTCATGACATCACTGTTGAATCATTTTGAGGTTCGTAGCAACTCTCACCACATCACTGTAGCATCATTTCTTAGGTATGTAGCAACTTTCATTACATCACTTTAGCATGATTTTGAAATTACTATCAACTCTCACCACATGAATGTAGCATCATTTTGAGGATCGTAGCAACTCTCACTACATCAGTCGCATCATTTTGACATTTGTAGCAACTCTCAATTCATCACTGTAGCATCATTTCTTAGGTCAGTAGCAACTCCCATGACATCACTTTAGCATCATTTCTTAGGTAAGTAGCAACTCTCATTACATCACTTAAGCATGATTTTGAAATTACTATCAACTCTCACCACATCACTGTGGCATCATTTCTTAGGTTTGTAGCAAATCTCATTGCATCACTCTAGCATCATTTTGAGATTAGTAGCAACTCTCATTACATCACTGTAGCATAATTTTGAGGATAGTCGCAACTCTCACGACATTACTGGAGCATCATTTTGAGATTCCTAGCAACTGTCATTACATCACTGTAGCATCATTTTTAGGTTCGTAGCAACTCTCACCACATCACTGTAGCATCATTTCTTAGGTAAGTAGCAACTCTCACGACATCACTGTAGCATCACTTCTTAGGTTTGTCGCAACTCTCATTACATCACTTTAGCATCATTTTGAGGATCGTAGCAACTCTCACGACATTACTGTAGCATCATTTTGAGGTTCGTAGCAACTCTCACCACATCACTGTAGCATCATTTATTAGGTAAGTAGCAACTCTCATTACATCACTTTAGCGTGATTTTGAAATTACTATCAACTCTCACCACATCACTGTAGCATTAAATTGAGGTTAGTAGCAACTCTTACTACATGACTGTCAGCATCACTTTGAGGTTATTCGAAACTTTCACTACTTTGTTGTGAGCATCATTTTGAGTTCATTAGCAATTCTTACGACATCAGTGTCGCATCATTTTGAGATCATTAGCAATTCTTCCGACATCACTTTCGCATTATTTTGATGTTCGTAGCAACTCTTACTACATTATTTTTGCATTATTTAAAGGTTCGTAGCAACTCTCACGACATTACTGTTAGCATCATTTTGAGTTTATTAGCAATTCTTAAATCACTGTCGCATCATATTGAGATCTTTAGCAATTCTTCTGACATCACTGTCTCAATATATTTAGGTTCGTAGCAACTTTTACTACATTACTGTCGCATTATTTTGAGGTTCATAGCAACTCTTACTACATTATTGTTGCATTATTTAAAGGTTCGTAGCAACTCTTACTACATGACTGTCAGCATCACTTTGAGGTTGTTCAAAACACTTACTACATTACTGTAAGCATCACTGAGTTTATTAGTAACTATCATTACGTTACTGTTAGCATCGTTTTGAGGTCAATAGCAATTCTTACGACATCACTGTCAGGATCATTTTTAATTTACTCGCAACTCAAACCACATGACTGTCAGCATCACTTTGAGGTTTTTCGAAACATTCACTCCATTACTGTGAGCATCATTTTGAGTTCATTAGCAATTCTTACTACATCACTGTCACATCATTTTGAGATCATTAGCAATTCTTCCGACATCACTGTCGCATTATTTTGAGGTTCGTAGCAACTCTTACGACATGACTGTCAGCATCACTTTGAGGTTGTTCAAAACACTTACTACATTACTGGAAGCATCACTGAGTTGAATAGCAACTATCATTACGTTACTGTTAGCATCGTTTTGAGGTCAATAGCAATTCTTACGACATCACTGTCAGGATCATTTTTAATTTACTCGCAACTCAAACCACATGACGGTCAGCATCACTTTGAGGTTTTTGGAAACTTTCACTCCATTACTGTTAGCATCATTTTGAGTTCATTAGCAATTCTTACTACATCACTGTCACATCATTTTGAGTTTTTTAGCAATTCTTACAACATCACTGTCACATTATTTTGAGGTTAGTAGGAACTCTTACTACATGACTGTCAGCATCACTTTGAGGTTGTTCAAAACACTTACTATATTACTGTAAGCATCACTGAGTTTATTAGTAACTATCATTACATTACTGTTAGCATCGTTTTGAGGTCAATAGCAATTCTTACTACATCACTGTCGCATCATTTTGAGATCATTAGCAATTCTTCCGACATCACTGTCGCAATATTTTGAGGTTCGTAGCAACTCTTACTACATTATTGTTGCATTATGTTAAAGTTCGTAGCAACTCTTACTACATTACTGTGAGCATCACTTTGAGTTTATTAGCAACTATCACTCCATTACTGTTAGCATCATTTTGAGTTGTTGAGCAATTCTTCTGACATCACTGTCGCATTATTTTGAGGTTCGTAGCGACTTTTACTACATTACTGTCGCATTATATTGAGGTTCGTAGCAACACTTACTCCATGACTGTCAGCATCACTGACTTGATTAGCAACTATCACTACATTACTGTTGAGATCATTAGCAATTCTTCCCACATCACTGTCTCATTATTTTGAGGTTCGTAGCAACACTTACTACATGACTGTCAGCATCACTTTGAGGTTATTCGAAAGTTTCACTCCATTACTGTTAGCATCATTTTGAGTTCATTAGCAACTTTCACTACATCACTGTCGCATCATTTTGAGATCATTAGCACTTCTTCCAACATCACTGTCGCATTATTTTGAGGTTCGTAGCAACTCTTACTACATTATTGTTGCATTATTTTGAGGCTCGTAGCAACTCTTAGTACAAGACTGTCAGCATCACTTTGAGGTTATTCGAAACGTTCATTCCATTACTGTTAGCATCATTTTGAGTTCATGAGCAATTCTTATTAAATCACTGTCGCATCATTTTGAGATCTTTAGCAATTCTTCTGAAATCACTGTCGCATTATTTTGAGGTTCGTAGCAACTCTTACTACATGACTGTCAGCATCACTTTGAGGTTATTAGCAACTATCACAACATTACTGTTAGCATCATTTTGAGTTCATGAGCAATTCTCACGACATATCTGTAGCATTAAATTGAGTTCAATAGCAACTCTTACTAAATGACTGTCAGCATCACTTTGAGGTTGTTCGAAACTCTTCCTACATTACTGTAAGCATCACTGAGTTGATTAGCAACTATCACTACATTACTGTTAGCATCATTTTGAGTTCATGAGCAATTCTTACTACATCACTGTCGCATCATTTTGAGATCATTAGCAATTCTTCTGAAATCACTGTCACATTATTTTGAGGTTCGTCGCAACTCTTCCTACATTATTGTTGCATTATTTTAAGGTTCGTAGCAACTCTTACTACATTACTGTCAGCATCACTTTGAGTTTATTAGCAACTATCACTACATTACTGTTAGCATCATTTTGAGTTCATGAGCAATTCTCACGACATCACTGTAGCATTAAATTGAGTTTATTAGCAACTCTGACTACATGACTGTCAGCATCACTTTGAGGTTATTCGAAACTCTTACGACATCACTGTAAGCATCACTGACTTGATTAGCAACTACCACTACATTACTGTTAGCATCATTTTAAGTTCATTAGAAATTCTTCCGACATCACTGTCGCAATATTTTGAGGTTCGTAGCAACTTTTATTACATGACTGTCAGCATCACTTTGAGGTTATTCGAAACGTTCACTCCATTACTGTTAGCATCATTTTGAGTTCATGAGCAATTCTTACTAAATCACTGTCCCATCATTTTGAGATCTTTAGCAATTCTTCTGACATCACTGTCGTATTATTTTGAGGTTCGTAGCAACTCTTACTACATGACTGTCAGCATCACTTTGAGGTTATTCGAAACACTTCCTACATTACTGTAAGCATCACTGAGTTGATTAGCAACTATCACTACATTACTGTTAGCATCATTTTAAGTTCATTAGCAATTCTTCCGACATCACTGTCGCAATATTTTGAGGTTCGTCGCGACTTTTACTACATTACTGTTGCATTATATTGAGGTCCGTAGCAACTCTTACTACATGACTGTCAGCATCACTTTGAGGTTATTCGAAACACTTACTACATTACTGTAAGCATCACTTTGAGTTGATTAGCAACTCTCACTACATTACTGTTAGCATCATTTTGAGTTCATTAGCAATTCTTCTGAAATCACTGTCACATTATTTTGAGGTTCGTCGCAACTCTTCCTACATTATTGTTGCATTATTTTAAGGTTCGTAGCAACTCTTACTACATTACTGTCAGCATCACTTTGAGTTTATTAGCAACTATCACTACATTACTGTTAGCATCATTTTGAGTTCATGAGCAATTCTCACGACATCACTGTAGCATTAAATTGAGTTTATTAGCAACTCTTACTACATGACTGTCAGCATCACTTTGAGGTTATTCGAAACTCTAACTACATTACTGTAAGCATCACTGACTTGATTAGCAACTACCACTACATTACTGTTAGCATCATTTTAAGTTCATTAGAAATTCTTCCGACATCACTGTCGCAATATTTTGAGGTTCGTAGCAACTTTTACTACATGACTGTCAGCGTCACTTTGAGGTTATTCGAAACGTTCACTCCATTACTGTTAGCACCATTTTGAGTTCATGAGCAATTCTTACTAAATCACTGTCGCATCATTTTGAGATCTTTAGCAATTCTTCTGACATCACTGTCGTATTATTTTGAGGTTCGTAGCAACTCTTACTACATGACTGTCAGCATCACTTTGAGGTTATTCGAAACACTTCCTACATTACTGTAAGCATCACTGAGTTGATTAGCAACTATCACTACATTACTGTTAGCATCATTTTAAGTTCATTAGCAATTCTTCCGACATCACTGTCGCAATATTTTGAGGTTCGTTGCGACTTTTACTACATTACTGTTGCATTATATTGAGGTCCGTAGCAACTCTTACTACATGACTGTCAGCATCACTTTGAGGTTATTCGAAACACTTACTACATTACTGTAAGCATCACTTTGAGTTGATTAGCAACTATCACTACATTACTGTCAGCATCATTTTGAGTTCATTAGCAATTCTTACTAAATCACTGTCGCATCATTTTGAGATCGTTAGCAATTCTTCTGACATCACTGTCACATTATTTTGAGGTTCGTCGCAACTCTTCCTACATTATTGTTGCATTATTTTAAGGTTCGTAGCAACTCTTACTACATTGCTGTCAGCATCACTTTGACTTTATTAGCAACTATCACTACATAACTGTTAGCATCATTTTGAGTTCATGAACAATTCTCACGACATCACTGTAGCATTAAATTGAGTTCATTAGCAACTCTTATTAAATGACTGTCAGCATCACTTTGAGGTTGTTCGAAACTCTTCCTACATTACTGTAAGCATCACTGAGTTGATTAGCAACTATCACTACATTACTGTTAGCATCATTTTCAGTTCATTAGCAATTCTTCTGACATCACTGTCGCAATATTTTGAGGTTCGTAGCAACTTTTACTACATTACTGTCTCATTATTTTGAGGTTCGTAGCAACACTTACTACATGACTGTCAGCATCACTTTGAGGTTATTCGAAAGTTTCACTCCATTACTGTTAGCATCATCTTGAGTTCATTAGCAATTCTTCCGACATCACTGTCGCAATATTTTGAGGTTCGTTGCAACTTTTACTACATTACTGTCGCATTATTTTGAGATTCGTAGCAACTCTTTGTACATGACTGTCAGCATCACTTTGAGGTTATTCGAAACATTCAATCCATTACTGTTAGCATCATTTTGAGATCATTACCAATTCTTCTGACATCACTGTCGCATCATTTTGAGATCATTAGCAATTCTTCCGACATCACTGTCGCATTATTTTGAGGTTCGTAGCAACTCTTACTACATGACTGTCACAATCACTTTGAGGTTGTTCGAAACACTTACTACATTACTGTAAGCATCACTGACTTGATTAGCAACTACCACTACATTACTGTTAGCATCATTTTAAGTTCATTAGCAATTCTTCCGACATCACTGTCGCAATATTTTGAGGTTCGTAGCAACTTTTACTACATTACTGTCGCATTATTTTGAGGTTCGTAGCAACTCTCACGACATTACTGTTAGCATCATTTTGAGTTTATTAGCAATTCTTCCTAAATCACTGTCGCATCATTTTGAGATCTTTAGCAATTCTTCTGACATCACTGTCTCAATATATTTAGGTTCGTAGCAACTTTTACTACATTACTGTCGCATTATTTTGAGGTTCATTGCAACTCTTACTACATTATTGTTGCATTATTTAAAGGTTCGTAGCAACTCTTACTACATGACTGTCAGCATCACTTTGAGGTTGTTCAAAACACTTACTACATTACTGTAAGCATCACTGAGTTTATTAGTAACTATCATTACGTTACTGTTAGCATCGTTTTGAGGTCAATAGCAATTCTTACGACATCACTGTCAGGACCATTTTTAATTTACTCGCAACTCAAACCACATGACTGTCAGCATCACTTTGAGGTTTTTCGAAACATTCACTCCATTACTGTGAGCATCATTTTGAGTTCATTAGCAATTCTTACTACATCACTGTCACATCATTTTGAGATCATTAGCAATTCTTCCGACATCACTGTCGCATTATTTTGAGGTTCGTAGCAACTCTTACGACATGACTGTCAGCATCACTTTGAGGTTGTTCAAAACACTTACTACATTACTGGAAGCATCACTGAGTTGAATAGCAACTATCATTACGTTACTGTTAGCATCGTTTTGAGGTCAATAGCAATTCTTACGACATCACTGTCAGGATCATTTTTAATTTACTCGCAACTCAAACCACATGACTGTCAGCATCACTTTGAGGTTTTTCGAAACTTTCACTCCATTACTGTTAGCATCATTTTGAGTTCATTAGCAATTCTTACTACATCACTGTCACATCATTTTGAGATCATTAGCAATTCTTCCGACATCACTGTCGCATTATTTTGAGGTTCGTAGCAACTCTTACTACATGACTGTCAGCATCACTTTGAGGTTGTTCAAAACACTTACTACATTACTGTAAGCATCACTGAGTTTATTGGTAACTATCATTACGTTACTGTTAGCATCGTTTTGAGGTCAATAGCAATTCTTACGACATCACTGTCAGGATCATTTTTAATTTACTCGCAACTCAAACCACATGACTGTCAGCATCACTTTGAGGTTTTTGGAAACTTTCACTCCATTACTGTTAGCATCATTTTGAGTTCATTAGCAATTCTTACTACATCACTGTCACATCATTTTGAGTTTTTTAGCAATTCTTACAACATCACTGTCGCATTATTTTGAGGTTAGTAGGAACTCTTACTACATGACTGTCAGCATCACTTTGAGGTTGTTCAAAACACTTACTACATTACTGTAAGCATCACTGAGTTTATTAGTAACTATCATTACGTTACTGTTAGCATCGTTTTGAGGTCAATAGCAATTCTTACGACATCACTGTCAGGATCATTTTTAATTTACTCGCAACTCAAACCACATGACTGTCAGCATCACTTTGAGGTTTTTCGAAACTTTCACTCCATTACAATTAGCATCATTTTGAGTTCATTAGCAATTCTTACTACATCACTGTCACATCATTTTGAGATCATTAGCAATTCTTCCGACATCACTGTCGCATTATTTTGAGGTTCGTAGCAACTCTTACTACATGACTTTCAGCATCACTTTGAGGTTATTCGAAACGTTCACTCCATTACTGTTAGCATCACTGAGTTGAATAGCAACTATCAGTACATTACTGTTAGCATCATTTTGAGTTCATTAGCAATTCTTACTACATCACTGTCGCATCATTTTGAGATCATTAGCAATTCTTCCGACATCACTGTCGCAATATTTTGAGGTTCGTAGCAACTCTTACTACATTATTGTTGCATTATGTTAAAGTTCGTAGCAACTCTTACTACATTACTGTGAGCATCACTTTGAGTTTATTAGCAACTATCACTCCATTACTGTTAGCATCATTTTGAGTTGTTGAGCAATTCTTCCGACATCACTGTCGCATTATTTTGAGGTTCGTAGCGACTTTTACTACATTACTGTCGCATTATATTGAGGTTCGTAGCAACACTTACTCCATGACTGTCAGCATCACTGACTTGATTAGCAACTATCACTACATTACTGTTAGCATCATTTTGAGTTCATTAGCAATTCTTACTACATCACTGTCGCATCATTTTGAGATCATTAGCAATTCTTCCCACATCACTGTCTCATTATTTTGAAGTTCGTAGCAACACTTACTACATGACTGTCAGCATCACTTTGAGGTTATTCGAAAGTTTCACTCCATTACTGTTAGCATCATTTTGAGTTCATTAGCAACTTTCACTACATCACTGTCGCATCATTTTGAGATCATTAGCACTTCTTCCAACATCACTGTCGCATTATTTTGAGGTTCGTAGCAACTCTTAGTACAAGACTGTCAGCATCACTTTGAGGTTATTCGAAACTTTCATTCCATTACTGTTAGCATCATTTTGAGTTCATGAGCAATTCTTATTAAATCACTGTCGCATCATTTTCAGATCTTTAGCAATTCTTCTGACATCACTATCGCATTATTTTGAGGTTCGTAGCAACTCTTACTACATGACTGTCAGCATCACTTTGAGGTTATTAGCAACTATCACAACATTACTGTTAGCATCATTTTGAGTTCATGAGCAATTCTCACGACATATCTGTAGCATTAAATTGAGTTCATTAGCAACTCTTACTAAATGACTGTCAGCATCACTTTGAGGTTGTTCGAAACTCTTCCTACATTACTGTAAGCATCACTGAGTTGATTAGCAACTATCACTACATTACTGTTAGCATCATTTTGAGTTCATGAGCAATTCTTACTACATCACTGTCGCAATATTTTGAGATCTTTTGCAATTCTTACGACATCACTGTCGCAATATTTTGAGGTTCGTAGCAACTCTTACTACATTACTTTCAGCATCACTTTGACTTTATTAGCAACTATCACTACATTACTGTTAGCATCATTTTGAGTTTTTGAGCAATTCTCACGACATCACTGTAGCATTAAATTGAGTTTATTAGCAACTCTTACTACATGACTGTCAGCATCACTTTGAGGTTGTTCGAAACTCTTACTACATTACTGTAAGCATCACTGACTTGATTAGCAACTACCATTACATTACTGTTAGCATCATTTTAAGTTCATTAGAAATTCTTCCGACATCACTGTCGCAATATTTTGAGGTTCGTAGCAACTTTTACTACATGACTGTCAGCATCACTTTGAGGTTATTCGAAACGTTCACTCCATTACTGTTAGCATCATTTTGAGTTCATGAGCAATTCTTACTAAATCACTGTCGCATCATTTTGAGATCTTTAGCAATTCTTCTGACATCACTGTCGTATTATTTTGAGGTTCGTAGCAACTCTGACTACATGACTGTCAGCATCACTTTGAGGTTATTCGAAACACTTCCTACATTACTGTAAGCATCACTGAGTTGATTAGCAACTATCACTACATTACTGTTAGCATCATTTTAAGTTCATTAGCAATTCTTCCGACATCACTGTCGCAATATTTTGAGGTTCGTCGCGACTTTTACTACATTACTGTTGCATTATATTGAGGTCCGTAGCAACTCTTACTACATGACTGTCAGCATCACTTTGAGGTTATTCGAAACACTTACTACATTACTGTAAGCATCACTTTGAGTTGATTAGCAACTCTCACTACATTACTGTGAGCATCATTTTGAGTTCATTAGCAATTCTTACTAAATCACTGTCGCATCATTTTGAGATCATTAGCAATTCTTCTGAAATCACTGTCACATTATTTTGAGGTTCGTCGCAACTCTTCCTACATTATTGTTGCATTATTTTAAGGTTCGTAGCAACTCTTACTAATTACTGTCAGCATCACTTTGAGTTTATTAGCAACTATCACTAGATTACTGTTAGCATCATTTTGAGTTCATTAGCAATTCTTCCGACATCACTGTCGCAATATTTTGAGGTTCGTTGCGACTTTTACTACATTACTGTTGCATTATATTGAGGTCCGTAGCAACTCTTACTACATGACTGTCAGCATCACTTTGATGTTATTCGAAACACTTACTACATTACTGTAAGCATCACTTTGAGTTGATTAGCAACTCTCACTACATTACTGTTAGCATCATTTTGAGTTCATTAGCAATTCTTACTAAATCACTGTCGCATCATTTTGAGATCATTAGCAATTCTTCTGAAATCACTGTCACATTATTTTGAGGTTCGTCGCAACTCTTCCTACATTATTGTTGCATTATTTTAAGGTTCGTAGCAACTCTTACTACATTACTGTCAGCATCACTTTGAGTTTATTAGCAACTATCACTACATTACTGTTAGCATCATTTTGAGTTCATGAGCAATTCTCACGACATCACTGTAGCATTAAATTGAGTTTATTAGCAACTCTTACTACATGACTGTCAGCATCACTTTGAGGTTATTCGAAACTCTTACTACATTACTGTAAGCATCACGTTGAGGTTATTCGAAAGTTTCACTCCATTACTGTTAGCATCATTTTGAGTTCATTAGCAATTCTTACTAAATCACTGTCGCATCATTTTGAGATCATTAGCAATTCTTCCGACATCACTGTCGCAATATTTTGAGGTTCGTCGCAACTCTTACTACATTATTGTTGCATTATTTTAAGGTTCGTAGCAACTCTTACTACATTACTGTCAGCATCACTTTGAGTTTATTAGCAACTATCACTACATTACTGTTAGCATCATTTTGAGTTCATGAGCAATTCTCACGACATCACTGTAGCATTAAATTGAGTTTATTAGCAACTCTTACTACATGACTGTCAGCATCACTTTGAGGTTATTCGAAACGTTCACTCCATTACTGTTAGCATCATTTTGAGTTCATTAGCAATTCTTCTGACATCACTGTCACATTATTTTGATGTTTGTAGCAACTCTTACTACATTGTTGTTGCATTATTTTAAGGTTCGTAGCAACTTTTAATACATGACTGTCAGCATCACTTTGAGTTTATTCGAAACGTTCACTCCATTACTGTTAGCATCATTTTGAGTTCATGAGCAATTCTTACTAAATCACTGTCGCATCATTTTGAGATCTTTAGCAATTCTTCTGACATCACTGTCGTATTATTTTGAGGTTCGTAGCAACTCTTCCTAATGACTGTCACCATCACTTTGAGGTTATTCGAAACACCTACTACATGACTGTAAGCATCACTGAGTTGATTAGCAACTTTCACTACATTACTGTTAGCATCATTTTGAGTTCATTAGCAATTCTTACTCCATCACTGTCGCATCATTTTGACGTCATTAGCAATTCTTCCGACATCACTGTCGCATTATTTTGAGGGTCGGAGCAACTCTTACTACATGACTGTCAGCATCACTTTGAGGTTATTTGAAACCTTCTCGACATTACTGTTAGCATCATTTTGAGTTTAATAGCAATTCTTCCGACATCACTGTCGCATTATTTTGAGGTTCGTAGCAACTTTCTCTGCATTACTGTTGCATTATTTTAAGGTTCGTAGCAACTCTTACTACATGACTGTCAGCATCACTTTGAGGTTATTTGAAACTTTCACTCCATTACTGTTAGCATCATTTTGAGTTCATTAGAAATTCTTACTACATCACTGTCGCATCATTTTGAGATCATTAGCAATTCTTCCGACATCACTGTCGCATTATTTTGAGGTTCGTAGCAACTCTTACTACTTGACTGTGATCATCACTTTGAGGTTATTTGAAACTTTCACTCCATTACTTTTAGCATCGTTTTGAGTTCATTAGCAGTTCTTACTACATCACTGTCGCATAATTTTGAGATCATTAGCAATTCTTCCGACATCACTGTGGCATCATTTTGAGGTTAGTCGCAACTCTTACTACATTACTGTAAGCATCACTGAGTTCATTAGCAACTACCACTACGTTACTGTTAGCATCATTTTGAGATCATTAGCAATTCTTCCGACATCACTGTCGCATTATTTTGAGGTTCGAAGCAACTCTTACTACATGACTGTCAGCATCACTTTGAGGTTATTGAAACTTTCACTACATTACTGTTAGCATCATTTTGAGTTCATTAGCAATTCTTCCGACATCACTGTCGCATCATTTTGAGGTTATTAGCAACTCTTTATACATTACTCTCAGCATCATTTTAGGTTACTCGCAACTTTCACTACATTACTGTTAGCATCATTTTGAGTTTGTTCGCAATTCTTTTGACATCACTGTCGCATCATTTTGAGATCATTAGCAATTCTTCCGACATCGCTGTCGCATTATTTTGAAGTTCATAGCAACACTTCCTACATAACTGTCGGCATCACTTTGAGGTCATTTGAAACCTTCACGACATTACTGTTAGTAGCATTTTGAGTTTAATTACAATTCTTACGACATCACTGTCGCATCATTTTGGGTTCATTAGCAATTCTTATGACAACACTGTCACATTATTTTAAGGTTCATAGCAACTCTAACCACATGACTGTCAGCAATACTTTGAGGTTATTCGAAACTTCACTGCATTACTGTTAGCATCATTTTGAGTTCATTAGCAATTCTTACTACATGACTGTCAGCATCACTTTGAGGTTATTGAAACATTCACTCCATTACTGTTAGCATCATTTTGAGTTCATTAGCAATTCTTACTCCATCACTGTCGCATCATTTTGAGATCATTAGCAATTCTTCTGACATCACTGTCGCATTATTTTGAGGTTCGTAGCAACTCTTACTACACTACTGTTGCATTATTTTGAGGTTATTTGAAACTTTCACTCCATTACTTTTAGCATCATTTTTAGTTCATGAGCAATTCTTACGACATCACTATCAGCATCACTTTGAGTTTATTAGCAATTATCACTACATTACTGTTAGCATCATTTTGAGTTCATGAGCAATTCTCACGACATCACTGTAGCATTAAATTGAGTTCATTCGCAACTCTTACTACATTACTGTAAGCATCATTGAGTTTATTTGCAACTATCACTACATTACTGTTAGCATCATTTTGAGTTTAATAGCAACTCTTACTACATTACTGTAAGCATCACTGAGTTTATTAGCAACTATCACTACGTTACTGTTAACATCATTTTGAGTTTAATAGCAACTCTTACTACATTACTGTCGCATCATTTTGAGGTTCGTGGCAACTCTCACTACATCCTGTAGCATCATTTTTAGATTTTTAGCAACTCCTACTACATTACTGTGACATCATTTTGAGGTTCGTAGCAACTCTCACGACATCACTGGAGCATCATTTTGAGGTTCGTAGCAACTCTCACTACATTACAGACAGCATCATTTTGATGTTTTGAGCAACTCTCATCACATCACTTTAGCAACATTGTGAGATTTTTAGCAACTCTCACCACATCACTTTAGCATCATTTTGAGATTTTTAGCAACTCTTCCGACATAACTGTAGCAGCATTTTGAGGTTTTTAGCAACTCTCACCACATCACTGTCGCATCATTTTAAGATTATAAGAAACTCTCACCACATAACTTTAGCATCATTTTGAGGTTTTTAGCAACTTAATACATTACTGTATCATCATTTTGAGGTTTCTAGCAACTCTAAATACATCACAAGAGCATCATTTTGAGGTTAGTAGCAACTCTCACTACATCACTGTAGCATCATTTTGAGGTTTTTAGCAACCAAATACTTTACTGTAGCATCATTTTCAGGATCGTAGCAACTCTCACTACATCACTGTAGCATCATTTTGAGGTTTTTAGCAACCTAATACATTACTGTAGCATCATTTTGAGGATCGTAGCAACTCTCACTACATCACTGTAGCATCATTTTGAGGTTCGTAGCAACTCTCACCACATCACTGTAGCATCATTTTGAGGATAGTAAAAACTCTCACTACATTTCTGTAGCATCATTTTGAGTATCGTAGCAACTCTCACTACATCACTGTCGCATCATTTTGAGGATAGTAACAACTCTCACTACATTTCTGTAGCATCATTTTGAGTATCGTAGCAACTCTCACTACATCTCTGTAGAATCATTTTGAGGATCGTAGCAACTCTCACTACATTACTGTCAGCATCATTTTGAGGTTTTAAGCAACTCTTACTGCATCACTGGAGCATCATTTTGAGGTCCGTAGCAACTCTCACTACATCACTGTTGCATCATTTGGAGATATTAAGCAACTCTAACTACATCACTGTAGCATCATTTGGAGGATAGTAGCAACTCTCACCACATCACTGTCGCATCATTTTGAGTTTTTTGAGAAACTTTCACCATATCACTGTTGCATCATTTTGAGATTTTAAGCAACTCTCACAACATCACTGTAGCATCATTTTGAGGTTCGTAGCAACTCTCACAACATTACTGTCAGCATCATTTTGAGGTTTTTAGCAACTCTCATTACATCACTGTTGCATCATTTTGAGGTTCTTAACAACTCTCACTACATTACTGTCAGCATCATTTTGAGGTTTTAAGCAACTCTAACCACATCACTGTAGCCTTATTTTGAGATTTTTAGCAACTATCACTACATCAATGTTGCATCATTTTGAGATTAGTAGCAACTCTCATTACATCACTTTAGCATCATTTTGAGGTTAGTCGCAACTCTCACTACATCACTGACAGCATCATTTTTAGGATCGTAGCAACTCTCACTACATTACTGTAGCATCATTTTGAGGTCCGTAGCAACTCTCACTACATGACTGTAGCATCATTTGGAGGATAGTAGCAACTCTCACCACATCACTGTCGCATCATTTTGAAATTTGAAGCAACTCTCACTACATCACTTTAGCATCATTTCTTAGATGAGTAGCAACTCTCACTATATCACTGGAGCATCATTTTGTGGTTTTTACCAACACTTACTACATCACTGTAGCATCATTTTGAGGTTCGTAGCAACTCTCACTACATGACTGTAGCATCATTTTGAGGTTCGTAGCAACTCTCACTACATTACTGACAGCATCATTTTGACTTTTTTTTTTTCAACTCTCAACACATCACTTTAGCATCATTTTTAGATTTTTAGCAACTCTTACTACATGACTGTAGCATAATTTTTAGGATCATAGCAACTCTCACTACATTACTGTAGCATCACTTTGAGGTTCTTAGCAACTCTCACCACATTACTGTAGCATCATTTTGAGGTTCGTGGCAACTCTCACTACATCACTGTTGCATCATTTTGAGATTTTTAGCAACACTTACAACATTACTGTAGCATTATTGAGGTTCGTAGCAAGTCTCACTACATTACTTACAGCATCATTTTTAGATTTTTAGCAACTCCTACTACATTACTGTAGCATCATTTTGAGGTTCGTAGCAACTCTCACTGTATCACTTTAGCATCATTTTGAGATTTTTACCAACTCTTACTCCATTGCTGACACGATCATTTTGAGGTTTTTAGCAACTCTCACCACATCACTGTCGCATCATTTTGAGATTTTAAGCAACTCTCACTACATCACTGTAGCATCATTTGGAGGATAGTAGCAACTCTCACCACATCACTGTCACATCATTTTAAGATTTTAAGAAACTCTCACCACATCACTGTAGCATCATTTTGAGATTTGAAGCAACTCTCACTACATCACTTTAGCATCATTTCTTAGATTAGTAGCAACTCTCACGACATCACTGCAGCATCATTTTGAGGTTTTTCGCAACTTAATACATGACTGTAGCATCATTTTGAGGTTCGTAGCAACTCTCACTACATCACTGTAGCATCATTTTGAGGTTTTTAGCAACTTAATACATTACTGGAGCATCATTTTTAGGATCGTAGCAACTCTCACTACATCACTGTAGCATCATTTTGAGGTTTTTAGCAACTTAATACATTACTGGAGCATCATTTTTAGGATCGTAGCAACTCTTACTACATTACTGTAGCATAATTTTGAGGTTCTTAGCAACTCTCACCACATTACTGTCGCATCATTTTGATGTTCGTAGCAACTCTCACTACATTACTGTAGCATCATCTGGAGATTTTTAGCTACACTTAAAACATTACTGTAGCATTATTGAGGTTCGTAGCAAGTCTCAGTACATTACTTACAGCATCATTTTTAGAATTTTAGCAACTCTCACTACATGAATGTCAGCATCATTTTAAGGTTTTAAGCAACTCTTACTGCATCACTGGAGCTTCATTTTGTCTCACTACATTACTTACAGCATCATTTTTAGATTTTTAGCAACTCCTACTACATTACTGTAGCATCATTTTGAGGTTCGTAGCAACTCTCACTGTATCACTTTAGCATCATTTTGAGATTTTTACCAACTCTTACTCCATTACTGACACGATCATTTTGAGGTTTTTAGCAACTCTCACCACATCACTGTCGCATCATTTTGAGATTTTAAGCAACTCTCACTACATCACTGTAGCATCATTTGGAGGATAGTAGCAACTCTCACCACATCACTGTCACATCATTTTAAGATTTTAAGAAACTCTCACCACATCACTGTAGCATCATTTTGAGATTTGAAGCAACTCTCACTACATCACTTTAGCATCATTTCTTAGATTAGTAGCAACTCTCACTACATCACTGCAGCATCATTTTGAGGTTTTTCGCAACTTAATACATGACTGTAGCATCATTTTGAGGTTCGTAGCAACTCTCACTATATCACTGTAGCATCATTTTGAGGTTTTTAGCAACTTAATACATTACTGGAGCATCATTTTTAGGATCGTAGCAACTCTCACTACATCACTGTAGCATAATTTTGAGGTTTTTAGCAACTTAATACATTACTGGAGCATCATTTTTAGGATCGTAGCAACTCTTACTACATTACTGTAGCATAATTTTGAGGTTCTTAGCAACTCTCACCACATTACTGTCGCATCATTTTGATGTTCGTAGCAACTCTCACTACATTACTGTAGCATCATTTGGAGATTTTTAGCAACACTTACAACATTACTGTAGCATTATTGAGGTTCGTAGCAAGTCTCAGTACATTACTTACAGCATCATTTTTAGATTTTTAGCAACTCTCACTACATGAATGTCAGCATCATTTTAAGGTTTTAAGCAACTCTTACTGCATCACTGTAGCATCATTTTGAGGTTCCTAGCAACTCTCACTACATTACTGGAGCATCATTTTGAGGTTTTGAGCAACTCTCACGACATTACTGGAGCATCATTTTAAGATTTTAAGAAACTCTCACCACATCACTGTAGCATCATTTTGAGATTTTAAGAAACTCTCACCACATCACTGTAGCATCATTTTGAGATTTTAAGAAACTCTCACCACATCATTGTAGCATCATTATGAGATTTTAAGCAACTCTCACCACATCACTTTAGCATCATTTTGAGGTTTTTAGCAACTTAATACATTACTGTAGCATCATTTTGAGGTTCGTAGCAACTCTTACAATATTACTGTAACATCATTTTTTAGGTTTCTAGCAACTCTAAATCCATCACAAGAGCATCATTTTGAGGTTAGTAGCAACTCTCACTTCATAACTGTCAGCATCATTTTAACGTTTTAAGCAACTCTCACTACATGACTGTGGAATCATTTTGAGGTTTAAAGCAACTCTTACCACATCACTCTAGCATCATTTATAGGTTCGTAGCAACTCTCACTTCATTACTGGAGCATCATTTTTAGGTTCGTAGCAACTCTCAATTCATCACTTTTGCATCATTTTGAGGTTTTTCGCAACTCTCACCACATCACTGACAGCATCATTTTGAGATTTTTAGCAACTCTTCCTACATCACTGTAGCATCATTTTTAGGATAGTTGCAAATCTCACTTCATGACTGTCAGCATCATTTTGAGGTTCGTAGCAACTATTACCACATCACTGTCACATCATTTTGAGATTTTAAGCAACTCTCACTACATCACTGTAGCATCATTTGGAGGATAGTAGCAACTCTCACCACATCACTGTAGCATCATTTTTAAAGGTTTTAAGCAACTCTTACTGCATCACTGGAGCTTCATTTTGAGGTTCGTAGCAACTCTCACGATATCACTGGAGAATCATTTTGAGATTTTTTGCAACTCTTACTACATCACTTTAGCATCATTTGGAGGATAGTAGCAACTCTCACGACATTACTGCAGCATCATTTTGAGGTTGTAGCAAGTCTCACTACATTACTGACAGCATCATTTTTAATTTTTTTGCAACTTTCACCACATCACTTGAGCATCATTTTGAGATTTTTAGCAACTCTTACTACATTACTGTAGCATCATTTTGAGGTTCGTAGCAACTCTCACTACATAACTGTAGCATCATTTTGAGGTTCGTAGCAACTCTCACTACATCACTGTAGCATCATTTTGACGTTTTTAGCAACTTAATACATTACTGGAGCATCATTTTTAGGATCGTAGCAACTCTCACTACATTACTGTAGCATCATTTTGAGGTTCCTAGCAACTCACGCCACATTACTGTCGCATCATTTTGAGCTTCGTAGCAACTCTCACTACATTACTGTAGCATCATTTTGAGGTTCCTAGCAACTCTCACAACATCACTGGGGCATCATTTTGAGGTTCATAGCAACTCTCACTACATTACTAGAGCATCATTTTGAGGTTTTAAGAAACTCTCACCACATCACTGTAGCATCATTTTGAGATTTTAAGAAACTCTCACCACATCACTGTAGCATCATTTTGAGATTTTAAGAAACTCTCACCACATCACTGTAGCATCATTTTGAGATTTTAAGCAACTCTCACCACATCACTTTAGCATCATTTTGAGGTTTTTAGCAACTTAATACATTACTGTAGCATCATTTTGAGGTTCGTAGCAACTCTTACAATATTACTGTAACATCATTTTTTAGGTTTCTAGCAACTCTAAATCCATCACAAGAGCATCATATTGAGGTTAGTAGCAACTCTCACTTCATAACTGTCAGCATCATTTTAACGTTTTAAGCAACTCTCACTACATGACTGTGGAATCATTTTGAGGTTTAAAGCAACTCTCACTACATTACTGGAGCATCATTTTTAGGTTCGTAGCAACTCTCAATTCATCACTTTTGCATCATTTTGAGGTTTTTAGCAACTCTCACCACATCACTGTAGCATCATTTTTAGGATAGTAGCAAATCTCACTTCATGACTGTCAGCATCATTTTGAGGTTCGTAGCAACTATTACCACATCACTGTCACATCATTTTGAGATTTTAAGCAACTCTCACTACATCACTGTAGCATCATTTGGAGGATAGTAGCAACTCTCACCACTTCACTGTAGCATCATTTTTAAAGGTTTTAAGCAACTCTTACTGCATCACTGGAGCTTCATTTTGAGGTTCGTAGCAACTCTCACGATATCACTGGAGAATCATTTTGAGATTTTTAGCAACTCTTACTACATCACTTTAGCATCATTTGGAGGATAGTAGCAACTCTCACGACATTACTGCAGCATCATTTTGAGGTTGTAGCAAGTCTCACTACATTACTGACAGCATCATTTTTAATTTTTTTGCAACTTTCACCACATCACTTGAGCATCATTTTGAGATTTTTAGCAACTCTTACTACATTACTGTAGCATCATTTTGAGGTTCGTAGCAACTCTCACTACATAACTGTAGCATCATTTTGAGGTTCGTAGCAACTCTCACTACATCACTGTAGCATCATTTTGACGTTTTTAGCAACTTAATACATTACTGGAGCATCATTTTTAGGATCGTAGCAACTCTCACTACATTACTGTAGCATCATTTTGAGGTTCCTAGCAACTCACGCCACATTACTGTCGCATCATTTTGAGCTTCGTAGCAACTCTCACTACATTACTGTAGCATCATTTTGAGGTTCCTAGCAACTCTCACAACATCACTGGGGCATCATTTTGAGGTTCATAGCAACTCTCACTACATTACTAGAGCATCATTTTGAGGTTTTAAGAAACTCTCACCACATCACTGTAGCATCATTTTGAGATTTTAAGAAACTCTCACCACATCACTGTAGCATCATTTTGAGATTTTAAGAAACTCTCACCACATCACTGTAGCATCATTTTGAGATTTTAAGAAACTCTCACCACATCACTGTAGCATCATTTTGAGATTTTAAGCAACTCTCACCACATCACTTTAGCATCATTTTGAGGTTTTTAGCAACTTAATACATTACTGTAGCATCATTTTGAGGTTCGGAGCAACTCTTACAATATTACTGTAACATCATTTTTTAGGTTTCTAGCAACTCTAAATCCATCACAAGAGCATCATATTGAGGTTAGTAGCAACTCTCACTTCATAACTGTCAGCATCATTTTAACGTTTTAAGCAACTCTCACTACATGACTGTGGAATCATTTTGAGGTTTAAAGCAACTCTCACTACATTACTGGAGCATCATTTTTAGGTTCGTAGCAACTCTCACTACATTACTGGAGCATCATTTTTAGGATAGTAGCAAATCTCACTTCATGACTGTCAGCATCATTTTGAGGTTCGTAGCAACTATTACCACATCACTGTAGCATCATTTTTAGGATAGTAGCAAATCTCACTTCATGACTGTCAGCATCATTTTGAGGTTTTTAGCAACTCTCACCACATCACTGTAGCATCATTTTTAGGATAGTAGCAAATCTCACTTCATGACTGTCAGCATCATTTTGAGGTTTTTAGCAACTCTTCCTACATCACTGTAGCATCATTTTTAGGATAGTAGCAAATCTCACTTCATGACTGTCAGCATCATTTTGAGGTTCGTAGCAACTATTACCACATCACTGTCACATCATTTTGAGATTTTAAGCAACTCTCACTACATCACTGTAGCATCATTTGGAGGATAGTAGCAACTCTCACCACTTCACTGTAGCATCATTTTTAAAGGTTTTAAGCAACTCTTACTGCATCACTGGAGCTTCATTTTGAGGTTCGTAGCAACTCTCACGATATCACTGGAGAATCATTTTGAGATTTTTAGCAACTCTTACTACATCACTTTAGCATCATTTGGAGGATAGTAGCAACTCTCACGACATTACTGCAGCATCATTTTGAGGTTGTAGCAACTCTCACTACATTACTGACAGCATCATTTTGAGATTTTTAGCAACTCTTACTACATTACTGTAGCATCATTTTGAGGTTCGTAGCAACTCTCACTACATAACTGTAGCATCATTTTGAGGTTCGTAGCAACTCTCACTACATCACTGTAGCATCATTTTGAGGTTCGTAGCAACTCTCACTACATCACTGTAGCATCATTTTGAGGTTTTTCGCAACTTAATACATTACTGGAGCATCATTTTTAGGATCACAGAAACTCTCACCACATTACTGTCAGCATCATTTTGATGTTCGTAGCAACTCTCACTACATTACTGTAGCATCATTTTGAGGTTTGTGGCAACTCTCACCACATCACTTTAGCAACATTTTGAGGTTCGTAGCAACTCTCACTACATCACTGAAGCAGCATTTTGAGGTTTTTCGCAACTTTCACTACTTCACTGTAGCATCATTTGGAGGATAGTAGCAACTCTCACCACATCACTGTCGCATCTTTTTAAGATTTGAAGAAACTCTCATCACATCACTGTAGCATCATTTCTTAGATTAGTAGCAACTCTCACTACATCACTGGAGCATCATTTTGAGGTTTTAAGCAACTCTTACTACATCACTGTAGCAACATTTTGAGGTTTTTAGCAACTTAATACATTACTGTAGCATCATTTTGAGATTTTTAGCAACTCTTACTACATCACTTTAGCATCATTTCTTAGATTAGTAGAAACTCTCACTACATCACTGGAGCATCATTTTGAGGTTTTTACCAACACTAAATACATCACTGCAGCATCATTTTTTAATTTTTTTGCAACTCTCACCACATCACTTTAGCATCATTTTGAGATTTTTAGCAACTCTTACTACATTACTGTAGCATCATTTTGAGGTTCATAGCAACTCTCACTACATAACTGTAGCATCATTTTGAGGATCGTAGCAACTCTCACTACATCACTGTAGCATCATTTTGAGGTTGGTAGAAACTCTCACTACAATACTGTAGCATCATTTCTTAGGTTTGTAGCAATTCTTATTACATCACTGGAGCATCATTTCTTAGATTAGTAGCAACTCTCATTACATCACTGCAGCATCATTTTGTGATTCGTAGCAACTCTCACTACATTACTGTCAGCATCATTTTGATGTTTTTAGCAACTCTTACTACATCACTGTAGCATCATTCTGAGGTTCTTCACAACTCTCACTACATTACTGTCAGCATCATTTTGAGGTTTTTAGCAACTCTCACTACATCACTGGAGCATCATTTTGAGGTCCGTAGCAACTCTCACTACATCACTGTAGCATCATTTTGAGATTTTAAGCAACTCTCACTACATCACTGTAGCATCATTTGGAGGATAGTAGCAACTCTCACCACATCACTGTCGCATCATTTTGAGTTTTTTAAGAAACTCTCACTACATCACTGTCGCATCATTTTGAGATTTTAAGCAACTCTTACTGCATCACTGGAGCATCATTTTGAGGTTCGTAGCAACTCTCACTACATCACTGTCAGCATCATTTTTAGCATAGTAGCAACTCTCACTACATCACTGTAGCATAATTTCTTAGGTTTTTAGCAACTGTCATTACATCACTTTAGCATCATTTTGAAATATGTAGCAACTCTCATGACATCACTGAAGCATCATTTTGAGATTAGTAGCAACTCTCACAACATCACTGTAGAATCATTTTGAGGATCTTAACAACTCTCACTACATTACTGTAGCATCATTTTGAGGTTTTAAGCAGCTCACGACATCACTGTAGCATCATTTTGAGGATCTTAACAACTTTCACCACATCACAATAGCATCATTTTGAGGTTTTTAGCAACCCTCATTACATCACTGTCGCATCATTTTTAGTTTAATAGCAACTCTCACGACATCACTATAAGCATCATTTTGAGGTTAGTCGCAACTCTCGCTACATCACTGACAGCATCATTTTTAGGATCGTAGCAACTCTCATTACATCACTGTAGCATCATTTTGAGGTCTTTAGCAACTCTCACTACATCACTGGAGCATCATTTCTTAGTTGAGAAGAAACTCTCATTACATCACTTTAGCATCATTTTGATCTTAGTCGCAAGTCTTACTGTATTATTGACAGCATCATTTTGAGGTTTGTAGCAACTCTCACTACATCACTGGAGCATCATTTTATCCTTGAGATTGGGGACCAATAATTTTAATGTCCATTTTGGGGACATGTACTGTACACACACACACAGATTTATGAAAGTCACTTTCAGGTGCCTGAAATTCCTTTGGGGACTAAAGTCTAGAAAAGTAATTTGAACATTTGTGTGTACTTTGTTTATTGATGATAAGATTTACACCGACCAAGTCAGCCATATTGGCACCACAATCCAATTGGCATGTCAATAAACATCACCCAATAAACCTAGGTCTTCTGTCTCAATGTATGTCACTGAAACATACTGTATTGTATTGCCTCACACTTACAGCATAAAAGGATGCATGGCGTGCGTGGAACTGCCTGAATCTCTTCTGCAATGGAAGTTTGGTCAACCGTGTGGAACATTCCTGCACGATCCCCTTTGAGTGGGAAAGTAGCATCAACACAGCACCACGTGGTCCACCAGCAGCTTGGATTTCTGCTCCTTGTCTTGTAGTTCCACTTGACTTCTCCAAGGGAAGAGACTGCAAATAGTCAAGAACTCTGGGAAATTTGGTGGCTGTGGCCTCCTCAAATTCCACATTGATGTGGACACCAGTTCAAAGTTTGAAGTGCAGTTATCAACTCTGCACTGAAGTTGTTTCGTTAAAGGATAAATGATTTCCATTGTCCAATGATTTTTTTACATTCCAATCCTCTAAAGTGATGGACTGATACTGTAAATATGTAGAAATTCTCTATTGTTCAAAGTACAGATTCTGTGTTTATACATTGTTGTAGTTTTTATACTTGGAGAAACCAGAATCTAACAGGAAATCACTGTAGAAAGTTGGCTCAGTTTCATAAAGTAACAACTAAATAGCTTCAATTGACAGCGATTGACCTTAAACTTGGCTATTTTGATGGACTATGCTTGCTTTTCCACTGTCAAATGAACTTTTTAACGGGAAATTCCTGCTCATAGACTGGTTTGTTTCATAAATGAACCAGTAAGAGCCCTGAACTTAGAGAAGAACCTGAAAGGTCCTTGTTCTTCATGTGTTTTTCCATGATGGGCCTGTTTTCCTGCAGTTGAATGCACATTTATCAACACTAAATGGACTGTAATTTAATGAGTTGGGACTGTGAAACCTGCTGTGTATTTTTACAGTTTATTCCATGTAATTTTGTGGAACAGTTCATTACTGTAATTTGACGGTATTCGTCTGGAAACTCTGCTGACTGACTTTTTACTGTTTTTTTTCTAGTTTTTTTTCTTGACAGTGTACACAGAGGTCTGGTGGTTGAGCCGGGGCATTTTTACAAGCTGCTACCCGCATTCAAAAGACAAAACGGTCCCAGAGCTGATCGACCCAGAATGGAAATGGCACCTCGCATTTTGTGTTTGTGCCCCACAACATTGTCTGGCAGACAGTTGACCTGTCAATCACACACAGAGTCCCGCCCCCACACAGCTGAGAAACGCAGCTCTCAGCAGCTGCCTCAGTCACACAGAAGATAGACGCGTTTCCTGGTTGGCGAGTGCAGACACAACTTCTCTGAGTGCAGGATTCACTTCTCTCATTGCTGTTTGTTCACTGTTGAGGTTTTATTCCTCCACCAACCTGCTTCTGTCTGGAAAGAAACAAATAACTGGAGTGCTGCACATCAACAGACGTGGAGTTTGGACACGGACGAATGAAGTTTGGCTTTTTGTTTCTTCCATCAGATCAGAGCTGATAGGAAAAACAATCAGGTGGTTTTATTAAACCAGCAGTGAGCTGGACTTCAGCCCAGGTCCTCAGTCCCACTGTCAGTTCACTTCAACATGAATGAACAAAATCCAACCCTCACCTGGCCTGGAAATAAATAACAATTACATAACAATAACTCCTTTATTTCTCTCCTGTTCAGGTCCAGTTGGACTCATTTATCTCTATATGGTAGGATTTCACTTCATGAGTTCAGAAGCATCTTCACATGAGACGCTGGTTCCTCACATTGATTGATCGTTGAATTCTGTATTTGATCTCTGAATTCTGTGTTTGATGTCTGAATTCTGTGTTTGATCTCTGAATTCTGTGTTTGATGTCTGAATTCTATGTGTGATGTCGGAATTCTGTGTTTGATCTCTGGGTTCTGAGCATTGATCTCCTGCTTCAGTCTTTGATCTCTGACTGATTCTAAACTCATCAAAGGATCACATCAGCATCTTGCTCCAGACTCCAGATGGTGGTTTTACCAAGTGCACCATAGTCCTTGTTGCTGTCTGCTGTTGGGTCACAGCAAAGTAAGGAAACAGCCTGACGGTCCTCAGGAGGAAATTCAACAGCCTCCAAAGATGGAGGTGAATCTAGACCTGCTCATGTTGGCCATCCTTGATGAACTTGGGCGGTACTCTGGTGCAGGGATGAGGTCATGGAGCTGATCTGGGAGCAGTCCTGATGTTAAATGATGGGATGAAGGACAGAGTGGAGGCAAAATGGACAAAATGTGTCAACATCAAATAAAATTGTAAACCTGTTTGAAGTCTTATTTTGTGTCTGATGGCCATTTTTAAAATCACTAATGATTTTTTTGACTGAACGTCCTGGATCCTGTGGTGCCTGATGAGGAGACAACTTGAGTACAGAGTTGGAGAAGAGGGTTTTTGGCGGGGAGATGATTTTTGCAGTGCTACAAGTCAATAAAATGTCATCATGTTTCAAAATGTCCTCACTAAGATGGTTATTAATTCCTCATTCTCAGCTGCTACAGCCTTTAAAGAAACCCTTTGACTGGTGGATCTAACAAAGATCAGATGTTGTCTCCTCTAGAACATCAACAGCTTAACGTTGTGGGCAGGACTCCTACCTGAGCAGGGAGACCCCAATGGATTTCTAGTCCTGATAGGGAGAGGGAGCCTCCTGGGTCGCGGAGTGGGGAACCTGATAGGGAGTGGGACGATCCGCCCATTGTGGGTGATTGACAGGGCAGGTTTGATCTATGTTTTCATTTTCAAAAGTAATTTTGAATATTTGTGGAAAGTTCGCCCACCTTGAACATGTAGAAGATGTCTTCTGATAGTTAATCGACTGTTGTCACATTTAAGGATCACTTTAGCTGACAAGATGAAGGCTACAAAGGACCAGCTGGAGATGCCGGGGATTGAACCCAGGGCCTCATACATGCTCAGCATGCGCTCTACCACTGAGCTACACCCCCTCTGGTAGAGTCACTGTTTAACTGGTGAATGAATTTCCAGTTGATTTTAGGAAACCTAGAAGTTCCTCAGGTGCCATCAATCTTAAGTCACTCCTTCACTTTGTGTGTGGTTCAAAGTCAGTGGTTTCATCAGAGCTCAACAACAGAACAAGCTGAAGTCTTCTGGAGAACGAGGGCACCGATCCCACCACCTCTCACATACTAAGCTAGCGCTCTACCATTGAGCTCCCTCCTCTGCTCAGCAACATAACAGATAATGCAGCTTGACCTTCAGGCTGCTGGGAGGTCAACACCTGAAATATTTCCAGGATTCTGTTGTGTTGGTAGAAACAGTTTGAGGGAAGAAAACCCTCAAACATGATGATGTCATTATTGAAGGCTTTACTGCTCCAAACCTTTGCTTGTTCTTCTGGGGTTGTGAGAGGTTCTGAGTGATGAATGGAAACTGAAGGTTTAGGCATCAGTTCAAAGTAGCAGGAGCTGAAGGGGACATTTCAGATTTGTTGAAGTTGAGTCCTACTGCCTTCTTGTTCATGATGATGGTGATGTCAGAGTTCTTGCTCAGAACGGTCCATGCTGTTCCTCCTATTAGTTCTGGAAAGTTGGAGCAAAACGTCATGCAGGGTCACAAGGTCACGTGTTTTGTGTTATCAGCAGATTTAATCTATAGAGTGAGTGACGTGTGGTGTGTTTGTTAGGAGTTTAAAGACCAAAGTTGTTGATGCACAAGAGAAGTAAACACGTCAAAGCTGCTTCATTTTAATGAGTGAAACTGAAAATTGAGAAGAGTGACAACAAAAATGGAGTCAAGAAGTCGTCTTCAAAACACACACACACACACACACACACTCACATAGTCATATACGTGCAGTCAAATGCCAGTAAATTCTGAGTATTTTTGAATCCATTTTCATTTCACTCTTCTCTTTATGTTGCCCCCTGCTGGACAATAGGTTTAAGGTTAATGTGGAAAAAAAGCAGACAATAAAAGCGACTATTATTGAAATGTCGGCGACTTCATTCGATCTGAAAGTTCATTGTTGACCAAACAGACACTGATACAACAGGCTTAAAGTCTACCTCCATCGGCTAAAGATGCCCCTGGATCATAAAGCACAGCTCGACTGCTGGCTAACATGCAGGCGTGGGCCTATCACTGAAATCAGCAGTCATGAAAAACTGTGCTAGGCCTCCAGACCCAAGCTTGAAGAGGTTTGAAAACTGGACCCAGGAGAATTTTAACTGAAAACCCCTGCTGTAGAGGATCTGAGGGATGCATGACTGCCCTCTGTTGACCCGTTTAATACAGGAATATCTGAGAAGTACTGAGGACGGCAAAGGGTGCTGATTGGCCAGCAGCCCCACACAGGTCAAAGGTCACCCCCACGGCGGACCAGTTTATTATGATAGTCACGACACCATCCGTTACAGTTGGGTTGGGTTCAGGCTCTTCAGCGCTTCTTATTTTTCCGTGAGCTCCTCCAGCTGCTGGTCCGTCTCTCCCCTTTTCTTTCTCTTCTGCTTACTTTTTTGTTTCTTTGTTCTTTAACTTTAAACAGAACTTCTCCTCTCCCCCTTTTCACGGTCACAATACTGTTGACCTCCCGTGAGCCTTGAATCTCCATCCTGACCAGTGGAGAGAAACCACCTTGTGCCTGAGAAGAGCATCGCGAATCCCAGTGGGAGCCACGGTCGTTGAGGTGGAGGCTTGGTAGGCCGTCCCCCCACCAGGTCGTTGGAGAGGTTCCGTACATTGATGAGAACAATCCAGCTGAGAACGTAAGCAGGTCCTGTTGGTTGTCGTGCTGTCACAGTGACAAAGACCAGTGCTGCATCTGTTCAGGCCTCAACTCCTGTCTCACTGCCAGCTCCACCTGACTCCTCAGACTCTGCTCAACCTCCATTCAGGAGTTTTCTTTGTTTGGAGGTCACTGACCCTTCATCCTGAACACCTTCTCACCTGCTACCTTTGCCGTCCACTTGAGTCTCAGATAAATCTTGTGATTCATGTCTGATCCTCCATATGCCTTCATTGCTTTACTGGTATTATTACTCTGTCTTACGCGCTTCCTTGTTTGTATTCAATCCTCTTAAAATTCCAGGAAGTGTTTCAACTGGTTTTTATATTTGTATGTAAGTCTCTGACCCTCAAAGAACTCACTGACAAGCTGGAACCTGAGACTGAGCGTTTCTCATTGGACTCTAAATTACAACCAGCGATGCCCTGAGTAACAACTGTGTTAGCATCCTAAAGCTACATCATCACCACCAGCTGATCAAGTCACTACTCTGTACACAAGTCACTGTAACCTAGCAAAGTTGAACCTAGAGGAAAAGTACAGTTGAAGCCAGATGCAAACAGATGTTGATGTTTCCTCTGTAGTCCTGGCAGCAAGTGTCCTTGGAGACGTCACTCCAGACACTGGCAGAGCTGACAGAGATGGTTTGACACAACTCATGATGTTACTGCACTGCAACAGTAACGGACCATCGATGGCATCGTGGTGATGGAGGAGGACAAAGAATTCTGTCATCGTTTTGTTCATGTTTTGTAAATGTTCTTCTTGATCTCAGCATTTAGTCTTTGATGTCACAGTGCCAGAACGGACCAAAGCTGCCTGTGTCAGAGGAAGCAGAATGACATCAGCATCAGGACATTCAGAGCCTTCAGAAACGTGGTGATGGTTTCACCAAAGAGGGACCAGTTCAGTAAATGTGGTCAGGCTTCTGAGAGTCTGGGTTCAAGATGGAGTTCGGGGTTTTAGCGACTCAGAAAAACTGTTTGTGGCTCAGAAAGCAGAGGAGGGCTGATGAAGAGACCTCACAATGAGTGTCATCAAGGAGGAGGAGGTAGTAGACATCACATGGGGGGGGGTAGAGCAGCAAGAAGAGAGAGAGGAGGAACAACTTGTTTGAATAAAACAAAGACAAACAATCAAAGAGAGTCAAAGCAGAGGGAGTGGCCCTGAGTCACAGTGAATGGTGGAGTTTGATGATCCATCATTCATCTCCTTTAAATGCTGTCAGGGAGGGAGAGCTGTCTGCTGCTGGTGGTGTTCATTCCTCAGTGGGAGCCTCTATGGTTGATGTTCTACTGCCCTCTGGTGGTGAGGCAGTGGGGATGCAGGTGATCTGCTGGTCTGGTTGAACGTGAGTGGACAGAAACCTTGTTGAGGTGACTGGGAGTTCCTGACTGTGGTGAGCTGCCTTGCTTCTCCTCAGGTCTTCATGGTGGCTTTCTGCTGGACTGTTGTTGAAGGGAACATGGCATCCTATCATTTTCAGCTCTGACATCTGGACAGTGGACAGATGTGACATCATCAAGGTCTCACTGCCTGCTTTGTTCATGGATCAATGGAACGTTGTGTTGGAACCTTTATTGTAGAACTGCTATGAGCTGAGAGCTCAGTGTTGTTGGAACAACGCAGCTCCACATGGGACTGATGTGATGAAGAGGTTTTTATTGAGCTGAAGCTGGAGAGCAACAATCAAAATGGAGCAGCAAACATAATGTCTGGTCTCTCTCTCTTCTCTTCCCCACCTCTCTGTCTCCTCTCCTCCCTCACCTCCATCTCTCTCCAGCCCTTTTTAGACAGAAAATGTGCCAAATTTGCCGTCTCGTCTGTGTGAAATGGAGGCGTAATATTCCTCTTTTTAAAAAGACACCCTTGTGTGGGCATCAACACTTGATGTGATGTGCAGCTCACACAACCTCAGTCATTGACAACGCAATGACTGAGGTTGGCAGAGCGGGGCAACAACAGACTCTTGAACTGAAACCCAAGATGGAAACCATCTCGGAGCAGTTGGCCGCTCTGCGAAGAGGAGAGTGATGTTGAAGACCAGAAATTTAACTTTACAATTTGGATTGGACTGAAAGAGAAGACAGATTGGAATGTGTGCTCCTCCGCCCAAACCCACAGCTTCCTTATCGGCTGCCCCATTGTTTATCCTCCAGGAGAACTCCTTCTGCCTTGGTGACGTAAATGGCGCGTACTATCCTCCCCTCCCCTTCCCCCGTGTGTTCCTGACCCCTGCCTCTGCCCTCTCCACCTCCCTTGGGGTGGCAGCACCAACCTTGTAGTCTGGCTGCAGGCCTCACTCTCACTTGCCTCCATTGGGACAACGGACTGTTCAAGTTCAGCGTACATACACAACAAATGTATATGTGCTGTCGTTAATTCTGAAGTGTACCATTATTACGATTAAACTGTGCATTCAGGGAACATTAAAGTGGTTTCAATCGTATTCATCAGGTTGATTTCAGTTTGTAGACGTTAATGATAAATCTTCTATACAAACCAAAGTTAAACACGGTGTTCCTCAAGGTTCAGTGCTGGGGCCAATACTCTTCACTTTATGTATGCTTCCTTTAGGTCATATTATTGGGAAACAGTTCATAAATTTCCATTGTTACACAGATGATACTCAATTATATTTATCAATAAAGCTGGATGAAGGCCAGCAGTTGTCTAAAACTCCATGTATGAGTTCCATCTAGGCTGGACTTTTGTAATTCTTTATTATCAGGCTGCACCAACAAGTGATGAAAGACTTGACAGCTGCACATGTATTGACAGGAACCAGGAAGAGAAACCATCGTAACAATAACATACACTCATGTAAGATAGTCTGAAGACACTCAAAGATAATTCAGTGTTTGATCAGTGATCAATACGTCAATACAAAGATCAGTAAGTGGTACCAGGTGGATCTTTCCATGGTGACCTCAGAGAAAATAAGATCAGCCCCCTCACCGTCATATCCAATGATGGCTCCATTATGTCAGGTTAACTGAGTTTATTTCCTGCTGCATTATCTCAAAAACGCTTTCTTAAACCAGAACCTCCAAGTTGGGTCTGAACGACCATGATAAATTGCATTATCTACTCAGTTTGAGTCACACCAACACAGAATGGACAAAGGACATTTTTCTGTTGTGTTGTTTCATGTTTTCCTCATCTAGGAAGTTTTTGCAACTAATTCAGCAAGACAAATGTCTCTCAAGTGTGTGTTCTCCTCATGTGTCTTTTCAGACATCCTTTTTCTGAAAATCTTTTGCAACAAAATGCACAGGGGAATGGTTTCTCCCCAGTGTGCGTTTTCATGTGCTTTCCCAGATTTCCCTTTTGTGAGAATCTTTTGCCACAAAGTGCACAGGGAAATGGTTTCTCCCCAGTGTGCACGTTCAGGTGCCTTTTCAGATGTCCCTGTTCTGAGAATGTTTTGCCACACACTGAGCAGCCGAATGGTTTCTCTCCAGTATGTCTTCTCATATGTCTATTCAGACAACCCCTTTCTGAAAATCTTGTGCCGCAAACTGAGCAGGGGAATGGTTTCTCTCCAGTATGGGCTCTCCTAATGTGTCTTTTCAGACAACCCCTTTCTGAAAATCTTGTGCTGCAAACTGAGCATGGGAATGGTTTCTCTCCAGTATGTGTTCTTGTCATGTGTCTTTTCACACTTGCCTTTTCTGCAAATGTGGTGCCACAAACTGAGCATGGGAATGGTTTCTCTCCAGTATGTGTTCTCTTCATGTGTCTTTTTAGATATCCATTTTCTGAAAACCCTGTGCCGCAAACTGAGCACGGGTATGGTTTTTCTCCAGTGTGTGTTTTCATGTGTACATCCAAATTCCTTCTGTAACTAAAACCTTTACTGCACTTTGAGCACCTAAAGGGACGCTCATCCTCACTGACTTCTGTCTCAGATTCAGAAGGACCAAAGGTCACGTTCCTGATGATCTCTGATTCTCTTCCAGTCTTTAGTTTTTGTTCTTTTGAGCTGCAATGACTCGCTTCCTGTCCTGGGCTCAATTTCTGAAGCATATTCCTCCTTGAGCCAAAGGGTTCCTTGTGCTCAGAAGTGGCCGTGTTATCAGGTCTGACCCAATCATCCTCACTGACTTCAGTCTCAGCTTCAGAAGAGTCTGACATCTGGTCTTCAGTCTGGGGTTGTACAAGTGGATCTGGATCTACCTTGCTGGCTGGTTCTGGTTCTGGTCCTCCACACTCTTCTCCATCAGCTTCTGTTTTCAGAGGATGAACTGGGCTGCTGCTCAGAGACTCTTCTTTCAAGTTCTCCTCAGTTAGACTCTGATGAAGATGTGGGAACTGAGGTTTCTCTTCGTTCCCTTCACTCTTCACAGGAACCAGAGTGAAGGGGAACGTGGTGATATCAGCCTCCTCCTGCCCTTGAAGCTGCCCTCCCTCCTCACTGGTCCAGAGCTCCTCCCACTCCTCTTTAATGTGGGGGGGCTCTGGGTCCTGCAGCTCAGGGGGAACCTCTTCTTTAATCACCAGCAGCTGCTCCACATCTGCAGGACACAAACAGCAACATCAGAAATCTCTTCATTTGACTCTGAAACAGCGGAGCAACAGACAGAAACAGAAATCAACTCAATGAAAAGAGACGTCCTGCTACTGACGACCAGTCAGCAAACTGGGAATAGAAACGCTGGCTTCAGATGCTTGGATCAACGTTGGGTCACCCAGGTCAAAGGTCACTGGTCCCCTCTGCTGAATGGTTTTGTCCATTCATGATCACATCTGCTAGTCAGAATGTTCATTTCTAGAATGAGAGGTGAGTGCTGGACCACTGTGACCTGTACTGATGCTAAAAATGTCAGCCCACCCAAACACAGCAACATGCAGTCAGCCAAGGTCTAAGATTACTTTATTAATAACAATCAGGAAATGTCCCTTTCCTTTCCAGTAATTGAGGAAAACTCTGGCTGGGACAAAATTTGTAACGTGTAACCTATGAGATGTTTCTCCGTGTTTCTTAGTTTTGTTTTTTTCTTCCAAACAAATACAAAAAGCAGTAGAACTACGGCGGGAAGGACGCAGCCTGGAAACCAAACAGCGCCATCTACATGTTGGTCAGGAGGCAGCCAAGATGGCGCCCAGCGTGTCCCGAGCCAGGTGAGGTTTTAAGGCTCCACCAACACCGAATAGCCGTCAACTACGAAACACTTCTACGTTGTTCCACTCCTGCTCAGACGGTCTGAGCACAATGACCCGGATTACGGACACAACCAGACCGGAGACACTTGCTGGCAGGACTGCGGTCTCTCGGTTCTCCTGGTCAGTGTGGGGGGACTCACCTGCTCTGTCCAGCCTGACTCGGGGCTTCACCACGGCATCGAGCAGCAACCTCTGCCGGCGGTTCTCCCGCTCGTACTCCGCCACGGTTTCCTCCAGCAGAGCCACGATCTGCTCCGCGGCCGCCGCCAGCCGCTCGGTGAGCAGCGCTCTCAGCACCGGGACTCCAGCCGCTGAGTCTCCTTCTCCCAGCTGCAGCAGGAAGTCTTCAGCGGCGGCGAGGATCCGCTCCTGGACCGACACCCGCAGCAGCTGCGCGGCGCACATGTTGAGGTTCTACCGGCGCCACTCAGCCTTCCGGAGACAAAGACCGAGGCCTTCCGCTTCTTTTCTTCTTCGTCTTCTTCAAAACGAGCAGAGTCCAAGCTCTGTTCTCTGTGCCACTCCAGACTCGCTAACCTGGTAGCAGCGGTAGTGATGAGTGGAGTGATCCAGGATTTCGTTTTGAAAAACGATTATCGATGACGTATTTAGTGACGTCCAAAGCCTCGCCGACCGGCAGTGACCACGTGACTGATTCAAGACCTGGTTCTCCGGCTTGGCGTGAGATTCGAAACCACTAAAGCCTGATTTATGCTTCTGCGTCGCGTCCACGCAAACCCCAACAAAATCCTGCCTCCGTGTCGCGTCAACGCGTGGTGACGTCAACGTCGAGGACTGTAATTGGTCCGCTCAGAACGTCATTTCCGGTTCAGTCGCAGCACAACAACACCGCCATTTTCAAAGTTTCTGTGGTGAAAGCTTCAAGAAAAAATGGACCAAGCCGAAGAAAGGATTATTCGCGGCACTACAAAGACTGACAAATGGCCAACAATTGTTGTCTGTGACCGGAAGAAAACCAAGGAATCCGACAAGAGCCCCGTAAACAATACAAAGACAAAGCCACACCCCCTAGCGGCTTGGCGGTGAATTGCAGAGCAACGCGTTCCCTCGACGCAGAATAAACCAGGCTTTCCAGTCGCACCTGTTTTACGCCCCCGTGCCAGATAAGCACCCCCATCGGGCTGTGCCACTCTGGAGGGAGCGCGTCTCACAGTCAGTCAGCGGAACCATGCGGATCCGGGCCGGAGCTGTGGGAAGGAGCGCCAATTGTATCGGGTTGTTGTTTTCTGGACTGCAGCAGAACAGGAGCAGCCGGGACTGGAATGTAGAAGTAGGTTATCTTGAAGTTGAAGTTATGGTGAACGATATTGTGGTTCAACACTTTAATGAGCTTTAAGGCAAACATATTTCATGAGGAAACAACGCCGCAATTGGACGGATTTCAGCGGCACACAACAACGTATCCGATACACCTCATTGGAAACCTGGTGGTCTAAGACTAAGAAACACCAGTCACCATGAAGAAAGGAACTTTTAGCTGAGCACTCATGTTCTTTTCTGCAGGTTGAATGTCGCATTTGTTGGACAGAAGCATCTCATCTCAACAAAAGCACCTCTTCAGTGCTGAGGCCTGATGGGGCCAGGCATGAGAATGAAGTCCCAGATCCACCAGGATGAACTCAGGTATACAGCCACTCTCCAACTGACTCACAGTTGCTTCATTGATCATTAATTCCTATTCATTTCTTCTCTCCTTCATCTTTAACCATCCAGCTTCCAGGAAGCACATGCTGGATGAGGCTCTGCTGAATTTGATCCTGAAGGACTGCCAGCCCCTCAGCACTGTTGAGAGGGAAGGGTTCAGGGAACTGGTTCAGGTCCTTGAGCCTCATTTGTTTGCCAACCAGGAAGGTTTGTGTGGAAATGATCTAAAGCAGTAGTTGATATCTCCAGTTTATTTCATCTGTAATTTCAATGTATTGATTTACTCTGGGTGTCATTTTCAGACCATCAAACAAACGGTGGCCAAAAAGTACCAGGAGGAACGGGAAGGAGTGAAAAAGGAAGTCCAGCTGCCATGTGGACATCTGTGGACATGGAGGCTCCCTTGGCTCTGACCTGTCACTGCATTCGTGAGAATGAATGTGTTGGGAGTGCAAGACTTTCCACAAAGTCACCCTGCTGACAGTTTGGCCCCAGTCCAAAGAGGCCTGATGGAGGACTGGGCCATCACCAACAAAGTGAAGTGTCTTGTGAGCGACGCAGCACCAAACATGACAGCATCCACTAGACAGCTCCAAATTCACCACTCAGTCTGCACTGCACATCGTCTGAATCTAGGAGTCAGAAAATCCTGTGATCAGATCCCCACTTCCATCATCAGACACAAAGCCAGGAACACTGTCACATCCTTCAGATCAGCACTACAGCCAAGGAGAAGCTGGCTCAGGTGCAGCAACAGATGGGAGGGCCAACCCTGAAACTCATCAGTGAGGTGCCAACACGCTGGAACAGCACACACAGCTGTCAGGGCTGCATGATGAGAGGGAACCAGTGTGGGAACCTCTGGCCTCTCTAAGACAGATTTGACTCCACTGACAGCTGAGGAGTTCACTTCTAGTAAACAGAGGTCATTCTAGTAGCCTGGTCCCTCTGTGGTTGAGCTATAATTTTAGGAAATATGGTCATTATTCAATGGTGACATCTCTCTGCTGAATAATGTAGAACTGAACGGATCCACTGGACCTTCTTTTTACAAACAGCAGCATGCAGCAGCTGTCCTGAGTGGAAAACTGCACATTTCTGTTGGTGAGAGTTAATCAAGTGATGGACTTTGTCTCTCAACAGAAGCTGTGTGGAAAAACCCTGCAGCTACGAGCGCTTCAGATTCTGAGAGTGATTCTTACGCCATTGGCTGGTTTAACCTGGCGTCTGACCGTGGAGGCGGCAGAGAGGAGCGTGACATGGCTGCACAGGTAAATCAACTAAAGCAGTGTTAGTCTTTGGCAGCAGGCCAGGCCGACAAATGCTAATGTCTCTGACTGACTGATGAAGTTGGACCATTGGTCAGCCACAATGATGCATGACCACAAATAGTGGCCTGGGTCTTGATGGAGCTCACAAGACTGTTAGCATCATTTTGAGTTTACTACCAACTCTTACTACATCACTGTAGCATTATTTTGAGGTTCGTAGCAACTCTTACTCCATGACTGTCAGCATCACTTTGAGGTTATTCGAAATGTTCACTCCATTACTGTTAGCATCATTTTGATTTCATTAGCAATTCTTCCGACATCACTGTCACATTATTTTGAGGTTCGTAGCAACTCTCACTACATTATTGTTGCATTATTTTAAGGTTCGTAGCAACTCTTACTACATTACTGTCAGCATCACTTTGAGTTTATTAGCAACTATCACTACATTACTGTTCGCATCATTTTGAGTTTATGAGCAATTCTCATGACATCACTGTAGCATTGAATTGAGTTCATTAGCAACTCTTACTAAATGACTGTCAGCATCACTTTGAGGTTGTTCGAAACTCTTACTACATTACTGTAAGCATCACTGAGTTTCTTAGCAACTATCACTACATTACTGTTAGCATCATCTTGAGGTCATTAGCGATTCTTCCGACATCACTGTCGCATTATTTTGAGGTTCGTAGCAACTCTTACTACATGACTGTCAGCATCTCTTTGAGGTTATTCGAAACGTTCACTCCATTACTCTTAGCATCATTTTGAGTTCATTAGCAATTCTTACTAAATCACTGTCGCATCATTTTGAGATCTTTAGCAATTCTTCTGACATCACTGTCGCATTATTTTGAGGTTCGTAGCAACTCTTACTACATGACTGTCAGCATCACTTTGAAGTTGTTCGAAACACTTACTACATCACTGTCAGCATCACTGAGTTCATTAGCAACTATCACTACATTACTGTTAGCATCATTTTGAGTTCATTAGCAATTCTTCCGACATCACTGTCGCAATATTTTGAGGTTCGTAGCAACTTTTACTACAATACTATCGCATTATTTTGAGGTTCGTAGCAACTCTTACCACATGACTGTCAGCATCACTTTGAGGTTATTCGAAACTTTCACTCCATTACTGTTAGCATCATTTTGAGTTCACTAGCAATTCTTACTACATCACTGTCGCAATATTTTGAGGTTCGTAGCAACTCTTACTTCATGACTGTCAGCATCACTTTGAGGTTGTTCGAAACACTTACTACATCACGGTCAGCATCACTGAGATGATTAGCAACTATCACTACATTACTGTTAGCATCATTTTGAGTTCATTAGCAATTCTTCCGACATCACTGTCGCAATATTTTAAGGTTCGTAGCAACTCTTACTACATTATTGTTGCATTATTTTAAGGTTCGTAGCAACTCTTACTACATGACTGTCAGCATCACTTTGAGTTTATTAGCAACTATCACTACATTACTGTAAGCATCATTTTGAGTTTTTGAGCAATTCTCACGACATCACTGTAGCATTAAATTGAGTTCATTAGCAACTCTTACTAAATGACTGTCAGCATCACTTTGAGGTTGTTCGAAACTCTTTCTACATTACTTTAAGCATCACTGAGTTTCTTAGCAACTATCACTACATTACTGTTAGCATCATCTTGAGTTCATTAGCAATTCTTCCAACATCACTGTCGCAATATTTTGAGGTTCGTTGCAACTTTTACTACATTACTGTCGCATTATTTTGAGGTTCGGAGCAACTCTTACTACATGACTGTCAGCATCTCTTTGAGGTTATTCGAAACGTTCACTCCATTACTCTTAGCATCATTTTGAGTTCATTAGCAATTCTTACTAAATCACTGTCGCATCATTTTGAGATCTTTAGCAATTCTTCTGACATCACTGTCGCATTATTTTGAGGTTCGTAGCAACTCTTACTACATGACTGTCAGCATCACTTTGAAGTTGTTCGAAACACTTACTACATCACTGTCAGCATCACTGAGTTCATTAGCAACTATCACTGCATTACTGTTAGCATTATTTTGAGTTCATTAGCAATTCTTCCGACATCACTTTCGCAATATTTTGAGGTTCGTAGCAACACTTACTACATGACTGTCGCATTATTTTGAGGTTCGTAGCAACACTTACTACATGACTGTAAGCATCACTTTGAGGTTTTTCGAAACTTTCACTCCATCAATGTTAGCATCATTTTGAGTTCATTAGCAATTCTTACTACATCACTGTCGCATCATTTTGAGATCATTAGCAATTCTTCTGAAATCACTGTCGCATTACTTTGAGGTTATTAGCAACTCTTACTACATTACTGTCTGCATCATTTTTAGGTTACTTGAAACTCTTACTACATTACTGTCAGCATCACTTAGTTTATTAGCAACTATCACGACATTACTGTTAGCATCATTTTGAGTTCTTTAGCAATGTGGGGCTTTGATTGGGAATTGTAAGAAAAATCACTGAATGAACAACACAAACACAGACTGTGTCTGAAATTCCACACCTGCACCCGACTCAGAATGAAAAACCAGTGTGGACTCAATTGTATCCACTATCCATACTGATTCTGGAGAAATTTCTTTGTGTGTTTTGATGGACGGGAGCCAAGCAGAAATTTCCCACAATGCAATAGGGCGGCGTTTGGTCAGTGTTGAGCAGGCGTCCGTCTGACAATGATGTCATATTATTGTGTCATCACTTGACCAGACCCAAAAGTAGGCTCAGGTATCAGTTTCTTCTCAATGCTAACGTCTGCTAGCTTAGTCTGCTACTTTGATGGCTCTGCCTGCTCAAAGGTCCAGACCCCTGGATGTGGTGGTTCCTACCTGAACGTAGATTCTGTCAGCTCATGTTGTTAAATCAACTCACCAGGAACACCAGTAGATTTCAATGGACTGACAATGAGTCTCATTGAATGGGTGTCTCGTCCAACGAGAAACAATCAGTCTCAGGTTGAAGCTCATCAATGAGGTCTTGTGGATCAGTGGCTTGCATGAATGAATGAGTTGGAAGACTTCTTGGAAATAAAAGAGGATTTAATACAATTAAGAAACCCTTAAGACAGAGTGATAATTCCAGCAGAGTAATTAAGGCCCATATTGAGTAGCAGGTATGAATTAGCCTGGATTTATCTGAGCTTCAAGTACACGGCTAAGAGGCAGGTGGAAAGGTGTGTAGGATGAACGATGGTGACCTCCAACCAAATGAAGAGGACTGAGTGGAGGCTGACCAGCTCTACGGAGTCAGGCGGAGTTTGGCAGCGAGACAGGAGTCCAGGCCTGAATCGGTGAAAACCAACGTAACCGGCTTACGTTCTCAGCTGGATTCTCCCATCGATGTACGACGCCTCTCCAACGAACTGGTGGGAGGACGGCCTCCAAAGCCTCCACCTCGTCGACCGTGGCTCCCGCTGAGATTCGCTCGATGAAGAAGGGAAGCGCGTTGATGGGCGACCCTCTGGTCTCAGGCTGCTGGCTGCCTGGACTAAGCTGCTCTTCTCCAACACAAAGGTGGCTTCTCTCTCTTCAAGGCTCACAGGAGGTCAAGAGTGTAGCGACCGTGAGCCGAGATCGATGATGAATTACAAAAATAGAAAATCAAAAAATAAATTAGAGGAATAGAAAAGAAAAGGGGGAGGAGCCGGACCAGCTGCTCTAGGAGCTCACACACAAAGGGCAGAAACAAGAAGTACTGAAGAGAGCGCCAGCAGTGGATGGTGCCACCACTGTTACAGTAAACTGGTCCGCCTCAGAGCAGTGACCTTTGACCTGTGAGGGGTTGTTGGCCAATCAGCACACTTTGCTGTCTTCAGTCCTTCTCAGATATCAACAAATGAAGCTGGTTGAACAGACAGCAATCATCATCACTCAGAGACATCACCTGGAGAGGAAGACTGCTCCGAGTTCTGACAATGACAGTGAAGAGGCAAGGAGAGCTGGACAACCACAGACAGTGAAACATTCGGAACATCATGTTGATACACGTGTGTGTGTGTGTGTGTGTGTGTGTGTGTGTGTGTGTGTGTGTGTAACCATGTTAAACTCTTTTAAATAAATGTTTCAACCTGCTATTATTTGGATGCTGTATGATTCCTGCAACCCCAGACTAACTCAGGTGTTCGTACTGCAACCTAAAGTATGGTGATGAGGAGAATGATGAACAATCCACAAGGTGATCAGAAAATAAGAAATGGATTCAGGAACAACAAACCCATCTCTGAACATGTGATTGAAACATGTGAGTGGGACTGGCAGAACCTGGCTTTACCTCAAAGTGTCTCATCCAGAGATCTGTGACAGGCGTCCTCTGTGGAGGGTCAATCTGTCCGTCCACATTCAGATCATCGATGCAGCGACTCTGCTAGGATCAAACTACTCAGGATGAAACAGACCAATGTTGACATCAAGTAGCAACTCAGCAGCTGATCAACAGAGTCCTCAGCACCAGTAGAGCCTGGTCCTGGTCCCTGGGGGGTTCCAACCACCAGCCTCTCTGTTAACAGCCGAGCGCCACAGAGACTCTGAGTCTCCTGCTGTTCATGAAGAGTTTTCAGGCTAAATTCAGTGTGTGAGGTCCACACTGCACATTTGAGGGACCATGAAGGACAGAGGAGAGTCTGACTGTCATGGTGAAAGCCTTCAGCACTAGAACTGAAACAGCCCCCACCATCTTAACCCCCCCAAGACCAAACATCATCGTCCAGCCTCCAACCAGAGGTCCATCAGTTATCATGGAGCCACAGGTGGAGTCTGGATTCTTTTCTAGAATGAGACGGCAGTGACAGTCCTGCAGAGTGACATCACTGACATGACTGGATGACTTCAGTCACGTGACTGGATGACTTCAGTCACGTGACTTCAGTGCCAAACAGTGCACATTGGTGCCGACCAGTCAAAACCACCTCAGACTGTATCATTCTATATGCTTGGCTGTAGTGTGTGTGTGTGTGTGTGTGTGTGTGTGTGTTTTTAAAAAGGCAAAAAACTCTTTTTTTAAGCAACAGAACTTTAATACAAACACAAAATGAAAAGCAGAACAAGCCAGAACCCAAAATATGGACTTACAGAGGAAGCGTGCTGGGCCCAGAACCCAGAGGTGGATGGATCAAAACCATCCTCTGCTAAAAGGGAACAAAATAAACCTGGTTGTTTTGAAATGTGGATCTGTTGAAGAGGGTGGAAATGGTGAGGGAGTCAGTTGTTCCTTTTGTTTTATGACAGAGACCTCATTGTTAACTAAATCATTTTAATTCTTTACTTGAAGATTCACGCTTTTTCGCTCAAAATGTTTGACAACTTCCTCCATGCTGGCGCCCCATCACACACAACAGGTGCACTTGTCCTCTTTTCTCCTCTGACCCTCAAACATTCACAGTCTTCCAGTGAACGTCCAATTGTCCTCTGAAATAAGACATGAATCTTTCCCTGCTGAGACTCCTGATCTCTGACTGTCACTAGCATGTGCTAGCAGAATACAGCACTCCTTCTTCATGATCTGTCTTTGTCTCTGACCAGCTCTCCTGCTCTCTTTCCTCCTACCAGTCAAAGCAGACATCTGCACCTACTGATCTTGGATCTGCTGCCCGTTCCTGCCTGGTAAAAGAAGGAACCAGCACCTGGTTCTCCAGGCTGAAGGAACTCCAGGACGTTGGCCAGCCATGTCAGTTGAAACCTTATTTGTCCAAATAGAGAAAAAATAAGTCTGATTGTTGATGAAAGATGTCATCATGGCTTTGAAACTGTGGTTGGGGAGCAGCCAACATGAGCACATTCATGGAAGAATAGCAGGAAAAACAGGAAGTGTTAGTTAGCAAGTACTCACCAGTCTGTCACTATCATACTTGATTCTAGTGGAACAAAATGGCTGCTGCTGACTGTGTTGCCTGGTGGAGGATCACTCTTCACCATCCTCTCAGGCCTTGATGGAACCAAAAAGGCCAGTTCCTGGAGAAGATCTTCTAGGGGTCCAGGTTAAAGCGGTGCCCCAGCTGGCACCAGGCGCTGACCCAGGTCCTGCATGGGAGATACTGTCAGTTCTGTTCTGCACTGCTCACAACCACAGGCTGGTGTTGAGGCCTGCAGCAACCAGGGCCCCAGTCACCAAGAGTATAAAGGCTGGTCATTGTGGCAGTGGGAGGAGTCAAAATGAAGACAGACCAATGTGAGCAGGACGTTCCTGGAGAAGTCAGAAGAACTTGACCATGTTTCCTACAGTACCCAGGAGGCCTGGTAGTTGTTGAAGGAAGCTCCAAAAGCAAAGAGCAGACAGCAGGACATCAAAAGAAAAGATCCAGACACTAAAACTACAAGTAGAAACAAGAAGAAATACTAAAAGCTTTGGAAAGATACTACAAGGTTGGATATACATTATTATATACACTACTATTCTCATTGACTCCTAAAGAGGGACAGGAAACATTAGAATGTGGATCAGATCAGCTGATTTCAGTGTTGAGTCCATCCCTCCATCCACTTTCTGTTCTTGTCCTTTAAGGGTCACGGAGGGGGGGGGGGCAATCCCAGGTGACATTGTTCAAGAGGCAGGGTTCACCCTGGACAGGTCACCAGTCCATCAGGAGAAATGAGGTGGTCGGTATCATGCAACCTAAACTAAAACATTAGCCGGATCAAATTCAGATTAAAGCAAGAGTCTCCAGATCAAAGTCAGAATTCCTGATGATGTCATCAGGGCTTTGACAGTAGCTAGAATTCTGTCTTTGAGCTCAGGAGGACATGAAAAAAACACAATTGAGAAAAGTAGAAGAGAGCATGGCTGCATGATGGTGCAGTGGTGAGCACTGTGGCCTCACAGCAAGAAGGTTCTGGGTTTGAGTCCAGGCTCGGGTGCAGAATCTTTCTGTGTAGAGCCTGCATGTTCTCCCCTCCTCTATGCTGCTACAGGCTGAGACTGCTGGGGGACACATCAGGTTACATGGAGCCCTTCCCTCCTCTCTCCTCCCTGCACATTTTTGGAACTGTCACTACCACTACTTGTTGCACTTTGTAGTTTGGCCTTGGTGTCTCGCAGTCTCTCTGTGTTTCCACAGATCCACCTGAGCCCCAACCGCCGCCTGCATCGCCCCCCCCCCCCCTCTTATTCCCTACTGTTACACCAGCCTGCGCTCCCCTTCCATGAACCAGTCTGCCATCCAGTCCCCCATCAAGCTGGCTTGCTCTCCCTGCCTCCCCTTCCAGAAGCTTCCTTCTTCAGCTGTTATTAACATTTCCTTGTTTCTCACATTCTGCATTGTAAACTGTTTTCTTGTCTGTAACAACATCTCCTGCACGTCTGTCCGTCCTGGGTGAGGGATCCTCCTCTGTTGCTCACCCTGAGGTTTCTCAGATTTTTTCCTGTTAAAAGGGTTTTCTATGGAGTTTTTCCTCAGTCGATGTGAGGGTCTAAGGGCAGAGGATGTTGTTATGATGCCATGTGAAGCCCTTTGAGACAAACTGTTTGTGAAAACGGGCTCTACAAAGAAAATTGCCTTGCCTCCCCGTCCATGTGTGGGTTCTCTCTGGTACTCCGGCTTCTTCCCACCGTCCAAAGACATGTAATTTGGGACGAGGCTGATTGATACTCTAAATTGACTGTAGGTATGAATGTGAGTGTGAATGTGAGTCTCTGTGGCGCTCGGCTGTTAACAGAGAGGCTGGTGGTTGGAGCCCCCCAGGGACCAGGACCAGGCTCTACTGGTGCTGAGGACTCTGTTGATCAGCTGCTGAGTTGCTACTTGATGTCAACATTGGTCTGTTTCATCCTGAGTAGTTTGATCCTAGCAGAGTCGCTGCATCAATGATCTGAATGTGGACGGACAGACTGACCCTCCACAGCAGACGCCTGTGACAGATCTCTTGATGAGACGCTTCAGTCTTCAGTTTTAGTAGCAGTGTGGAGGAGGCTGGCCGGCTGTGGTTAAAGTGGTGGGAGCTCTGGAATGAAGGGGGTCACTGTTTGGTTCTCAGATGCTCCAGCTCAGGTTAGCGAGGTGGTGGAGAAATGAGTGAGAGCTCTGCCAGTTGGAGCCTCTTGGGTCACGGGAGGCTTCACTCCTGGAGGTGGAAATGATGAGGAGTTTGTTGAAGCCCCTCCCCTCTGTAGGGCTGGTGGCGCAATGGATAATGCGTCTGACTTCGGATCAGAAGATTCTAGGTTCAACTCCTGGCTCAGTTCAAACTTCATAAACAAAAGCTTTCACACCTGAAGTGAGAACCAGTGATCAAAGTCACTGAAGTCCTCCCAGGTTTCCTCCTTGTCTGCTGGAAACATGAACACATGAATGATCCTGCTGCCTCTCATGTTCAGCTGCACTTGACAGTGACAGCAGGAGAACAAAAATCCCAGTGTGTCATCAACATTTCCTGTCAATCAATGATAGAAGCTGTTGAGTTTCTGGATCAGAACAAGGAGGAAGGAGCCCCAATGAAAGAGAGATGGTTCTTGATTCTGATTTTGTTCTTCACTCCTACACCAGAGAGTGAAAGTGTGGGCTGGCTGGGAGCAACTGCCTGCTTCAGAGTGGGAGGAGCCTCAGGACTTTCCAGTGAGAGCTGCAAACTTCCACCAGCGCCCAGTGCCAGCAGGTCTTCATGATGGAGCTGAGAAGAACACAACAACACCAGAGCACTGGAGAATTACTGTGTTCTCTTTTGGTGTCCCAGTGTTAATTTGAGGATCTAAACCTGATATTTAGAAAATCAGACAGCACAAAAAAAGAAAATGCCACCACATCATTGAAATTTTCTGTTATACAAATGAACGTGTTGACTCTTTTTGTATAAGCCCTGCCACTGAGGTCACCAACATGAGCTGGAGTTGGGAATCTTGAACTGAACCTGGTATCACAGCGACACCTGTTGCTGCAAAATGGAACAGCAACATTGAACCAAGTACAGGATTGGAGGGAGACTGATGGTCTCTGTTTGGGTTTTTGAAGGACAAGGAGGGTGTGGGTTCAAGCTGGATTCTCAGAGACTATTTCCTCTGCTACTCTTACGTCCACTTCTGTCAACGTGCAGACATCTTTCTCGTTTCTGCGTACTTCAGGTGACAGCAGAGCTGCTGAGATGGCTGGTTGCTGCTGGAGGAAACGGTCCAGCATCTCCAGTGAGCTATTCCAACGTGTCACCACGTCAATCACCATCTTGTGCTCAGGAAGCTCCAGCACCCTTTGCTTCTCACTGAGGATGTGGCTCGCCGTAGAGCTACGATGAAAAAATGCAGCGATGCGTCTGACTCTGCCGAGCAAGCGTGCAGCTGTAGGGACTTAAATTAAGAAGGTGTGCAAAGCAACCAATGTGCAACAAGCCAGTCATCTCCGCAGCGCGGACAATATTTGCTGCTGAGTTTTCTCGCTGTGTGGCTGGTTTCCACGGCTCTGGTTTGAAGAACATGGCATGCGAGGATCCAGTCGCTAATGTAGTGAGCTGTAATGGTCAGATATGAATGATGATGTCATCAGGGCTTTGACAGTAGCTAGAATTCTGTCTTTGATCTCAGGAGGACATGAAAGAAAGACAATTGAGGAAAGTAGAAGAGAGCATGGCAGCATGATGGTGCAGTGGTGAGCACTGTGGCCTCACAGCAAGAAGGTTCTGGGTTTGAGTCCAGGCTCGGGTGCAGAATCTTTCTGTGTAGAGCCTGCATGTTCTCCCCATGAATGCATGGGTTCTTTCCAGGTACTCCAGCTTCTTCCCACCGTCCAAAGACGTGTAATTGGGGACGAGGCTGATTGATACTCTAAATTGACCGTAGGTATGAATGTGAGTGTGAATGGTTGTTCGTCTCTGTATGCTGACCCTGTGATGGACTGGTGACCTGTCCAGGGTGAACCCCACCTCTGGCCCATAGATGCTGGGATAGGCTCCAGCCCCCTCGACCATCAATGTAGGTCTTTTGTTAATTTCATGCCACATGAAATTATTGTTGGTCACTTTTCTAGCGACTGTCTCACAGTGGCAAGACAAGAACACTTCTACTTTTGATGATGACAGTTTGTTCAACACTAAACTTCATCTAGTACCATGTTGTCAAACACTGGAACCTCCACAGCACCTGAACAGGGACTTGAACCCTGGACCCTCACATTAAAAGTCTGATGCTCTACCGTCTGAGCTCCTCAGGCTCTTTCTACAGCATTGAGACAGGAACAGAAACACCTGTGAAGGTCAAACTGATGCTTTCTTGACTTGTTCAGTCCTCCATGTTGAAGTCCACCATGCTTTTGATTGGCTCTGATTCTCTGTGGCAAAATCCAACAAGAGGCTCCAAAATGTCCTGAATGTCACAAGAATGCACAGGACAAGATGTTAGTTTCCTTCATGTCTGCAGTTCCTCCACTGGAAAGTAAAGTCAATGCTGCTCCTCTGCTGAAACCTGGGATCGGACCAGGGACCTTTAGATCTTCAGTCTAAGGCTCTCCCAACTGAGCTGGTTCAGTTCTGAGTGAGGGCCCTGCTTCTCTCATTTATAATCTCTTCCACTCTCACTGGACCTTAGAGAGGATTGGAGCTTCTGAAGTCCTGACACATTGAACAGTTCTCCAGCACCATTTTTGATGAAGGTCTGGATCACACCAGCCTTTTTTGTTTGACTTCTTCCAGTTGCCTCAACATTGTGTGAGCCAATAATTCCACATCTGTACCAGACACACCTCTGGTTGGTGGGTTGATGGATCTTTCTGTTCTAACAGTGTCTTTTATCTTGCTTTTATCTTTTCTATCTTTTCTTTGTATCTGCATTCTGTGGTGCACAGTGGCTCTGGAAGAGCGCTCTATCTCACTATTGTCATTGTACCCCCCCCCCCCCGTACAACGAAAATAAAAGATTCTGATTCCGATTCTGACACACACGAACACACACACACACACACACACACACACACGCACACACACACACACACGTGTATCAACATGATGTTCCGAATGTTTCACTGTCTGTGGTTGTCCAGCTCTCCTTGCCTCTTCACTGTCATTGTCAGAACTCGGAGCAGTCTTCCTCTCCAGGTGATGTCTCTGAGTGATGATGATTGCTGTCTGTTCAACCAGCTTCATTTGTTGATATCTGAGAAGGACTGAAGACAGCAAAGTGTGCTGATTGGCCAACAACCCCTCACAGGTCAAAGGTCACTGCTCTGAGGCGGACCAGTTTACTGTAACAGTGGTGGCACCATCCACTGCTGGCGCTCTCTTCAGTGCTTCTTGTTTCTGCCCTTTGTGTGTGAGCTCCTAGAGCAGCTGGTCCGGCTCCTCCCCTTTTCTTTTCTATTCCACAAATTTATTTTTTTGATTTTCTGTTTTTGTAATTCATCATCGATCTCGGCTCACGGTCGCTACACTCTTGACCTCCTGTGAGCCTTGAAGAGAGAGAAGCCACCTTTGTGTCGGAGAAGAGCAGCTTAGTCCAGGCAGCCAGCAGCCTGAGACCAGAGGGTAGCCCATCAACGCGCTTCCCTTCTTCATCGAGCGAATCTCAGCGGGAGCCACGGTCGACGAGGTGGAGGCTTTGGAGGCCGTCCTCCCACCAGTTCGTTGGAGAGGCGTCGTACATCGATGGGAGAATCCAGCTGAGAACGTCAGCCGGTTACGTTGGTTTTCACCGATTCAGGCCTGGACTCCTGTCTCGCTGCCAAACTCCGCCTGACTCCGTAGAGCTGGTCAGCCTCCACTCAGTCCTCTTCATTTGGTTGGAGGTCACTATCGTTCATCCTACACACCTTTCCACCTGCCTCTTAGCCGTCTACTTGAAGCTCAGATAAATCCAGGCTAATTCATACCTGCTACTCAATATGGGCCTTAATTACTCTGCTGGAATTATCACTCTGTCTTAAGGGTTTTCTTAATTGTATTAAATCCTCTTTAATTTCCAAGAAGTCTTCCAACTCATTCATTCATGCAAGCCACTGATCCACAAGAACTCATTGATGAGCTTCAACCTGAGACTGATTGTTTCTCGTTGGACGAGACACCCATTCAATGAGACTCATTGTCAGTCCGTTGAAATCTACTGGTGTTCCTGGTGAGTTGATTTAACAACATGAGCTGACAGAATCTACGTTCAGGTAGGAACCACCACATCCAGGGGTCTGGACCTTTGAGCAGGCAGAGCCATCAAAGTAGCAGACTAAGCTAGCAGACATTAGCATTGAGAAGAAACTGATACCTGAGCCTACTTTTGGGTCTGGTCAGGTGATGACACAATAATATGACATCATTGTCAGACTGACGCCTGCTCAACACTGACCAAACGCCGCCCTATTGCATTGTGGGAAATTTCTGCTTGGCTCGCGTCCATCAAAACACACAAAGAAATTTCTCCAGAATCAGGATTGACAGTGGATACAATTGAGTCCACACTGGTTTTTCATTCTGAGTCGGGTGCAGGTGTGGAATTTCAGACACAGTCTGTGTTTGTGTTGTTCATTCAGTGATTTTTCTTACAATTCCCAATCAAAGCCCCACATTGCTGATGAACTCAAAATGATGCTAACAGTAATGTAGTGATAGTTGCTAATAAACTAAGTGATGCTGACAGTCATGTGGTTAGAGTTTCGATTAACCTCAAAGTAATGCGACAGTGATTTCAGAAGAATTGCTAATGATCTCAAAATGATGCGACAGTGATGTCGTAAGAATTGCTAATAAACTCAAAACGATGCAAACAGTAATGTAGTGATAGTTGCTAATAAACTCAGTGATGCTTACAGTCATGTAGTAAGTGTTTCGAACAACCTCAAAATGATGCTGACAGTCATGTAGTCAGAGTTGCTAAAAACCACAAAATAATGCGACTGTGATGTCGGAAGAATTCCTCATGATCTCAAAATGATGCGACGGTAATCTAGTAAAAGCTGCTAATAAATTCAAAATGATGCTAACAGTAATTTAGTGAAAGTTTCGAATAACCTCAAAGTGATGCTGACAGTCATGTGGTTAGAGTTTCGAGTAACCTAAAAATGATGCGGACAGTAATGTATTAAGAGTTGCTAATAACCTCAAAATAATGCGACAGTGATTTTAGAAGAATTGCTAATGAACTCAAAATGATGCTAACAGTAATGTAGTGATAGTTGCTAATAAACTCAGTGATACTTACAATAATGTAGTAAGTGTTTCGAACTCCCTCAAAATGATGCTGACAGTCATGTAGTAAGAGTTGCTACTAAACTCAAAATAATGCGACAGTGATGTCAGAAGAGTTGGTAATGAAGTCAAAATGATGCTACAGTGATGTAGTAAGAGATGCTAAAAAACTAAGAATGATGCTGACGGTAATGTAGGAAGAGTTGAAACTAACGTTAAAATGATGCTACACTGATGTCATAAGAATTGCTAATAAACTCAAAATGATGCTGACAGTCATGTAGTGATAGTTGCTAATAAACTCAGTGATGCTTACAGTAACGTAGTAAGTGTTTCGAATAACCTCAAAGTGAAGCTGACAGTCATGTAGTAAGAGTTGCTACTAACCTCAAAATAATGCTACAGTGATGTCGTAAGAATTGCTAATGATCTCAAAATGATGCTAACAGTGATGCCGGAAGAATTGTTAATGAATTCAAGAATGATGCTGACAGTAATGCAGTGATAGTTGCTAATAAACTCAAAGTGATGCTGACAGTAATTTATTAAGAGTTGCTACAAACCTTAAAATAATGACACAGTAATGTAGTAAGAGTTGCTATGAAACTAAAAATAATGCGACAGTGATGTAAGAAGAATTGCTAATGATCTCAAAATGATGCGACAGTGATGTCGTAAGAATTGAGAGTCCGGGTTTTCCAAGTTGATCTCCTCCCACGCATGAATTCTCTGGTATCATTCCACTTACTGCGAAGACGAGCCGTGGATGTATTGTCCTGAGCCCAGGGCTTGTCAGATACCATGACCCTCAACTAAATGTGGCAGAAACCCTGCCCTCTTCATTTAGGGCTGGAAGGTGTGAGAGATACTGGGAGCTCATCGAGGCTACGTCCTCCGCGGTCTCCTCAGGCTGGCCAGCACAAGAGGAGACTGCCAACTGGCCGGGACAGGCAGTCACCGTTGTTGTTGCTGCCGTCGTCGGCCTTTCTTTCTTTCTTTCGTTTTTTCACACGATCACAGGGGAGAGCGCGGACGCAGTCCCCCACTGACAGAAATTATGCAGTTGAGATTCCCACATTTGGGGAATTCACCAGGGTCAGCACAGCCCCAGTGCAATGGCTGAGCCTCACCCGGGGAGAACCACCTTGCTGATCATGGTATCTCCCCTGCCAGGTAAGTATGACTCGCTGAGCTTAGGAACAGACATGAGCTCCAGGGACACAGCCTTCTGACTGACAGGCAGGGAGGCCGACACAGCGCCTGATCTTTCCTACCTTGTGCCAATCTGTTGCGTGCGCAGCCCCCTTTGTTTCTCACAACGATGCCAGATGTCGGATATCCCAAGCCCGGGAAGCTCGACCGATGCCGTTTTCAAGGCTGACCTTCTCGCTGGGGGCACCAGCGTGGCCTCTAACCGCACGCATCGTGCCCCGCAGTAAAAAAAAACAATCTCCGTCCGCTTTCACCCTTGGATGGAGCGTCGCGACCATGAGAGCTGTCAACGCAAGCGGCCCAATTCCGAAAGACTGAAGGCAGCAAGCTGGGGTTTCACATTTCAACATCAAGTTCACAACCCATCTCTGGGCAAAACACGCACATTGAAGGTTCAGGTCTTTCAGAGTGCATTCCAAAGCCTTTTGGGAAAGGCTCCGAGAGCAGTGCCGTCAGCGGACCTCCATCCTTATCTGGAGTGCAAACGGAGCCACAACTTGACGCCCAGCGGCAGCGCGGGCGGAAATCCAGCCCCGGCCTCATGTGCAGCACTCGAGAGTTGGCCTGAAGAGCACGGGATTTGCTCCTGACAAAAGGGGAGGGGCCCGCACTGTTCCTGGAAGGCCATTGCGGCCGCAGGTTGAGAAAAAGCTGCAGGGCAGGAGGAGAACCCTGGTCCGGTTTTGGGTGGAGCAGGTGAGCGAGTGCCTGGCGGAGGCTTGTTTTATTTCCGACAAGAAATGCGGGGCATTGCACCACTCCTGGAAATACTGCAACACCAGGTTGATGCGTGGAAAGGACGGAGCAAGCTCCCGTTCCATCTCCCTGTTCCAAAAAGCAATTTAATATATGGTTCCCGGATAGGGAACGTACCAGATATTAAACTGATAAGAACAGATACTACACTTGATCTTAGCCAAAAGGCCGAGAAGCGATGCCTGTCAGCCACCCGACGTGAGAGCCAGCACCCCCGGTACAGCCAATCCCGGCCGCGGCTGTGGGCAGGAACTGCAACATTTTGGGTGGCGACACAAAATGCAGTGCCATAAACACTACATCTGGCACACTGGTTGTCCCCACTGCTATCCAAAGCAAAGGCAATCGGTGCCTTCACCCTGCTATGCTAGTGGGGCGACTCAAAGTAAAACAAAGCAGTGTTCAAAGCCACAAGCCAGCGACTCATCCTGGACTCGGGGTTTTCCAAGTTGATCTCCTCCCATGCATGAATTCTCTGGTATCATTCCACTTACTGCGAAGACGAGCCGTGGATGTATTGTCCTGAGCCCAGGGCTTGTCGGACACCATGACCCTCAACTAAATGTGGCAGAAACCCTGCCCTCTTCATTTAGGGCTGGAAGGTGTGAGAGATACTGGGAGCTCATCGAGGCTACGTCCTCCGCGGTCTCCTCAGGCTGGTCAGCATAAGAGGAGACCGCCAACTGGCCGGGACAGGCAGTCACCGTTGTTGTTGCCGCCGTCGTCGGCCTTTCTTTCTTTCTTTCGTTTTTTCACACGATCACAGGGGAGAGCGCGGACGCAGTCCCCCACTGACAGAAATTATGCAGTTGAGATTCCCACATTTGGGGAATTCACAAGGGTATCCAAAGCCCGGGAAGCTCGGCCGATGCCGTTTTCAAGGCTCACCTTCTCGCTCGGGGAACCAGCGTGGCCTCGAACCGCATTAGAATTGCTAATGAACTCAAAATGATGCTAAAAGTAATGTTGTGAAAGTTTCGAATAACCTCAAAGTAATGCTGACAGTCATGTAGTAAGAGTTGCTACGAAACTCAAAATAATGCGACAGTGATGTCGTAAGAATTGATAATGATCTCAAAATGATGCGACAGTGATGTCGTAAGAATTGCTAATAAACTCAAAATGATACTAACAGTAATGTAGTGAAAGTTTCGAATAACCTCGAAGTGATGCTGACAGTCATGTGGTTAGAGCTGCGAGTAACCTAAAAATGATGATGACAGTGATGTCGTAAGAATTGCTATTGAACTCAAAACGATGCTAACAGTAACGTGGTGATAGTTGCTAATAAAATCAGTGATGCTGACAGTAATGTAGTAATAGTTGCTAATAACCTCAAAATGATGCGACAGTGATGTCGTAAGAATTGCTAATGAACTCAAAATGATGCGACAGTGATGTCAGAAGAATTGCAAATGAACTCAAAATGATGCTGACGGTAATCTAGTAAGAGTTGCTAAAAAAACTCAAAATAATGCGACAGTGATGTCGTAAGAATTGATAATGATCTCAAAATGATGCGACAGTGATGTCGTAAGAATTGCTAATGAACTCAAAATGATGCGACAGTGATGTCAGAAGAATTGCAAATGAACTCAAAATGATGCTGACGGTAATCTAGTAAGAGTTGCTAAAAAAACTCAAAATAATGCGAATGTGATGTCGTAAGAATTGCTAATAAAGTCAAAATAATACTGACATTATTGTAGTAATAGTTGCTACGAACCTCAAAATGATGCTACAGTGAGGTCGTAAAGATTGCTAATAAACTCAAAATGATGCTACAGTGATGTAGGAAGAATTGTTAATTAAAGAATGATGCTGATGGTAATGTTGTGAGAGTTGCGAAAAACCTCAATATGATGATTACAATAATGTCGTAAGAATTCCTAATGAACTCAAAATGATGCTACAGTGATGTTCTAAGGATTGCTAATAAACTCAAAATGATGCTAACAGTAATGTAGTGATAGTTGCTAACAAAGTCAAAGTGATGCTGACAGTAATGTAGTGAAAGTTTCGAATAACCTCAAAGTGATGCTGACAGTCTTGTAGTAAGAGTTGCTACGAACCTCAAAATGATGCTCCAGTGATGTAGTGAGAGTTGCTTAAAACCTTAAAATGATGCTGACAGTGATGTAGTGAGAGTTGCTACAAAGCTCAAAATGATGCTACAGTGATGTGGTGAGAGTTGATAGTAATTTCAAAATCACGCTTAAGTGATGTAATGAGAGTTGCTACTTTCCTAAGAAATGATGCTACAGTGATGTGGTGAGAGTTGCTACGAATCCCAAAATGATGCTACAGTGATGTGGTGAGAGTTGCGACTATCCTCAAAATGATGCTACAGTGATGTGGTGAGAGTTGCTACTTACCGAAGAAATGATGCTACAGTGATGAGGTGAGATTTGCTACGAACCTCAAAATAATGCTACAGTGATGTCGTGAGAGTTGCGACTATCCTCAAAATGATGCGACAGTGATGTGGTGAGAGTTGCGAGGAACCTCAAAATGATGCTACAGTGATGTAGTGAGAGTTGCTACGAATCTCAAAATGATGCTGACAGTGATGTCGTGAGAGTTGCTACGATCCTCAAAATGATGCTAAAGTGATGTAATGAGAGTTGCTAAAAACCTAAGAAGTGATGCTACAGTGATGTGGTGAGAGTTGATAGTAATTTCAAAATAATGCTAAAGCAGTGTAATGAGAGTTGCTACTTCCCTAAGAAATGATGCTACAGTGATGTAATGAGGTTTGCTATTTACCTAAGAAATGATGCTACAGTGATGTGGTGAGAGTTTCTACAAAGCTCAAAATGATACTGAGAGTAATGTAGTGAGTTGCTACGAATTTCAAAATGATGCTAAAGTGATGAAATGAGAGTTGCTAATAACCTCAAAATGATGCTACAGTGATGTAGTGAGAGTTGCTACCAACCTCAAAATGATGCTGATAGTGATGAAGTGAGAGTTGCTAAAAATCTCAAAATGATGCTATCAGTAATGTTGTGACAGTTGCTAAAAACCTCAAACTGATGCTACAGTGATGTAGTGAGAGTTGCTACTAATCTCAAAATGATGCTGACAGTGATGTAATGAGAGTTGCTACTAACCTAAGAAATGATGCTCCAGTGATGTCGTGAGAGTTACTAAGAACCGCAAGATGATGCAACAGTAATGTCGTCAGAGTTGCTACGATGCTCAAATGATGCTACAGTGATGTAATAAGAATTGCCACTAACCAAACAAATGATGCTACAGTGATGTAGTGAGAGTTGCGAAAAACCTCAAAATGATGCAACAATAATGTAGTGAGAGTTGCGACGAACCTCAAAATGATGCTGATAGTGATGTCATGAGAGTTTCTACGAACCTCAAAATGATGCTGAAGTGATGTAATGAGAGTTGCTACTAACCTAAGAAATGATGCTACAGTGATGTGGTGAGAATTCTACGAACCTCAAAATGATGCTCACAGTAATGTAGTGAGAATTGCTATGAACCTTTAAATGATTCGACAGTGGTGTAGTCAGAGTTACTACTATCCTCAAAATGATGCTTCAGTGATGTAGTAAGAGTTGCTACTATCCTCCAAATGATGCTACAGTGATGTGGTGCGAGTTGCTTCAAATCTCAAAATGATGCTCCAGTGATGCAGTAAGAGTTGCTTAAAACCTTAAAATGATGCCACAGTGATGGGGTGAGAGTTGCTACTAATCTCAAAATGATGCTAAAGTGATGCAGTAAGAGTTGCTTAAAACCTTAAAATGATGCTGACAGTCATGTAGTGAGAGTTGCTTAAAATCTCAAAATAATGCAACAGTGATGTGGTGAGAGTTGCTACTATCCTTCAAATGATGCTACAATGATGTAGTGAGAGTTGCTTAAAATCTCAAAATGATGTGACAGTGATGTAGTGAGAGTTGCTAAAAACCTCAAAATGATGCTGACAGTAATGTGGTGAGAGTTGCTAAAAACCTCAAAATGATGCTCCAGTGATGTAGTGAGAGTTGCTACTAATCTAAAAAATAATGCCAAAGTGATGTAGTGAGAGTTGCTTTAAATCTCAAAATGATGCTCCAGTGATGCAGTAAGAGTTGCTTAAAATCTCAAAATGATGCAACAGTGATGTGGTGAGAGTTGCTACTATCCTCCAAATGATGCTACAGTCATGTAGTGAGAGTTGCTAAGAACCTAAAAATGATGCTACAGTGATGTAGTGAGAGTTGCTAAAAACCTCAAAATGATGCTGACAGTAATGTAGTGAGAGTTGCTACGAATCTCAAAATGATGCTACAGTAATGTAGTAAGAGTTGCGAAAAATCTCAAAATGATGCTACAGTGATGTAATGAGAGTTGCTAAAATCCTAAAAATGATGCTACAGTGATGTAGTGAGAGTTGCTACGGACCTGAAAATGATGCTACAGTGATGTGGTGAGAGTTTCTTAAAATCTCAAAATGATGCGACAGTGATGTGGTGAGAGTTGCTACGATCCTAAAAATGATGCTACAGTAATGTATTAGGTTGACTAAAAACCTCAAAATGATGCTCCAGTGATGCAGTAAGAGTTGCTTAAAACCTTTAAAAATGATGCTGACAGTCATGTCGTGAGAGTTGCTACTATCCTCCAAATGATGCTACAGTGATGTCGTGAGAGTTGCTAAAAATCTCAAAATGATGTGACAGTGATGTGGTAATAGTTGCTACGAACCTCAAAATGATGCTGACAGTGATGTAGGAAGAGTTGCTAAAAACCTCAAAATGATGCTGCAGTGATGTAGTGAGAGTTGCTACTAATCTCAAAATGATGCTAAAGTGATGCAGTAAGAGTTGCTTAAAACCTTAAAATGATGCTGACAGTCATGTAGTGAGAGTTGCTTAAAATCTCAAAATGATGCGACAGTGATGTGGTGAGAGTTGCTACTATCCTTCAAATGATGCTACAATGATGTAGTGAGAGTTGCTTAAAATCTCAAAATGATTTGACAGTGATGTAGTGAGAGTTGCTAAAAACCTCAAAATGATGCTGACAGTAATGTGGTGAGAGTTGCTAAAAACCTCAAAATGATGCTCCAGTGATGTAGTGAGAGTTGCTACTAATCTAAAAAATGATGCTAAAGTGATGAAGTGAGAGTTGCTTCAAATCTCAAAATGATGCTCCAGTGATGCAGTAAGAGTTGCTTAAAACCTTAAAATGATGCTGACAGTCATGTAGTGAGAGTTGCTTAAAATTTCAAAATGATGTGACAGTGATGTGGTGAGAGTTGCTACTATCCTCCAAATGATGCTACAGTGATGTAGTGAGAGTTGCTACGGACCTGAAAATGATGCTCCAGTGATGCAGTAAGAGTTGCTAAAAAACCTCAAAATGAGTCTGACAGTCATGTAGTGAGAGTTGCTAAGAACCTAAAAATGATGCTACAGTGATGTAGTGAGAGTTGCTAAAAACCTCAAAATGATGCTGACAGTAATGAGGTGAGAGTTGCTACAAATCTCAAAATGATGCTACAGTAATGTGGTAAGAGTTGCGAAAAATTTTAAAAATGATGCTGAAGTGATGTGGTGAGAGTTGCTAAAATCCTAAAAATGATGCAACAGTAATGTAGTGAGAGTTGCTACGAACCTCAAAATGATGCTACAGTAATGTGGTGAGAGTTGCTTAAAACCTCAAAATGATGCTACAGTGATGTGGTGAGAGTTTCTTAAAATCTCAAAATGATTCGACAGTGATGTGGTAAGAGTTGCGAAAGACCTCAAAATGATGCTGACAGTAATGTGGTGAGAGTTGCTAAAAATCTCAAAATGATGCTAGAGTGATATAGTGAGAGTTGCTACGAACCTCAAAATGATGCTCCAGTGATGTGGTGAGAGTTGCTACTATCCTCCAAATGATGCGACAGTAATGTGGTAAGAGTTGCTAAAAATCTCAAAATGATGCTAAAGTGATGTGTTGAGATTGAAAAAAAAATCAAAATGATGCTGTCAGTAATGCAGTGAGAGTTGCTACGACCCTCAAAATGATGCTACAGTGATGTAGTGAGAGTTGCTAAAAACCTCTTAATGATGCTACAGTGATACAGTGAGAGTTGCTACTCATCTAAGAAATGATGCTAAAGTGATGTAGTGAGAGTTGCTTCAAATCTCAAAATGATGCTGACAGTAATGTGGTGAGAGTTGCTAAAAACCTCAAAATGATGCTCCAGTGATGTAGTGAGAGTTGCGACTAATCTAAAAAATTATGCGAAAGTGATGTAGTGAGAGTTGCTTCAAATCTCAAAATGATGCTCCAGTGATGCAGTAAGAGTTGCTTAAAACCTTAAAATGATGCTGACAGTCATTTAGTGAGAGTTGCTTAAAATCTCAAAATGATGCTACAGTGATGTGGTGAGAGTTGCTACTATCCTCCAAATGATGCTACAGTGATGTAGTGAGAGTTGCTACGGACCTGAAAATGATGCTCCAGTGATGCAGTAAGAGTTGCTTAAAACCTCAAAATGAGTCTGACAGTCATGTAGTGAGAGTTGCAAAGAACCTAAAAATGATGCTACAGTGATGTAGTGAGAGTTGCTAAAAACCTCAAAATGATGCTGACAGTAATGTAGTGAGAGTTGCTACGAATCTCAAAATGATGCTACAGTAATGTTTTAAGAGTTGCGAAAAATCTCAAAATGATGCTGAAGTGATGTGGTGAGAGTTGCTAAAATCCTAAAAATGATGCAACAGTAATGTAGTGAGAGTTGCTACGAACCTCAAAATGATGCTACGGTAATGTGGTGAGAGTTGCTTAAAACCTCAAAATGATGCTACAGTGATGTAGTGAGAGTTGCTACGGACCTGAAAATGATGCTCCAGTGATGCAGTAAGAGTTGCTTAAAACCTCAAAATGATGCTCCAGTGATGTGGTGAGAGTTGCTACTATCCTCCAAATGATGCTACAGTGATGTAGTGAGAGTTGCTTAAAATCTCAAATGATGCAACAGTGATGTAGTGAGAGTTGCTACGATCCTCAAAATGATGCTACAGTAATGTATTAGGTGGCTAAAACCTCAAAATGATGCTACAGTGATGTAGTGAGAGTTGCTATGGACCTGAAAATGATGCTCCAGTGATGCAGTAAGAGTTGCTTAAAACCTCAAATTGATGCTACAGTGATGTGGTGAGAGTTTCTTAAAATCTCAAAATGATGCGACAGTGATGTGGTAAGAGTTGCGAAAGACCTCAAAATGATGCTGACAGTAATGTGGTGAGAGTTGCTAAAAATCTCAAAATGATGCTAAAGTGATATAGTGAGAGTTGCTACGAACCTCAAAATGATGCTCCAGTGATGTGGTGAGAGTTGCAACTATCCTCCAAATGATGCGACAGTAATGTGGTAAGAGTTGCTAAAAACCTCTTAATGATGCTAAAGTGATGTGTTGAGAGTTGAAAAAAAAATCAAAATGATGCTGTCAGTAATGTAGTGAGAGTTGCTACGGACCTCAAAATGATGCTCCAGTGATGCAGTAAGAGTTGCTTAAAACCTCAAAATGATGCTACAGTGATGTGGTGAGAGTTGATAGTAATTTCAAAATCATGCCAAAGTGATGTAATGAGAGTTGCTACTTACTTAAGAAATGATGCTACAGTGATGTGGTGAGAGTTGCTACGAACCTCAAAATGATGCTTCAGTGATGTGGTGAGAGTTGCTACTTACTTAAGAAATGATGCTACAGTGATGTGGTGAGAGTTGCTACGAACCTCAAAATGATTCTACAGTGATGTAGTGAGAGTTGCTACGATCCTCAAAATGATGCTACAGTAATGTATTAGGTTGACTAAAAACCTCAAAATGATGCTCCAGTGATGCAGTAAGAGTTGCTTAAAACCTTTAAAAATGATGCTGACAGTCATGTAATGAGAGTTGCTACTATCCTCCAAATGATGCTACAGTGATGTCGTGAGAGTTGCTAAAAATCTCAAAATGATGCTGCAGTGATGTGGTAATAGTTGCTAAAAACCTCAAAATGATGCTGCAGTGATGTAGTGACAGTTGCTACTAATCTAAGAAATGATGCTAAAGTGATATAGTGAGAGTTGCTACGAACCTCAAAATGATGCTCCAGTGATGTGGTGAGAGTTGCTACTATCCTCCAAATGATGCTACAGTGATGTAGTGAGAGTTGCTTAAAATCTCAAATGATGCAACAGTGATGTAGTGAGAGTTGCTACGATCCTCAAAATGATGCTACAGTAATGTATTAGGTGGCTAAAACCTCAAAATGATGCTACAGTGATGTAGTGAGAGTTGCTATGGACCTGAAAATGATGCTCCAGTGATGCAGTAAGAGTTGCTTAAAACCTCAAATTGATGCTACAGTGATGTGGTGAGAGTTTCTTAAAATCTCAAAATGATGCGACAGTGATGTGGTAAGAGTTGCGAAAGACCTCAAAATGATGCTGACAGTAATGTGGTGAGAGTTGCTAAAAATCTCAAAATGATGCTAAAGTGATATAGTGAGAGTTGCTACGAACCTCAAAATGATGCTCCAGTGATGTGGTGAGAGTTGCAACTATCCTCCAAATGATGCGACAGTAATGTGGTAAGAGTTGCTAAAAACCTCTTAATGATGCTAAAGTGATGTGTTGAGAGTTGAAAAAAAAATCAAAATGATGCTGTCAGTAATGTAGTGAGAGTTGCTACGGACCTCAAAATGATGCTCCAGTGATGCAGTAAGAGTTGCTTAAAACCTCAAAATGATGCTACAGTGATGTGGTGAGAGTTGATAGTAATTTCAAAATCATGCCAAAGTGATGTAATGAGAGTTGCTACTTACTTAAGAAATGATGCTACAGTGATGTGGTGAGAGTTGCTACGAACCTCAAAATGATGCTTCAGTGATGTGGTGAGAGTTGCTACTTACTTAAGAAATGATGCTACAGTGATGTGGTGAGAGTTGCTACGAACCTCAAAATGATTCTACAGTGATGTAGTGAGAGTTGCTACGATCCTCAAAATGATGCTACAGTAATGTATTAGGTTGACTAAAAACCTCAAAATGATGCTCCAGTGATGCAGTAAGAGTTGCTTAAAACCTTTAAAAATGATGCTGACAGTCATGTAATGAGAGTTGCTACTATCCTCCAAATGATGCTACAGTGATGTCGTGAGAGTTGCTAAAAATCTCAAAATGATGCTGCAGTGATGTGGTAATAGTTGCTAAAAACCTCAAAATGATGCTGCAGTGATGTAGTGACAGTTGCTACTAATCTAAGAAATGATGCTAAAGTGATGTGGTGAGAGTTGCTTCAAATCTCAAAATGATGCTCCAGTGATGCAGTAAGAGTTGCTTAAAACCTTAAAATGATGCCACAGTGATGGGGTGAGAGTTGCTACTAATCTCAAAATGATGCTAAAGTGATGCAGTAAGAGTTGCTTAAAACCTTAAAATGATGCTGACAGTCATGTAGTGAGAGTTGCTTAAAATCTCAAAATGATGCGACAGTGATGTGGTGAGAGTTGCTACTATCCTTCAAATGATGCTACAATGATGTAGTGAGAGTTGCTTAAAATCTCAAAATGATGTGACAGTGATGTAGTGAGAGTTGCTAAAAACCTAAAAATGATGCTGACAGTAATGTAGTGAGAGTTGCTACTAATCTAAAAAATGATGCTAAAGTGATGTAGTGAGAGTTGCTTCAAATCTCAAAATGATGCTCCAGTGATGCAGTAAGAGTTGCTTAAAACCTGAAAATGATGCTGACAGTCATGTAGTGAGAGTTGCTTAAAATCTCAAAATGATGCGACAGTGATGTGGTGAGAGTTGCTACTATCCTCCAAATGATGCTACAGTGATGTAGTGACAGTTGGTACGGACCTGAAAATGATGCTCCAGTGATGCAGTAAGAGTTGCTTAAAACCTCAAAATGAGTCTGACAGTCATGTAGTGAGAGTTGCTAAGAACCTAAAAATGATGCTACAGTGATGTAGTGAGAGTTGCAACGAACCTCAAAATTATGCTGACAGTAATGTAGTGAGAGTTGCTACGAATCTCAAAATGATGCTACAGTGATGTAGTGAGAGTTGCTTCTATCCTCCAAATGATGCTACAGTGATGTAGTGACAGTTGCTTAAAATCTCAAATGATGCTACAGTGATGTAGTGAGAGTTGCTACGGACCTCAAAATGATGCTCCAGTGATGCAGTAAGAGTTGCTTAAAACCTCAAAATGATGCTGACAGTAATGTAGTGAGAGTTGTTAAGAACCTCAAAATCATGCCAAAGTGATTTAATGAGAGTTGCTACTTACTTAAGAAATGATGCTACAGTGATGTGGTGAGAGTTGCTACGAACCTCAAAATGATGCTACAGTAATGTGGTGAGAGTTGCTACGAACCTCAAAATGATTCTACAGTGATGTAGTGAGAGTTGCTACGATCCTCAAGATGATGCTACAGTAATGTATTAGGTTGACTAAAAACCTCAAAATGATGCTCCAGTGATGCAGTAAGAGTTGCTTAAAACCTTTAAAAATGATGCTGACAGTCATGTAATGAGAGTTGCTACTATCCTCCAAATGATGCTACAGTGATTTCGTGAGAGTTGCTAAAAATCTCAAAATGATGTGACAGTGATGTGGTAATAGTTTCAAAAAACTAAAAGTGATGTAGGAAGAGTTGCTAAAAACCTCAAAATGATGCTGCAGTGATGTAGTGACAGTTGCTACTAATCTAAGAAATGATGCTAAAGTGATGTGGTGAGAGTTGCTTCAAATCTCAAAATGATGCTCCAGTGATGCAGTAAGAGTTGCTTAAAACCTTAAAATGATGCCACAGTGATGTGGTGAGAGTTGCTAAAAACCTCAAAATGATGCTGACAGTGATGTAATGAGAGTTGCTACTAACCTAAGGAATGATGCCACAGTGATGGGGTGAGAGTTGCTACTAATCTCAAAATGATGCTAAAGTGATGTAATGAGAGTTGCTACTAACCTAAGAAATGATGCTACAGTGATGTGGTGAGAGTTGCTACTAACCTCAAAATGATGGTGACAGTCATGTAGTGAGACTTGATGCTAACCTTAAAATGATGCTGACAGTGATGTCGTGAGAGTTTCTTTGAACCTCAAAATTATGCTACAGTGATGTAATGAGAGTTGCGACAAACCTAAGAAATGATGCTAACAGTGATGTAGTGATAGTTGCTAAAAACCTAAAAATGAGGCTCCAGTAATGTCGTGAGAGTTGCTACTATCCTCAAAATGATGCTAAAGTACTATGGTGAGAGTTGCTACTAATCTCAAAATGATGCTGAAAGTGATGTCGTCAGAGTTTCTACGAACCTCAAAATGATGCTACAGTTATGTAATGAGAGTTGCTACAAACCTAAGAAATGATGCCACTGTGATGTGGTGATAGTTGCTACTAATCTCAAAATGATGCTAAAGTGATGTAGTGAGAGTTGCTAAAAACCTCAAAATGATGCTGACAGTAATGAGGTGAGAGTTGCTACGAATCTCAAAATGATGCTACAGTAATGTGGTAAGAGTTGCGAAAAATTTTAAAAATGATGCTGAAGTGATATGGTGAGAGTTGCTAAAATCCTAAAAACGATGCAACAGTAATGTAGTGAGAGTTGCTACGAACCTCAAAATGATGCTACAGTAATGTGGTGAGAGTTGCTTAAAACCTCAAAATGATGCTACAGTGATGTAGTGAGAGTTGCTATGGACCTGAAAATGATGCTCCAGTGATGCAGAAAGAGTTGCTTAAAACCTCAAAATGATGCTACAGTGATGTGGTGAGAGTTTCTTAAAATCTCAAAATGATTCGACAGTGATGTGGTAAGAGTTGCGAAAGACCTCAAAATGATGCTGACAGTAATGTGGTGAGAGTTGCTAAAAATCTCAAAATGATGTCAGAGTGATATAGTGAGAGTTGCTACGAACCTCAAAATGATGCTCCAGTGATGTGGTGAGAGTTGCTACTATCCTCCAAATGATGCATCAGTAATGTGGTAAGAGTTGCTAAAAACCTCTTAATGATGCTACAGTGATACAGTGAGAGTTGCTACTCATCTAAGAAATGATGCTAAAGTGATGTAGTGAGAGTTGCTTCAAATCTCAAAATGATGCTGACAGTAATGTGGTGAGAGTTGCTAAAAACCTCAAAATGATGCTCCAGTGATGTAGTGAGAGTTGCTACTAATCTAAAAAATGATGCTAAAGTGATGTAGTGAGAGTTGCTTCAAATCTCAAAATGATGCTCCAGTGATGCATTAAGAGTTGCTTAAAACCTTAAAATGATGCTGACAGTCATTTAGTGAGAGTTGCTTAAAATCTCAAAATGATGCGACAGTGATGTGGTGAGAGTTGCTACTATCCTCCAAATGATGCTACAGTGATGTAGTGAGAGTTGCTACGGACCTGAAAATGATGCTCCAGTGATGCAGTAAGAGTTGCTTAAAACCTCAAAATGAGTCTGACAGTCATGTAGTGAGAGTTGCTAAGAACCTAAAAATGATGCTACAGTGATGTAGTGAGAGTTGCTAAAAACCTCAAAATGATGCTGACAGTAATGTAGTGAGAGTTGCTACGAATCTCAAAATGATGCTACAGTAATGTGGTAAGAGTTGCGAAAAATCTCAAAATGATGCTGAAGTGATGTGGTGAGAGTTGCTAAAATCCTAAAAATGATGCAACAGTAATGTAGTGAGAGTTGCTACGAACCTCAAAATGATGCTACAGTAATGTGGTGAGAGTTGCTTAAAACCTCAAAATGATGCTACAGTGATGTAGTGAGAGTTGCTACGGACCTGAAAATGATGCTACAGTGATGCAGTAAGAGTTGCTTAAAACCTCAAAATGATGCTACAGTGATGTGGTGAGAGTTTCTTAAAATCTCAAAATGATGCTAAAGTGATATAGTGAGAGTTGCTACGAACCTCAAAATGATGCTGACAGTAATGTGGTGAGAGTTGCTAAAAATCTCAAAATGATGCTAAAGTGATATAGTGAGAGTTGCTACGAACCTCAAAATGATGCTCCAGTGATGTGGTGAGAGTTGCTACTATCCTCCAAATGATGCTACAGTGATGTAGTGAGAGTTGCTTAAAATCTCAAATGATGCAACAGTGATGGAGTGAGAGTTGCTACGATCCTCAAAATGATGCTACAGTAATGTATTAGGTTGCTAAAACCTCAAAATGATGCTACAGTGATGTAGTGAGAGTTGCTCCGGACCTGAAAATGATGCTCCAGTGATGCAGTAAGAGTTGCTTAAAACCTCAAAATGAGTCTGACAGTAATGTAGTGAGAGTTGCTACGAATCTCAAAATGATGCTACAGTAATGTGGTAAGAGTTGCTTAAAACCTCAAAATGATGCTACAGTGATGTAGTGAGAGTTGCTACGAATCTCAAAATGATGCTACAGTAATGTGGTAAGATTTGCGAAAAATCTCAAAATGATGCTGAAGTGATGTGGTGAGAGTTGCTAAAATCCTAAAAATGATGCAACAGTAATGTAGTGAGAGTTGCTACGAACCTCAAAATGATGCTACAGTAATGTGGTGAGAGTTGCTTAAAACCTCAAAATGATGCTACAGTGATGCAGTAAGAGTTGCTTAAAACCTCAAAATGATGCCACAGTGATGTGGTGAGAGTTTCTTAAAACCTCAAAATGATGCTGACAGTTATGTGGTGAGAGTTGCTAAAAATCTGAAAATGATGCTAAAGTGATATAGTGAGAGTTGCTACTAATCTAAAAAATGATGCTAAAGTGATGTAGTGAGAGTTGCTAAAAACCTCAAAATGATGCTGACAGTAATGTAGTGAGAGTTGCTACGAATCTCAAAATGATGCTACAGTAATGTGGTAAGAGTTGCGAAAAAATTTCAAAATGATGCTGAAGTGATGTGGTGAGAGTTGCTAAAATCCTAAAAATGATGCAACAGTAATTTAGTGAGAGTTGCTACGAACCTCAAAATGATGCTGAAGTGATGTGGTGAGAGTTGCTAAAATCCTAAAAATGATGCAACAGTAATTTAGTGAGAGTTGCTACGAACCTCAAAATGATGCTACAGTAATGTGGTGAGAGTTGCTACGAACCTCAAAATGATTCTACAGTGATGTAGTGAGAGTTGCTACGATCCTCAAAATGATGCTACAGTAATGTATTAGGTTGACTAAAAACCTCAAAATGATGCTCCAGTGATGCAGTAAGAGTTGCTTAAAACCTTTAAAAATGATGCTGACAGTCATGTAATGAGAGTTGCTACTATCCTCCAAATGATGCTACAGTGATTTCGTGAGAGTTGCTAAAAATCTCAAAATGATGTGACAGTGATGTGGTAATAGTTTCAAAAAACTCAAAATGATGCTCCAGTGATGTAGTAAGAGTTGCTACGAACCTCAAAATGATGCTACAGTGATGTAATGAGAGTTGCTACTAACCTAAGAAATGATGCTACAGTGATGTGGTGAGAGTTGCTACTAATCTCAAAATGATGCTAAAGTGATGTAATGAGAGTTGCTACTAACCTAAGAAATGATGCTACAGTGATGTGGTGAGAGTTGCTACTAACCTCAAAATGATGGTGACAGTCATGTAGTGAGACTTGCTGCTAACCTTAAAATGATGCTGACAGTGATGTCGTGAGAGTTTCTTTGAACCTCAAAATGATGCTACAGTGATGTAATGAGAGTTGCTACTAACCTAAAAATGATGCTAAAGTACTATGGTGAGAGTTGCTACTATCCTCAAAATGATGCTAAAGTACTATGGTGAGAGTTGCTACTAATCTCAAAATGATGCTGAAAGTGATGTCGTCAGAGTTTCTACGAACCTCAAAATGATGCTACAGTGATGTTGTGAGAGTTGCTACTAATCTCAAAATGATGCTAGAGTGATGTGGTGAGAGTTGCCACTAACCTAAAAATGATGCTTACAGTAATGTCGTAAGAGTTGCTACTATCCTCCAAAATGATGCTTCAGTAATGTCGTGAGAGTTGCTACTATCCTCAAAATGATGCTGAAAGTGATGAAGTGAGAGTTGCTACAAACCTCAAAATGATGGTGACAGTCATGTAGTGAGAGTTACTAAAAACCTCAAAAGGATGCTGACAGTAATGTAGTGAGAGTTGCTAAAAACCTGAAAATGATGCTGACAGTGATGTAATGAGAGTTGCTTCGAACATCAAAATGATGCTACAGAGATGTAATGAGAGTTGCTACAAACCTAAGAAATGATGCCACAGTGATGTAGTGATAGTTGCTACTAATCTCAAAATGATGCTAAGGTGATGTTGTGAGAGTTGCTACTAACCGAAAAATGATCCTTACAGTGATGTCGTTAGAGTTGATCCTATCCTCCAAAATGATGCTTCAGTAATGTAGTGAGAGTTGCTACTAACCTTAAAATTATGCTGACAGTGATGTCGTGAGAGTTGCAATGAACCTAAAAATTATGCTGACAGTAATGTAGTGTGAGTTGCGAAAATCCTCAAAATGATGCTAACATTGATGTCGTGAGAGTTGTTACCGACCTCAAAATGATGCTAAAGTGATGTGGTGAGAGTTGCTACTAACCTAAGAAATGATGCTCCACTGATGTAATGAGAGTTGCTACTAACCTAAGAAATGATGCTACAGTAATGTAGTGAGAGTTACTACTAAATTAAAAATGATGGTGACAGTGATGTAATGAGAGTTTCGACGAACCTCAAAATGATGCAACAGTGATGTAATGAGAGTTGCTACTAACCTAAAAATGAGGCTCCAGTGATGTCGTGAGAGTTGCTACTATCCTCAAAATGATGCTACAGTGATGTAATGAGAGTTGCTACAAACCTAATAAATGATGGTGACCGTCATGTAGTGAGAGTTGCTAAAAACCTCAAAAGGATACTGACAGTAATGTAGTATCCTTGCTAAAAACCTGAAAATGATGCTGACAGTGATGTAATGAGAGTTGCTATGAACCTAAGAAATGATGCTGAAGTGATGTAATGAGAGTTGCTATGAACCTAAGAAATGATGCTACAGTGATGTGGTGAGAGTTGCTACTAACCTCAAAATGATGGTGACAAGTCATGTAGTGAGAGTTGCTACGAACCTCAAAATGATGCGAAAGTGATGTAATGAGAGTTGCTACTAATCTCAAAATGATGCTGACAGTGATGTCGTGAGAGTTGCTACTAACCTAAGAAATGATGCTACAGTGATGTGGTGAGAGTTGCTCATGACATCAAAATGATGCTAACAGTCTTGTGAGCTCCATCAAGACCCAGGCCACTATTTGTGGTCATGCATCATTGTGGCTGACCAATGGTCCAACTTCATCAGTCAGTCAGTCAGAGACATTAGCATTTGTCGGCCTGGCCTGCTGCCAAAGACTAACACTGCTTTAGTTGATTTACCTGTGCAGCCATGTCACGCTCCTCTCGGCCACCTCCACGGTCAGACGCCAGGTTAAACCAGCCAATGGCGTAAGAATCACTCTCAGAATCTGAAGCGCTCGTAGCTGCAGGGTTTTTCCACACAGCTTTTGTTGAGAGACAAAGTCCATCGCTTGATTAACTCTCACCAACAGAAATGTGCAGTTTTCCACTCAGGACAGCTGCTGCATGCTGCTGTTTGTAAAAAGAAGGTCCAGTGGATCCGTTCAGTTCTACATTATTCAGCAGAGAGATGTCACCATTGAATAATGACCATATTTCCTAAAATTATAGCTCAACCACAGAGGGACCAGGCTACTAGAATGACCTCTGTTTACTAGAAGTGCTTCTCCTATGATGGTGAACTCCTCAGCTGTCAGTGGAGTCAAATCTGTCTTAGAGAGGCCAGAGGTTCCCACACTGGTTCCCTCTCATCATGCAGCCCTGACAGCTGTGTGTGCTGTTCCAGCGTGTTGGCACCTCACTGATGAGTTTCAGGGTTGGCCCTCCCATCTGTTGCTGCACCTGAGCCAGCTTCTCCTTGGCTGTAGTGCTGATCTGAAGGATGTGACAGTGTTCCTGGCTTTGTGTCTGATGATGGAAGTGGGGATCTGATCACAGGATTTTCTGACTCCTAGATTCAGACGATGTGCAGTGCAGACTGAGTGGTGAATTTGGAGCTGTCTAGTGGATGCTGTCATGTTTGGTGCTGCGTCGCTCAAAAGACACTTCACTTTGTTGGTGATGGCCCAGTCCTCCATCATGCCTCTTTGGACTGGGGCCAAACTGTCAGCAGGGTGACTTTGTGGAAAGTCTTGCACTCCCAACACATTCATTCTCACGAATGCAGTGACAGGTCAGAGCCAAGGGAGCCTCCATGTCCACAGATGTCCACATGGCAGCTGGACTTCCTTTTTCACTCCTTCCCGTTCCTCCTGGTACTTTTTGGCCACCGTTTGTTTGATGGTCTGAAAATGACACCCAGAGTAAATCAATACATTGAAATTCAAGATGAAATAAACTGGAGATATCAACGACTGCTTTAGATCATTTCCACACAAACCTTTCTGGTTGGCAAACATATGAGGCTCAAGGACCTGAACCAGTTCCCTGAACCCTTCCCTCTCAACAGTGCTGAGGGGCTGGCAGTCCTTCAGGATGAAATTCAGCAGAGCCTCATCCAGCATCTGCTTCCTGGAAGCTGGATGGTTAAAGATGAAGGAGAGAAGAAATGAATAGGAATTAATGATCAATGAAGCAACTGTGAGTCAGTTGGAGAGTGGCTGTATACCTGAGTTCATCCTGGTGGATCTGGGACTTCATTCTCATGCCTGGCCCCATCATGCCTCAGCACTGAAGAGGTGCTTTTGTTGAGATGAGACGCTTCAGTCCAACAAATGCCACATTCAACCTGCAGAAAAGAACATGAGTGCTCAGCTAAAAGTTCCTTTCTTCATGGTGACTGGTGTTTCTTAGTCTTAGACCACCAGGTTTCCAATGAGGTGTATCGGATACGTTGTTGTGTGCCGCTGAAATCCGTCCAATTGCGGCGTTGTTTCCTCATGAAATATGTTTGCCTTAAAGCTCATTAAAGTGTTGAACCACAATATCGTTCACCATAACTTCAACTTCAAGATAACCTACTTCTACATTCCAGTCCCGGCTGCTCCTGTTCTGCTGCAGTCCAGAAAACAACAACCCGATACAATTGGCGCTCCTTCCCACAGCTCCGGCCCGGATCCGCATGGTTCCGCTGACTGACTGTGAGACGCGCTCCCTCCAGAGTGGCACAGCCCGATGGGGGTCCTTATCTGGCACGGGGGCGTAAAACTGGTGCGACTGGAAAGCCTGGTTTATTCTGCGTCGAGGGAACGCGTTGCTCTGCAATTCACCGCCAAGCCGCTAGGGGGTGTGGCTTTGTCTTTGTATTGTTTACGGGGCTCTTGTCGGATTCCTTGGTTTTCTTCCGGTCACAGACAACAATTGTTGGCCATTTGTCAGTCTTTGTTGTGCCGCGAAGAGGCGTTGTAGAGGTGGTCGTACTTGAGCACCTCCTCGATAATCCTTTATTCAGCTTGGTCCATTTTTTCTTGGAGCCTTCACCACAGAAACTTTGAAAATGGCGGTGTTGTGCTGCGACTGAACCGGAAATAACGTTCTGAGCGGACCCATCACAGTCCTCGACGTTGACGTCACCACGCGTCGACGCGATGCGTAAGCAGGATTTTTTGGAGGCGCGTTTCAGGCTACGGCGGAGGTATGAATACTACTCGACACAGAAGCATAAATCAGGCTTTATAGTCCAACAGGAAGTTAGCATGTCAGGGATGAGACACCCTGATAGTCCAAAAGGAAGTTAGCATGTCAGGGATGAGACACGCTTATCGTCCAACAGGAAGTTAGCATGTCGGGGATGAGACACGCTTATCGTCCAACAGGAAGTTAGCATGTCAGGGATGAGACACCCTGATCGTCCAACAGGAAGTTAGCATGTCAGGGATGAGACACCCTGATAGTCCAACAGGAAGTTAGCATGTCAGGGATGAGACACACTTATCGTCCAACAGGAAGTTAGCATGTCATGGATGAGACACCCTGATCGTCCAACAGGAAGTTAGCATGTCAGGGATGAGACACCCTGATAGTCCAACAGGAAGTTAGCATGTCAGGGATGAGACACGCTTATCGTCCAACAGTAAGTTAGCATGTCAGGGATGAGACACCCTGATAGTCCAACAGGAAGTTAGCATGTCAGGGATGAGACACACTTATCGTCCAACAGGAAGTTAGCATGTCATGGATGAGACACCCTGATAGTCCAACAGGAAGTTAGCATCTCCATGGTTCCCTTGACCAGAAGCCAGTGGGATCGTTCCATTCTGACATCTTGATTGACATTTGTCCTTCTCTTAGCTAAATAGCTGACAATCATTTGAAAAAAAAACCTTGATTTACTTTTTGTATTTTGATCTTCAGCTCATTTGCATACTTTTGTTAAAATTCTCCCCTTTTTGTCTTTTTTTCTGCTGTTTTTAGCACAAAGACCACCTGGTGCCTAAAGACCAGTTCAGCATGGACTACGTTGAACCTTCAGTCCGCTGCATCAGCACCCATGGACGGTTCCCCCCTGACAGGTGGATTCTGGTGAGGAACATTAGTGGGACAGCGCTCTTGTTAGAACGGTTCTGATCCACCTTCCCTCCCCCTGTAGCTCCTCCTGTGTCCCCTCAGCGCTCTTGTTAGAACGGTTCTGATCCACCTTCCCTCCCCCTGTAGCTCCTCCTGTGTCCCCTCAGCGCTCTTGTTAGAACGGTTCTGATCCACCTCCCCCCCCCCCCTGTAGCTCCTCCTGTGTCCCCTCAGCGCTCTTGTTAGAATGGTTCTGATCCACCTTCCCTCCCCCTGTAGCTCCTCCTGTGTCCCCTCAGCGCTCTTGTTTCTCCTCCCAATGTGTTTCCCATTGGGAGGAGATTTGTTGTTCCAACATGAAGTCTTTTCTGGTGATGAGTTTGTGTGTTGTAGTAGCATGAAGATATCTTGTTATCATGATCAACTAATCTGGCCTGGTGGAAGAACGCTGCTGTGTTTGGATTCAGACGAGTCAAATCTGAACCAGGGACTTGTAGTTTTATCCTCGGTCTCCGGACTCATAAAATGGAGACCGGCCCAGTTTGACACTTTTGAACTCCTTCATGATGTTCAAATCTCATGACTGAGATTCGTGATTGGAAACATCGGCGGTTCAGGAAAGAAAACATGTACCATTGAACATCGCTCTCATCCTTCTACTCGGAACGCTGCGGTAGACTCCACCGTGTCCAGGCTTTGGGCAGATACGTCTTCATCCTCCACCACCACCAGCCGCTCCACCCCACCCACCCTGTGTAGGTCTACATTACCAGGGTCGGATCTGGCAGGGTGGAGGATCTTTGATTCATCTTAGCTTTCCTGCTCCGGCTGTTTGAGAAACATTCAAATGGAGATGGTTGTTTGTGTCTTTCAGGCCACGCCAACGCCTCCTTCTGTCCCCACGCTTACGGCTGCCGAAACGTGCCGGTGTCTGAAAACCAGATCATTCTGGATGTGCCGGACCACCAGGTCCTCCTCACCTGCAGGTTCGTGCAGGCAGAGCACTGTGGTGGTAGGTTTCCTGCTCCTCTGCTGGACTGATACCCTCTCCCTTTCCCCACACGTATCTGCTGTTTCTACTCTGTGCCTCCTTCTCCTCTGTCAGGCCTGGACTTCTTCCTTCTGTCTCTCCAGGATCACGTCCTGGTGGTGCCTGAGAGCAGCTCCAGCTCCAGCTCCCTGAACCAAGAACCACTGGAGAAATCTGACCACTTCATCAGCAACTGTGGCCTCAACAGCTTTCATGTCAAGTCGGTGTCTCTCAGCCTGAGTTGGTCCCTGTTCTGTATCCCTGAATGTTCTAGAGGAACTAAACTGGGCCTGACTGGGACGCTTCTGTCTGCTCAGATTTGGGTTGTGAATGCATTCAGATGTCATTTACAAGCATTGGAACTAAAGACCTGAGCCTCAAGAATATTTAGTTCTTGATTTACTTTCTCTTGCAGGGTTTCATTTTGTGCAAATTTTCTTGTTAAGATCTTTGTTTTTTTGTTGTCCTTCCATTTAGCAAGTTTGGCTAAGAACCTTTTCCCCACTGAACTAATTTTCCTAAAATGTCTCGCTAACGTTTCCTTTTTCTCTGTCGTCCCTCCTGTCCTTCGTCTCCATTCTGTCTCAGCTCAGCTGTGTCTCTTGGGCTCTCTTCACCAACGGCGCCCTGCCTTGTGCCTGCCATGAGGTTGGAGCTGAGAGTGACACCTGCGAGCCATTTGGTGGTCGGTGCCGCTGCAGGCCCCACGTGATTGGCCGAGACTGCTCCATGTGGGCCGCGGGCTGCTGGGGATTCCCCTCTGCAGACGTGAGTGTCAGATTGGATGAATGATGAGTAATAAGGGCTTTAATGATGAGTGAGAGGACGGACCAAACCAACCTGTCCAACCATCAGAGGACAGTTTGTTGTTCTAGTTTCAACTCTTACTACATAACTGTCAGCATCACTTTGAGGTTATTCGAAACTTTCACTCCATTACTGTTAGCTTCATTTTGAGCTTATAAGCAATTCTTACGACATCACTGTCGCAATATTTTGCGGTTCGTAGCAACTCTTACTACATTACTGTAAGCATCACTGAGTTTGTTAGCAACGATCACTACATTACTGTTAGCATCATTTTGAGTTCATTAGCAATTGTTCCGACATCACTGTCGCAATATTTTGAGGTTCGTAGCAACTCTTACTACATGACCGTCAGCATCACTTTGAGGTTATTCAAAACTTTCACTCCATTACTATTAGCATCATTTTGAGTTCATTAGCAAATCTTACTACATCACTGTCGCATCATTTTGAGATCATTAGCAATTCTTCTGACATCACTGTCGCATTATTTTGAGGTTCGTAGCAACTCTTACTACATTACTGTTGCATTATTTAAAGGTTCGTAGCAACACTTACTACATTACTGTCATCATCACTTTGAGTTTATTAGCAACAATCAGTACATTACTGTTAGCATCATTTTGAGTTTATTAGCAATTCATAGACATCACTGTAGCATTAAATTGAGGTTAGTAGCAACTCTTTCTACATGACTGTCAGCATCACTTGAGTTTATAGCAACTATCACTACATTACTGTTAGCATCATTTTGAGTTCATTAGCAATTCTTTCAACATCATTGTCCCATCAGTTTGAGATCATTATCAATTCTTTTGACATCACTGTCGTTTTATTTTGAGGTTCGTAGCAACTCTTACTACATGACTGTCAGCGTCACTTTGAGGTTTTTCGAAACACTTATTACATTACTGTAAGCATCACTGAGTTTATCGCAACTATCACTACATTACTGTTAGCATCATTTTGAGTTCATTAGCAAATCTTCTGACATCACTGTCGCAATATTTTTAGGTTCGTAGCAACTTTTACTACATTACTGTCGCATTATTTTGAGGTTCGTAGCAACTCTTACTACATGACCGTCAGCATCACTTTGAGGTTATTCGAAACTTTCACTCCATTACTGTTAGCATCATTTTGAGTTCATTAGCAATTCTTACTACATCACTGTCGCATCATTTTGAGATCATTAGCAATTCTTCTGACATCACTGTCGCATTATTTTGATGTTCGTAGCAACTCTTACTACATGACTGTAAGCATCACTGAGTTGATTAGCAACTATCACTCCATTACTGTCAGCATCACTTTGAGTTCATTAGCAATTCTTACGACATCACTGTCAGCATCATTTTTAATTAACTCGCAACTCAAACCACATGACTGTCAGCATCACTTTGAGGTTATTCGAAACTTTCACTCCATTACTGTTAGCATCATTTTGAGTTCATTAGCAATTCTTCCGACATCACTGTCGCATTATTTTGAGGTTCGTAGCAACTCTTACTACATGACCGTCAGCATCAGTTTGAGGTTATTCGAAACTTTCACTCCATTACTGTTAGCATCATTTTGAGTTCATTAGCAATTCTTACTACATCACTGTCGCATCATTTTGAGATCATTAGCAATTCTTCTGACATCACTGTCGCATTATTTTGAGGTTCGTATCAATTTTTACTACATTACTGTTGCATTATTTAAAGGTTCGTAGCAACTCTTTCTACATTACTGTCAGAATCACTTTGAGTTTATTAGCAACTATCACTACAAATTACTGTTAGCATCATTTTGAGTTTATTAGCAATTCATAGACATTACTGTAGCATTAAATTGAGGTTCGTAGCAACTCTTACTACATGACTGTCAGCATCACTTTGAGGTTGTTCGAAACACTTACTACATCACTGTCGCATCATTTTGAGATCATTAGCAATTCTTCTGACATCACTGTCGCATTATTTTGAGGTTCATATCAACTTTTACTACATTACTGTTAGCATCATTTTGAGTTTATGAGCAATTCATAGACATCACAGTAGCATTAAATTGAGGTTCGTAGCAACTCTTACTACATGACTGTCAGCATCACTTTGAGGTTATTCGAAACTCTTACTACATTACAGTAAGCATCACTGAGTTTATTAGCAACTATCACTACATTACTGTTAGATCATATTGAGTTCATTAGCAATTCTTCCGACATCACTGTCCCATCAGTTTGAGATCATTACCAATTCTTCTGACATCACTGTCGCAATATTTTGAGGTTCGTAGAAACACTTACTTCATGACAGTGAGCATCACTTTGAGGTTATTCGAAACTTTCACTCCATTACTGTTAGCATCATTTTGAGTTCATTAGCAATTCTTACTAAATCACTGTCGAATCATTTTGAGATCTTTAGCAATTCTTCAGACATCACTGTCGCATTATTTTGAGGTTCATAGCAACTCTTACTACATTACTGTCAGCATCACTTTGAGGTTGTTCGAAACACTTACTACATTACTGTAAGCATCATTGAGTTCATTAGCAACTATCACTACAATACTGTTAGCATCATCTTGAGTTCATTAGAAATTCTTCCGACATCACTGTCGCAATATTTTGAGGTTCGTAGCAACTTTTACTACATTACTGTCGCATTATTTTGAGGTTCGTTGCAACACTTACTACATGACTGTGAGCATCACTTTGAGGTTATTCGAAACTTTCACTCCATTACTGTTAGGATCATTTTGAGTTCATTAGCAATTCTTACTACATCACTGTCGCATCATTTTGAGATCATTAGCAATTCTTTCGACATCACTGTCGCATTATTTTGAGGTTCGTAGGAACTCTTACTACATGACTGTCAGCATCACTTTGAGGTTGTTCGAAACACTTACTACATTACTGTAAGCATCACTGAGTTGATTAGCAACTATCACTACATTACTTGTAGAATCATTTTGAGTTCATTAGAAATTCTTCCGACATCACTGTCGCAATATTTTGAGGTTCGTGGCAACTTTTACTACATCACTGTCGCATTATTTTTAGGTTCGTAGCAACACTTACTACATGACTGTCAGCATCACTTTGAGGTTCTTCGAAACTCTTACTACATTCCTGTAAGCATCACTGAGTTCATGAGCAACTATCACTACATTACTGTTAGCATCATTTTGAGTTCATTAGCAATTCTTACTACATCACTGTCGCATCATTTTGAGATCATTAGCAATTCTTCTGACATCACTGTCGCATTATTTTGATGTTCGTAGCAACTCTTTCTACATGACCTTCAGCATCTCTTTAAGGTTATTCGAAACGTTCACTACATTACTTTTAGCATCATTTTGAGTTCATTAGCAATTCTTCCGACATCACTGTCGCAGTATTTTGAGGTTCGGAGCAACTCTTACTACAGGACTGTCAGCATCACTTTGAGGTTCTTCGAAACACTTACTACATGACTGAAAGCATTACTGACTTGATTAGCAACTATCACTACATTACGTTTAGCATCATTTTGAGTTCATTAGCAATTCTTCCGACATCACTGTCGCAGTATTTTGAGGTTCGTAGCAACTTTTACTACATTACTGTCGCATTTTTTTGAGGTTCGTAGCAACTCTTACTACATGACTGTCAGGATCACTTTGAGGTTATTCGAAACGTTCACTCCATTACTTTTAGCATCATTTTGAGATCATTACCAATTCTTCTGACATCACTGTCGCATCATTTTGAGATCTTTAGCAATTCTTCTGACATCACTGTCGCATTATTTTGAGGTTCGTAGCAACTCTTACTACATGACTGTCAGCATCACTTTGAGGTTGTTCGAAACACTTTCTACATTACTGTAAGCATCACTGAGTTTCTTAGCAACAATCACTACATTACTGTTAGCATCATCTTGAGTTCATTAGCAATTCTTCCGACATTACTGTCGCAATATTTTGAGGTTCGTAGCAACTTTTACTACATTACTGTCGCATTATTTTGAGGATTGTAGCAACACTTACTACATGACTGTCAGTATCACTTTGAGGTTATTTGAAAGTTTCACTCCATTACTGTTAGCATCATCTTGAGTTCATTAGCAATTCTTCCGACATCACTGTCGCAATATTTTGAGGTTCGTAGCAACTCTTACTACATTACTCTCAGCATCACTTTGAGTTTATTAGCAACTATCACTCCATTACTGTTAGCATCATTTTGAGTTGTTGAGCAATTCTCACGACATCACTGTCGCATCATTTTGAGATCATTAGCAATTCTTCCGACATCACTGTCGCAATATTTTGAGGTTCGTAGCAACTCTTACTACATTATTGTTGCATTATTTTAAGGTTCGTAGCAACTCTTACTACATTACTGTCAGCATCACCTTGAGTTTATTAGCAACTATCACTACATTACTGTTAGCATCATTTTGAGTTGTTGAGCAATTCTCACGACATCACTGTAGCATTAAATTGAGTTCATTAGCAACTCTTACTAAATTACTGTCAGCATCACTTTGAGGTTGTTCGAAACTCTTACTACATTACTGGAAGCATCACTTAGTTTCTTAGCAACTATCACTACATTACTGTTAGCATCATCTTGAGTTCATTAGCAATTCTTCCGACATCACTGTTGCAATATTTTGAGGTCCGTAGCAACTTTTACTACATCACTGTCGCACCATTTTGACATCATTAGCAATTCTTCCGACATCACTGTCACATTATTTTGAGGTTCGTAGCAACTCTTACTACATTACTGTCAGCATCACTTGAAGTTTATTAGCAACTATCACTACATTACTGTCGCATCATTTTGAGTTTATGAGCAATTCTCACGACATCACTGTAGCATTGAATTGAGTTCATTAGCAACTCTTACTAAATGACTGTCAGCATCACTTTGAGGTTGTTCGAAACTCTTCCTACATTACTGTAAGCATCACTGAGTTGATTAGCAACTATCACTACATTACTGTTAGTATCATTTTGAGTTCATTAGCAATTCTTCCGACATCACTGTCGCAATATTTTGAGGTTCGTAGCAACTTTTACTACATTACAGTCGCATTATTTTGAGGTTCGTAGCAACACTTACTACATAACTGTAAGTATCACTTTGAGGTTATTTGAAAGTTTCACTCCATTACTGTTAGCATCATTTCTAGTTCATTAGCAATTTTTACTACATCACTGTCGCGTCATTTTGAGATCATTAGCAATTCTTCCGACATCACTGTCGCATTATTTTGAGGTTCGTAGCAACTCTTACTACATGACTGTCAGCATCACTTTGAGGTTATTCGAAACTTTCACTGCATTACTGCTAGCATCATTTTGAGTTCATTAGCAATTCTTACTACATCACTGTCGCATCATTTTGAGATCATTAGCAATTCTTCCGACATCACTGTGACAATATTTTGAGGTTCGTAGCAACTCTTACTACATTATTGTTGCATTATTTTAAGGTTCGTAGCAACTCTTACTACATTACTGTCAGCATCACTTTGAGTTTATTAGCAGCTATCACTACATTACTGTTAGCATCATTTTGAGTTGTGTAGCAATTCTCACGACATCACTGTAGCATTAAATTGAGTTCATGAGCAACTATTACTAAATGACTGTCAGCATCACTTTGAGGTTGTTCGAAACTCTTACTACATTACTGTCAGCATCACTGAGTTTCTTAGCAACTATCACTACATTACTTTTAGCATCATCTTGAGTTCATTAGCAATTCTTCCGACATCACCGTCGCAATATTTTGAGGTTCGTAGCAACTTTTACTACATTACTGTCGCATTATTTTGAGGTTCGTAGCAACACTTACTACATGACTGTCAGCATCACTTTGAGGTTATTCGAAAGTTTCACTCCATTACTGTTAGCATCATCTTGAGTTCATTAGCAATTCTAACTACATCACTGTCGCATCATTTTGACATCATTAGCGATTCTTCCGACATCACTGTCACATTATTTTGAGGTTCGTAGCAACTCTTACTACATTATTGTTTCATTATTTTAAGGTTCCTAGCAACTCTTTCTACATTACTGTCAGCATCGCTTTGAGTTTATTAGCAACTATCACTACATTACTGTTAGCATCATTTTGCGTTGTTGAGCAATTCTCACGACATCACTGTAGCATTAAATTGAGTTCATTAGCAACTCTTACTACATGACTGTCAGCATCACTTTGAGGTTGTTCGAAACTCTTCCTACATTACTGTAAGCATTACTGAGTTTCTTAGCAACTATCACTACATTACTGTTAGCATCATCTTGAGTTCATTAGCAATTCTTCCGACATCACTGTCGCAATATTTTGAGGTTTGTAGCAACACTTACTACATGACTGTAAGCATCACTTTGAGGTTATTCGAAACACTTACTACATTACTGTAAGCATCACTGAGTTGATTAGCAACTATCACTACATTACTGTTAACATCATTTTGAGTTCATTAGCATTTCTTCCGACATCACTGTCGCAATATTTTGAGGTTCCTAGCAACTTTTCCTACAATACTGTCGCATTTTTTTGAGGTTCGTAGCAACTCTTACTGCATTATTGTTGAATTATTTTAAGGTTCGTAGCAACTCTTACTACATTACTGTTAGCATCACTTTGAGTTTTTTAGCAACTATCACTACATTAGTGTTTGCATTATTTGAGTTTATGAGCAATTCTCACAACATCACTGTAGCATCATTTTGAGTTCATTAGCAATTCTTAATACATCACTGTCGCATCATTTTGAGATCATTAGCAATTCTTCCGACATCACTGACGCATTTTTTTAAGGTTCATAGCAACTCTTAGTACAAGACTGTCAGCATCACTTTGAGGTTATTCGAAACGTTCACTCCATTACTGTTAGCATCATTTTGAGTTCATGAGCAATTCTTACTAAATCACTGTCGCATCATTTTGAAATCTTTAGCAATTTTCTGACATCACTGTCGCATTATTTTGAGGTTCGTCGCAACTCTTACTACATGACTGTCACCATCACTTTGAGGTTATTCGAAACACTTACTACATTACATTAAGCATCACCGAGTTGATTAGTAACTATCACTACATTACTGTTAGCATCATTTTGAGTTCATTAGCAATTCTTCCGACATCACTCTCGCAATATTTTGAGGTTCGTAGCAACTTTTACGACATTACTGTCGCATTATATTGAGGTTCGTAGAAACTCTTACTACATGACTGTCAGCATCACTTTGAGGTTATTCGAAACACTTACTACATTACTGTCAGCATCACTAAGTTTATTAGCAACTATCAATACATTACTGTAAGCATCATTTTGAGTTTTTGAGCAATTCTCACGACATCACTGTAGCATTAAATTGAGTTCATTAGCAACTCTTACTAAATGACTGTCAGCATCACTTTGAGGTTGTTCGAAACTCTTTCTACATTACTTTAAGCATCACTGAGTTTCTTAGCAACTATCACTACATTACTGTTAGCATCATTTTGAGTTAATTAGCAATTCTTCCGACATCACTGTCGCAATATTTTGAGGTTCGAAGCAACTTTTACAACATTACTGTCGCATTATTTTAAGGTTCGTAGCAACTCTTACTACATTACTGTCAGCATCTCTTTGATTTTATTAGCAAGTATCACTAAATTACTGTAAGCATCACTGAGTTTCTTAGCAACTATCACTACATTACTTTTAGCATCATCTTGAGTTCATTAGCAATTCTTCCGACATCACTGTCGCAATATTTTGAGGTTCGAAGCAACTTGTACTACATTACTGTCGCATTATTTAGAGGTTTTTAGCAACACTTACGACATGACTGTCAGCATCACTTTGAGGTTATTCGAAACTTTCACTCCATTACTGTTAGCATCATTTTGAGTTCATTAGCAATTCTTACTACATCACTGTCGCATCATTTTGAGATCATTAGCAATTCTTTTGACATCACTGTCGCATTATTTTGAGGTTCGTAGCAACTCTTACGACATGACTGTCAGCATCACTTTGAGGTTATTCGAAACGTTCACTCCATTACTGTTAGCATCATTTTGAGTTCATTAGCAATTCTTACTACATCACTGTCGCATCATTTTGAGATCATTAGGAATTCTTCCGACATCACTGTCGCATTATTTTCAGGTTCGTAGCAACTCTTACTACATGACTGTCAGCATCACTTTGAGGTTGTTCGAAACTCTTACTACATTACTGTAAGCATCACTGAGTTTATTAGCAACTATCACTACATTACTGTTAGCATCATCTTGAGTTCATTAGCAATTCTTCCGACATCACTGTCGCAATATTTTGAGGTTCGAAGAAACTTTTACTACATTACTGTCGCATTATTTTGAGGTTCGTAGCAATACTTACTACATGACTGTCAGCATCACTTTGAGGTTATTCGAAAGTTTCACTCCATTACTGTTAGCATCATCTTGAGTTCATTAGCAATTCTTCCGACATCACTGTCGCAATATTTTGAGGTTCGAAGCAACTTGTACTACATTACTGTCGCATTATTTAGAGGTTTTTAGCAACACTTACGACATGACTGTCAGCATCACTTTGAGGTTATTCGAAACTTTCACTCCATTACTGTTAGCATCATTTTGAGTTCATTAGCAATTCTTACTACATCACTGTCGCATCATTTTGAGATCATTAGCAATTCTTTTGACATCACTGTCGCATTATTTTGAGGTTCGTAGCAACTCTTACGACATGACTGTCAGCATCACTTTGAGGTTATTCGAAACGTTCACTCCATTACTGTTAGCATCATTTTGAGTTCATTAGCAATTCTTACTACATCACTGTCGCATCATTTTGAGATCATTAGGAATTCTTCCGACATCACTGTCGCATTATTTTCAGGTTCGTAGCAACTCTTACTACATGACTGTCAGCATCACTTTGAGGTTGTTCGAAACTCTTACTACATTACTGTAAGCATCACTGAGTTTATTAGCAACTATCACTACATTACTGTTAGCATCATCTTGAGTTCATTAGCAATTCTTCCGACATCACTGTCGCAATATTTTGAGGTTCGAAGAAACTTTTACTACATTACTGTCGCATTATTTTGAGGTTCGTAGCAATACTTACTACATGACTGTCAGCATCACTTTGAGGTTATTCGAAAGTTTCACTCCATTACTGTTAGCATCATCTTGAGTTCATTAGCAATTCTTCCGACATCACTGTCGCAATATTTTGAGGTTCGTAGCAACTTTTACTACATTACTGTCGCATTATTTTGAGGTTCGTAACAACTCTTACTACATTATTGTTGCATTATTTTAAGGTTCGTAGCAACTCTTACTACATTACTGTAAGCATCACTGAGTTTATTAGCAACTATCACTACATTACTGTTAGCATCATTTTGAGTTCATTCGCAATTCCTCCGACATCACTGTCGCAATATTTTGAGGTTCGTAGCAACTTTTACTCCATTACTGTCGCATTATTTTGAGGTTCGTAGCAACTCTTAGTACATGACTGTCAGCATCACTTTGAGGTTATTCGAAACGTTCACTCCATTACTGTTAGCATCATTTTGAGTTCATTAGCAATTCTTACTAAATCACTGTCGAATCATTTTGAGATCATTAGCAATTCTTCTGACATCACTGTCACATTATTTTGAGGTTCGTAGCAACTCTTACTACATTATTGTTGCATTATTTTAAGGTTCATAGCAACTCTTACTTCATTACTGTCAGCATCACTGTGAGTTTATTAGCAACTATCACTACATTACTGTTAGCATCATTTTGAGTTTATGAGCAATTCTCACAACATCACTGTAGCATCATTTTGAGTTCATTAGCAATTCTTACTAAATCACTGTCCCATCAGTTTGAGATCATTACCAATTCTTCTGACATCACTGTCGCATTATTTTGAGGTTCAAAGCCACTCTTACTACATGACTGTCACATCATCACTTTGAGGTTGTTCAAAACACTGACTACATTACTGTAAGCATCACTGAGTTTATTAGCAACTATCACTACATTACTGTTAGCATCATTTTGAGTTCATTAGCAATTCTTCCGACATCACTGTCGCAATATTTTGAGGTTCGTAACAACTCTTACTACATTACTGTCGCATTATTTTGAGGTTCGTAGCAACTCTTAGTACATGACTGTCAGCATCACTTTGAGGTTATTCGAAACTTTCACTCCATTACTGTTAGCATCATTTTGAGTTCATTAGCAATTCTTACTACATCACTGTCGCATCATTTTCAGATCATTAGCAATTCTTCTGACATCACTGTCACATTATTTTGAGGTTCGTAGCAACTCTTACTAAATGACTGTCAGCATCACTTTGAGGTTGTTCGAAACTCTTACTCCATTACTGTTAGCATCATTTTGAGTTCATTAGCAATTCTTACGACATCAATGTCGCATCATTTTGAGATCATTAGCAATTCTTCTGACATCACTGTCGCATTATTTTGAGGTTTGTAGGATCTCTTAGTACATGACTGTCAGCATCACTTTGAGGTTATTCGAAACGATCACTGCATTACTGTTAGCATCATTTTGAGTTCATTAGCAATTCTTACTAAATCACTGTCGCATCATTTTGAGATCTTTAGCAATTCTTCTGACATCACTGTGGCATTATTTTGAAGTTCGTAGCAACTCTTACTATATGACTGTCAGCATCACTTTGAGGTTCTTCGAAACACTTACTACATTACTGTAAGCATCACTGAGTTGATTAGCAACTATCACTACATTACTGTTAGCATCATTTTGAGTTCATTAGCAATTCTTCCGACATCACTGTCGCAATATTTAGAGTTTCGCAGCAATTCTTTCTACATGACTATCAGCATCACTTTGAGGTTATTCGAAACTTTCACTCCATTACTGTTAGAATCATTTTGCGTTCATTAGCAATTCTTACTACATCACTGTCGCATCTTTTTCAGATCTTTAGCAATTCTTCTGACATCACTGTCGCATTATTTTGAGGTTCGTAGCAACTCTTACTACATGACTGTCAGCATCACTTTGAGGTTATTCGAAACACTTACTACATTACTGTTAGCATCATTTTAAGTTCATTAGCAATTCTTCCGACATCACTGTTGTAATATTTTGAGGTTCGTAGCAACTTTTACTACATTACTGTCGCATTTTATTGAGTTTCGTGGCAACTCTTACTACATGACTGTCAGCATCACTTTGAGGTTGTTCGAAACACTTACTACATTACTGTAAGCATCACTGACTTGATTAGCAACTACCACTACATTACTGTTAGCATCATCTTGAGTTCATGAGCAATTCTTCCGACATCACTGTCGCAATATTTTGAGGATCGTAGCAACTCTTACTACATGACTGTCAGCATCACTTTGAGGTTATTCGAAACTTTCACTCCATTACTGTTATCATCTTTTTGAGTTCATTAGCAATTCTTCTGACATCACTGTTGCATCATTTTGAGATCATTAGCAATTCTTCCGACATCACTGTCGCATTATTTTGAGGTCCGTAGCAACTCTTAGTACAAGACTGTCAGCATCACTTTGAGGTTATTCGAAACGTTCACTCCATTACTGTTAGCATCATTTTGAGTTCATGAGCAATTCTTACTAAATCACTGTCGCATCATTTTGAGATCTTTAGCAATTCTTCTGACATCACTGTTGCATTATTTTGAGGTTCGTAGCAACTCTTACTACATTACTGTTGCATTATTTTGAGGTTCGTAGCAACTCTTCCTACATGACTGTCGCCATCACTTTGAGGTTATTCGAAACACTTACTACATTACTGTAAGCATCACTGACTTGATTAGCAACTACCACTACATTACTGTTAGCATCATTTTAAGTTCATGAGCAATTATTCCGACATCACTGTCGCAATATTTTGAGGTTCGTAGCAACTTTTACTACATTACTTTCGCATTATTTTGAGGTTTGTAGCAACTCTTACTACATTGTTGTTGCATTATTTTAAGGTTCGTAGCAACACTTACTACATGACTGTCAGCATCACTTTGAGGTTATTCGAAACGTTCACTCCATTACTGTTAGCATCATTTTGAGTTCATGAGAATTTCTTACTAAATCACTGTCGCATCATTTTGAGATCTTTAGCAATTCTTCTGACATCACTGTCGCATTATTTTGAGGTTCGTAGCAACTCTTACTACATTACTGTCGCATTATTTTGAGGTTCGTAGCAACTCTTCCTACATGACTGTCACCATCACTTTGAGGTTATTCGAAACACTTACTACATTACTTTAAGCATCACTGACTTGATTAGCAACTACCACTACATTACTGTTTGCATCATTTTAAGTTCATTAGCATTTCTGCTGACATCACTGTCGCATCATTTTGAGATCTTAAGCAATTCTTCCGACATCACTGTCACATTATTTTGAGGTTCGTAGCAACTCTTACTATATGACTGTCAGCATCACTTTGAGGTTGTTCGAAACACTTACTACATTACTGTAAGCATCACTGACTTGATTAGCAACTACCACTACATTACTGTTAGCATCATTTTAAGTTCATGAGCAATTATTCCGACATCACTGTCGCAATATTTTGAGGTTCATAGCAACTTTTACTACATTACTGTCGCATTATTTTGAGGTTCGTAGCAACTCTTAGTACATGACTGTCAGCATCACTTTGAGGTTATTCGAAACGTTCACTCCATTACTGTTAGCATCATTTTGAGTTCATTCGCAATTCTTACTAAATCACTGTTGCATCATTTTTAGATCATTAGCAATTCTTCTGACATCACTGTCACATTATTTTGAGGTTCAGAGCAACTCTTGCTACATTACTGTCAGCATCACTTTGAGTTTTTTAGCAACTATCACTACATTACTGTTAGCATCATTTTGAGTTTATGAGCAATTCTCACGACATCACTGTAGCATTGAATTGAGTTCATTAGCAACTCTTACTAAATGACTGTCAGCATCACTTTGAGGGTGTTCGAAACTCTTACTACATTACTGTTAGCATCATCTTGAGTTCATTAGCAATTCTTCCGACATCACTGTCGCATTATTTTGAGGTTCGTAGCAAGTCTTACTACATGACTGTCAGCATCACTTTGAGGTTGTTCGAAACACTTACTACATTACTGTAAGCATCACTGACTTGATTAGCAACTACCACTACATTACTGTTTGCATCATCTTGAGTTCATTCGCAATTCTTCTGACATCACTGTCGCATTATTTTGAGGTTCGTAGCAACTCTTACTACATTACTGTCGCATTATTTTGAGGTTCGTAGCAACTCTTCCTACATGACTGTCACCATCATTTTGAGGTTATTTGAAACACTTACTACATTACTGTAAGCATCACTGACTTGATTAGCAACTACCACTACATTACTGTTTGCATCATTTTAAATTCATTAGCATTTCTGCCGACATCACTGTCGCATCATTTTGAGATCTGAAGCAATTCTTCCGACATCACTGTCGCATTATTTTGAGGTTCGTAGCAGCTCTTACTATATGACTGTCAGCATCACTTTGAGGTTGTTCGAAACACTTACTACATTACTGTAAGCATCACTGACTTGATTAGCAACTACCACTACATTACTGTTAGCATCATTTTAAGTTCATGAGCAATTCTTCCGACATCACTGTCGCAATATTTTGAGGTTCGTAGTAACTTTTACTACATTTCTGTCGCATTATTTTGAGGTTCGTAGCAACTCTTAGTACATGACTGTCAGCATCACTTTGAGGTTATTCGAAACACTTACTACATAACTGTAAGCGTCACTGAGTCGATTAGCAACTATCACTACATTACTGTTAGCATCATTTTGAGTTCATTAGCAATTCTTCCGACATCACTGTCGCAATATTTTGAGGTTCGTAGCAACATTTACTACATTACTGTCGCATTATTTGAGGTTCGTAGCAACACTTACTACATGACTGTAAGCATCACTTTGAGGTTATTCGAAAGTTTCACTCCATTACTGTTAGCATCATTTTGAGTTCATTAGCAATTCTTACTACATCACTGTCGCATCATTTTGAGATCTTTCGCAATTCTTCTGACATCACTGTCGCATTATTTTGAGGTTCGTAGCAACTCTTACTACATTACTGTCGCATTATTTTGAGGTTCGTAGCAACTCTTCCTACATGACTGTCAGCATCACTTTGAGGTTATTCGAAACACTTACTACATTACTGTAAGCATCACTGAGTTGATTAGCAACTATCACTACATTACTGTTAGCATCATTTTGAGTTTATGAGCAATTCTTCCAACATCACTGTCGCAATATTTTGAGGTTCGTAGCAACTTTTTCTACATTACTGTCGCATTATTTTGAGGTTCATAGCAACACTTACTACATGACTGTAAGCATCACTTTGAGGTTATTCGAAAGTTTCACTCCATTACTTTTAGCATCATTTTGAGTTCATTAGCAATTCTTACTACATCACTGTCGCATCATTTTGAGATCATTAGCAATTCTTCCGACATCACTGTCGCATTATTTTGAGGTTCGTAGCAAGTCTTACTACATGACTGTCAGCATCACTTTGAGGTTGTTCGAAACACTTACTACATTACTGTAAGCATCACTGACTTGATTAGCAACTACCACTACATTACTGTTAGCATCATCTTGAGTTCATTAGCAATTCTTCCGACATCACTGTCGCAATATTTTGAGGTTCATAGCAACTTTTACTACATTACTTTCGCATTATTTTGAGGTTTGTAGCAACTCTTACTACATGACTGTCAGCATCACTTTGAGGTTATTCGAAACTTTCACTCCATTACTGTTAGCATCTTTTTGAGTTCATTAGCAATTCTTATTACATCACTGTTGCATCATTTTGAGATCATTAGCAATTCCTCCGACATCACTGTCGCATTATTTTGAGGTCCGTAGCAACTCTTAGTACAAGACTGTCAGCATCACTTTGAGGTTTTTCGAAACGTTCACTCCATTACTGTTAGCATCATTTTGAGTTCATGAGCAATTCTTACTAAATCACTGTCGCATCATTTTGAGATCTTTAGCAATTCTTCTGACATCACTGTCGCATTATTTTGAGGTTCGTAGCAACTCTTACTACATTACTGTCGCATTATTTTGAGGTTCGTAGCAACTCTTCCTACATGACTGTCGCCATCACTTTGAGGTTATTCGAAACACTTACTACATTACTGTAAGCATCACTGACTTGATTAGCAACTACCACTACATTACTGTTAGCATCATTTTAAGTTCATTAGCATTTCTGCCGACATCACTGTCGCATCATTTTTAGATCTTAAGCAGTTCTTCCGACATCACTGTCGCATTATTTTGAGGTTCATAGCAACTCTTACTATATGACTGTCAGCATCACTTTGAGGTTGTTCGAAACACTTACTACATTACTGTAAGCATCACTGACTTGATTAGCAACTACCACTACATTACTGTTAGCATCATTTTACGTTCATGAGCAATTCTTCCGACATCACTGTCGCAATATTTTGAGGTTCGTAGCAACTTTTACTACATTACTGTCGCATTATTTTGAGGTTCGTAGCAACACTTACTACATGACTGTGAGCATCACTTTGAGGTTATTCGAAAGTTTCACTCCATTACTGTTAGCATCATTTTGAGTTCATTAGCAATTCTTCCGACATCACTGTCGCAATATTTTGAGGTTCGTAGCAACTTTTACTACATTACTTTCGCATTATTTTGAGGTTTGTAGCAACTCTTACTACATTATTGTTGCATTATTTTAAGGTTCGTAGCAACACTTACTACATGACTGTTAGCATCACTTTGAGGGTATTCGAAAGTTTCACTCCATTACTGTTAGCATCATTTTGAGTTCATTAGCAATTCTTACTACATCACTGTCGCATCATTTTGAGATCATTAGCAATTCTTCTGACATTACTGTCGCATTATTTTGAGGTTCGGAGCAACTCTTAGTACATGACTGTTAGCATCACTTTGAGGTTATTCGAAACGTTCACTCCATTACTGTTAGCATCATTTTGAGTTCATTAGCAATTCTTACTAAATCACTGTCGCATCATATTGAGATCATTAGCAATTCTTCTGACATCACTGTCACATTATTTTGAGGTTCGTAGCAACTCTTACTACATTACTGTCAGCATCACTTTGAGTTTTTTAGCAACTATCACTACATTACTGTTAGCATCATTTTGAGTTAATGAGCAATTCTCACGACATCACTGTTGCATTGAATTGAGTTCATTAGCAACTCTTACTAAATGACTGTCAGCATCACTTTGAGGGTGTTTGAAACTCTTACTACATTACTTTTAGCATCATCTTGAGTTCATTAGCAATTCTTCCGACATCACTGTCGCATTATTTTGAGGTTCGTAGCAACTCTTCCTACATGACTGTCAGCATCACTTTGAGGTTGTTCGAAACACTTCCTACATTACTGTAAGCATCACTGACTTGATTAGCAACTTCCACTACATTACTGTTAGCATCATTTTGAGTTCATTATCAATTCTTCCGACATCACTGTTGCATTATTTTGAGGTTCGTAGCAACTCTTACTACATTACTGTCAGCATCACTTTGAGGTTATTCGAAACTTTCACTCCATTTCTGTTCACATCATTTTGAGTTCATTAGCAATTCTTACTACATCACTGTCTGGAAGGTGTCCCATGTAACAAACTGATCAATGTGGTTCTAATGTTCTGGTTCATTTCTTGTCCTTTAGAAAAATGAAATTAATTTCTTACTGTCATGAACTCAGACTGTGTGTTTAATGTTAACATTTTAAAAAATTCTACTTTGTCAATGAATTAATTCATTTGATATTGAAGTCTGCACCTTTCAGTGTCTGTCAGGATGGCTGAGCGGTCTAAGGCGCTGCGTTCAGGTCGCAGTCTCTCCTGGAGGTGTGGGTTCGAATCCCACTTCTGACAAAGGACGTTTTCTCCACATTCCTGTGCATCCACAATGGAAACCAGTTGAAGCTGCTCTCCACTGATGGGAGTGAGTGGTTGAACTGGCAGCAGAGGAGGCAAAGGAGCTTCCCTGTGAGGGTCCAACATTGCCTGGTTTCCTCCAACATGGAGGAGCCACCAAAACTGATCTTCAAATGTTGGATCAAAGTCTACTGATCCACCTTTCTCATGTTGATGAGGTCATCCAGCCTGATGATCTCGAGGTTCTCCTTTGAGTGGTTCCCTCTGGGAGAGTTCTCTCTCTGTAACTTGTGTGTGTGTTTGCTCGTATCCTGTTTCTCCTTGACAGCACTTTAGTGTTTTTACCACTGGTGTCTCATCTGTGGTTCACCTTTTATTTGACTTCTTTGTCAAAGATGAAGGTGTTTGTGGTCATTCATCAATCATGTGATGGCTCATGTGACTGTGAGTCTGATGAAGAGCATGAGACTCTTAATCTCAGGGTCGTGGGTTCAAGCCCCACGTTGGGCGTTCATCTTGAAAATCCCTGCTTGTCCTCTCACTTTCTGCAGCTGTGATTGGGAATTGTAAGAAAAATCACTGAATGAACAACACAAACACAGACTGTGTCTGAAGTTCCACACCTGCACCCGACTCAGAATGAAAAACCAGTGTGGACTCAATTGTATCCACTGTCAATACTGATTCTGGACAAATTTCTTTGTGTGTTTTGATTGACGCGAGCCAAGCAGAAATTTCCCATAATGCAATAGGGTGGCGTTTGGTCAGTGTTGAGCAGGCGTCAGTCTGACAATGATCTCGTATTATTGTGTCATCACTTGACCAGACCCAAAAGTAGGCTCAGGTATCAGTTTCTTCTCAATGCTAATGTCTGCTAGCTTAGTCTGCTACTTTGATGGCTCTGCCTGCTCAAAGGTCCAGACCCCTGGATGTGGTGGTTCCTACCTGAACGTTGATTCTGTCAGCTCATGTTGTTAAATCAACTCACCAGGAACACCAGTAGATTTCAATGGACTGACAATGAGTCTCATTGAATGGGTGTCTCGTCCAACGAGAAACACTCAGTCTCAGGTTGAAGCTCATCAATGAGGTCTTGTGGATCAGTGGCTTGCATGAATGAATGAGTTGGAAGACTTCTTGGAAATTAAAGAGGATTTAATACAATTAAGAAAATCCTTAAGACAGAGAGATAATTCCAGCAGAGTAATTTAGGCCCATATTGAGTAGCAGGTATGAATTAGCCTGGATTTATCTGAGCTTCAAGTAGACGGCTAAGAGGCAGGTGGAAAGGTGTGTAGGATGAACGATGGTGACCTCCAACCAAATGAAGAGGACTGAGTGGAGGCTGACCAGCTCTACGGAGTCAGGCGGAGTTTGGCAGCGAGACAGGAGTCCAGGCCTGAATCGGTGAAAACCAACGTAACCGGCTTACGTTCTCAGCTGGATTCTCCCATCGATGTACGACGCCTCTCCAACGAACTGGTGGGAGGACGGCCTCCAAAGCCTCCACCTCGTCGACCGTGGCTCCCGCTGAGATTCGCTCGATGAAGAAGGGAAGCGCGTTGATGGGCTACCCTCTGGTCTCAGGCTGCTGGCTGCCTGGACTAAGCTGCTCTTCTCCGACACAAAGGTGGCTTCTCTCTCTTCAAGGCTCACAGGAGGTCAAGAGTGTAGCGACCGTGAGCCGAGATCGATGATGAATTACAAAAACAGAAAATCAAAAAAATAAATTAGAGGAATAGAAAAGAAAAGGGGGAGGAGCCGGACCAGCTGCTCTAGGAGCTCACACACAAAGGGCAGAAACAAGAAGCACTGAAGAGAGCGCCAGCAGTGGATGGTGCCACCACTGTTACAGTAAACTGGTCCGCCTCAGAGCAGTGACCTTTGACCTGTGAGGGGTTGTTGGCCAATCAGGACACTTTGCTGTCTTCAGTCCTTCTCAGATATCAACAAATGAAGCTGGTTGAACAGACAGCAATCATCATCACTCAGAGACATCACCTGGAGAGGAAGACTGCTCAGAGTTCTGACAATGACAGTGAAGAGGCAAGGAGAGCTGGACAACCACAGACAGTGAAACATTCGGAACATCATGTTGATACACGTGTGTGTGTGTGTGTGTGTGTGTGTGTGTGTGTGTGTGTGTGTGTGTGTGTCAGACTCAGAATCAGAATCTTTTATTTTCGTTGTATGGGGGGGGGGTACAGTGACAATAGTTAGAGCGCTCTTCCAGAGCCACCGTGCACCACAGAATGCAGATACAAAGAAAAGATAGAAAAGATAAAAGCAAGATAAAAGACACTGTTAGAACAGAAAGATCCATCAACCCACCAACCAGAGGTGTGTCTGGTACAGATGTGGAATTATTGGCTCACACAATGTTGAGGACACTGGAAGAAGACAAACAAAAAAGGCTGGTGTGATCCAGACCTTCATCAAAAATGGTCCTGGAGAACTGTTCAATGTGTCAGGACTTCTGTCCATTGTCTTCTGCTTATCCTGTTCAGGGTCATGAGGGGGTGGAGCCTATCCCAGCAGCTTTTGGGCGACAGGCCGTGTTCACCCTGGACAGGTCACCAGTCCATCACAGGGCCAACACATCCACAGACAAACATTCCAAGCCAGACTCAGGAGGATCTCTCCACCCTACAGACTGTAAAGGAACCATCAAAGATGGCAGTTGGAGTTCTGTGGATCTGTGCTGGATTCCTCGTCCTCACGGACCAGAAGTCTGTCTGAAATACTGCACTGATTGATGATCTTTTCATGAATCTGGAAAAGCTTCTAAAATGAAAGGAAAACAATCCTATCTTCTTCATGTCTCAAGCCAAATCAAACCAAGAGTTCTTTTATCATATTTTTTTAACCGGACGTCTGCTTTGACTGGTTGGTTGTTGAAAGAGAGCAGGACAGGACAGACAGCAGAAGACAAATATAGAGAAGGAAAGACAAAAGACAGAGAGAAAGGAGGGAGAGAATGACAAAAAGATGGGAACAAAATGAGGGTGAAAGACAAGCAGAGAGAAAGACAGAGGGACAGGGGGATGGAAGACAGACACACAACCAACAACAGCAGCAGCAATAATAGTAAACTAGCTGCCAATGATAACGTCTCCTGGTCGCTGAAGCAATCAACTTCATAATAGGAGGATTGAAGAGCCAGGAAATAAAATATTAGCACAATACTGATGTGAATGTTCGTGCAATACTGAGAACACTGATATGTAGACGACTAGTAGGGACGGCACGGTGGTGCAAGAAGACAAACAAAAAAGGCTGGTGTGATTCAGACATCCATCAAAAATGGTGCTGGAGAACTGTTCAATGTGTCAGGACTTCAGAAGCTCCAATCCTCTCTAAGGTCCAGTGAGAGTGGAAGAGATTATAAATGAGAGAAGCAGGGCCCTCCCTCAGAACTGAACCAGCTTAGTTGGGAGAGCCTTAAACTGAAGATCTAAAGGTCCCTGGTCCGATCCCAGGTTTCAGCAGAGGAGCAGCATTGACTTTACTTTCCAGTGGAGGAACTGCAGACATGAAGGAAACTAACATCTTGTCCTGTGCATTCTTGTGACATTCAGGACATTTTTGGAGCCTCTTGTTGGATTTTGCCACAGAGAATCAGAGCCAATCAAAAGCATGGTGGACTTCAACATGGAGGACTGAACAAGTCAAGAAAGCATCAGTTTGACCTTCACAGGTGTTTCTGTTCCTGTCTCAATGCTGTAGAAAGAGCCTGAGGAGCTCAGACGGTAGAGCATCAGACTTTTAATGTGAGGGTCCAGGGTTCAAGTCCCTGTTCAGGTGCTGTGGAGGTTCCAGTGTTTGACAACATGGTACTGGATGAAGTTTAGTGTTGAACAAACTGTCATCATCAAAAGTAGAAGTGTTCTTGTCTTGCCACTGTGAGACTGTTGCTAGAAAAGTGACCACTAATAATTTCATGTGGCATGCAATTAACAAAAGACCTACATTGATGGTCGAGGGGTCTGGAGCCTATCCCAGCATCTACGGGCCAGAGGCGGGGTTCACCCTGGACAGGTCACCAAAACCATTCACACTCACATCTACAGTCAATTTAGAGTGTCCAATCAGCCTCATCCCAAATTACATGTCTTTGGACGGTCGGAAGAAGCCGGAGTACCCAGAGAGAACCCACGCATGCACGGGGAGAACATGCAGATTCTGCACCCGAGCCTGGACTCAAACCCAGAACCTTCTTGCTGTGAGGCCACAGTGCTGACCCCTAAACCATCATGCTGCCGTGGTCTCATATACTTTTCTAAATTGTGTTTCTGTCATGTCCTCCTGAGATCAAAGACAGAATTCTAGCTACTGTCAAAGCCCTGATGACATCATCAGGAATTCTGACTTTGATCTGGAGACTCTTGCTTTAATCTGAATTTGACCTGACTAATGTTTTACTTTAGGTTGCATGATACCGACCACCTCATTTCTCCTGATGGACTGGTGACCTGTCCAGGGTGAACCCTGCCTCTTGAACAACGTCACCTGGGATCGCCCCCCCCCCCCCCCCCATGACCCCATACCCCCTTCCCTCATGTGACTCTTTCATGCGGGCCTCTCAAAACAAAAACATGGCCGCCGCTCCTGTCATTTTCGGAGGAAAGTGCCTTCTTCCAAGATAGTTTTGATTTAATAAAGCATTCTGATGACATTTCTAGAGAGAAATATGCATTTTGTTTTCATAATCTTTGCTCAGTTCTTGTGTTTAATCTTTGGTTTGTTCGTTATTACGATGAATCTTTCACCTCTCGGAAGAGAGTCGTTACAGTGTCACATTTCTACTGTTGCTATGTTGGTTGCTAAGGACGCCATTACGGACGAGTGTCATTTCAAGATAGGTTTGATTTTTAAAAAGCATTTCAAGGACATTTCTGGCGAGAAATATAAATTTTATTTCCATAATGTTCGCTGTTCAATAAAGAATAATATGAAATGGATTTTAGTGCCCCAGGAATTACAAACATCTGCTTCCGTGGAAGTCGGCCCCCGTTCTTCTGTGAGAAAATCCGGTAGTTGTCGCTCACTCCGAGAAAAAAAAACAAATATTTTTAATACTTCATCTTTTGATTAATAAGACAATCTACAAATTCATTTAATTTCTGGATGTTTATTCTACCTACAAAGTCCATTTGTCACCATTATAGATCGACCAATCAGCATTAAGAATATAAACAATGACTCAAACTAATGGCGGTCTGCTGACGTCACATCCGTCACAGAGGCTCACTCCTGCACTCAGAGGTGGCCTTTTAGTTCCATCACTTCACGCTATATTTACAGATTTATGATTGAGGGGAACAAACCACTCTGATGTCTGGGTTCATCAAGGATATCATTAAAGAAATCCTAACTATCTGGCCAGTTAAATTGATCCTAACTGTTCTTCAGATGTTGTGCTGGTAATGTCATGTAGTTTCTTTTCCAATGTAACTTTGTCGTTCTGATGTGTGTATTTTTACTGCTCCAACAAAGCTGTTCCTCTTCTGGGGAAATCAATCATTCAGGCAATCAATAACTGAGTGTCTCTGATGCTGTACTGTAGTATTGCAGTACAACAACACTCTGATCCTTCCTTTTCAAATGTTTTTATTGTGTTTCTCTCATCAGGTGTTCAAAATGATGACAATAAAAATCAATAATTGATATTCAGCTTTGTTTCAACAATAATAACTGATCAGAAATGAGGCCTGATGGCTGCAATAGCAGCTTTGTGCTGTTCAGTGACTCCTGCTATAAAAAGGAGTCAAGGCGGTCTTAAAGATGTGAAAATGTTCCAAAGATCCTTCTTCATGTTGGTCCTGAACAAGATTGGTGTCAGGCCTTTTTTCAAAGGAGCTCCAAAAGGCTCACTTAACCCTTTGAGGCCTGGCTGAGAGACGAGGCCTGTTGACCTTTGACCCTGTTGCTCTTTTGCTCTCATTGGCCTCTCCAGTGGATACAGACCTGAAACTTTATGAAATCCTAATCTGGTGGAATAATTCTAGGACCCCCTCCCAAACAGGAAGTGGCTTCAGGAAGGAGGTGGGGCTTCAAAGTTTTAAATATTGGTTTCTGGCAGAGGTGTGAACTCCTCCCAGAAAGCTCATCTCATTTGGAGCAACTTTGACCAGTTATGATGCTTAAGTTAAAGACTTTACTGGACTTTGCCACACCCTTTACGGACAGCAGAAAGGACTTAGGGGGGTCAAACCACCACAGATGCGATCCTTCGAGAACAGAACAACACACTAAAATTTCAACTTCCTAGGTTCAAAGAGAAAAAACTATCCCTTTGTGAAACTGGGCAAAATCAGGGTCTGGGACTTCTGCACTCCGAGAGCCTTTTGGAGCAGAATTGAGGATCAAATCTGGGTTCTGGTGTTTCTACTTGGGCTACATCCACCAAACTTTACACACATAGTGTGATGCCCCAGAGTAGCATGTGCTGGGAATTTCAGCCATCTAGGTGCTAAGGGGCCCAAGCACGGTCCCGGGGCATCCACTAACCCGAATGGGCTCCTCAAAGTCTGGCCCCTCTTCCCTGGTTTCATTTGAGCTGATCCACCAAAAGTCACACCAATGGTTGATGTCAGTGAGAGGACTGATTCTGACATTTTCAGCCATCCAGAAGTTACAGAGCTGAAACACAAGACCCCAAAGCCCCTTCCAAGTTTGTTGCCAGAGATATCGTAGTCATGACTGTGCACCTCCTTTATGAAGAAAAACAAAACAACTACTGCTTTGGGGCTTGTGTTTAGGGTTATTATATTATATTATTATATTATATTATGTGTGTAAAGTTTGGTGGATGTAGCCGGATGGGCCGGTGTGAGCAGGCACTTCAAAATATATATTTCTGGTAAAAACGCAGAAACAGCGGTTAGTTTGTTTTTGTGTTAAAATGAGAAACAGACCCATCCAGTTGTAGTGCCACCACTCAGCGGCCGCCTTGCAGTCAGAAGCCATGAAGAATGTTGCCCAGTAAGAGGAAGGAGAAAGGAGGAGCTGAAAAAGAGAGACTCCCGAGAAGAAAAGCAGACGAATTTCCAAAACTCGACGCGTTCTTTCCAGGGCTGGACTGGGAAGAAGAGACGTCAGGTGTTGGAACGTGTAGTGGAAGAAGAAGGTCTCTGTGAGTAGTGAAAGAGTATCACTCTTTTAACATGGTTACTGTCTTCCATGTAGAATACTGCACTTTATTTTAATTTTTGAAACTTCAAAATGTGCGCATACATCCTCTGGTATGGCGTGTGCTTACACATATCGTGTAAATAACCATGGAGGGCTGCCAGGGATGAGAAATGCCAGGGCCATTTTTTGGTCCCAGTCCAGCCCTGCTTCTTAACCTGCTCACGGTGTCCTGTCAGCTGTCTTCCCTCAAGGAGGTGGCCAGTCTTGCTCTGGAGCAGTTTCAAAAATAGGCCTCAGCACACTGCCTCTGTGCCATGCCTCTCTCATGCTCCTCTACTCTTTGGTGCACATGCCTCCAGTCTGTCAGGCCTCTAATGAAGACACTTGGATCACTGGGCTTGCTAAAAGCAGGGCAAACAAAACAAAACAAAGCATGACTTTGACCACAATAAGTCAGCCATTTCCACGTCGTGCCGTCCGTTCTAACGAAGAGCCTCTGGACGACAGGGTTTATGGAATCTTGTTGAGGATGAAACTTTAAAAAATCAGTCCTCTGTGTGGAAGAAGGGCGACTAAAATAGTCTGATCTGACTCCTCCACTTCCATTGCAACAGCATGGCTTGACTAAGAGAAAGAGAGAGAGCTGAGAGATTTCATTGGACGAGCCCAATGTCCTTCAAGAAAATCAACCAATGGGCCGCGTTTCGCGTCTCCGATACCGTTACGGTCGATTAAAAACTATACACTTTTGAAAAACAAATTATGACAGTTATGGGCCGGCCCAAAGATGTGCATCGGCCAGGTGGCCAGTCCAGCCCTGGGTTCACCCTTGATGGGTCACCAGTCCATCCCAGGACCAACACACACAGACAGACAACCATTCACACTCACAGTCATTTAGAGTGTCCAGGTAACCACTACCCTCTTGATGTCTTTGGACTTTGGGAGGAAGCTGGAGTACCAGAGAGAACCACCACAGAGACAGGGAGAACCTGCAGGAGGGGTGGAGGTCGATGAGTCCTGGAGACGTTCAATAATGTCCACAACTTTGGCACCAGGAAGACAGCAGGTGATGGCACCTGGGAGTTCAACAGACCTGATGATTGAACCACCAATCACAAGGATTTCAGCCTCCATTGTAAACAGAGAGTTTAGATGAGAGAGAACCTGCTGTCAGCCTCACCAGTCAGGGCAGTGGCAGAGGCAGCAGAGTTGAATGAAGCAGGACCACCTGGCAGGTCTCAGCTGGAGGTGATGACATCACTGGCCTCAGTCCTCACCAGTGCTCTGCCTAGCAACAGGGACGATGGAGAGAAACCAGTAGAAGCACTCTGAGAGTTGGAGACAGCAGGAGAGAGAGACCACGACAGAGTCACCCATGGGAAACTGTTGGATCCACTCAGGACAGGCTGGACAGACACAGATCAAAGACAGAATTGATGATGATGTCATCAGGGCTTTGATAGTGTCTTTATTTGTACCTAGAATTCTGTCTTTGATCTCAGGAGGACATGAAAGAAACCCAATTGAGGAAAGTAGAGGAGAACATTCAGCTTCATTAGAAACACTTGAACTGTTGAACAGTAGAATTTGTTTGAAACAGTTTACAACACTGAGTGACAGGACTGAAGAGGGGAGAGTTTTGTATTTTCAGTTTAATTCTAACTTAAAACTGGGCATGAACATTTTTAGTCGTTCATATTCTAACATACAGAGGAAGTCATGACATTCCCTTTTTTTTAACCTGTCCTGTTCAGGAAATGGAAATGGAAATTTAGCTGCTATGTTGAATCAGAAAAACCTTTTGAAGTCTACTTTTGCTTCAGTCAGAAAGTAGACTGTTGTTAACTCTCACAATGGTTGGTGATTGTGGAGGAAGACAAAATCCTTGTGAACCTCTTTTTAACAGACACACATTTCTAAAGACACTGGTTCATTTTATTTTTCTTCTTTTAGCAGAGGATGGTTTCGATCCATCGACCTCTGGGTTCTGGGCCCAGCACGCTTCCTCTGCGCCACTCTGCTCTACCATTGATGGTGCCAGGAGGCCTAAAAACACAAAACACCAATGAAACCCAGCATCTTGGATCCTAAACTGAAACTCCATCACACCGTGGCTCTGCTGGGGCTCCCACAGGTGAGTGAGGCTGAGCTCCAGTCTGCTCTGAGGAGGCAGCAGACATCTGCACCACTCAGAGGTTTGGTTGGTGTCTTTGACAAAATCCCAACAAACTCAAATCCTGTTGAATCAGGAAGTTCTAGTTGAACTCTCATCCACGTCACATGACCAAGAAAACCTCCTCTTTCATTCAGACCAGAACAGACAAACATAGAAACATTGTTTCAGCTTCTGATCAAACAATAACAAGTTCTTGATTGTTTGTCATGTTCTATTAATCAGACTGATGATCTCTGGATGTTCTAGGAGGGGGGTCTGTTTCTGATGAAGCCTGTTTGGTCTGGGGGGGTTAAGATGGTGGGGCTGTTTCAGTTCTAGTGCTGAAGGCTTTCACCATGACAGTCAGACTCTCCTCTGTCCTTCATGGTCCCTCAAATGTGCAGTGTGGACCTCACACACTGAATTTAGCCTGAAAACTCTTCATGAAAAGCAGGCGACTCAGAGTCTCTGTGGCGCAATCGGTCAGCGCGCTCGGCTGTTAATCGAGAGGCTGGTGGTTCGAGCCCACCCAGGGACGATGAACAGGCTCTGCTGGTGCTTAGGAGTCGCTGTGTTAATGATCTGAATGTGGATGGACAGATTGACCCTCCACAGCAGATGCCTGTGACAGATCTCTGGATGAGACGCTTCAGTGTTAAATTTAGTCGTCGTGTGTCATGCACTGTTGAGGAGTCCTGCTGGCTGTGGGTAAAGTGGGGGCTCAGAGTTTGTGGAGTCGGCTCTGGAGTGAAGGGGGTCACTGTTTGGTTCTCAGATGCTCCAGCTCAGGTTAGCGAGGTGGTGGAGAAACCAGTGAGAGCTCTGCCAGCTGGAGCCTCTTGGGTCCTGGGAGGCTTCACTCCTGGAGGTGGAAATGGTGAGGAGTTTTAAAATCTGCTCCTCTTTCACGCTGACTTGTTTTGTTGGGTTCCCTCTTTCATTCATGTGTGATTTTAGTCTCAGCTCTCTAAACCTGAATGGAGCCAGAACCCATTCTAAAAGAGCTGCTCTTTTAAACTCCTGGAGATCAAGAGGATCCTGCCATGTTTGTCCAGGAGACCCACAGCACAACAGTCAGTGAATGGGGATGCAGGCAGGCTTTTAATGGAGGTCATTTGAAGTCCCAAGTCCAGTTGGAGCAGACGGTGGAGTTTGATTCTCCAGGAGGTTTTTGTTGTTGTTTTTTTCACCAGTTTCTTTTGGTTTGGAGGAAATCATTCCAGGTGTTTGAAAGAAGGTGAGAGCAACTTTGGAAAATGTTCAACTGGTGTTTTTAAATGTCTTTGCACCAACAAATGGTGGACAGGACAGCTTTGGAAAAATTTTAATGCCACCGTTCAACAGTGAATCTGCTGGTTTCCTGTTTTTAGGAGCTGATGGGAGCTGCACAGAGAAGCTCTTTGAGACAGGAACCATTCAGAGCTCCACCCTGCTTCTTCCAGCAGGATCCACAGATCCACCAACACACCAGCTGTTTGATGTGTGGAGGCTTTTGACCAGGATTCCTAGACAGCACAGCTGGACTCACTCAACAGCTAACTTGTTAGCACCGACTAGACAGGAGCGCTTCTATGGTTTTACTCAGTGGTTCAATATTTTTAAGAGATGTCCCATTCAGCCTGTGGGTTTGAGTGATCACTCTTCAGTCTCCTGTTCTGTTTTATTAAAATATTCATTTAAAAGCTCCTGAGAGAGAGAGAGAGGGGGGGGAGACAGAGAGAGAGAGAGAGAGAGGGAGAGAGAGAGATAGAGGGAGGGGGGAGACAGAGAGAGAGAGGGAGAGGGGGGTAGACAGAGAGAGGGGGAGAGAGGGGGGAGACAGAGAGAGGGAGAGAGGGGGGAGACAGGGAGAGAGAGGGGGGAGAGAGAGACAGAGGGAGAGAGAGAGAGAGAGAGACAGAGAGAGAGAGAGAGGATCAAACTGATCTCAAACTTGACTTCAAAATTCTCTGATTATAATCATTTGTACTCCTTGATAGATTCATCACTACAGTGTCATAGAGGGTCCATTACTATTGCAGTATATTAAAGAATATAAGAATGAGGTTACCATCCATGGAAATATAATATTTCATGTATTGCAGTATATTTTCAAAGATATAACACTTTAATTTTTTTAATAAGAGAGACTTTAATGTGAGACTTTAATGTCTGTCTTTGATCTCTAACTCTGACTCTGATGTCATTGGTGGTGACTGAACTCTACCCCCTGACAGACTGAAGGCTCCTATTGGTGATGTCATCATAAATACATGAAGGTCTTGTTTCAATGGTATAACATTAAAGCTCATCTTAGTAAAACAATCAAGTTACCTGAACTAAGTTCTTGAAAAAATGACTGTCACTGACTTAAATAAATCAAATCTACTTCAAAGTTCCTTCTGTTGTCATAAGTCAGCCATTTTAAGTGTACTTGTAGTTCCAGAACATTCCAAGAGGAGATGATATGAATCCATTTTGTTAGATGAACTCTGTTCCTCTGCTTTGATGTTGGTGGACCGAGGGGAGTTTGCCTGAACCTGCTTGGACCTGCTGGCTCCTGCTCAGTCCCTCACTCAGCCTCACTCAGCCTCAGCAGCACGGCTCCACTGAGGACTGATTCAGGTTCCTAGCAACCAAATAGGAGGAGAGCTGAACCTTCTTGCTGTGAGGCCACAGTGCTGACCACTGCACCATTGTGTCCCCTGAAAATGCCACCACCTTGTTGGGCTTTTCTGTAAAAGCAAGCACACATGAACATAGCAGCTTCTTCACAGGGCTAGTGGCGCAATGGATAACGAGTCTGATTACGGATCAGAAGATTCTAGGTTCAACTCCTGGCCAGCTCGCTTTGAACTTCATACTGAGAAGATGAAGTGAGAACCACTGATCAAAGTCACTGAAGTCCTCCCAGGTTTCCTCCTTGTCTGCTGGAAACATGAACACATGAATGATCCTGCTACCTCTCATGTTAAGCTGCACTTGACAGTGACAGCAGGAGAACAAAAATCCCAGTGTGTCATCAACATTTCCTGTCAAATCAATGATAGAAGCTGTTGAATTTCTGGATCAGAACAAGGAGGAAGGAGCCCCAATGAAAGAGTGATGGTTCTTGATTCTGATTTTGTTCTTCACTCCTACACCAGAGAGTGAAAGTGAGGGCTGGCTGGGAGCAACTGCCTGCTTCAGAGTGGGAGGAGCCTCAGGACTTTCCAGTGAGAGCTGCAAACTTCCACCAGCGCCCAGTGCCAGCAGGTCTACATGATGGAGCTGAGAAGAACACAACAACACCAGAGCACTGGAGAGGAGCACAACACTTCTTTGCTTCCTTGTCATTCTCATGTCTGTCTGTCCATCTGGAGCTGGGGGGAGGAGCTTCACATGTTTTTTCTTTTTTAAAAAAGGGAATGTCATGACTTCCTCTGTATGTTAGAATATGAACGACTAAAAATGTTCATCTCCAGTTTAAAGTTAGAATTAAATTTAAAGTAGAAAAACCTTCCCTCTTCAATCCTGTCACTCAGTGTTGTAAACTGTTTCTAACAAATTCTACTGTTCAACAGTTCAAGTGTTTCTAATGAAGCTGAATGTTCTCTTCTACTTTCCTCAGTTGTGTTTCTTTCATGTCCTCCTGAGATCAAAGACAGAATTCTAGTTACTGTCAAAGCCCTGATGACATCATCAGGAATTCTGACCTGTCCAGGGTGAACCCTGCCTCTTGAACAATGTCACCTGGGATCGCCCCCCCCCCCCCCCATGACCCTTAAAGGATAAGAATAGAAAGTGGATGGAGGGATGGACTCAACACTGAAATCAGCTGATCTGATCCACATTCTAATGTTTCCTGTCCCTCTTTAGGAGTCAATGAGAATAGTAGTGTATATAATAATGTATATCCAACCTTGTAGTATCTTTCCAAAGCTTTTAGTATTTCTTCTTGTTTCTACTTGTAGTTTTAGTGTCTGGATCTTTTCTTTTGATATCCTGCTGTCTGCTCTTTGCTTTTGGAGCTTCCTTCAACAACTACCAGGCCTCCTGGGTACTGTAGGAAACATGGTCAAGTTCTTCTGACTTCTCCAGGAACGTCCTGCTCACATTGGTCTGTCTTCATTTTGACTCCTCCCACTGCCACAATGACCAGCCTTTATACTCTTGGTGACTGGGGCCCTGGTTGCTGCAGGCCTCAACACCAGCCTGTGGTTGTGAGCAGGGCAGAACAGAACTGACAGTATCTCCCATGCAGGACCTGGGTCAGCGCCTGGTGCCAGCTGGGGCACCGCTTTAACCTGGACCCCTGGAAGATCTTCTCCAGGAACTCGCCTTTTTCGGTCGAAACAGCGTGAAACTTCAAGTAAAGAATTAAAATGATTTCATTCACAATGAAGCCTCTGTCAAAAAACAAAGGAACAACTGACTACCTCCCCATGACTTCACCCTGATAACCAGGAGGTAACCTGGTAGTCAGAGCAGCGATGCTCAGGTCTGTGGACTCAGAGGAGGGTTCTTCTTTTGGTCACAGGTTTGAAGACCTCAGTGGAAGAGAGAGGCAGTAAGAGACCTGCCACACCTCTCCAGTGACCTGGGACATGATGGCAGTGGTGGGATTTGAACCCACGCCTCCTCAGAGACTGGAGCCTTAATCCAGCGCCTTAGACCGCTCGGCCACACTACCTCACTGAGCTGTTCTCTGAGTTGGTCTGCTAAAGGCATGTTGAAGAGGAAGTAACAATGATATCAAACTTATTCTGAAGGGGGACCCCTTTCCTCCACGGTCACAGGAAGTGACGACAGCACCGCTAGAAGCAGGAAAGAAATGGTAAAAGGACTCAGTTTGTACAGAGCCTTTCTACCTCAGCAGCACTCAAGGAGCTGAACAATGTCCTCTCATTCACACACTCACACACTGATGCTGAAGGCTGCCATGCAAGGAGCCAACCTACTCATCAGAAGTATTGAGGGGTTCAGTATCTCACTCAAGGACACTTTGACATGGTCACTGGAGAAAGTGAGGATCAAACCAGCCACCCTTTGGTTGCCAGACGGCCACACTACTCCTGAGTCATGTGACCTGGATAAGATGGTGAACTACAGCTGATCGCCATGCTAGCAAACCCCTTTTGTTTGGTTTGGTTGTTGTTTAGTGACTGTGGATGAATACACAGGAGAAGTTGAGCATAAATTTGTGTTCCCTGTTCACTTGAATATCTGCAGGAGTGTGAGGTGGAAATACTACTTGGAGGAGAATGAGAGTTCAGTCTCAGCGCTATGACCTGTGCTGACACTAAAACATGTCAGCCCACAGAACAAAGATGGCAGTCCTCTGGGAAAGCAGGTACACCACACATACATGAAGAAACCCTACAGGAAACAAATATGTTGCCAGAGACTTTTACTCTGTTTTTGTTGTTTACAATAAGAAGTAGCTGAATCTGACAGGTGAAGGTTTGGAACTACAAGATGGTGATGTTTCCTTGACTTGATGCTCTGACTGTCAGGGTAGATGTCAGCTTCTTCTTCTGCTGCATCTGATTGGCTAGGATTGGAGGTTTTACCCTCCAAGGTTGTTTGGTTCCAGGGGAAATTCTAAAATTCCAGTCCCCAACCTTGGCTGTTCTGAAACTCTTCTCCTGAATCACTCCTGAGCTGCAGCAAGAACAAATACCAGTGCCAACCAGATCAACTTCATGGCTGCTAACAGCCTCAGACACTTGATTTCCATCAATCTGGAGCCAAGAAGGCCCTCACCTGTGGTTCTCCTCCAGGAGGGTCCAGGTTCTGCCATTGTGGTTCCTTGTGCCACTGCCAGAGAGCCTCAGCTGCACACTGCAACATTTCAACAGGAGATTGACATTCCTTCAAATGTCCTGACATCTGATTCCAATGGTTCTGTTCCATATTTATATTTTAAAATGAATCACACAATGAAAGCTGCCTCAGCTGCTTTAAGAGAGAGAACAAGCTAAGAGATCTGAAACCAGTAAAATATGCTTTTCTGTGTGCAAACTAGTGAGGGGCATTGAAGGATATTTTACCACCAATACAGAACCCAGACTTTAGTCATGTGATGAAATGGAGACTCTGATTATGAAGTTAATGGACAAAATGTGAATTGAAAGAAAACACATTTCTTCAGCAGACTTTGATCCAACATTGAAGTTAGAGTTTGGTGGCTGCTCCATGTTGGAGGAAACCAGGCGATGTTGGACCGTCACAGGGAAGCTCCTTTGCCTCCTCTGCTGCCAGTTCAACCACTCACTCCCATCAGTGGAGAGCAGCTTCAACTGGGTTTGGAATGTACCATTGTGGATGCATAGGAATGTGGAGAAAATGTCCTTTGTCAGAAGTGGGATTCGAACCCACGCCTCCAGGAGAGACTGCGACCTGAACGCAGCGCCTTAGACCGCTCGGCCATCCTGACAGACACTGAAAGTTGCCGACTTCAATATCAAATGAATTCATTCACTGACAAAGTAGAATTTTTTCCACAGGAGCTACTGGCTCCTTAGTTGTTACATTTATTGTTAACATTAAACACACAGTCTGTGTTCATGGCAGTAAGAAATGAACCAGAACATTTGAACCACGTAACATCTCGTGATCAGTTTGTTACATGGGACACATTCCAGACAGGAAGGTCATTCTGAGACTTGAACTGGGATCACTGGATCCAGAGTCCAGAGGGCTCACCATTCCACCATGGAACCAAACACAAGGTGGAGGATCCTCTAAATACCACTTGACATCACCTGCAATCAACCTGTTGCTATTTGGAGGTTCATCTTGCTCTTGTTCCAGACTACATTGGCAAAAGGATCATGAACCACAAGGAAATCATGGAACTCCAGATTTATTCAGGACTTTCTAACTCCATCGTATGACCTGGGAGCAAAGACTGGCCAGGCCTTCCTTAATTTATCAGTTAATTACTGCTTCAACAAATATGCCACTTAATTAAGTTACCAGAATTTCTCTCATTGAAAAACCCACCAGCCTGATTTCTTGACACGACATGAAAAATTCTCCAAGAACCCACAGTTGGGTGGAAAGATACCAGGTTAACCAGGAGGAGTCCTGTTCCTGAACCATGGATGGAACAAAGTCCACTGGAAAACTCAGCAGTTCCTGAGTGCCAGATCCATCCAGGAGCTTGGGTCTCCCCTTGACTGTGGTGATCCATGAGATCAAGGAGGACAGAGAAAAGAAGGATCCTGTTGGAGATCTCCTCCCTTCTTCCTCCACTTCACTACTACTTGGATGTCAGGAATATGAAGTACTTTACTCAAATGAGGTATTAGGAGTTTCCTGTTTGACAAGAAGGAAGTCAGAGGTTCATACCTCACTTGTTGGTGGTGCCCTCAACCTGCTGAGAGCATCACTTAGTTCTCTACAGAGAAACATGGCAGCTCTGCTGAAGGCTGCAGGAAACCTGCTGGAACGGAGACTTGGACTCAGGTCACTGGATTCAAAGTCCAGGGTGCCAACAGGTCCACCAGGGCATCTGTGCTTTACTTACCGTGTAAAAAGGACCACAGTGGTCGTCTGGTTTTAATTTAACAAACAAATACGGTTGAAAACTTTGAGACAGAGACACAGGGCTCTTATTTGAAGGGCCATATTAAAGTAGGAGATGAACACATCCAGGTTAGCATCCCTCTCAGAAGCTGCTACTTTAGCTCTTCAGAGTACAGCAGCCTAGCATAGCTTCATCTGGCCAGTTAGTGGCCCACTTTGATGTCTGGGATATCAGGTTCAAGGTTCTTCACAGCTCTGAATGAAGGCTTTCTAAAGTGTTAACCAGTACTCCAGTTGTAAAAAACAATCGGGGGGATGGTAGATTTTGATGTTTAGGAACAGATCATTTGTGCTGATGACAGCGCATCAGGTGAGAGACCAACAGTGTACCCTTACTCCTCTAAAACAACAAGCATGCTATGGATATTACCTGTCTGCTACTCCTGTCATTGATCTTGACCAAGCCCCCAGGCTGACACTGCTACCACTGCTCCTACATAGTTAGAGTCAAATGCAGAGGACATTTTCCCACCTGGTGCAAGTGCAACTTCATACTCATGCTACCTATAAATCTGGGAATTCATCTATATTTTGAAACAAAACATTCTCAAGTCAAGTCCATTTTAATTAAAGTGCAAGAGCAAAAGAATGAAACAAATGTACTGTGGCAGGATAGCGCTACACTCCCCACCATGAGGGGCAGTGTGGCAGACGATAGTGAGTGGTCACCTAGAAATAGACCTGGTCCGACCCTTCTCCGTCCTTTCCGATTCCTCTCCCTCCTTTACGGAGCCGACAGCCGTGCGTGGTGGCGTCTCGCTGGTCAGCAGATCGGTTACAAACAAAGGTACCTCAAAACCTCAAAATAATGCTACAGTGATGTGGGAAGAATTGCTAATGAACTCAAAATGATGCTAACATTAATGTAGTGATAGTTGCTAATAAACTCAAAGTGATGCTGACAGTAATGTAGTAAGAGTTGCTACGAACCTCAAAATAATGCGACAGTGATGTCGGAAGAATTGCTAATGATCTCAAAATGATGCGACAGTGATGTAGTAAGAATTGCTAATGAAGTCAAAATGACGCTAACAGTGATGTACTTAAAGTTGCTAATCAAATCGGTGATGCTTACAGTAATGCAGTACGTGTTTCGAATAACCTCAAAGTGATGCTGACAGTCATGTAGTAAGAGTTGCTACGAACCTCAAAATGATGTGACAGTGATTTAGGAAGAATTGCTAATGAACTCAAAATGATGCTAACAGTAATGGAGTGAACGTTTCGAATAACCTCAAAGTAATGCTGACAGTCATGTAGTAAGTGTTGCTACGAACCTCAAAATAATGCGACAGTAATGTAGTAAAAGTTGCTACGAACCTCAAAATATTGCGACAGTGATGTCGGAAGAATTGCTAATGAACTCAAGATGATGCTAACAGTAATGTAGTGATAGTTGCTAAGAAACTCAGTGATGCTTAAAGTAATGTAGTAAGAGATTCGAACAACCTCAAAGTGATGCTGACAGTCATTTAGTAAGAGTTGCGAATGAACTCAATTTAATGCTACAGTGATGTCGTGAGAATTGCTCAACAACTCAAAATGATGCGACAGTGATTTAGTAAGAATTGCAAATGAACTCAAAATGATGCTAACAGTAATGGAGTGAAAGTTTCTAATAAACTCAAAGTGATGCTGAAAGTCATGTACTAAGAGTTGCTACTTTGAATTGGTAATGAACTCAATTCAATGCTACAGTGATGTCGTGAGACTTGCTCATGAACTCAAAATGATGCTAACAGTAATGTAGTGATAGTTGCTAATTAACTCAGTGATGCTTACAGTAATGTAGTCAGTGTTTCGAACAACCTCAAAGTGATGCTGACACTCATGTAGTGACAGTTGCTTCTAACCTCAAAATGATGCTAACAGTAATGTAGTGATAGTTGCTAATAAATTCAGTGATGCTTACAGTAATGTACGAAGAGTTTCGAACAACCTCAAAGTGATGCTGAAAGTCATGTAGTAGGAGTTGCTATGAACCTCAAAATAATGCGACAGTGATGTCAGAAGAATTGGTAATGATCTCAAACTGATGCGACAGTGATGTAGTAAGAATTGCTAATGAACTCAAGATGATGCTAACAGTAATGTAGTGATAGTTGCTAAGAAACTCATTGATGCTTAAAGTAATGTAGTAAGAGTTTCGAACAACCTCAAAGTGATGCTGACAGTCATGTAGCAAGAGTTGCTACGAACCTCAAAATAATGCGACAGTAATGTAGTAAAAGTCGCTACGAACCTGAAAATATTGCGACAGTGATGTCGGAAGAATTGCTAATGATCTCAAAATGATGCGACAGTGATTCAGAAAGAATTGCTCATGAACTTAAAATGATGCTCACAGTAATGGAGTGAACGTTTCGAATAACCTCAAAGTGATGCTGACAGTCATGTAGTAAGAGTTGCTAATGAACTCAATTTAATGCTACAGTGATGTCGTGAGAATTGCTCAACAACTCAAAATGATGCTAACAGTAATGTAGTGATAGTTGCAAATAAACTCAAAGTGATGCTGACAGTAATGTAGTAAGAGTTGCAACGAACCTTAAAATAATGCAACAATAATGTAGTAAGAGTTGCTACGAACCTCAAAATATTGCGACAGTGATGTCGGAAGAATTGCTAATGAACACAAGATGATGCTAACAGTAATGGAGTGAAACTTTTGAATAACCTCAAAGTGATGCTGACAGTCATGTAGTAAGTGTTGCTACGAACCTGAAAATAATGCGACAGTAATGTAGTAAAAGTTGCTACGAACCTCAAAATATTGCGACAGTGATGTCAGAAGAATTGCTAATGATCTCAAAATGATGCGACAGTGATTTAGTAAGAATTGCTAATGAACTCAAAATGATGCTAACAGTAATGGATTGAAACTTTCGAATAACGTCAAAGTGATGCTCACAGTAATGTAGTAAAAGTTGCTACGAACATCAAAATAATGCGACAGTGATGTCAGAAGAATTGCTAATGATCTCAAAATGATGCGACAGTGATGTCGTAAGAATTGCTAATGAACTCAAGATGATGCCAACAGTAATGGATTGAAACTTTCGAATAACCTCAAAGTGATGCTGACAGTCATGTAGTAAGTGTTGCTACGAACCTCAAAATAATGCAACAGTAATGTAGTAAAAGTTGCTACGAACCTCAAAATATTGCGACAGTGATGTCGGAAGAATTGCTAATGAACTCAAGATGATGCAAACAGTAATGTAGTGATAGTTGCTAAGAAACTCAGTGATGCTTACAGTAATGTAGTAAGAGTTTCGAATAACCTCAAAGTGATGCTGACAGTCATGTAGTAAGAGTTGCTCCGAACCTCTATATAATGCGACAGTAATGTAGTAAAAGTCGCTACGAACCTCAAAATATTGCGACAGTGATGTCGGAAGAATTGCTAAAGATCTCAAAATGATGCGACAGTGATTCAGAAAGAATTGCTCATGAACTTAAAATGATGCTAACAGTAATGGAGTGAACGTTTCGAATAACCTCAAAGTGATGCTGACAGGCTTGTACTAAGAGTTGCTACGAACATCAAAATAATGCGACAGTGATGTCAGAAGAATTGCTAATGATCTCAAAATGATGCGACAGTGATGTAGTAAGAATTGCTCTACAACTCAAAATGATGCTAACAGTAATGGAGTGATAGTTGCGAATAAACTCAAAGTGATGCTGAATGTAATGTAGTAAGAGTTGCTACGAACCTTAAAATAATGCAACAATAATTTAGTAAGAGTTGCTACGAACCTCAAAATATTGCGACAATGATGTCGGAAGAATTGCTAATGAACTCAAGATGATGCTAACAGTAATGGAGTGAAACTTTCGAATAACCTCAAAGTAATGCTGACAGTCATGTAGTAAGTGTTGCTACGAACCTCAAAATAATGCGACAGTAATGTAGTAAAAGTTGCTACGAACCTCAAAATATTGCGACAGTGATGTCGGAAGAATTGCTAATGAACTCAAGATGATGCTAACAGTAATGTAGTGATAGTTGCTAAGAAACTCAGTGATGCTTAAAGTAATGTAGTAAGAGATTCGAACAACCTCAAAGTGATGCTGACAGTCATTTAGTAAGAGTTGCGAATGAACTCAATTTAATGCTACAGTGATGTCGTGAGAATTGCTCAACAACTCAAAATGATGCTAACAGTAATGTAGTGATAGTTGCTAATAAACTCAAAGTGATGCTGACAGTAATGTAGTAAGAGTTGCTACCAACCTTAAAATAATGCAACAGTAATGTAGTAAGAGTTGCTACGAACCTCAAAATATTGCGACAGTGATGTCGGAAGAATTGCTATTGATCTCAAAATGATGCGACAGTGATGTAGTAAGAATTGCTAATGAACTCAAGATGATGCTAACAGTAATGTAGTGATAGTTGCTAAGAAACTCATTGATGCTTAAAGTAATGTAGTAAGAGTTTCGAACAACCTCAAAGTGATGCTGACAGTCATGTAGCAAGAGTTGCTACGAACCTCAAAATAATGCGACAGTAATGTAATAAAAGTCGCTACGAACCTGAAAATATTGCGACAGTGATGTGAGAAGAATTGCTAAAGATCTCAAAATGATGCGACAGTGATTCAGAAAGAATTGCTCATGAACTTAAAATGATGCTCACAGTAATGGAGTGAACGTTTCGAATAACCTCAAAGTGATGCTGACAGTCATGTAGTAAGAGTTGCTAATGAACTCAATTTAATGCGACAGTAATGTAGTAAAAGTTGCTACGAACCTCAAAATATTGCGACAGTGATGTCGGAAGAATTGCTAATGAACTCAAGATGATGCTAACAGTAATGTAGTAAGAGTTGCAACGAACCTTAAAATAATGCAACAATAATGTAGTAAGAGTTGCTACGAACCTCAAAATATTGCGACAGTGATGTCGGAAGAATTGCTAATGAACACAAGATGATGCTAACAGTAATGGAGTGAAACTTTTGAATAACCTCAAAGTGATGCTGACAGTCATGTAGTAAGTGTTGCTACGAACCTCAAAATAATGCGACAGTAATGTAGTAAAAGTTGCTACGAACCTCAAAATATTGCGACAGTGATGTCAGAAGAATTGCTAATGATCTCAAAATGATGCGACAGTGATTTAATAAGAATTGCTAATGAACTCAAAATGATGCTAACAGTAATGGATTGAAACTTTCGAATAACGTCAAAGTGATGCTCACAGTAATGTAGTAAAAGTTGCTACGAACATCAAAATAATGCGACAGTGATGTCAGAAGAATTGCTAATGATCTCAAAATGATGCGACAGTGATGTCGTAAGAATTGCTAATGAACTCAAGATGATGCCAACAGTAATGGATTGAAACTTTCGAATAACCTCAAAGTGATGCTGACAGTCATGTAGTAAGTGTTGCTACGAACCTCAAAATAATGCAACAGTAATGTAGTAAAAGTTGCTACGAACCTCAAAATATTGCGACAGTGATGTCGGAAGAATTGCTAATGAACTCAAGATGATGCAAACAGTAATGTAGTGATAGTTGCTAAGAAACTCAGTGATGCTTACAGTAATGTAGTAAGAGTTTCGAATAACCTCAAAGTGATGCTGACAGTCATGTAGTAAGAGTTGCTCCGAACCTCTATATAATGCGACAGTAATGTAGTAAAAGTCGCTACGAACCTCAAAATATTGCGACAGTGATGTCGGAAGAATTGCTAAAGATCTCAAAATGATGCGACAGTGATTCAGAAAGAATTGCTCATGAACTTAAAATGATGCTAACAGTAATGGAGTGAACGTTTCGAATAACCTCAAAGTGATGCTGACAGGCTTGTACTAAGAGTTGCTACGAACATCAAAATAATGCGACAGTGATGTCAGAAGAATTGCTAATTATCTCAAAATGATGCGACAGTGATGTAGTAAGAATTGCTCTACAACTCAAAATGATGCTAACAGTAATGGAGTGATAGTTGCGAATAAACTCAAAGTGATGCTGACAGTAATGTAGGAAGAGTTGCTACGAACCTCAAAATATTGCGACAGTGATGTCGGAAGAATTGCTCATGAACTTAAAATGATGCTAACAGTAATGTAGTGGTAGTTGCTAATCAAGTCAGTGATGCTTTCAGTAATGTAGTAAGTGTTTCGAACAACCTCAAAGTGATGCTGAAAGTCATGTAGTAAGAGTTGCTACGAACCTCAAAATAATGCGACAGTGATGTCGTGAGAATTGCTCAATTACTCAAAATGATGCTAACAGTAATGTAGTGATAGTTGCTAATAAACTCAAAGTGATGCTGACAATAATGTAATAAGAGTTGCTACGAACCTCAAAATATTGCGACAGTGATGTCGGAAGAATTGCTAATGATCTCAAAATGATGCGACAGTGATGTAGTAAGAATTGCTAATGAACTCAAAATGATGCTAAAAGTAAAGGAGTGAAACTTTCGAATAACCTCAAAGTGATGCTGAAAGTCATGTAGTAAGAGTTGCTACGAACCTCAAAATAATGCGACAGTAATGTAGTAAAAGTTGCTACAAACCTCAAAATATTGCGACAGTGATGTCGGAAGAATTGCTAATGATCTCAAAATGATGCGACAGTGATGTAGTAAGAATTGCTAATGAACTCAAAATGATGCTAACAGTAATGGAGTGAAACTTTCGAATAACCTCAAAGTGATGCTGACAGTCATGTTGTAAGAGTTGCTACGAACCTCAAAATAATGCGACAGTAATGGAGTAAAAGTTGCTACGAACCTCAAAATATTGCGACAGTGATGTCGGAAGAATTGCTAATGAACTTAAAATGATGCTAACAGTAATGTAGTGGTAGTTGCTAATCAACTCAGTGATGCTTGCAGTAATGTAGTAAGTGTTTCGAATAACCTCAAAGTGATGTTGACAGTCATATAGCAAGAGTTGCTACGAACCTAAAAATAATGCAACAGTGATGTCGGAAGAATTGCTAATGACATCAAAATGATGCGACAGTTATTTAGAAAGAATTGCTCATAAACTCAAAATGATGCTAACGGTAATGGAGTGAACGTTTCGAATAACCTCAAAGTGATGCTGACAGTCTTGTACTAAGAGTTGCTACGAACCTCAAAATAATGCGACAGTAATGTAGTAAAAGTTGCTACAAACCTCAAAATATTGCGACAGTGATGCCGGAAGAATTGCTAATGAACTCAAAATGATGCTAACAGTGATGTAGTGATAGTTGCTAATCAAGTAAGTAATGCTTACAGTAATGTAGTAAGTGTTTCGAAGAACCTCAAAGTGATGCTGACAGTCATGTAGTAAGAGTTGCTACGAACCTCAATATAATGCGACAGTAATGTAGTAAAAGTTGCTACGAACCTCAAAATATTGCGACAGTGATGTCGGAAGAATTGCTAATGAACTTAAAATGATGCTAACAGTAATGTAGTGATAGTTGCTAATCAACTCAGTGATGCTTACAGTAATGTAATAAGTGTTTCGAATAACCTCAAAATGATGGTGACAGTCATGTCGTAAGAGTTGCTACGAACCTCAAAATAATGCGACAGTGATGACGGAAGAATTGCTAAAGATCTCAAAATGATGCGACAGTGATTTAGAAAGAATTGCTCATGAACTCAAAATGATGCTAACAGTAATGGAGAGAACGTTTTGAATAACCTCAAAGTGATGCTGACAGTCTTGTACTAAGAGTTGCTACGAACCTCAAAATAATGCGACAGTGATGTCGGAAGAATTGCTAATGATCTCAAAATGATGCGACAGTGATGTCGTAAGAATTGCTAATGAACTCAAAATGATGCTAAAAGTAATGGAGTGAAACTTTCGAATAACCTCAAAGTGATGCTGACAGTCATGTCGTAAGTGTTGCTACAAACCTCAAAATAATGCGACAGTAATGTAGTAAAAGTTGCTACGAACCTCAAAATATTGCGACAGTGATGTCGGAAGAATTGCTAATGAACTCAAGATGAGGCTAACAGTAATGTGGTGATAGTTGCTAAGAAACTCAGTGATGCTTACAGGAATGTAGTAAGAGTTTTGAACAACCTCAAAGTGATGCTGACAGTCATTTAGTAAGAGTTGCTAATGAACTCAATTCAATGCTACAGTGATGTCGTGAGAATTGCTCATGAACTCAAAATGATGCTAACAGTAATGTAGTGAAAGTTGCTAATAAACTCAAAGTGATGCTGACAGTAATGTAGTAAGAGTTGCAACAAACCTTAAATGAATGCAACAATAATGTAGAAAGAGTTGCTACGAACCTCAAAATAATGTGACAGTGATGTCAGAAGAATTGCTAATGATCTCAAAATGATGCGACAGTGATTTAGTAAGAATTGCTAATGAACTCAAAATGATGCTAACAGTAATGGAGTGAAAGTTTCGAATAACCTCAAAGTGATGCTGACAGTCATGTAGTAAGAGTTGCTACGAACCTCAAAATCATGCGACAGTAATGTAGTAAACGTTGCTACGAACCTCAAAATATTGAGACAGTGATGTCGGAAGAATTGCTAATGAACTCAAAATGATGTTAACAGTAATATAGTGAAAGTTGCTAATCAACTCAGTGATGCTTACAGTAATGTAGTAAGTGTTTCGAATAACCTCAAAGTGATGCTGACAGTCATGTAGTAAAAGTTGCTACGAACCTCAAAATAATGCGACAGTGATGTCGGAAGAATTGCTAATGATCTCAAAATGATGCTAACAGTAATGGAGTGAAAGTTTCGAATAACTTCAAAGTGATGCTGACAGTCATGTAGTAAGAGTTGCTACGAACCTCAAAATATTGCGACAGTGACGTCGGAAGAATTGCTAATGAACTCAAAATTATGCTAACAGTAATGTAGTGATAGTTGCTAATAAACTCAAAGTGATGCTGACAGTAATGTAGGAAGAGTTGCTACGAACCTTAAAATAATGCAACAATAATGTAGTAAGAGTTGCTACGAACCTCAAAATAATGCGACAGTAATGTAGTAAAAGTTGCTACGAACATCAAAATATTGCGACTGTAATGTAGTGATAGTTGCTAATTAAGTCAGTGATGCTTACAGTAATGTAGTAAGTGTTTTGAACAACCTCAAAGTGATGCTGACAGTCATGTAGTAAAAGTTGCTACGAACCTCAAAATAATGCGACAGTGATGTCAGAAGAATTGCTAAAGATCTCAAAATGATGCGACAGTGATGTCAGAAGAATTGGTAATGATCTCAAAATGATGCTAACAGTAATGGAGTGAACGTTTCGAATAACCTCAAAGTGATGCTGACAGTGATGTACTAAGAGTTGCTACGAACCTCAAAATAATGCGACAATAATGTAGTAAAAATTGCTACGAACCTCAAAATATTGCGACAGTGAATTCGGAAGAATTGCTCATGAACTTAAAAAGATGCGAACAGTAATGTGGTGATAGTTGCTAACCAACTCAGTGATGCTTGCAGTAATGTAGTAAGTGTTTCGAATAACCTCAAAGTGATGTTGACAGTCATGTAGCAAGAGTTGGTACGAACCTAAAAATAATGCAACAGTGATGTCGGAAGAATTGCTAATGATATCAAAATGATGCGACAGTTATTTCGAAAGAATTGCTCATAAACTCAAAATGATGCTAACGGTAATGGAGTGAACGTTTCGAATAACCTCAAAGTGATGCTGACAGTCTTGTACTAAGAGTTGCTACGAACCTCAAAATAATGCGACAGTAATGTAGTAAAAGTTGCTACAAACCTCAAAATATTGCGACAGTGATGCCGGAAGAATTGCTAATGAACTCAAAATGATGCTAACAGTAATGTAGTGATAGTTGCTAATCAAGTCAGTAATGCTTACAGTAATGTAGTAAGTGTTTCGAAGAACCTCAAAGTGATGCTGACAGTCATGTAGTAAGAGTTGCTACGAACCTCAATATAATGCGACAGTAATGTAGTAAAAGTTGCTACGAACCTCAAAATATTGCGACAGTGATGTCGGAAGAATTGCTAATGAACTTAAAATGATGCTAACAGTAATGTAGTGATAGTTGCTAATCAACTCAGTGATGCTTACAGTAATGTAATAAGTGTTTCGAATAACCTCAAAGTGATGCTGACAGTCATGTAGTAAGAGTTGCTACGAACCTCAAAATAATTCGACAGTGATGTCGGAAGAATTGCTAATGATCTCAAAATGATGCTAACAGTAATGGAGTGAAAGTTTCGAATAACTTCAAAGTGATGCTGACAGTCATGTAGTAAGTGTTGCTAGGAACCTCAAAATATTGCGACAGTGATGTCGAAAGAATTGCTAATGAACTCAAAATGATGCTAACAGTAATGTAGTGATAGTTGCTAATTAACTCAGTGATGCTTTCAGTAATGTAGTAAGAGTTTCGAACAACCAAAAAGTGATTCTGTCAGTCATGTAGTAAAAGTTGCTTCTAACCTCAAAATGATGCTAACAGTAATGTAGTGATAGTTGCATATCAACTTAGTGATGCTGACAGTGATGTTGTAAGTGTTTCGAACAACCTCAAAGTGATGCTGACAGTCATGTAGTAAGAGTTGCTACGAACCTCAAAATAATGCGACAGTAATGTAGTAAAAGTTGCTACGAACCTCAAAATATTGCGACAGTGATGTCGGAAGAATTGCTAATGAACTCAAGATGATGCTAAACGTAATGGAGTGATAGTTGCTAATCAACTCAGTGATGCTTACAGTAATGTAGTAAGTGTTTCGAATAACCTCAAAGTGATGCTGTCAGTCATGTAGTAACAGTTGCTTCAAACCTCAAAATGATGCTAACAGTAATGTAGCGATAGTTGCTAATAAACTCAGTGATGCTTACAGTAATGTAGTAAGTTTTTCAAACAACCTCAAAGTGATGCTGACAGTCATGTAGTAAGAGTTGCTACTAACCTCAATTTAATGCTACAGTGATGTCTATGAATTGCTAATAAACTCAAAATGACGCCAACAGTAATGAAGCGATAGTTGCGAATAAACTCAGTGATGCGAACAATAATGTAGTAAGTGTTTCGAACAACCTCAAAGTGATGCTGACAGTCATGTAGTAAGAGTTTCGAACAACCTCAAAGTGATGCTGACAGTCATGTAGTAAGAGTTGCTTCGAACCTCAAAGTAATGCGACAGTGATGTCAAAAGAATTGTTAATGACCTCAAACTGATGGGACAGTGATGTCGTAAGAATTGCTAATGAACTCAAAATGATGCTAACAGTAATGTAGTGATAGTTGCGAATAAACTCAAAGTGATGCTGACAGTCATGTAGTAAGAGTTGCTACGAACCTTAAAATAATGCAACAATAATGTAGTAAGAGTTGCTACGAACCTCAAAATAATGTGACAGTGATGTCAGAAGAATTGCTAACGATCTCAAAATGATGCGACAGTGATGTAGTAAGAATTGCTAATGAACTCAAAATGATGCTAACAGTAATGGAGTGAAAGTTTCGAATAACCTCAAAGTGATGCTGAAAGTCATGTAGTAAGAGTTGCTACAAACCTCAAAATAATGCGACAGTAATGTAGAAAAAGTTGGTACGAACCTCAAAATATTGCGACAGTGATGTCGGAAGAATTGCTAATGAACTCAAGATGAGGCTAACAGTAATGTGGTGATAGTTGCTAAGAAACTCAGTGATGCTTACAGGAATGTAGTAAGAGTTTTGAACAACCTCAAAGTGATGCTGACAGTCATTTAGTAAGAGTTGCTAATGAACTCAATTCAATGCTACAGTGATGTCGTGAGAATTGCTCATGAACTCAAAATGATGCTAACAGTAATGTAGTGAAAGTTGCTAATAAACTCAAAGTGATGCTGACAGTAATGTAGTAAGAGTTGCAACAAACCTTAAATGAATGCAACAATAATGTAGAAAGAGTTGCTACGAACCTCAAAATAATGTGACAGTGATGTCAGAAGAATTGCTAATGATCTCAAAATGATGCGACAGTGATTTAGTAAGAATTGCTAATGAACTCAAAATGATGCTAACAGTAATGGAGTGAAAGTTTCGAATAACCTCAAAGTGATGCTGACAGTCATGTAGTAAGAGTTGCTACGAACCTCAAAATCATGCGACAGTAATGTAGTAAACGTTGCTACGAACCTCAAAATATTGAGACAGTGATGTCGGAAGAATTGCTAATGAACTCAAAATGATGTTAACAGTAATATAGTGAAAGTTGCTAATCAACTCAGTGATGCTTACAGTAATGTAGTAAGTGTTTCGAATAACCTCAAAGTGATGCTGACAGTCATGTAGTAAAAGTTGCTACGAACCTCAAAATAATGCGACAGTGATGTCGGAAGAATTGCTAATGATCTCAAAATGATGCTAACAGTAATGGAGTGAAAGTTTCGAATAACTTCAAAGTGATGCTGACAGTCATGTAGTAAGAGTTGCTACGAACCTCAAAATATTGCGACAGTGACGTCGGAAGAATTGCTAATGAACTCAAAATTATGCTAACAGTAATGTAGTGATAGTTGCTAATAAACTCAAAGTGATGCTGACAGTAATGTAGGAAGAGTTGCTACGAACCTTAAAATAATGCAACAATAATGTAGTAAGAGTTGCTACGAACCTCAAAATAATGCGACAGTAATGTAGTAAAAGTTGCTACGAACATCAAAATATTGCGACTGTAATGTAGTGATAGTTGCTAATTAAGTCAGTGATGCTTACAGTAATGTAGTAAGTGTTTTGAACAACCTCAAAGTGATGCTGACAGTCATGTAGTAAAAGTTGCTACGAACCTCAAAATAATGCGACAGTGATGTCAGAAGAATTGCTAAAGATCTCAAAATGATGCGACAGTGATGTCAGAAGAATTGGTAATGATCTCAAAATGATGCTAACAGTAATGGAGTGAACGTTTCGAATAACCTCAAAGTGATGCTGACAGTGATGTACTAAGAGTTGCTACGAACCTCAAAATAATGCGACAATAATGTAGTAAAAATTGCTACGAACCTCAAAATATTGCGACAGTGAATTCGGAAGAATTGCTCATGAACTTAAAAAGATGCGAACAGTAATGTGGTGATAGTTGCTAACCAACTCAGTGATGCTTGCAGTAATGTAGTAAGTGTTTCGAATAACCTCAAAGTGATGTTGACAGTCATGTAGCAAGAGTTGGTACGAACCTAAAAATAATGCAACAGTGATGTCGGAAGAATTGCTAATGATATCAAAATGATGCGACAGTTATTTCGAAAGAATTGCTCATAAACTCAAAATGATGCTAACGGTAATGGAGTGAACGTTTCGAATAACCTCAAAGTGATGCTGACAGTCTTGTACTAAGAGTTGCTACGAACCTCAAAATAATGCGACAGTAATGTAGTAAAAGTTGCTACAAACCTCAAAATATTGCGACAGTGATGCCGGAAGAATTGCTAATGAACTCAAAATGATGCTAACAGTAATGTAGTGATAGTTGCTAATCAAGTCAGTAATGCTTACAGTAATGTAGTAAGTGTTTCGAAGAACCTCAAAGTGATGCTGACAGTCATGTAGTAAGAGTTGCTACGAACCTCAATATAATGCGACAGTAATGTAGTAAAAGTTGCTACGAACCTCAAAATATTGCGACAGTGATGTCGGAAGAATTGCTAATGAACTTAAAATGATGCTAACAGTAATGTAGTGATAGTTGCTAATCAACTCAGTGATGCTTACAGTAATGTAATAAGTGTTTCGAATAACCTCAAAGTGATGCTGACAGTCATGTAGTAAGAGTTGCTACGAACCTCAAAATAATTCGACAGTGATGTCGGAAGAATTGCTAATGATCTCAAAATGATGCTAACAGTAATGGAGTGAAAGTTTCGAATAACTTCAAAGTGATGCTGACAGTCATGTAGTAAGTGTTGCTAGGAACCTCAAAATATTGCGACAGTGATGTCGAAAGAATTGCTAATGAACTCAAAATGATGCTAACAGTAATGTAGTGATAGTTGCTAATTAACTCAGTGATGCTTTCAGTAATGTAGTAAGAGTTTCGAACAACCAAAAAGTGATTCTGTCAGTCATGTAGTAAAAGTTGCTTCTAACCTCAAAATGATGCTAACAGTAATGTAGTGATAGTTGCATATCAACTCAGTGATGCTGACAGTGATGTTGTAAGTGTTTCGAACAACCTCAAAGTGATGCTGACAGTCATGTAGTAAGAGTTGCTACGAACCTCAAAATAATGCGACAGTAATGTAGTAAAAGTTGCTACGAACCTCAAAATATTGCGACAGTGATGTCGGAAGAATTGCTAATGAACTCAAGATGATGCTAAACGTAATGGAGTGATAGTTGCTAATCAACTCAGTGATGCTTACAGTAATGTAGTAAGTGTTTCGAATAACCTCAAAGTGATGCTGTCAGTCATGTAGTAACAGTTGCTTCAAACCTCAAAATGATGCTAAAAGTAATGTAGCGATAGTTGCTAATAAACTCAGTGATGCTTACAGTAATGTAGTAAGTTTTTCAAACAACCTCAAAGTGATGCTGACAGTCATGTAGTAAGAGTTGCTACTAACCTCAATTTAATGCTACAGTGATGTCTATGAATTGCTAATAAACTCAAAATGACGCCAACAGTAATGAAGCGATAGTTGCGAATAAACTCAGTGATGCGAACAATAATGTAGTAAGTGTTTCGAACAACCTCAAAGTGATGCTGACAGTCATGTAGTAAGAGTTTCGAACAACCTCAAAGTGATGCTGACAGTCATGTAGTAAGAGTTGCTTCGAACCTCAAAGTAATGCGACAGTGATGTCAAAAGAATTGTTAATGACCTCAAACTGATGGGACAGTGATGTCGTAAGAATTGCTAATGAACTCAAAATGATGCTAACAGTAATGTAGTGATAGTTGCGAATAAACTCAAAGTGATGCTGACAGTCATGTAGTAAGAGTTGCTACGAACCTTAAAATAATGCAACAATAATGTAGTAAGAGTTGCTACGAACCTCAAAATAATGTGACAGTGATGTCAGAAGAATTGCTAACGATCTCAAAATGATGCGACAGTGATGTAGTAAGAATTGCTAATGAACTCAAAATGATGCTAACAGTAATGGAGTGAAAGTTTCGAATAACCTCAAAGTGATGCTGAAAGTCATGTAGTAAGAGTTGCTACAAACCTCAAAATAATGCGACAGTAATGTAGAAAAAGTTGGTACGAACCTCAAAATATTGCGACAGTGATTTCGGAAGAATTGCTAATGAACTCAAAATGATGCTAACAGTAATGTCGTGATAGTTGCTAATCAACTCAGTGATGCTTACAGTAATGTAGTAAGTGTTTCGAACAACCTCAAAGTGATGCTGATAGTCATATAATAAGAGTTGCTACGAACCTCAAAGTAATGCGACAGTGATGTCAGTGGAATTGCTAAAGATCTCAAAAAGATGCGACAGTGATTTAGAAAGAATTGCTAATGAACTCAAAATGATGCTAACAGTAATGGAGTGAACGTTTCGAACAACCTCAAAGTGATGCTGATAGTCATGTCCTAAGAGTTGCTACGAACCTCAAAATAATGCGACAGTCATGTAGTAAGAATTGCTAATGAACTCAATTTAATGCTGCAGTGATGTCGTGAGAATTGCTCAACAACTCAAAAGGATGCTAACAGTAATGTAGTGATAGTTGCTAATCAACTCAGTGATGCTTACAGTAATGTAGTAAGTGTTTCGAATAACCTCAAAGTGATGGTGACAGTCGTGTAGTAAGAGTTGCTACAAACCTTAAAATAATGCAACAATAATGTAGTAAGAGTTGCTACGAACCTCAAAATAATGTGACAGTGATGTCAGAAGAATTGCTAATGATCTCAAAATGATGCGACAGTGATGTAGTAAGAATTGCTAATGAACTCAAAATGATGCTAACAGTAATGGAGTGAAAGTTTCGAATAACCTCAAAGTGATGCTTAAAGTCATGTAGTAAGAGTTGCTACAAACCTCAAAATAATGCGACAGTAATGTAGTAAAAGTTGCTACGAACCTCAAAATAATGCGACAGTGATGTCAGAAGAATTGCTAAAGATCTCAAAATGATGCGACAGTGATTTAGTAAGAAATGCTAATGAACTCAAAATGATGCTAGCAGTAATGGAGTGAACGTTTCGAATAACCTCAAAGTGATGCTGACAGTCATGTACTAAGAGTTGCGACGAACCTCAAAATAATGCGACAGTAATGTCGTAAAAGTTGCTACGAACCTCAAAATATTGCGACAGTGATGTCTGAAAAATTGCTAATGAACTCAAAATGATGCTAACAGTAATGTAGTGATAGTTGCTAATCAACTCAGTGATGCTTACAGTAATGTAGTAAGTGTTTCGAATAACCTCAAAGTGATGCTGACAGTCATGTAGTAAGAGTTTCTACGAACCTCAAAATAATGCGACAGTGATGTCGGAAGAATTGCTAATGATCTCAAAATGATGCGACAGTGATGTAGTAAGAATTGCTAATGAACTCAAAATGATGCGAACAGTAATGGAGTGAAAGTTTCGAATAAACTCAAAGTGATGCTGACAGTCATGTAGTAAGTGTTGCTACGAACCTCAAAATATTGCGACAGTGATATCGGAAGAATTGCTAATGAACTCAAAATGATGCTAACAGTAATGTAGTGATAGTTGCTAATTAACTCAGTGATGGTTACAGTAATGTAGTAAGTTTTTCGAACAACCTAAAAGTGATGCTGTCAGTCATGTAGTAACAGTTGCTTCAAACCTCAAAATGATGCTAACAGTAATGTAGCGATAGTTGCTAATGAACTCAGTGATGCTTACAGTAATGTAGTAAGTGTTTTGAATAACCTCAAAGTGATGCTGACAGTCATTTAGTAAGAGTTGCTAATGAACTCAATTCAATGCTACAGTGATGTCGTGAGAATTGCTAATGAACTCAAAATGATGCTAACAGTAATGTAGTGATAGTTGCGAATAAACTCAAAGTGATGCTGACAGTCATGTAGTAAGAGTTGCTACGAACCTTAAAATAATGCAACAATAATGTAGTAAGAGTTGCTACGAACCTCAAAATAATGTGACAGTGATGTCAGAAGAATTGCTAACGATCTCAAAATGATGCGACAGTGATGTAGTAAGAATTGCTAATGAACTCAAAATGATGCTAACAGTAATGGAGTGAAAGTTTCGAATAACCTCAAAGTGATGCTGAAAGTCATGTAGTAAGAGTTGCTACAAACCTCAAAATAATGCGACAGTAATGTAGAAAAAGTTGGTACGAACCTCAAAATATTGCGACAGTGATGTCGGAAGAATTGCTAATGAACTCAAGATGAGGCTAACAGTAATGTGGTGATAGTTGCTAAGAAACTCAGTGATGCTTACAGGAATGTAGTAAGAGTTTTGAACAACCTCAAAGTGATGCTGACAGTCATTTAGTAAGAGTTGCTAATGAACTCAATTCAATGCTACAGTGATGTCGTGAGAATTGCTCATGAACTCAAAATGATGCTAACAGTAATGTAGTGAAAGTTGCTAATAAACTCAAAGTGATGCTGACAGTAATGTAGTAAGAGTTGCAACAAACCTTAAATGAATGCAACAATAATGTAGAAAGAGTTGCTACGAACCTCAAAATAATGTGACAGTGATGTCAGAAGAATTGCTCATGATCTCAAAATGATGCGACAGTGATTTAGTAAGAATTGCTAATGAACTCAAAATGATGCTAACAGTAATGGAGTGAAAGTTTCGAATAACCTCAAAGTGATGCTGACAGTCATGTAGTAAGAGTTGCTACGAACCTCAAAATCATGCGACAGTAATGTAGTAAACGTTGCTACGAACCTCAAAATATTGAGACAGTGATGTCGGAAGAATTGCTAATGAACTCAAAATGATGTTAACAGTAATATAGTGAAAGTTGCTAATCAACTCAGTGATGCTTACAGTAATGTAGTAAGTGTTTCGAATAACCTCAAAGTGATGCTGACAGTCATGTAGTAAAAGTTGCTACGAACCTCAAAATAATGCGACAGTGATGTCGGAAGAATTGCTAATGATCTCAAAATGATGCTAACAGTAATGGAGTGAAAGTTTCGAATAACTTCAAAGTGATGCTGACAGTCATGTAGTAAGAGTTGCTACGAACCTCAAAATATTGCGACAGTGACGTCGGAAGAATTGCTAATGAACTCAAAATTATGCTAACAGTAATGTAGTGATAGTTGCTAATAAACTCAAAGTGATGCTGACAGTAATGTAGGAAGAGTTGCTACGAACCTTAAAATAATGCAACAATAATGTAGTAAGAGTTGCTACGAACCTCAAAATAATGCGACAGTAATGTAGTAAAAGTTGCTACGAACATCAAAATATTGCGACTGTAATGTAGTGATAGTTGCTAATTAAGTCAGTGATGCTTACAGTAATGTAGTAAGTGTTTTGAACAACCTCAAAGTGATGCTGACAGTCATGTAGTAAAAGTTGCTACGAACCTCAAAATAATGCGACAGTGATGTCAGAAGAATTGCTAAAGATCTCAAAATGATGCGACAGTGATGTCAGAAGAATTGGTAATGATCTCAAAATGATGCTAACAGTAATGGAGTGAACGTTTCGAATAACCTCAAAGTGATGCTGACAGTGATGTACTAAGAGTTGCTACGAACCTCAAAATAATGCGACAATAATGTAGTAAAAATTGCTACGAACCTCAAAATATTGCGACAGTGAATTCGGAAGAATTGCTCATGAACTTAAAAAGATGCGAACAGTAATGTGGTGATAGTTGCTAACCAACTCAGTGATGCTTGCAGTAATGTAGTAAGTGTTTCGAATAACCTCAAAGTGATGTTGACAGTCATGTAGCAAGAGTTGGTACGAACCTAAAAATAATGCAACAGTGATGTCGGAAGAATTGCTAATGATATCAAAATGATGCGACAGTTATTTCGAAAGAATTGCTCATAAACTCAAAATGATGCTAACGGTAATGGAGTGAACGTTTCGAATAACCTCAAAGTGATGCTGACAGTCTTGTACTAAGAGTTGCTACGAACCTCAAAATAATGCGACAGTAATGTAGTAAAAGTTGCTACAAACCTCAAAATATTGCGACAGTGATGCCGGAAGAATTGCTAATGAACTCAAAATGATGCTAACAGTAATGTAGTGATAGTTGCTAATCAAGTCAGTAATGCTTACAGTAATGTAGTAAGTGTTTCGAAGAACCTCAAAGTGATGCTGACAGTCATGTAGTAAGAGTTGCTACGAACCTCAATATAATGCGACAGTAATGTAGTAAAAGTTGCTACGAACCTCAAAATATTGCGACAGTGATGTCGGAAGAATTGCTAATGAACTTAAAATGATGCTAACAGTAATGTAGTGATAGTTGCTAATCAACTCAGTGATGCTTACAGTAATGTAATAAGTGTTTCGAATAACCTCAAAGTGATGCTGACAGTCATGTAGTAAGAGTTGCTACGAACCTCAAAATAATTCGACAGTGATGTCGGAAGAATTGCTAATGATCTCAAAATGATGCTAACAGTAATGGAGTGAAAGTTTCGAATAACTTCAAAGTGATGCTGACAGTCATGTAGTAAGTGTTGCTAGGAACCTCAAAATATTGCGACAGTGATGTCGAAAGAATTGCTAATGAACTCAAAATGATGCTAACAGTAATGTAGTGATAGTTGCTAATTAACTCAGTGATGCTTTCAGTAATGTAGTAAGAGTTTCGAACAACCAAAAAGTGATTCTGTCAGTCATGTAGTAAAAGTTGCTTCTAACCTCAAAATGATGCTAACAGTAATGTAGTGATAGTTGCATATCAACTCAGTGATGCTGACAGTGATGTTGTAAGTGTTTCGAACAACCTCAAAGTGATGCTGACAGTCATGTAGTAAGAGTTGCTACGAACCTCAAAATAATGCGACAGTAATGTAGTAAAAGTTGCTACGAACCTCAAAATATTGCGACAGTGATGTCGGAAGAATTGCTAATGAACTCAAGATGATGCTAAACGTAATGGAGTGATAGTTGCTAATCAACTCAGTGATGCTTACAGTAATGTAGTAAGTGTTTCGAATAACCTCAAAGTGATGCTGTCAGTCATGTAGTAACAGTTGCTTCAAACCTCAAAATGATGCTAAAAGTAATGTAGCGATAGTTGCTAATAAACTCAGTGATGCTTACAGTAATGTAGTAAGTTTTTCAAACAACCTCAAAGTGATGCTGACAGTCATGTAGTAAGAGTTGCTACTAACCTCAATTTAATGCTACAGTGATGTCTATGAATTGCTAATAAACTCAAAATGACGCCAACAGTAATGAAGCGATAGTTGCGAATAAACTCAGTGATGCGAACAATAATGTAGTAAGTGTTTCGAACAACCTCAAAGTGATGCTGACAGTCATGTAGTAAGAGTTTCGAACAACCTCAAAGTGATGCTGACAGTCATGTAGTAAGAGTTGCTTCGAACCTCAAAGTAATGCGACAGTGATGTCAAAAGAATTGTTAATGACCTCAAACTGATGGGACAGTGATGTCGTAAGAATTGCTAATGAACTCAAAATGATGCTAACAGTAATGTAGTGATAGTTGCGAATAAACTCAAAGTGATGCTGACAGTCATGTAGTAAGAGTTGCTACGAACCTTAAAATAATGCAACAATAATGTAGTAAGAGTTGCTACGAACCTCAAAATAATGTGACAGTGATGTCAGAAGAATTGCTAACGATCTCAAAATGATGCGACAGTGATGTAGTAAGAATTGCTAATGAACTCAAAATGATGCTAACAGTAATGGAGTGAAAGTTTCGAATAACCTCAAAGTGATGCTGAAAGTCATGTAGTAAGAGTTGCTACAAACCTCAAAATAATGCGACAGTAATGTAGAAAAAGTTGGTACGAACCTCAAAATATTGCGACAGTGATTTCGGAAGAATTGCTAATGAACTCAAAATGATGCTAACAGTAATGTCGTGATAGTTGCTAATCAACTCAGTGATGCTTACAGTAATGTAGTAAGTGTTTCGAACAACCTCAAAGTGATGCTGATAGTCATATAATAAGAGTTGCTACGAACCTCAAAGTAATGCGACAGTGATGTCAGTGGAATTGCTAAAGATCTCAAAAAGATGCGACAGTGATTTAGAAAGAATTGCTAATGAACTCAAAATGATGCTAACAGTAATGGAGTGAACGTTTCGAACAACCTCAAAGTGATGCTGATAGTCATGTCCTAAGAGTTGCTACGAACCTCAAAATAATGCGACAGTCATGTAGTAAGAATTGCTAATGAACTCAATTTAATGCTGCAGTGATGTCGTGAGAATTGCTCAACAACTCAAAAGGATGCTAACAGTAATGTAGTGATAGTTGCTAATCAACTCAGTGATGCTTACAGTAATGTAGTAAGTGTTTCGAATAACCTCAAAGTGATGGTGACAGTCGTGTAGTAAGAGTTGCTACAAACCTTAAAATAATGCAACAATAATGTAGTAAGAGTTGCTACGAACCTCAAAATAATGTGACAGTGATGTCAGAAGAATTGCTAATGATCTCAAAATGATGCGACAGTGATGTAGTAAGAATTGCTAATGAACTCAAAATGATGCTAACAGTAATGGAGTGAAAGTTTCGAATAACCTCAAAGTGATGCTTAAAGTCATGTAGTAAGAGTTGCTACAAACCTCAAAATAATGCGACAGTAATGTAGTAAAAGTTGCTACGAACCTCAAAATAATGCGACAGTGATGTCAGAAGAATTGCTAAAGATCTCAAAATGATGCGACAGTGATTTAGTAAGAAATGCTAATGAACTCAAAATGATGCTAGCAGTAATGGAGTGAACGTTTCGAATAACCTCAAAGTGATGCTGACAGTCATGTACTAAGAGTTGCGACGAACCTCAAAATAATGCGACAGTAATGTCGTAAAAGTTGCTACGAACCTCAAAATATTGCGACAGTGATGTCTGAAAAATTGCTAATGAACTCAAAATGATGCTAACAGTAATGTAGTGATAGTTGCTAATCAACTCAGTGATGCTTACAGTAATGTAGTAAGTGTTTCGAATAACCTCAAAGTGATGCTGACAGTCATGTAGTAAGAGTTTCTACGAACCTCAAAATAATGCGACAGTGATGTCGGAAGAATTGCTAATGATCTCAAAATGATGCGACAGTGATGTAGTAAGAATTGCTAATGAACTCAAAATGATGCGAACAGTAATGGAGTGAAAGTTTCGAATAAACTCAAAGTGATGCTGACAGTCATGTAGTAAGTGTTGCTACGAACCTCAAAATATTGCGACAGTGATATCGGAAGAATTGCTAATGAACTCAAAATGATGCTAACAGTAATGTAGTGATAGTTGCTAATTAACTCAGTGATGGTTACAGTAATGTAGTAAGTTTTTCGAACAACCTAAAAGTGATGCTGTCAGTCATGTAGTAACAGTTGCTTCAAACCTCAAAATGATGCTAACAGTAATGTAGCGATAGTTGCTAATGAACTCAGTGATGCTTACAGTAATGTAGTAAGTGTTTTGAATAACCTCAAAGTGATGCTGACAGTCATTTAGTAAGAGTTGCTAATGAACTCAATTCAATGCTACAGTGATGTCGTGAGAATTGCTCATGAACTCAAAATGATGCTAACAGTAATGTCGTGAAAGTTGCTAATAAACTCAAAGTGATGCTGACAGTAATGTAGTAAGAGTTGCAACAAACCTTAAAATAAAGCAACAATAATGTAGAAAGAGTTGCTACGAACCTCAAAATAATGTGACAGTGATGTCAGAAGAATTGCTAATGATCTCAAAATGATGCGACAGTGATTTAGTAAGAATTGCTAATGAACTCAAAATGATGCTAACAGTAATGGAGTGAAAGTTTCGAATAACCTCAAAGTGATGCTGACAGTCATGTAGTAAGAGTTGCTACGAACCTCAAAATCATGCGACAGTAATGTAGTAAACGTTGCTACGAACCTCAAAATATTGAGACAGTGATGTCGGAAGAATTGCTAATGAACTCAAAATGATGTTAACAGTAATATAGTGAAAGTTGCTAATCAACTCAGTGATGCTTACAGTAATGTAGTAAGTGTTTCGAATAACCTCAAAGTGATGCTGACAGTCATGTAGTAAAAGTTGCTACGAACCTCAAAATAATGCGACAGTGATGTCGGAAGAATTGCTAATGATCTCAAAATGATGCTAACAGTAATGGAGTGAAAGTTTCGAATAACTTCAAAGTGATGCTGACAGTCATGTAGTAAGAGTTGCTACGAACCTCAAAATATTGCGACAGTGACGTCGGAAGAATTGCTAATGAACTCAAAATTATGCTAACAGTAATGTAGTGATAGTTGCTAATAAACTCAAAGTGATGCTGACAGTAATGTAGGAAGAGTTGCTACGAACCTTAAAATAATGCAACAATAATGTAGTAAGAGTTGCTACGAACCTCAAAATAATGCGACAGTAATGTAGTAAAAGTTGCTACGAACATCAAAATATTGCGACTGTAATGTAGTGATAGTTGCTAATTAAGTCAGTGATGCTTACAGTAATGTAGTAAGTGTTTTGAACAACCTCAAAGTGATGCTGACAGTCATGTAGTAAAAGTTGCTACGAACCTCAAAATAATGCGACAGTGATGTCAGAAGAATTGCTAAAGATCTCAAAATGATGCGACAGTGATGTCAGAAGAATTGGTAATGATCTCAAAATGATGCTAACAGTAATGGAGTGAACGTTTCGAATAACCTCAAAGTGATGCTGACAGTGATGTACTAAGAGTTGCTACGAACCTCAAAATAATGCGACAATAATGTAGTAAAAATTGCAACGAACCTCAAAATATTGCGACAGTGAATTCGGAAGAATTGCTCATGAACTTAAAAAGATGCGAACAGTAATGTGGTGATAGTTGCTAACCAACTCAGTGATGCTTGCAGTAATGTAGTAAGTGTTTCGAATAACCTCAAAGTGATGTTGACAGTCATGTAGCAAGAGTTGGTACGAACCTCAAAATAATGCAACAGTGATGTCGGAAGAATTGCTAATGATATCAAAATGATGCGACAGTTATTTCGAAAGAATTGCTCATAAACTCAAAATGATGCTAACGGTAATGGAGTGAACGTTTCGAATAACCTCAAAGTGATGCTGACAGTCTTGTACTAAGAGTTGCTACGAACCTCAAAATAATGCGACAGTAATGTAGTAAAAGTTGCTACAAACCTCAAAATATTGCGACAGTGATGCCGGAAGAATTGCTAATGAACTCAAAATGATGCTAACAGTAATGTAGTGATAGTTGCTAATCAAGTCAGTAATGCTTACAGTAATGTAGTAAGTGTTTCGAAGAACCTCAAAGTGATGCTGACAGTCATGTAGTAAGAGTTGCTACGAACCTCAATATAATGCGACAGTAATGTAGTAAAAGTTGCTACGAACCTCAAAATATTGCGACAGTGATGTCGGAAGAATTGCTAATGAACTTAAAATGATGCTAACAGTAATGTAGTGATAGTTGCTAATCAACTCAGTGATGCTTACAGTAATGTAATAAGTGTTTCGAATAACCTCAAAGTGATGCTGACAGTCATGTAGTAAGAGTTGCTACGAACCTCAAAATAATTCGACAGTGATGTCGGAAGAATTGCTAATGATCTCAAAATGATGCTAACAGTAATGGAGTGAAAGTTTCGAATAACTTCAAAGTGATGCTGACAGTCATGTAGTAAGTGTTGCTAGGAACCTCAAAATATTGCGACAGTGATGTCGAAAGAATTGCTAATGAACTCAAAATGATGCTAACAGTAATGTAGTGATAGTTGCTAATTAACTCAGTGATGCTTTCAGTAATGTAGTAAGAGTTTCGAACAACCAAAAAGTGATTCTGTCAGTCATGTAGTAAAAGTTGCTTCTAACCTCAAAATGATGCTAACAGTAATGTAGTGATAGTTGCATATCAACTCAGTGATGCTGACAGTGATGTTGTAAGTGTTTCGAACAACCTCAAAGTGATGCTGACAGTCATGTAGTAAGAGTTGCTACGAACCTCAAAATAATGCGACAGTAATGTAGTAAAAGTTGCTACGAACCTCAAAATATTGCGACAGTGATGTCGGAAGAATTGCTAATGAACTCAAGATGATGCTAAACGTAATGGAGTGATAGTTGCTAATCAACTCAGTGATGCTTACAGTAATGTAGTAAGTGTTTCGAATAACCTCAAAGTGATGCTGTCAGTCATGTAGTAACAGTTGCTTCAAACCTCAAAATGATGCTAACAGTAATGTAGCGATAGTTGCTAATAAACTCAGTGATGCTTACAGTAATGTAGTAAGTTTTTCAAACAACCTCAAAGTGATGCTGACAGTCATGTAGTAAGAGTTGCTACTAACCTCAATTTAATGCTACAGTGATGTCTATGAATTGCTAATAAACTCAAAATGACGCCAACAGTAATGAAGCGATAGTTGCGAATAAACTCAGTGATGCGAACAATAATGTAGTAAGAGTTTCGAACAACCTCAAAGTGATGCTGACAGTCATGTAGTAAGAGTTGCTTCGAACCTCAAAGTAATGCGACAGTGATGTCAAAAGAATTGTTAATGACCTCAAACTGATGGGACAGTGATGTCGTAAGAATTGCTAATGAACTCAAAATGATGCTAACAGTAATGTAGTGATAGTTGCGAATAAACTCAAAGTGATGCTGACAGTCATGTAGTAAGAGTTGCTACGAACCTTAAAATAATGCAACAATAATGTAGTAAGAGTTGCTACGAACCTCAAAATAATGTGACAGTGATGTCAGAGGAATTGCTAATGATCTCAAAATGATGCGACAGTGATGTAGTAAGAATTGCTAATGAACTCAAAATGATGCTAACAGTAATGGAGTGAAAGTTTCGAATAACCTCAAAGTGATGCTGAAAGTCATGTAGTAAGAGTTGCTACAAACCTCAAAATAATGCGACAGTAATGTAGAAAAAGTTGGTACGAACCTCAAAATATTGCGACAGTGATTTCGGAAGATATGCTAATGAACTCAAAATGATGCTAACAGTAATGTCGTGATAGTTGCTAATCAACTCAGTGATGCTTACAGTAATGTCGTAAGTGTTTCGAACAACCTCAAAGTGATGCTGATAGTCATATAATAAGAGTTGCTACGAACCTCAAAGTAATGCGACAGTGATGTCAGTGGAATTGCTAAAGATCTCAAAAAGATGCGACAGTGATTTAGAAAGAATTGCTAATGAACTCAAAATGATGCTAACAGTAATGGAGTGAACGTTTCGAATAACCTCAAAGTGATGCTGATAGTCATGTCCTAAGAGTTGCTACGAACCTCAAAATAATGCGACAGTCATGTAGTAAGAATTGCTAATGAACTCAATTTAATGCTGCAGTGATGTCGTGAGAATTGCTCAACAACTCAAAAGGATGCTAACAGTAATGTAGTGATAGTTGCTAATCAACTCAGTGATGCTTACAGTAATGTAGTAAGTGTTTCGAATAACCTCAAAGTGATGGTGACAGTCGTGTAGTAAGAGTTGCTACAAACCTTAAAATAATGCAACAATAATGTAGTAAGAGTTGCTACGAACCTCAAAATAATGTGACAGTGATGTCAGAAGAATTGCTAATGATCTCAAAATGATGCGACAGTGATGTAGTAAGAATTGCTAATGAACTCAAAATGATGCTAACAGTAATGGAGTGAAAGTTTCGAATAACCTCAAAGTGATGCTGAAAGTCATGTAGTAAGAGTTGCTACAAACCTCAAAATAATGCGACAGTAATGTAGTAAAAGTTGCTACGAACCTCAAAATAATGCGACAGTGATGTCAGAAGAATTGCTAAAGATCTCAAAATGATGCGACAGTGATTTAGTAAGAAATGCTAATGAACTCAAAATGATGCTAGCAGTAATGGAGTGAACGTTTCGAATAACCTCAAAGTGATGCTGACAGTCATGTACTAAGAGTTGCGACGAACCTCAAAATAATGCGACAGTAATGTCTGAAAAATTGCTAATGAACTCAAAATGATGCTAACAGTAATGTAGTGATAGTTGCTAATCAACTCAGTGATGCTTACAGTAATGTAGTAAGTGTTTCGAATAACCTCAAAGTGATGCTGACAGTCATGTAGTAAGAGTTTCTACGAACCTCAAAATAATGCGACAGTGATGTCGGAAGAATTGCTAATGAACTCAAAATGATGCTAACAGTAATGTAGTGATAGTTGCTAATTAACTCAGTGATGGTTACAGTAATGTAGTAAGTTTTTCGAACAACCTAAAAGTGATGCTGTCAGTCATGTAGTAACAGTTGCTTCAAACCTCAAAATGATGCTAACAGTAATGTAGCGATAGTTGCTAATGAACTCAGTGATGCTTACAGTAATGTAGTAAGTGTTTTGAATAACCTCAAAGTGATGCTGACAGTCATTTAGTAAGAGTTGCTAATGAACTCAATTCAATGCTACAGTGATGTCGTGAGAATTGCTCATGAACTCAAAATGATGCTAACAGTAATGTAGTGAAAGTTGCTAATAACCTCAAAGTGATGCTGACAGTAATGTAGTAAGAGTTGCAACAAACCTTAAAATAATGCAACAATAATGTAGAAAGAGTTGCTACGAACCTCAAAATAATGTGACAGTGATGTCAGAAGAATTGCTAATGATCTCAAAATGATTCGACAGTGATTTAGTAAGAATTGCTAATGAACTCAAAATGATGCTAACAGTAATGTAGCGATAGTTGCTAATGAACTCAGTGATGCTTACAGTAATGTAGTAAGTGTTTTGAATAACCTCAAAGTGATGCTTACAGTCATGTAGTAAGAGCTTCTACGAACCTCAAAATAATGCGACAGTGATGTCAGTAGAATTGCTAAAGATCTCAAAAAGATGCGACAGTGATTTAGTAAGAATTGCTAATGAACTCAAAATGATGCTAACAGTAATGGAGTGAACGTTTCGAATAACCTCAAAGTGATGCTGACAGTCATGTACAAACAGTTGCTACGAACCTCAAAATAATGCGACAGTAATGTAGTAAAAGTTGCTACGAACCTCAAAATATTGCGACAGTGATGTCAGAAGAATTGCTAATGAACTCAAGATGATGCTAACAGTAATGGAGTGAACGTTTCGAATAACCTCAAAGTGATGCTGACAGTCATGTCCTAAGAGGTGCTACTAACCTCATAATAATGCGACAGTAACGTATTAAAAGTTGCTACGTACCTCAAAATATTGCGACAGTGATGTAGTAAGAATTGCTAATGAACTCAAAATGATGCTAACAGTAATGGAGTGATAGTTGCTAATCAACTAAGTGATGCTTACAGTAATGTAGTAAGTGTTTCGAATAACCTCAAAGTGATGCTGACAGTCATGTAGTAACAGTTGCTACGAACCTCAAAATAATGCGACAGTGATGTCAGAAGAATTGCTAATGATCTCAAAATGATGCGACAGTGATGTAGTAAGAATTGCTAATGAACTCAAAATGATGCTAACAGTAATGTAGTGATAGTTGCTAATCAACTCAGTGATGCTTGCAGGAATGTAGTAAGTGTTTCGAACAACCTCAAAGTGATGGTGACAGTCGTGTAGTAAGAGTTGCTACAAACCTTAAAATAATGCAACAATAATGTAGTAAGAGTTGCTACGAACCTCAAAATAATGTGACAGTGATGTCAGAAGAATTGCTAATGATCTCAAAATGATGCGACAGTGATGTAGTAAGAATTGCTAATGAACTCAAAATGATGCTAACAGTAATGGAGTGAAAGTTTCGAATAACCTCAAAGTGATGCTGAAAGTCATGTAGTAAGAGTTGCTACAAACCTCAAAATAATGCGACAGTAATGTAGTAAAAGTTGGTACGAACCTCAAAATATTGCGACAGTGATTTCGGAAGAATTGCTAATGAACTCAAAATGATGCTAACAGTAATGTCGTGATAGTTGCTAATGAACTCAGTGATGCTTACAGTAATGTAGTAAGTGTTTCGAACAACCTCAAAGTGATGCTGATAGTCATATAATAAGAGTTGCTACGAACCTCAAAGTAATGCGACAGTGATGTCAGTGGAATTGCTAAAGATCTCAAAAAGATGCGACAGTGATTTAGTAAGAATTGCTAATGAACTCAAAATGATGCTAACAGTAATGGAGTGAACGTTTCGAATAACCTCAAAGTGATGCTGACAGTCATGTCCTAAGAGTTGCTACGAACCTCAAAATAATGCGACAGTCATGTAGTAAGAGTTGCTACGAACCTCAAAATAATGCGACAGTGATGTCAGAAGAATTGCTAAAGATCTCAAAATGATGCGACAGTGATTTAGTAAGAAATGCTAATGAACTCAAAATGATGCTAGCAGTAATGGAGTGAACGTTTCGAATAACCTCAAAGTGATGCTGACAGTCATGTACTAAGTGTTGCTACGAACCTAAAAAAAATGCGACATTAATGTAGTAAAAGTTGGTACGAACCTCAAAATACTGCGACAGTGATGTCGGAAGAATTGCTAATGAACTCAAAATGATGCTAACAGTAATGTAGTGATAGTTGCAAATCAACTCAGTGATGCTTACAGTAATGTAGTAAGTGTTTCGAACAACCTCAAAGTGATGCTGATAGTCATATAGTAAGAGTTGCGACGAACCTCAAAATAATGCGACAGTGATGTCAGTAGAATTGCTAAAGATCTCAAAAAGATGCGACAGTGATTTAGTAAGAATTGCAAATGAATTCAAAATGATGCTAACAGTAATGGAGTGAACGTTTCGAATAACCTAAAGTGATGCTGACAGTCATGTAGAAAGAGTTGCTACGAACCTCAAAATAATGCGACAGTAATGTAGGAAGAATTGCTAATGAACTTAAAATGATGCTAACAGTAATGTAGTGATAGTTGCTAAGAAACTCAGTGATGCTTACAGTAATGTAGTCAGAGTTTGAAACAACCTCAAAGTGATGCTGACAGTCATTTAGTAAGAGTTGCTAATGAACTCAATTTAATGCTACAGTGATGTCGTGAGAATTGCTCAACAACTCAAAAGGATGCTAACAGTAATGTAGTGATAGTTGCTAATAAACTCAAAGTGATGCTGACAGTAATGTAGTAAGAGTTGCTACGAACCTTAAAATAATGCAACAATAATGTAGTATGAGTTGCAACGAACCTCAAAATATTGTGACAGTGATGTCGGAAGAATTGCGAATGATCTCAAAATGATGCTAACAGTAATGTAGTGATAGTTGCTAATCAACTCAGTGATGCTTACAGTAATGTAGTAAGTGTTTCGAATAACCTCAAAGTGATGCTGACAGTCATGTACTAAGAGTTGCTACGAACCTCAAAATAATGCGACAGTAATGTAGTAAAAGTTGCTACGAACCTCAAAATATTTTGACAGTGATGTCGGAAGAATTGCTAATGAACTCAAAATGATGCTAACAGTAATGTAGTGATAGTTGTTAATCAACTCAATGTTGCTTACAGTAATGTAGTAAGTGTTTCGAATAACCTCAAAGTGATGCTGACAGTCATGTAGGAAGAGTTGCTACGAGCCTTAAAATAATGCAACAGTAATGTCGTAAGAGTTACTACGAACTTCAAAATGATGTGATAGTGATGTAGCAAGAATTGCTTATGATCTGAAATGACGGGACAGTGATGTAGTAAGAATTGCTCATGAACTCAAAATGATGCTAACAGTAATGTAGTGAAAGTTGCGAGTAACCTAAAAATGATGCTGACAGTAATGTAGTAAGAGCTGCTATGAACCTCAAAATGATGCGACAGTGATGTCGTAAGAATTGCTAATGAACTCAGAATGATGCTAACAGTAATGTAGTGAAAGTTTCGAATAACCTTAAAGTGATGCTGACAGTCATGTGGTTAGAGATGCGAGTAACCTAAAAATGGTGCTGACAGAAATGTAGTAAAAGTTGACACTAACCTAAAAATAATGCGACAGTGATGTCAGAAGAGTTGCTATTGAACTCAAAATGATGCTAACAGTAATGTAGTGAAAGTTTCGAATAACCTAAAAATGATGCTGACAGTAATGTATTAAGAGTTGCTAATAACCTCAAAATAATGCTACAGTGATGTCGTAAGAATTACTAATGATCTCAAAATGATGCGACAGTGATGTAGGAATAATTGCTAATGAACTCAAAATGATGCCAAAAGTAACGTAGTGATAATTGCTAATAATCTCAGTGATGTTTACAGTAATGTAGTGAGTGTTGCTAATCAACTCAGTGATGCTTGCAGGAATGTAGTAAGTGTTTCGAACAACCTCAAAGTGATGCTGACAGTCATGGAGTAAGAGTTGCTACTCACGTCAAAATAATGCTACAGTGATGTCGTAAGAATTGCTAATAACCTCAAAATGATGCTGACAGGAATGTCGTAAGTCTGGTAATAACCTTAAAATAATGCTAGTGATGCAGTTACTATGAACCTCAAAATAATGTGACAGTGATGTAGTACGAATGGCTAATGATCTGAAATGATGGGACAGTGATGTAGTAAGAATTGCTAATGAACTCAAAATGATGCTGACAGTGATGTAGTAAGAATTGCGAAAGATCCCAAAATGATGCTCACAGTAATGTAGTGATAGTTGCTAATGAACTCAAAATGATGCTGACAGTAATGTTGTAAGAAATGAAACTAGAACAACAAACTGTCCTCAGATGGTTGGACAGGTTGCTTTGGTCCGTCCTCTCACTCATCATTAAAAGCCCTTATTACTCATCATTCATCCAATCTGACACTCACGTCTGCAGTGGGGAATCCCCAGCAACCCGCGGCCCACATGGAGCAGTCTCGGCCAATCACGTGGGGCCTGCAGCGGCACAGACCACCAATTGCTCGCAGGTGTCACTCTCAGCTCCAACCTCATGGCAGGCACAAGGCAGGGCGCCGTTGATGAAGAGAGCCCAAGAGACACAGCTGAGCTGAGACAGAATGGAGACCAAGGACAGGAGGGACGACAGAGAAAAAGGAAACGTTAGCGAGACATTTTAGGAAAATTAGTTTAGTGGGGAAAAGGTTCTTAGCCAAACTTGCTAAATGGAAGGACAACAAAAAACAAAGATCTTAAAAAGAAAATTTGCACAAAGTGAAACCCTGCAAGAGAAAGTAAATCAAGAACTAAATATTCTTGAGGCTCAGGTCTTCAGTTCCAATGCTTGTAAATGACATATGAATGTATTCACAACCCAAATCTGAGCAGACAGAAGCGTCCCAGTCAGGCCCAGTTTAGTTCCTCTAGAACATTCAGGGATACAGAACATGGACCAACTCAGGCTTGGAGACACCGACTTGACATGAAAGCTGTTGAGGCCACAGTTGCTGATGAAGTGGTCAGATTTCTCCAGTGGTTCTTGGTTCAGGGAGCTGGAGCTGGAGCTGCTCTCAGGCACCACCAGGACGTAATCTTGGAGAGACAGAAGGAAGAAGTCCAGGCCTGACAGAGGAGAAGGAGGCACAGAGTAGAAACAGCAGATACGTGTGGGGAAAGGGAGAGGGTATCAGTCCAGCAGAGGAGCAGGAAACCTACCACCACAGGGCTCTGCCTGCACGAACCTGCAGGTGAGGAGGACCTGGTGGTCCGGCACATCCAGAATGATCTGGTTTTCAGACACCGGCACGTTTCGGCAGCCGTAAGCGTGGGGACAGAAGGAGGCGTTGGCGTGGCCTGAAAGACACAAACAACCATCTCCATTTGAATGTTTCTCAAACAGCCGGAGCAGGAAAGCTAAGATGAATCAAAGATCCTCCACCCTGCCAGATCCGACCCTGGTAATGTAGACCTGCACAGGGTGGGTGGGGTGGAGCGGCTGGTGGTGGTGGAGGATGAAGACGTATCTGCCCAAAGCCTGGACACGGTGGAGTCCACCGCAGCCTTCTGAGTAGAAGGATGAGAGCGATGTTCAATGGTACATGTTTTCTTTCCTGAACCGCCGATGTTTCCAATCACGAATCTCAGTCATGAGATTTGAACATCATGGAGGAGTTCAAAAGTGTCAAACTGGGCCGGTCTCCATTTTATGAGTCCGGAGACCGAGGATAAAACTACAAGTCCCTGGTTCAGATTTGACTCGTCTGAATCCAAACACAGCAGCGTTCTTCCACCAGGCCAGATGAGTTGATCATGATAACAAGATATCTTCATGCGACTACAACACACAAACTCATCACCAGAAAAGACTTCATGGTGGAACAACAAATCTCCTCCCAATGGGAAAAACATTGAGTTGAACAATCAACTTTTCCATGATGACATGGAGAGCTTGGCAGCAGCAGCAGGCTTCCATTGGGGGCTGATATGCCAGCTCCACTTAGCCTTCTTTGGAATGGTTTCACCTGGAGTGATGCTGTTATTGAGACCTTTTATCTGGAACAACACCACCTGCATGGAGACTGAGGACTTCAACAGATGCAGATGTTGACCCAGAATAAATCTAAATATTCCAGATGTGTTAAATCAATCCAGCAGCAGTGGTGGGAGCGTCGTAAACTCACTCACTCAGCAGCCGTCAGCCTCCGTAGCTGCACGGAGTCCAGCCTGATGTGGTCTCTGTTGTCTGCTCCCAGAGGTGGTCTGTCACCTCTGAACCAGGGGGCTCATCTCTCTGGTGGGAGGTCAGAGGAGGAGCTGCAGCGGGGGAGGCCAGGATGGGCTCCTGTAGGAGGAGCTCTGGCCCTCCTTCAGCACCAGCCAGTGGGAGGGAGTTTGGAAACGTGAGGGGACACAGGAGGAGCTACAGGGGGAGGGAAGGTGGATCAGAACCGTTCGAACAAGAGCGCTGAGGGGACACAGGAGGAGCTACAGGGGGAGGGAAGGTGGATCAGAACCGTTCTAACAAGAGCGCTGAGGGGACACAGGAGGAGCTACAGGGGGAGGGAAGGTGGATCAGAACCGTTCTAACAAGAGCGCTGTCCCACTAATGTTCCTCACCAGAATCCACCTGTCAGGGGGGAACCGTCCATGGGTGCTGATGCAGCGGACTGAAGGTTCAACGTAGTCCATGCTGAACTGGTCTTTAGGCACCAGGTGGACTTTGTGCTAAAAACAGCAGGAAAAAAAAGACAAAAAGGGGAGAATTTTAACAAAAGTATGCAAATGAGCTGAAGATCAAAATAGAAAAAGTAAATCAAGGTTTTTTTTTTCAAATGATTGCCAGCTATTTAGCTAAGAGAAGGACAAATGTCAATCAAGATGTCAGAATGGAACGATCCCACTGGCTTCTGGTCAAGGGAACCATGGAGATGCTAACTTCCTGTTGGACTATCAGGGTGTCTCATCCCTGACATGCTAACTTCCTGTTGGACGATAAGCATGTCTCATCCCTGACATGCTAACTTCCTGTTGGACGATAAGCGTGTCTCATCCCTGACATGCTAACTTCCTGTTGGACTATCAGCGTGTCTCATCCCTGACATGCTAACTTCCTGTTGGACGATAAGCGTGTCTCATCCCTGACATGCTAACTTCCTGTTGGACTATCAGCGTGTCTCATCCCTGACATGCTAACTTCCTGTTGGACTATCAGCGTGTCTCATCCATGACATGCTAACTTCCTGTTGGACTATCAGCGTATCTCATCCATGACATGCTAACTTCCTGTTGGACTATAAAGCCTGATTTATGCTTCTGTGTCGAGTAGTATTCATACCTCCGCCGTAGCCTGAAACGCGCCTCCAAAAAATCCTGCTTACGCATCGCGTCGACGCGTGGTGACGTCAACGTCGAGGACTGTGATTGGTCCCGCTCAGAGCGTTATTTCCGGTTCAGTCGCGGCAAACCAACACCGCCATTTTCAAAGTTTCTGTGGTGAAAGCTCCAAGAAAAAATGGACCAAGCCGAAGAAAGGATTATCGAGGAGGTGCTCAAGTACGACCACCTCTACAACTCCTCTTCGCGGCACTACAAAGACTGACAAATGGCCAACAATTGTTGTCTGTGACCGGAAGAAAACCAAGGAATCCGACAAGAGCCCCGTAAACAATACAAAGACAAAGCCACACCCCCTAGCGGCTTGGCGGTGAATTGCAGAGCAACGCGTTCCCTCTACGCAGAATAAACCAGGCTTTTCAGTCGCACCTGTTTTACGCCCCCGTGCCAGGTAAGGACCCCATCGGGCTGTGCCACTCTGGAGGGAGCGCGTCTCACAGTCAGTCAGCGGAACCATGCGGATCCGGGCCGGAGCTGTGGGAAGGAGCGCCAATTGTATCGGGTTGTTGTTTTCCGGACTGCAGCAGAACAGGAGCAGCCGGGACTGGAATGTAGAAGTAGGTTATCTTGAAGTTGACTCAGTTATGGTGAACGATATTGTGGTTCAACACTTTAATGAGCTTTAAGGCAAACATATTTCATGAGGAAACAACGCCGGAATTGGACGGATTTCAGCGGCACACAACAACGTATCCGATACACCTCATTGGAAACCTGGTGGTCTCAGACTAAGAAACACCAGTCACCATGAAGAAAGGAACTTTTAGCTGAGTACTCATGTTCTTTTCTGCAGGTTGAATGTCGCATTTGTTGGACAGAAGCGTCTCATCTCAACAAAAGCACCTCTTCAGTGCTGAGGCATGATGGGGCCAGGCATGAGAATGAAGTCCCAGATCCACCAGGATGAACTCAGGTATACAGCCACTCTCCAACTGACTCACAGTTGCTTCATTGATCATTAATTCCTATTCATTTCTTCTCTCCTTCATCTTTAACCATCCAGCTTCCAGGAAGCAGATGCTGGATGAGGCTCTGCTGAATTTGATCCTGAAGGACTGCCAGCCCCTCAGCACTGTTGAGAGGGAAGGGTTCAGGGAACTGGTTCAGGTCCTTGAGCCTCATATGTTTGCCAACCAGAAAGGTTTGTGTGGAAATGATCTAAAGCAGTAGTTGATATCTCCAGTTTATTTCATCTTGAATTTCAATGTATTGATTTACTCTGGGTGTCATTTTCAGACCATCAAACAAACGGTGGCTAAAAAGTACCAGGAGGAACGGGAAGGAGTGAAAAAGGAAGTCCACCTGCCATGTGGACATCTGTGGACATGGAGGCTCTCTTTGCTCTGACCTGTCACTGCATTAGTGAGAATGAATGTGTTGGGAGTGCAAGACTTTCCACAAAGTCACCCTGCATCATTTTGAGGTTCGTAGCAACTCTCACTACATCACTTTAGCATCATTTCTTTGGTTAGTAGCAATTCTTATGACATCACTTTCAACATCATTTTGAGGTTTTAAGCAACTCTCAATACATCACTGTAGTTTCATTATGAGCTTCATCGCAATTATCGCATCACTGTCGCATCATTTTGAGGATAGTAGCAACTCTCACAACATTGCTGTAGCATCATTTTGAGATTCGTAGCAAGTCTCACTACATCACTGTAGCATAATTTCTTCGGTTAGTAGCAACCCTCATTACATCACTGTTGCAACATTTTGAGGTTCGTCGCAACTCTCACTACATCAGTGTAGCATAATTTCTTAGGTTCGTAGCAACTCTCACTACATCACTGTAGCATCATTTTGAGATTCGTAGCAACTCCCATGACATCACTTTAGCATCATTTTGAGGATCGTAGCAACTCTCACTACATCACTGTAGCATCATTTTGAGATTCGTAGCAACTCCCATGACATCACTGTAGCATCATTTTGAGGTTTGTAGCAACTCTCACTACATTACTGGAAGCATCAGTTTGAGCATCGTAGCAACTCTGCCTTCATCACTGTAGCATCATTTCTTCGGTTAGAAGCAACTCTCATTACATCACTTTAGCGTGATTTTGAAATTACTATCAACTCTCACCACAACACTGTCAGCATAATTTCTTAGGTTAGTATCAACTCTCATTATATCACTGTCAGCATCATTTTGAGATTAGTATCAACTCTCACTACATCACTGTCACCTCATTTTGAGGATAGTAGCAACTCTCACCACATCACTGTAGCATCATTTTGAGATTCGTAGCAACTCTCATTACATCACTGTAGCATCACTTTGAGGATAGTCGCAACTCTCACCACGTCACTGTAGCATCATTTCTTCGGTAAGTAGCAACTCTCATTACATCACTGTCGCATCATTTTGAGGATAGTCGCAACTCTCACGACATTACTGTAGCATCATTTTGAGATTCGTAGCAACTCTCATTACATCACTGTAGCATCATTTTGAGCATAGTCGCAACTCTCACCACATCACTGTAGCATCATTTCTTAGGTAAGTAGCAACTCTCATTACATCACTTTAGCGTGATTTTGAGATTAGTATCAACTCTCACTACATCACTGCCACCTCATTTTGAGGATCGGAGCAGCTCTCATTACATCACTGTCGCATCATTTTGAGGTTAGTAGCAACTCTCAATACATCACTGTAATTTCATTATGAGCTTCATCGTAATTATCACATCACTGTCGCATCATTTTTAGGATAGTAGCAATTCTCACGTCATTACTGTAGCATCATTTTGAGATTCGTAGCAACTCTCACTACATCACTGTAGCATCATTTCTTCGGTTAGTAGTAACTCTCATTACATCACTGTAGCATCATTTTGAGATTCGTAGCAACTCTCATTACATCACTGTAGCATCATTTTGAGGTTCGTATCAACTCTCACCACATCACTGGAGCATCATTTCTTAGGTATGTAGCAACTTTCATTACATCACTTTAGCATGATTTTGAAATTACTATCAACTCTCACCACATGAATGTAGCATCATTTTGAGGATCGTAGCAACTCTCACTACATCAGTCGCACCATTTTGACATTTGTAGCAACTCTCAATTCATCACTGTAGCATCATTTCTTAGGTCAGTAGCAACTCTCATTACATCACTTTCGCATGATTTTGAAATAACTATCAACTCTCACCACATCACGGTAGCATCATTTCTTAGGTTTGTAGGAAATCTCATTACATCACTCTTGCATCATTTTGAGATTAGTAGCAAGTCTCATTACATCACTGTAGCATTATTTTGAGGTTCGTAGCAACTCTCACCACATCACTGTAGCATCATTTCTTAGGTAAATAGCAACCCTCATGACATAATTGTAGCATCATTTTGCGGTTCGTAGCAAACCTCACTACATCACTGTAGCATCATTTCTTAGGGAAGTAGCAACTCTCATTACACCGCTTTAGCATTATTTTGAAATTACGATCAACTCTCACTGCATCACTGTAGCATCACTTCTTAGATTTGTAGCAACTCTCATTACATCACTTTAGCATCATTTTGAGATTAGTATCAACTCTCACTACATCACTGTCAGCATCATTTTGAGATTAGTTTCAACTCTCACTACATCATTGCCAACTCATTTTGAGGATCGTAGCAACTCTCACCACATCACTGTCGCATCATTTTGAGGATCGTAGCAACTCTCACTACATCACTGTAGCATCATTTTGAGATTCGTAGCAACTCCCATGACATCACTGTAGCATCATTTTGAGGTTTGTAGCAACTCTCACTACATTACTGGAAGCATCAGTTTGAGCATCGTAGCAACTCTGCCTACATCACTGTAGCATCATTTCTTCGGTTAGAAGCAACTCTCATTACATCACTTTAGCGTGATTTTGAAATTACTATCAACTCTCACCACAACACTGTCAGCATAATTTCTTAGGTTAGTATCAACTCTCATTACATCACTGTCAGCATCATTTTGAGATTAGTATCAACTCTCACTACATCACTGTCACCTCATTTTGAGGATAGTAGCAACTCTCACCACATCACTGTAGCATCATTTTGAGGATCGTAGCAACTCTCAATACATCATTGTCGCATCATTTTGAGGATAGTCGCAACTCTCACCACATCACTGTAGCATCATTTTGAGATTCGTAGCAACTCTCATTACATCACTGTAGCATCACTTTGAGGATAGTCGCAACTCTCACCACATCACTGTAGCATCATTTCTTAGGTAAGTAGCAACTCTCATTACATCACTGTCGCATCATTTTGAGGATAGTCGCAACTCTCACGACATTACTGTAGCATCATTTTGAGATTCGTAGCAACTCTCATTACATCACTGTAGCATCATTTTGAGGATAGTCGCAACTCTCACCACATCACTGTAGCATCATTTCTTCGGTAAGTAGCAACTCTCATTACATCACTTTAGCGTGATTTTGAGATTAGTATCAACTCTCACTACATCACTGCCACCTCATTTTGAGGATCGGAGCAGCTCTCATTACATCACTGTCGCATCATTTTGAGGTTAGTAGCAACTCTCAATACATCACTGTAATTTCATTATGAGCTTCATCGTAATTATCACATCACTGTCGCATCATTTTTAGGATAGTAGCAATTCTCACGTCATTACTGTAGCATCATTTTGAGATTCGTAGCAACTCTCACTACATCACTGTAGCATCATTTCTTCGGTTAGTAGTAACTCTCATTACATCACTGTAGCATCATTTTGAGATTCGTAGCAACTCTCATTACATCACTGTAGCATCATTTTGAGGTTCGTATCAACTCTCACCACATCACTGGAGCATCATTTCTTAGGTATGTAGCAACTTTCATTACATCACTTTAGCATGATTTTGAAATTACTATCAACTCTCACCACATGAATGTAGCATCATTTTGAGGATCGTAGCAACTCTCACTACATCAGTCGCACCATTTTGACATTTGTAGCAACTCTCAATTCATCACTGTAGCATCATTTCTTAGGTCAGTAGCAACTCTCATTACATCACTTTCGCATGATTTTGAAATTACTATCAACTCTCACCACATCACGGTAGCATCATTTCTTAGGTTTGTAGGAAATCTCATTACATCACTCTCGCATCATTTTGAGATTAGTAGCAAGTCTCATTACATCACTGTAGCATTATTTTGAGGTTCGTAGCAACTCTCACCACATCACTGTAGCATCATTTCTTAGGTAAATAGCAACCCTCATGACATAATTGTAGCATCATTTTGCGGTTCGTAGCAAACCTCACTACATCACTGTAGCATCATTTCTTAGGGAAGTAGCAATCTCATTACACCGCTTTAGCATTATTTTGAAATTACTATCAACTCTCACTGCATCACTGTAGCATCACTTCTTAGATTTGTAGCAACTCTCATTACATCACTTTATCATCATTTTGAGATTAGTATCAACTCTCACTACATCACTGTCAGCATCATTTTGAGATTAGTTTCAACTCTCACTACATCATTGCCAACTCATTTTGAGGATCGTAGCAACTCTCACCACATCACTGTCGCATCATTTTGAGGATCGTAGCAACTCTCACTACTTCACTGTCGCATCATTTTGAGGATAGTCGCAACTCTCGCGACATTACTGCAGCATCATTTTGAGATTCGTAGGAACTCTCATTACATCACTGTAGCATCATTTTGAGGTTCGTAGCAACTCTCACCACATCACTGTAACATCATTTCTTAGGTAAGTAGCAACTCTCATTACATCACTGTAGCATCATTTTGAAATTCGTAGCAACTCTCACCACATCACTGTCGCATCATTTCTCAGGTAAGTAGCAACTCTCATTACATCACTTTAGCATGATTTTGAAATTACTATCAACTCTCAGCACATGTCTGTAGCATAATTTCATAGGTTTATAGCAACTCTCATTACATCACTCTAGCATCATTTGGTCATTTGTAGCAACTCTCATTACATCACTGTCGCATCATTTCTTAGGTTTGTAGCCACTCTCATTACATCACTTAAGCATCATTTGGACATTTGTAGCAACTCTCACTACATCACTGTCGCATCATTTCGTAGGTTTATAGCAAATCTCATCACATCACTCTCGCATCATTTTGAGATTCGTAGCAACTCTCATTACATCACTGTAGCATCATTTTACGGTTCGTGGCAAACCTCACTACATTCTAGCATCATTTCTTAGGGAAGTATCAACTGTCATTACACCGCTTTAGCTTTATTTTGAAATTACTATCAACTCTCACCACAACACTGTCAGTATAATTTCTTACGTTAGTAGCAACTGTCATAACATCACTGTAGCATCATTTTGAGGATCGTAGCAACTCTCACTACATCACTGTCGCATCATTTTGAGGTAAGCAGCAACTCTCATTACATCACTTTAGCATCATTTTGAAGTAAGTAGCAACTCTCACTACATTACTGGAAGCATCATTTTGACATTTGTAGCAACTCTCATTTCATCACTGTCGCATCATTTCTTAGGTTAGTAGCAACTCCCATGACATCACTTTAGCATGATTTTGAAATTACTATCAACTCTCACCACAACACTGTCAGTATAATTTCTTAGGTTAGTAGCAACTGTCATAACATCACTGTAGCATCATTTTGAGGATCGTAGCAACTCTCACCACATCACTGTCGCATCATTTTGAAGATCGTAGCAACTCTCACTATATCACTGTTGCATCATTTTGAGGATAGTCGCAACTCTCGCGAAATTACTGTAGCATCATTTCTTAGGTAAGTAGCAACTCTCATTACATCACTGTAGCATCATTTTGAGGTTCGTAGCAACTCTCACCACATCACTGTCGCATCATTTTTTAGGTAAGTAGCAACTCTCATTTCATCACTTTAGCATGATTTTGAAATTACTATCAACTCTCACCACATCACTGTAGCATCATTTCTTAGGTAAGTAGCAACTCTCATTACATCACTGTAGCATCATTTTGCGGTTCGTAGCAACTTTCACTACACCACTTTAGCATTATTTTGAAATTAGTATCAACTCTCACCACATCACTGTAGCATCACTTCTTAGGTTTGTAGCAACTCTCATTACATCACTTAAGCATCATTTTGAGGATCGTAGCAACTCTCACTACATCACTGTCACATCATTTTGAGGATAGTTGCAACTCTCACGACATTACTGTTGCATCATTTTGAGATTCGTAGCAACTCTCATTACTCATTGTAGCATCATTTTGAGGATCGTAGCAACTCTCACTACATCACTGTCACATCTTTTTGAGGGAAGTAGCAACTCTCATTTCATCACTGTAGCATCATTTTGAGGATAGTCGCAACTCTCGCGAAATTACTGAAGCATCATTTTGAGATTCGTAGGAACTCTCATTACATCACTGTAGCATCATTTTGAGGTTTGTAGCAACTCTCACCACATCACTGTAGCATCATTTCTTAGGTAAGTAGCAACTCTCATCACATCACTGTAGTATCATTTTGAGGTTCGTAGCAACTCTCACCACATCACTGTCGCATCATTTCTCAGGTAAGTAGCAACTCTCATTACATCACTTTAGCATGATTTTGAAATTACTATCAACTCTCAGCACATGTCTGTAGCATAATTTCATAGGTTTATAGCAACTCTCATTACATCACTCTAGCATCATTTGGTCATTTGTAGCAACTCTCATTACATCACTGTCGCATCATTTCTTAGGTTTGTAGCCACTCTCATTACATCACTTAAGCATCATTTGGACATTTGTAGCAACTCTCACTACATCACTGTCGCATCATTTCGTAGGTTTATAGCAAATCTCATCACATCACTCTCGCATCATTTTGAGATTCGTAGCAACTCTCATTACATCACTGTAGCATCATTTTACGGTTCGTGGCAAACCTCACTACATTCTAGCATCATTTCTTAGGGAAGTATCAACTGTCATTACACCGCTTTAGCTTTATTTTGAAATTACTATCAACTCTCACCACAACACTGTCAGTATAATTTCTTACGTTAGTAGCAACTGTCATAACATCACTGTAGCATCATTTTGAGGATCGTAGCAACTCTCACTACATCACTGTCGCATCATTTTGAGGTAAGCAGCAACTCTCATTACATCACTTTAGCATCATTTTGAAGTAAGTAGCAACTCTCACTACATTACTGGAAGCATCATTTTGACATTTGTAGCAACTCTCATTTCATCACTGTCGCATCATTTCTTAGGTTAGTAGCAACTCCCATGACATCACTTTAGCATGATTTTGAAATTACTATCAACTCTCACCACAACACTGTCAGTATAATTTCTTAGGTTAGTAGCAACTGTCATAACATCACTGTAGCATCATTTTGAGGATCGTAGCAACTCTCACCACATCACTGTCGCATCATTTTGAAGATCGTAGCAACTCTCACTATATCACTGTTGCATCATTTTGAGGATAGTCGCAACTCTCGCGAAATTACTGTAGCATCATTTCTTAGGTAAGTAGCAACTCTCATTACATCACTGTAGCATCATTTTGAGGTTCGTAGCAACTCTCACCACATCACTGTCGCATCATTTTTTAGGTAAGTAGCAACTCTCATTTCATCACTTTAGCATGATTTTGAAATTACTATCAACTCTCACCACATCACTGTAGCATCATTTCTTAGGTAAGTAGCAACTCTCATTACATCACTGTAGCATCATTTTGCGGTTCGTAGCAACTTTCACTACACCACTTTAGCATTATTTTGAAATTAGTATCAACTCTCACCACATCACTGTAGCATCACTTCTTAGGTTTGTAGCAACTCTCATTAGATCACTTAAGCATCATTTTGAGGATCGTAGCAACTCTCACTACATCACTGTCACATCATTTTGAGGATAGTTGCAACTCTCACGACATTACTGTTGCATCATTTTGAGATTCGTAGCAACTCTCATTACTCATTGTAGCATCATTTTGAGGATCGTAGCAACTCTCACTACATCACTGTCACATCTTTTTGAGGGAAGTAGCAACTCTCATTTCATCACTGTAGCATCATTTTGAGGATAGTCGCAACTCTCGCGAAATTACTGAAGCATCATTTTGAGATTCGTAGGAACTCTCATTACATCACTGTAGCATCATTTTGAGGTTTGTAGCAACTCTCACCACATCACTGTAGCATCATTTCTTAGGTAAGTAGCAACTCTCATCACATCACTGTAGTATCATTTTGAGGTTCGTAGCAACTCTCACCACATCACTGTCGCATCATTTCTGAGGTAAGTAGCAACTCTCATTACATCACTTTAGCATGATTTTGAAATTACTATCAACTCTCAGCACATGACTGTCGCATCATTTCTTAGGTTTGTAGCAACTCTCATTACATCACTCTAGCATCATTTGGACATTTGTAGCAACTCTCATTACATCACTGTAGCATCATTTCTAGGTTTGTCGCAACTCTCACCACATCACTGTAGCATCATTTCTTAGGTAAGTAGCAACTCTCATTACATCACTGTAGCATCATTTTGCGGTTCGTAGCAACTGTCACTACACCACTTTAGCATTATTTTGAAATTAGTATCAACTCTCACCACATCACTGTAGCATCACTTCTTAGGTTTGTCGCAACTCCCATTACATCACTTTAACATCATTTTGAGGATCGTAGCAACTCTCACTACATCACTGTCGCATCATTTTGAGGATAGTCGAAACTCTCACGACATTACTGTAGCATCATTTTGAGGATCGTAGCAACTCTCACTACATCACTTTAGTATCATTTTGAGGACAGTCGCAACTCTCACGACATAACTGTAGCATCATTTTGAGATTCGTAGCAACTCTCATTACATCACTGTAGCATCATTTTGAGGATCGTAGCAACTCTCACTACATCACTTTAGCATGATTTTGAAATTACTATCAACACTCACCACATCACTGTAGCATAACTTCTTAGGTTAGTAGCAACTCTCATTACATCACTGAAGCATCATTTTGAGATTCGTAACAACTCTCACCACATCACTGTAGCATCATTTCTTTGGTTAGTAGCAATTCTTATGACATCACTGTAGCATCGTTTCTTAGGTTAGTAGCAACTCTCACTGCATCACTTTCAGCATCATTTTGAGGTTCGTAGCAACTCTCACGACGTTACTGTAAGCATCATTTTGAGCATTGTCGCAACTCTCACTACATCACTGTAACCATCATTTTGAGATTAGTCGCAACTCTCACTACATCACTGTCACATCATTTCTTAGGTTAGTAGCAACTCTCACCACATCACTGTAGCATCATTTCTTAGGTAAATAGCAACCCTCATTACATCACTGTAGCATCATTTTGCGGTTCGTAGCAACTCTCACTACATCACTGTAGCATCATTTCTTAGGGAAGTATCAACTCTTATTACACCGCTTTAGCTTTCTTTTGAAATTACTATCAACTCTCACTGCATCACTGTAGCATCATTTCTTAGGTTAGTAGCAACTCCCATGACATCACTGTAGCATCATTTTGAGGTTTGTAGCAACTCTCACTACATTACTGTAGCATCATTTTGATATTCGTAGCAACTCTCATTACATCACTGTTGCATCATTTTGAGGATCGTAGCAACTCTCATGACATCACGTTAGCATGATTTTGAAATTACTATCAACTCTCACCACATCACTGTCAGTATAATTTCTTAGGTTAGTAGCAACTGTCATAACATCACTGTAGCATCATTTTGAGGATCGTAGCAACTCTCACCACATCACTGTAGCATCATTTTGAGGATAGTCGCAACTCTCAACACATCATTGTCGCATCATTTTGAGGATAGTCGCAATTCTCACGACATTACTGTAGCATCATTTCTTAGGTTTGTAGCAAATCTCATTACATCACTCTAGCATCATTTTGAGATTCGTAGCAACTCTCATTACATCACTGTTGCATCATTTTGAGGTTCGTAGCAACTCTCACCACATCACTGTAGCATCATTTCTTCGGTTAGTAACAACTCTCATTACACCGCTTTAGCATCATTTTGAAATTACTATCAACTCTCACCAGATCACTGTAGCATCACTTCTTAGGTTTGTAGCTACTCTCATTACATCACTTTAGCATCATTTTGAGATTAGTATCAATTGTCACTACATCACTGCCACCTCATTTTGAGGATCGTAGCAGCTCTTACCACATCACTGTAGCATCATTTTGAGAATCGTAGCAACTCTCACTACATCACTGTCGTATCATTTTGAGGATAGTCGCAACTCTCGCGACATTACTGTAGCATCATTTTGAGATTCGTGGCAACTCTCATTACATCACTCTAGCATAATTTTGAGGTTCGTAGCAACTCTCACCACATCACTGTACCATCATTTCTTAGGTAAGAGGCAACTCTCATTACATAACTGTAGCATCATTTTGAGGTTCGTAGCAACTCTCACCACATCACTGTACCATCATTTCTAAGGTAAGTAGCAACTCTCATTACATCACTGTAGCATGATTTTGAAATTACTATCAACTCTCATCACATCACTGTAGCATCATTTCTTAGGTTTTTAGCAACTCTCATTACATCACTCTAGCATCATTTGGACATTTGTAGCAACTCTCATTACATCACTGTAGCATCATTTCTTAGGTTTGTAGCAACTCTCATTACATCACTCTAGCATCATTTGGACATTTGTAGCAACTCTCATTACATCACTGTAGCATCATTTTGAGGTTCGTAGCAACTCTCACCACATCACTGTAACATCATTTCTTAGGCAAGTAGCAACTCTCATTACATCACTGTAGCATCATTTTGAGAATCGTAGCAACTCTCACTACATCACTGTCGTATCATTTTGAGGATAGTCGCAACTCTCGCGACATTACTGTAGCATCATTTTGAGATTCGTGGCAACTCTCATTACATCACTCTAGCATAATTTTGAGGTTCGTAGCAACTCTCACCACATCACTGTACCATCATTTCTAAGGTAAGTAGCAACTCTCATTACATCACTTTAGCATGATTTTGAAATTACTATCAACTCTCACCACATCACTGTAGCATCATTTCTTAGGTTTTTAGCAACTCTCATTACATCACTCTAGCATCATTTGAACATTCGTAGCAACTCTCATTACATCACTGTAGCATCATTTCTTAGGTTTGTAGCAACTCTCATTACATCACTCTAGCATCATTTGGACATTTGTAGCAACTCTCATTACATCACTGTAGCATCATTTTGAGGTTCGTAGCAACTCTCACCACATCACTGTAACATCATTTCTTAGGCAAGTAGCAACTCTCATTACATCACTGTAGCATCATTTTGCAGTTCGTAGCAACTGTCACTACACCACTTTAGCATTATTTTGAAATTAGTATCAACTCTCACCACATCACTGTAGCATCACTTCTTAGGTTATTCGCAACTCTCATTATATCACTTTAGCATCATTTTGAGGATCGTAGCAACTCTCACGACATCATTTTAGCGTGATTTTGAAATTACTATCAACTCTCACCACATCACTGTAGCATCATTTTGAGGATCGTAGAAACTCTCACTACATCACTGTTGTATCATTTTGACATTTGTAGCAACTCTCATTATATCACTGTAGCATCATTTCTTAGGTTAGTAGCAACTCCCATGACATCACTGTAGCATCATTTTGAGGTTTGTAGAAACTCTCACGACATTTCTTGAAGTATCAGTTTGAGGTTCGTAGCAAATCTCACCACATCACTGTAGCATCATTTGTTTGGTTAGAAGCAACTCTCATGACATCACTTTAGCATGATTTTGAAATGACTATCAACTGTCACCACAACACTGTCAGCATAATTTCTTAGGTTAGTAGCAACTGTCATAACATCACTTTAGCATCATTTTGAGGATCGTAGCAACTCTCACTACATCACTGTAGCATCATTTCTTAGGGAAGTATCAACTCTTATTACACCGCTTTAGCTTTCTTTTGAAATTACTATCAACTCTCACTGCATCACTGTAGCATCATTTCTTAGGTTAGTAGCAACTCCCATGACATCACTGTAGCATCATTTTGAGGTTTGTAGCAACTCTCACTACATTACTGTAGCATCATTTTGATATTCGTAGCAACTCTCATTACATCACTGTTGCATCATTTTGAGGATCGTAGCAACTCTCATGACATCACGTTAGCATGATTTTGAAATTACTATCAACTCTCACCACATCACTGTCAGTATAATTTCTTAGGTTAGTAGCAACTGTCATAACATCACCGTAGCATCATTTTGAGGATCGTAGCAACTCTCACCACATCACTGTAGCATCATTTTGAGGATAGTCGCAACTCTCAACACATCATTGTCGCATCATTTTGAGGATAGTCGCAATTCTCACGACATTACTGTAGCATCATTTCTTAGGTTTGTAGCAAATCTCATTACATCACTCTAGCATCATTTTGAGATTCGTAGCAACTCTCATTACATCACTGTTGCATCATTTTGAGGTTCGTAGCAACTCTCACCACATCACTGTAGCATCATTTCTTCGGTTAGTAACAACTCTCATTACACCGCTTTAGCATCATTTTGAAATTACTATCAACTCTCACCAGATCACTGTAGCATCACTTCTTAGGTTTGTAGCTACTCTCATTACATCACTTTAGCATCATTTTGAGATTAGTATCAATTGTCACTACATCACTGCCACCTCATTTTGAGGATCGTAGCAGCTCTTACCACATCACTGTAGCATCATTTTGAGAATCGTAGCAACTCTCACTACATCACTGTCGTATCATTTTGAGGATAGTCGCAACTCTCGCGACATTACTGTAGCATCATTTTGAGATTCGTGGCAACTCTCATTACATCACTCTAGCATAATTTTGAGGTTCGTAGCAACTCTCACCACATCACTGTACCATCATTTCTTAGGTAAGAGGCAACTCTCATTACATAACTGTAGCATCATTTTGAGGTTCGTAGCAACTCTCACCACATCACTGTACCATCATTTCTAAGGTAAGTAGCAACTCTCATTACATCACTGTAGCATGATTTTGAAATTACTATCAACTCTCATCACATCACTGTAGCATCATTTCTTAGGTTTTTAGCAACTCTCATTACATCACTCTAGCATCATTTGGACATTTGTAGCAACTCTCATTACATCACTGTAGCATCATTTCTTAGGTTTGTAGCAACTCTCATTACATCACTCTAGCATCATTTGGACATTTGTAGCAACTCTCATTACATCACTGTAGCATCATTTTGAGGTTCGTAGCAACTCTCACCACATCACTGTAACATCATTTCTTAGGCAAGTAGCAACTCTCATTACATCACTGTAGCATCATTTTGAGAATCGTAGCAACTCTCACTACATCACTGTCGTATCATTTTGAGGATAGTCGCAACTCTCGCGACATTACTGTAGCATCATTTTGAGATTCGTGGCAACTCTCATTACATCACTCTAGCATAATTTTGAGGTTCGTAGCAACTCTCACCACATCACTGTACCATCATTTCTAAGGTAAGTAGCAACTCTCATTACATCACTTTAGCATGATTTTGAAATTACTATCAACTCTCACCACATCACTGTAGCATCATTTCTTAGGTTTTTAGCAACTCTCATTACATCACTCTAGCATCATTTGAACATTCGTAGCAACTCTCATTACATCACTGTAGCATCATTTCTTAGGTTTGTAGCAACTCTCATTACATCACTCTAGCATCATTTGGACATTTGTAGCAACTCTCATTACATCACTGTAGCATCATTTTGAGGTTCGTAGCAACTCTCACCACATCACTGTAACATCATTTCTTAGGCAAGTAGCAACTCTCATTACATCACTGTAGCATCATTTTGCAGTTCGTAGCAACTGTCACTACACCACTTTAGCATTATTTTGAAATTAGTATCAACTCTCACCACATCACTGTAGCATCACTTCTTAGGTTATTCGCAACTCTCATTATATCACTTTAGCATCATTTTGAGGATCGTAGCAACTCTCACGACATCATTTTAGCGTGATTTTGAAATTACTATCAACTCTCACCACATCACTGTAGCATCATTTTGAGGATCGTAGAAACTCTCACTACATCACTGTTGTATCATTTTGACATTTGTAGCAACTCTCATTATATCACTGTAGCATCATTTCTTAGGTTAGTAGCAACTCCCATGACATCACTGTAGCATCATTTTGAGGTTTGTAGAAACTCTCACGACATTTCTTGAAGTATCAGTTTGAGGTTCGTAGCAAATCTCACCACATCACTGTAGCATCATTTGTTTGGTTAGAAGCAACTCTCATGACATCACTTTAGCATGATTTTGAAATGACTATCAACTGTCACCACAACACTGTCAGCATAATTTCTTAGGTTAGTAGCAACTGTCATAACATCACTTTAGCATCATTTTGAGGATCGTAGCAACTCTCACTACATCATTGTCGCATCATTTTGAGGATAGTCGCAACTCTCACGACATTACTGGAGCATCATTTTGAGATTCCTAGCAACTCTCATTACATCACTGTAGCATAATTTTTAGGTTCGTAGCAACTCTCACCACATCACTGTAGCATCATTTATTAGGTAAGTAGCAACTCTCACCACATCACTTTAGCATAATTTCTTAGGTATATAGCAACTCTCATTACATCACTTTAGCGTGATTTTGAAATTACTATCAACTCTCACCACATCACTGTCGCATTAAATTGAGGTTAGTAGCAACTCTTACTACACCACTGTCACATCATTTTGAGATCATTAGCAATTCTTCCGACATCACTGTCGCATTATTTTGAGGTTCGTAGCAACTCTTACTACGTGACTGTCAGCATCACTTTGAGGTTATTCGAAACACTGACAACATTACTGTAAGCATCACTGAGTTTATTACCAACTTTCACTACATTACTTTTAGCATCATTTTGCGTTCATTAGCAATTCTTATGACATCACTGTCCCATCAGTTTGAGATCATTACCAATTCTTCTGACATCACTGTCGCATTATTTTGATGTTCGTAGCAACTTTTAAATAAATTGCCTTGCCTTTTACTACATTACCGTTGCATTATTTAAAGGTTCGTAGCAACTCTTACTACATTACTGTCAGCATCACTTTGAGTTTATTAGGAACTATCACTACATTACATTTAGCATCATTTTGAGTTTATTAGCAATTCTTCCAACATCACTGTCGCAATATTTTGAGATTCGTAGCAACTTTTACTACATCACTTTCGCATTTTTTTTTGAGGTTCATAGCAACTCTTACTATATGACTGACAGTATCACTTTGAGGTTGTTCGAAACTCTTACTACATTACTTGAAGCATCACTGACTTTCTTAGCAACTTTCGCTACATTACTGTTAGCATCACTTTGAGTTTATTAGAAACGATCACTACATTACAGTTAGCATCATTTTGAGTTTATTAGCAATTCTTCCAACATCACTGTCGCAATATTTTGAGATTCGTAGAGACTCTTACTACATGACTGTCAGCATCACTTTGAGGTTATTCGAAACACTTACTACATTACTGTAAGCATCACTGAGTTAATTAGCAACTATCACTCCATTACTGTTTGCATCATTTTAAGGTTAGTAGCAACTCTTACTACATGACTGACAGCATCATTTTTAATTTACTCGCAAATCAAACCACATGACTGTCAGCATCACTTTGAGGTTATTCAAAACTTTCACTCCATTACTGTTAGCATAATTTTGAGTTCATTAGCAATTCTTACTTCATCACTGTCGCATCATTTTGAGATCATTAGCAATTCTTCCGACATCACTGTCGCATTATTTTGAGGTTCGTAGCAACTCTTGCTACATGACTGTCAGCATCACTTTGAGGTTACTCGAAACGTTCACTCCATTACTGTTAGCATCATTTTGAGTTCATGAGCAATTCTTACTAAATCACAGTCGCATCATTTTGAGATCTTTAGCAATTCTTCTGACATCACTGTCGCATTATTTTGAGGTACGTAGCCACTTTTACTACATTACTGTCTCGTTATATTGAGGTTCGTAGCAACACTTACTACATGACTGTCAGCATCACTTTGAGTTTATTAGCAACTATCACTACATTACTGTTAGCATTATTTTGAGGTTCGTAGCAACTCTTACTACATGACTGTCAGCATCAATTTGAGGTTGTTTGAAACACTTCCTACATTACTGTTAGCATCACTGAGTTGATTAGCAATTATCACGACATTACTGTTAGCATCATTTTGAGTTCATTAGCAATTCTTCCGACATGACTGTCGCAATATTTTGAGGTTCGTATCCACTTTTACTACATTACTGTCGCATTATTTTGAGGTTCTTAGCAACTCTAACTACATTACTGTTACATCATTTTGAGATCATTTGCAATCTTCTGACATCACTGTCACATTATTTTGAGGTTCGTAGCAACTCTTACTGCTTTATTGTTGCATTATTTTAAGGTTCGTAGCAACTCTTACTACATTAATGTTAGCATCATTTTGAGTTTATTAGCAATTCTCACGACATCACTGTAGCATTAAATTGAGTTCATTAGCAACTCTGACTACAAGACTGTCAGCATCACTTTGAAGTTGTTCAAAACACTTACTACATGACTGTCAGCATCACTTTGAGGTTGTTCCAAACACTTACTACATTACTGTAAGCATAACTGAGTTAATTAGCAACTATCACTACAATACTGTTAGAATCATTTTGAGTTCATTAGCAATTCTTCCAACATCACTGTCGCAATATTTTGAGGTTCTTAGCAACTTTTACTACATTAGTGTCGCATTATTTTGAGGTTCGTAGCAACACTTACAACATGACTGTCAGCATCACTTTGAGGTTATTCGAAACTTTCACTCCATTACTGTTAGCATAATTTTGAGTTCATTCGCAATTCTTACTACATCACTGTCGCATCATTTTGACATCATGAGCAATTCTTCCGACATCACTTTCGCATTTTTTTTGAGGTTCGTAGCAACTTTTACTACATTACTGTCGCATTATTTTGAGGTTCTTAGCATCTCTTACTACATTACTGTTGTATCATTTTGAGATTATTTGCAATCTTCTGACATCACTGTCACATTATTTTGAGGTTCGTAGCAACTCTTACTGCATGACTGTCAGAATCACTTTGAGGTTTTTCGAAACACTTACTACATTACTGTCAGCATCACTTTGAGTTTATGAGCAATTCTCACGACATCACTTTCGCATTTTTTTGAGGTTCGTAGCAACTTTTACTACATTACTGTCGCATTATTTTGAGGTTCTTAGCATCTCTTACTACATCACTGTCGCATCATTTTGAGACCATTAGCAATTCTTCCGACATCACTGTCGCATTATTTTGAGGTTCATAGCAACTTTTACTACATTACTGTCGCATTATTTTGAGGTTCGTAGCAACTCTTAGAACATGACTGTCAGCATCACTTTGAGGTTGTTCGAAACTCTTACTACATTACTGTATGCATCACTGAGTTTCTTAGCAACTATCACTACATTGCTGTTAGCATCATTTTTAGGTTTGTAGCAACTCTTACTACATGACTGTCAACATCACTTTGAGGTTATTCGAAATGTTCACTCCATGACTGTCAGCATCACTTTGAGGTTGTTCGAAACACTGACTACATTTCTGTTAGCACCATTTTGAGTTCATTTGCAATTCTTACTACATCATCACAGTCGCATCCTTTTGAGATAATTAGCAATTCTTCTGACATCACTGTCGCATGATTTTGATGTTCGTAGCAACTCTTACTACATTACTGTTTCATTATTTAAAGGTTCGTAGCAACTCTTACTACATTACTATCAGCATCACTTTGAGTTTATTCGTAACTATCACTACATTACTGTTAGCATCATTGTTGAGTTTATGAGCAATTCATAGACATCACTGTAGCATTAAATTGAGGCTAACCTTTAGCAACTCTTACTACATGACTGTCAGCATCACTTTGAGGTTGTTCGAAACACTTACTACATTAATGTAAGCATCACTGAGTTGATTAGCAACTATCACTACATTACTGTTAGCATCATTTTGAGTTCATTAGCAATTCTTCCGACATCACTGTTGCATTATTTTGAGGTTCGTAGCAACTCTTACTACAGGACTTTCAGCATCACTTTGAGGTTATTCGAAACTTTCACTCCATTACAGTTAGCATCATTTTGAGTTCATTCGCAATTCTTACTAAATCACTGTCGCATCATTTTGAGATCATGAGCAATTCTTCTGACATCACTGTCACATTATTTTGAGGTTCGTAGCAACTCTTACTACATTATTGTTGCATTATTTTAAGGTTCGTAGCAACTCTTACTACATCACTGTCAGCATCACTTTGAGTTTATTAGCAACTAGCACTACATTACTGTTAGCATCATTTTGAGTTTATTAGCAATTCTTACGACATCACTGTCGCATTATTTTGAAGTTCGAAGCAACTGTTACTACTTTACTGTTGCATTATTTTAAGGTTCGAAGCAACCCTTACTACATGACTGTCATAATCACTTTGAGGTTGTTCAAAACACTTACTACATTACTGTCAGCATCACTTTGACTTTATTAGCAACTATCACTACATTACTGTTAGCATCATTTTGAGTTCATTAGCTGTTCTTCCGACATCACTGTCGCATTATTTTGAGGTTCGTAGCAACTCTTACTACATAACTGTCAGCATCACTTTGAGGTTATTCGAAACTTTCACTCCATTACTGTTAGCATCATTTTGAGTTCATTAGCAAATCTTACTATATCACTGTCGCATCATTTTGAGATCTTTAGCAATTCTTCTGACATCACTGTGGCATTATTTTGAGGTTCGTAGCAACTCTTACTACATGACTGTCAGCATCACTTTGAGGTTATTCGAAACTTTCACTCCATTACTGTCAGCATCACTTTGAGTACATTAGCAACTATCACTACATTACTGTTAGCATCATTATGAGGTTAGTTGCAATTCTTACGACATCACTGTCAGCATCATTTTTAATTTACTCGAAACTTAAACCACATGACTCTCAGCATCACTTTGAGGTCATTCGAAACTTTCACTCCATTACTTTTGTCATCATTTTGAGTTCATTGGCTATTCTTCCGACATCACTGTCGCATTATTTTGAGGTTCGTAGCAACTCTTACTACATCACTGTCAGCATCACTTTGAGTTTATTAGCAACTAGCACTACATTACTGTGAGCATCATTTTGAGTTTATTAGCAATTCTTACGACATCACTGTCGCATTATTTTGAAGTTCGAAGCAACTCTTACTACTTTACTGTTGCATTATTTTAAGGTTCGTAGCAACCCTTACTACATGACTGTCATAATCACTTTGAGGTTGTTCAAAACACTTACTACATTACTGTCAGCATCATTTTGAGGTTAGTAGCAACTCTTACTACATGACTGTCAGCATCACTTTGAGGTTGTTTCAAACACTTACTACATTACTGGAAGCATGACTGAGTTTATTAGCAACTATCACTACGTTACTGTTAGCATCGTTTTGAGTTCAAAAGCAATTCTTACGACATCACTGTCAGCATCATTTTTAATTTACTCGCAAATCAAACCACATGACTGTCAGCATCACTTTGAGGTTATTCGAAACTTTCACTCCATTACTGTTAGCATCATTTTGAGTTCATTTGCAATTCTTACTACATCACTGTCAGCGTCACTTTGAGGTTTTTCGAAACACTTACTACATTACTGTAAGCATCACTGAGTTTATAGCAACTATCACTACATTACTGTTAGCATCATTTTGAGTTCATTAGCAATTCTTCCGACATCACTGTCGCAATATTTTGAGGTTCGTAGCAACTTTTACTGCATTACTGTCGCATTATTTTGAGGTTCGTAGCAACACTTACTACATGACTGTCAGCATCACTTTGAGGTTATTCGAAACTTTCACTCCATTACTGTTAGCATCATTTTGAGTTCATTAGCAATTCTTACTACATCACTGTCGCATCATTTTGAGATCATTAGCAATTCTTCTGACATCACTGTCGCTTTATTTTGAGGTTCGTAGCAACTCTAACTACATGATTTCAGTATCACTTTGAGGTTATTCGAAACGTTCACTCCATTACTGTTAGCATCATTTTGAGTTCATAAGCAATTCTTACTAAATCACTTTCGCATCATTTTGAGATCTTTAGAAATTCTTCTGACATCACTGTGGCATTATTTGAGGTTCGTAGCAACTCTTACTACATGACTGTCAGCATCACTTTGAGGTTGTTCGAAACACTTACTACATTACTGTAAGCATCATTGAGTTGATTAGCAACTATCACTACATTACTGTTGGCATCATTTTGAGTTCATTAGAAATTCTTCCGACATCACTGTCGCAACGTTTTGAGGTTCGTAGCAACTTTTACGACATTACTGTCGCATTATTTTGAAGTTCATAGCAACACTTACTACATGACTGTCAGCATCACTTTGAGGTTATTCGAAACTTTCACTACATTACTGTTAGCACCATTTTGAGTTCATTAGCAATTATTACTAAATCACTGTCGCATCATTTTGAGATCTTTAGCAATTCTTCTGACATCACTGTAGCATTATTTTGAGGTTTGTAGCGACTCTTACTACATGACTGTCAGCATCAGTTCGAGGTTGTTTCAAACACTGACTACATCACTGTCAGCATCACTTTGAGTTTATTCGCAACTATCACTACATTACTGCTAGCATCATTTTGAGTTTATTAGCAATTCTTACGACATCACTGTAGCATTAAATTTTGGTTCGTAGCAACTCTTGCGACATGACTGTCAGCATCACTTTGAGGTTATTCGAAACTTTCACTCCATTACTGTTAGTATCATTTTGAGTTTATTAGCAACTCTCACTACATTACTGTTAAAATCATTTTGAGTTCATTAGCAATTCTTACTCCATCACTGTCGCATCATTTTGAGATAATTAGCAATGCTTCCAACATCACTGTCGCATTATTTTGAGGTTCGAAGCAACTCTTACTACATGACTGTCAGCATCACTTTGAGGTTGTTCGAAACACTGACTACATTTCTGTTAGCATCATTTTGAGTTCATTAGCAATTCTTACTAAATCACTGTCGCATCATTTTGAGATCATTAGCAATGCTTCCAATATCACTGTCGCATTATTTAAAGGTTCGTAGCAACTCTTACTACATGACTGTCAGCATCACTTTGAGGTTGTTCGAAACACTGACTACATTTCTGTTAGCATCATTTTGAGTTCATTAGCAATTCTTACTAAATCACTGTCGCATCATTTTGAGATCTTTAGCAATTTTTCTGACATTACCGTCGCATTATTTTGAGGTTCGTAGCAACTCTTATTACATGACCGTCAGCATCACTTTGAGGTTATTTGAAACTTTCACTCCATGACTGTTAGCATCATTTTGAGTTCATTAGCAATTCTTACGACATCACTGTCAGCATCATTTTTTATTTACTCGCAACTCAAACCACATGACTGTCAGCATCACTTTGAGGTTATTCGAAACTTTCAGTCCATTACTTTGAGCATCATCTTGAGTTCATTCGCAATTCTTACTACATCACTGTCGCATCATTTTGAGATCATTAGCAATTCTTCTGACATCACTGTCACATTATTTTGAGGTTCGTAGCAACTCTTACTACATTACTGTGGCATTATTTAAAGGTTCGTAGCAACTCTTACTACATTACTGTCAGCATCACTTTGAGTTTATTCGCAACTATCACTACATTACTGTTCGCATCATTTTGAGTTCATTCGCAATTCTTACGACATCACTGTAGCATTAAATTGAGGTTAGTAGCAACTCTTACTTCATGACTGTCAGCATCACTTTGAGGTTGTTCGAAACTCTTACTTCATTACTTTAAGCATCAATGAGTTTATTAGCACCTTTCACTACATTACTGTTTGCATCATTTTGAGGTTATTGGCAACTCTTACTACATGACTGTCAGCATCACTTTGAGGTTGTTCGAAACTCTTACTACATTACTGTAAGCATCACTTAGTTTATTAGCAACTATCACTACGTTACTGTTAGCATCGTTTTGAGTTCAATAGCAATTCTTACGACATCACTGTCAGCATCATTTTTAATTTACTCGCAACTAAAACCACATGACTGTCAGCATCACTGTGAGGTTATTCCCAATTCTCACGACATCACTGTAGCATTAAATTGAGGTTAGTAGCAACTCTTACTACATGACTATCAGGATCACTTTGAAGTTGCTCGAAATACTTACTACATTACTGTCAGCATCACTTTGAGTTCATTGGCAACTATCACTACATTACTGTTAGCATCATTTTGAGGTCATTAGCAATTCTTCCGACATCACTGTCGCAATATTTTGAGGTTCGTAGCAACACTTTCTACATGATTGTCAGCATCACTTTGAGGTTATTCTAAACTTTCACTCCATTACTATTGGCATCATTTTAAGTTCATTAGCAATTGTTCCGACATCACTGTCGCATTATTTTGAGGTTCGTAGCAACTCTTACTACATGATTTCAGTATCACTTTGAGGTTACTCGAAACGTTCACTCCATTACTGTTAGCATCATTTTGAGTTCATAAGCAATTCTTACTAAATCACTTTCGCATCATTTTGAGATCTTTAGAAATTCTTCTGACATCACTGTGGCATTATTTGAGGTTCGTAGCAACTCTTACTACATGACTGTCAGCATCTCTTTGAGGTTGTTCGAAACACTTACTACATTACTGTAAGCATCACTGAGTTGATTAGCAACTATCACTACATTACTGTTGGCATCATTTTGAGTTCATTAGAAATTCTTCCGACATCACTGTCGCAATATTTTGAGGTTCGTAGCAACTTTTACGACATTACCGTCGCATTATTTTGAAGTTCATAGCAACACTTACTACATGACTGTCAGCATCACTTTGAGGTTATTCGAAACTTTCACTACATTACTGTTAGCACCATTTTGAGTTCATTAGCAATTATTACTAAATCACTGTCGCATCATTTTGAGATCTTTTGCAATTCTTCTGACATCACTGTCGCATTATTTTGAGTTTCGGAGCAACTCTTACTACATCACTGTCAGCATCACTTTGAGTTTATTCGCAACTATCACTACATTACTGCTAGCATCATTTTGAGTTTATTAGCAATTCTTACGACATCACTGTCGCATTAAATTTTGGTTCGTAGCAACTCTTGCTACATGACTGTCAGCATCACTTTGAGGTTATTCGAAACTTTCACTCCATTACTGTTAGCATCATTTTGAGTTTATTAGCAACTCTCACTACATTACTGTTAGCATCATTTTGAGTTCATTAGCAATTCTTCCGACATCACTGTCGCATCATTTTGAGATAATTAGCAATGCTTCCAACATCACTGTCGCATTATTTTGAGGTTCGTAGCAACTCTTACTACATGACTGTCAGCATCACTTTGAGGTTGTTCGAAACACTGACTACATTTCTGTTAGCATCATTTTGAGTTCATTAGCAATTCTTACTAAATCAGTGTCGCATCATTTTGAGATCATTAGCAATGCTTCCAATATCACTGTCGCATTATTTAAAGGTTCGTAGCAACTCTTACTACATGACTGTCAGCATCACTTTGAGGTTGTTCGAAACACTGACTACATTTCTGTTAGCATCATTTTGAGTTCATTAGCAATTCTTACTAAATCACTGTCGCATCATTTTGAGATCTGTAGCAATTTTTCTGACATTACCGTCGCATTATTTTGAGGTTCGTAGCAACTCTTATTACATGACCGTCAGCATCACTTTGAGGTTATTTGAAACTTTCACTCCATGACTGTTAGCATCATTTTGAGTTCATTAGCAGTTCTTACGACATCACTGTCAGCATCATTTTTTATTTACTCGCAACACAAACCACATGACTGTCAGCATCACTTTGAGGTTATTCGAAACTTTCAGTCCATTGCTTTGAGCATCATCTTTGAGCATCATCTTGAGTTCATTCGCATCAATCATAAGCATCACTGAGTTTATTAGCAACTATCACTACATTACTGTTAGCATCATTTTGAGTTTATTAGCAATTCTTACGACATCACTGTCAGCATCATTTTTTATTTACTCGCAACTCAAACCACATGACTGTCAGCATCACTTTGAGGTTATTCGAAACGTTTACTCCATTACTTTTAGCATCATTTTGAGTTCATTAGCAATTCTTACTACATCACTGTCGCATCATTTTGAGTTCAATAGCAATTCTTACGACATCACTGTCAGCATCATTTTTAATTTACTCGCAACTCAAACCACATGACTTTCAGCATCACTTTGAGGTTATTCGAAACTTTCACTCCATTACTGTTAGCACCCTTATGAGTTCATGAGCAACTCTTATTACATCACTGTAGCATTATTTTGAGGTTCATAGCAACTCTTACTACATGACTGTCAGCATCACTTTGAGGTTGTTCGAAACATTTACTACATGACTGTAAGCATCACTTTGAGGTTATTCGAAACTTTCACTCCATTACTGTTAGCATCATTTTGAGTTCATTAGCAATTCTTACGACATCACTGTCGCATCATTTTGAGATCATGAGCAATTCTTCCGACATCACTGTCGCATTATTTTGAGGTTCGTAGAAACTCTTACTACATTAATGTCAACATAACTTTGAGGTTGTTCGAAACGTTCACTCCATTACTGTTAGCATCATTTTGAGTTCATTAGCAATTCTTCCGACATCACTGTCGCATCATTTTGAGATCATGAGCAATTTTTCCGACATCACTGTCGCAATATTTTAAGGTTCGTATTAACTCTTACTACATGTTTGTCAGCATCACATTGAGGTAATTCGAAACTTTCACTCCATTAATGTTAGCATCATTTTGAGTTCATTAGCAATTCTTACTAAATCACTGTCGCATCATTTTGAGATCATAAGCAATTCTTCCGACATCACTGTAGCATCATTTTGAGATCATTCGCAATTCTTACTAAATCACTGTAGCATCATTTTGAGATCATTAGCAATTCTTCTGACATCACTGTCGCATTTTTTTTTTGGTTCGTAGCAACTCTTACTTCATGACTGTCAGCATCACTTTGAGGTTGTTCGAAATGTTCACTCCATTACTGTTAGCATCATTTTGAGTTCATTAGCAATTCTTACTAAATCACTGTCGCATCATTTTGAGATCTTTTGCAATTCTTCTGACATCACTGTCACATTATTTTGAGGTTCGTAGCAACTCTTACGACATCACTGTCAGCATCATTTTTTATTTACTCGCAACTCAAACCACATGTCTGTCAGAATCACTTTGAGGTTATTCGAAACTTTCACTCCATTACTGTTAGCACCCTTTTGAGTTCATTAGCAATTCTTACTACATCAGTGTCGCATCATTTTGAGATCATTAGCAATTCTTCCGACATCACTGTCGCAATATTTTGAGGTTCGTATTAACTCTTACTACATGACTGTCAGCATCACTTTGAGGTTATTCGAAACTTTCACTCCATTAATGTTAGCATCATTTTGAGATCATTAGCAATTCTTCTGACATCACTGTCGCATTATTTTGAGGTTCGTAGCAACTCTTACTACATTATTGTTGCATTATTTTGAGGTTCATAGCAATTCTTACTACATGACTGTCAGCATCACTTTGAGGTTGTTCGAAACACTTACTACATTACTGTAAGCATCACTGAGTTGATTAGCAACTATCACTACATTACTGTTAGCATGATCTTGAGTTCATGAGAAATTCCTCCGACATCAGTGTCGAAATATTTTGAGGTTCGTAGCAACTTTTACTACATTACTGTCGCATTATTTTGAGGTTCATAGAAACTCTTACTACATGACTGTCAGCATCACTTTGAGGTTATTCGAAACTTTCACTCCATTACTGTTAGCATCATTTTGAGTTCATTAGCAATTCTTACTAAATCACTGTCGCATCATTTTGAGATCTTTTGCAATTCTTCTGACATCACTGTCGCATTATTTTGAGGTTCGTAGCAACTCTTACTGCATGACTGTCAGCATCACTTTGAGGTTGTTCGAAACACTTAGTACATTACTGTAAGCATCACTGAGTTGATGAGCAACTGTCACTACATTACTGTTAGCATCATTTTGAGTTCATTCGCAATTCTTACGACATCACAGCAGCATTAAATTGAGTTCATTGGCAACTCTTACTACATTACTGTCGCATTATTTTTAGGTTAGTAGCAACTCTTACTACATGACTGTCAGCATCACTTTGAGGTTGTTCGAAACTCTTACTACATAACATTAAGCATCACTGAGTTTTTTAGCAACTATCGCTACATTAATGTTAGCATCATCTTGAGTTCATTCGCAATTCTTACGACATCACTGTCGCATCATTTTGAGATCATTAGCAATTCTTACGACATCACTGTAACATTATTTTGAGGTTCGTAGCAACTTTTACTACATTACTTTCGCATTATTTTGAGGTTCGTTGCAACACTTACGACATGACTGTCAGCATCACTTTGAGGATATTTTGAAAGTTTCACTCCATTATTGTTGGCATCATTTTGAATTCATTAGCAATTCTTACTACATCACTGTCGCATCATTTTGAGATCATGAGCAATTCTTCTGACATCACTGTCGCATTATTTTGAGGTTCGTAGAAACTCTTACTACATGACTGTCAGCATCACTTTGAAGTTATTCGAAACGTTCACTCCATTAATGTTAGCATCATTTTGAGTTCATTAGCAATTCTTACGAAATCACTGTCGCATCATTTTGAGATCTTTTGCAATTCTTCTGACATCACTGTCGCAACATTTTGAGATCTTTTGCAATTCTTCCGACATCACTGTCGCATTATTTTGAGGTTCGTAGTAACTCTTACTACATGACTGTCAGCATCACTTTGAGGTTGTTCGAAACATTTACTACATGACTGTAAGCATCACTGAGTTAATTAGCAACTATCACTACATTACTCTTAGCATCATTTTGAGTTCATTAGCAATTCTTCCGACATCACTGTCGCATCATTTTGAGATCATTAGCAATTCTTCCGACATCACTGTCATAATATTTTAAGGTTCGTATTAACTCTTACTACATGTCTGTCAGCATCACATTGAGGTTATTTGAAACTTTCACTCCATTAATGTTTGCATCATTTTGAGTTCTTTAGCAATTCTTACTAAATCACTGTCGCATCATTTTGAGATTATAAGCAATTCTTACTAAATCACTGTAGCATCATTTTGAGATCATAAGCAATTCTTCTGACATCACTGTCGCATTATTTTTGAGGTTCGTAGCAACTCTTTCTACATGACTGTCAGCATCACTTTGAGGTTGTTCGAAACTCTTACTACGTTACTGTAAGCATCACTGAGTTGATTCGCAACTATCACTCCATTACTGTTAGCATCGTTTTGAGTTCAATAGCAATTCTTCCGACATCACTGTCGCATCATTTTGAGATCATTAGCAATTCTTCCGACATCACTGTAACATTATTTTGAGGTTCGTAGCAACTCTTACTGCATGACTGTCAGCATCACTTTGAGGTTGTTCGAAACACTTAGTACATTACTGTAAGCATCACTGAGTTGATTAGCAACTATCACGACAATACTGTTAGCATCATTTTGAGTTCATTAGCAAATCTTCCGACATCACTGTCGCAATATTTTGAGGTTCGTAGCAACTTTTACTACATTACTGTCGCATTATTTTGAGGTTCGTAGCAACTCTGACTGCATGACTGTCAGCATCACTTTGAGGTTGTTCGAAACACTTAGTACATTACTGTAAGCATCACTGAGTTGATGAGCAACTGTCACTACATTACTGTTAGCATCATTTTGAGTTCATTCGCAATTCTTACGACATCACAGCAGCATTAAATTGAGTTCATTAGCAACTCTTTCTACATTACTGTCGCATTATTTTTAGGTTAGTAGCAACTCTTACTACATGACTGTCAGCATCACTTTGAGGTTGTTCGAAACTCTTACTACATAACTTTAAGCATCACTGAGTTTTTTAGCAACTATCGCTACATTAATGTTAGCATCATCTTGAGTTCATTCGCAATTCTTACGACATCACTGTCGCATCATTTTGAGATCATTAGCAATTCTTACGACATCACTGTAACATTATTTTGAGGTTCGTAGCAACTTTTACTACATTACTCTCGCATTATTTTGAGGTTCGTTGCAACACTTACGACATGACTGTCAGCATCACTTTGAGGATATTTTGAAAGTTTCACTCCATTATTGTTGGCATCATTTTGAATTCATTAGCAATTCTTACTACATCACTGTCGCATCATTTTGAGATCATGAGCAATTCTTCTGACATCACTGTCGCATTATTTTGAGGTTCGTAGAAACTCTTACTACATGACTGTCAGCATCACTTTGAAGTTATTCGAAACGTTCACTCCATTAATGTTAGCATCATTTTGAGTTCATTAGCAATTCTTACGAAATCACTGTCGCATCATTTTGAGATCTTTTGCAATTCTTCCGACATCACTGTCGCATTATTTTGAGGTTCGTAGTAACTCTTACTACATGACTGTCAGCATCACTTTGAGGTTGTTCGAAACATTTACTACATGACTGTAAGCATCACTGAGTTAATTAGCAACTATCACTACATTACTCTTAGCATCATTTTGAGTTCTTTAGCAATTCTTCCGACATCACTGTCATAATATTTTAAGGTTCGTATTAACTCTTACTACATGTCTGTCAGCATCACATTGAGGTTATTTGAAACTTTCACTCCATTAATGTTTGCATCATTTTGAGATCATTAGCAATTCTTACTAAATCACTGTAGCATCATTTTGAGATTATAAGCAATTCTTACTAAATCACTGTAGCATCATTTTGAGATCATAAGCAATTCTTCTGACATCACTGTCGCATTATTTTTGAGGTTCGTAGCAACTCTTTCTACATGACTGTCAGCATCACTTTGAGGTTGTTCGAAACTCTTCCTACGTTACTGTAAGCATCACTGAGTTGATTCGCAACTATCACTCCATTACTGTTAGCATCGTTTTGAGTTCAATAGCAATTCTTCCGACATCACTGTCGCATCATTTTGAGATCATTAGCAATTCTTCCGACATCACTGTAACATTATTTTGAGGTTCGTAGCAACTCTTACTGCATGACTGTCAGCATCACTTTGAGGTTGTTCGAAACACTTAGTACATTACTGTAAGCATCACTGAGTTGATTAGCAACTATCACGACATTACTGTTAGCATCATTTTGAGTTCATTAGCAAATCTTCCGACATCACTGTCGCAATATTTTGAGGTTCGTAGCAACTTTTACTACATTACTGTCGCATTATTTTGAGGTTCGTAGCAACTCTTACTACATGACTGTCAGCATCACTTTGAGGTTATTCGAAACTTTCACTCCATTACTGTTAGCATCATTTTGAGTTCATTAGCAATTCTTACTAAATCACTGTAGCATCATTTTGAGATCATAAGAAATTCATACTAAATCACTGTAGCATCATTTTGAGATCATTAGCAATTCTCCTGACATCACTTTCGCATTATTTTTTAGGTTCGTAGCAACTCTTACTACATGACTGTCAGCATCACTTTGAGGTTGTTCGAAATGTTCACTACATTACTGTTAGCATCATTTTGAGATCATTGGCAATTCTACTAAATCACTGTCGCATCATTTTGAGATCTTTAGCAATTCTTCTGACATCACTGTCGCATTATTTTGAGGTTCGTAGCAACTCTTACTACATGACTGTCAGCATCACTTTGAGGTTGTTTGAAACTCTTACTACATGACTGTCAGCATCACTTTGAGGTTGTTTGAAACTCTTACTACGTTACTGTAAGCATCACTGAGTTTATTAGCAACTATCACTACATTACTGTTAGCATCGTTTTGAGTTCAATTGCAATTCTTACGACATCACTGTCAGCATCATTTTTTATTTACTCGCAACTCAAACCACATGACTGTCAGCATCACTTTGAGGTTATTCGAAACGTTTACTCCATTACTGTTAGCATCATTTTGAGTTCATTAGCAATTCTTACTACATCACTGTCGCATCATTTTGAGATCATTAGCAATTCTTCTGACATCACTGTCGCATTATTTTGATGTTCGTAGCAACTCTTACTACATTACTCTTGCATTATTTAAAGGTTCGTAGCAACTCCTACTACATTACTGTCAGCATCACTTTGAGTTTATTAGCAACTTTCACTCCATTAATGTTAGCATCATTTTGAGTTCATTAGCAATTTTGACTAAATCACTGTAGCATCATTTTGAGATCTTTAGCAATTCTTCTGACATCACTGTCGCATTATTTTGTGGTTCGTAGCAACTCTTACTACATTGCTGTCAGCATCACTGAGTTGATTAGCAACTATCACTACATTACTGTTAGCATCATTTTGAGTTCATTAGCAATTCTGACTAAATCACTGTTAGCACCCTTATGAGTTCATGAGCAACTCTTACTACATCACTGTAGCATTATTTTGAGGTTCATAGCAACTCTTACTACATGACTGTCAGCATCACTTTGAGGTTGTTCGAAACACTTACTACATTACTGTAAGCATCACTGAGTTGATTAGCAACTATCACTACATTACTGTTAGCATCATCTTGAGTTCATTAGAAATTCCTCCGACATCAGTGTCGAAATATTTTGAGGTTCCTATTAACTCTTACTACATGTCTGTCAGCATCACTTTGAGGTTATTCGAAACTTTCACTCCATTAATGTTAGCATCATTTTGAGATCATTAGCAATTCTTACAAAATCATTGTAGCATCATTTTGAGATCATTAGCAATTCTTCTGACATCAGTGTCGCATTATTTTTTAGGTTCGTAGCAACTCTTACTACATGACTGTCAGCATCACTTTGAGGTTGTTCGAAAAGTTCACTCCATTACTGTTAGCATCATTTTGAGATCATTAGCAATTCTTACTAAATCACTGTCGCATCATTTTGAGATCTTTAGCAATTCGTCCGACATCACTGTCGCAATATTTTGAGGTTCGTATTAACTCTTACTTCAAGACTGTCAGTATCACTTTGAGGTTCTTCGAAACTTTCACTCCATTAATGTTAGCATCATTTTGAGTTCATTAGCAATTCTTACTAAATCACTGTAGCATCATTTTGAGATCATTAGCAATTCTTACTAAATCACTGTAGCATCATTTTGAGATCATTAGCAATTCTTCTGACATCACTGTCGCATTATTTTTTTGGTTCGTAGCAACTCTTACTTCATGACTGTCAGCATCACTTTGAGGTTGTTCGAAATGTTCACTCCATTACTGTTAGCATCATTTTGAGTTCATTAGCAATTCTTACTAAATCACTGTCGCATCATTTTGAGATCTTTTGCAATTCTTCTGACATCACTGTCGCATTATTTTGAGGTTCGTAGCAACTCTTACTACATGACTGTCAGCATCACTTTGAGGTTATTCGAAACTCTTACTACATTACTGTTAGCATCGTTTTGAGTTCAATAGCAATTCTTACGACATCACTGTCAGCATCATTTTTTATTTACTCGCAACTCAAACCACATGACTGTCAGTATCACTTTGAGGTTATTCGAAACTTTCACTCCATTACTGTTAGCACCTTTTTGAGTTCATTAGCAATTCTTACTACATCACTGTCGCATCATTTTGAGATCATTAGCAATTCTTCCGACATCACTGTCGCAATATTTTGAGGTTCGTATTAACTCTTACTACATGACTGTCAGCATCACTTTGAGGTTATTCGAAACTTTCACTCCATTAATGTTAGCATCATTTTGAGATCATTAGCAATTCTTCCGACATCACTGTAGCATTATTTTGAGGTTAACAGCAGCTCTTACTACATTACTGTCAGCATGATTTTTAGGTTACTTGCAACTTTCACTACATAACTGTTCGCATCATTTCGAGTTCATTAGCAATTCTTACTACATCACTGTCCCATCATTTCAGATCATAAGCAACTCTTACTACATCACTGTCACATCATTTTGAAATTCGTAGTAACTCTTACTACATTACTGTTGTATTATTTTAAGGTTCGTAGCAACTCTAACCACATGACTGTCAGCATCACTTTGACATGATTCGAAACTTTTACTACATCACTGTTGGCATGATTTTGAGTTCATGAGCAATTCTGACTACATCACTGTCGCATCATTTTGATATCATTTGCAATTCTTTGGACATCACTGTAGCATTATTTTGAGGTTCGTAGCAACTCTGACTACATTACTGTCAGCATCACTTTGAGGTTGTTCAAAACACTGACTACATTACTGTAAGCATCACTGAGTTAATTAGCAACTATCACTACATTACTTTTAGCATAATTTTGAGATCATTAGCAATTCTTCCAAAAATCACTGTCGCATTATCTTAAGGTTCGTAGCAACTCTTACTACATGACTGTCAGCATCACTTTGATGTTGTTTGAAACACTTACTACATAGCTGTAAGTATCACTGAGTTGATTAGCAACTATCACTCCATTACTGTTAGCATCATTTTGAGTTCGTAAGCAATTCTTACGACATCACTGTCCCATCAGTTTGAGATCATTACCAATTCTTCCGACATCACTTTCGCATTTTTTTTAGGTTCGTAGCAACTCTTACTACATTACTGTCAGCATCACTTATAGGTTGTTCGAAACACTTACTAAATTACTGTCAGCAATATTTGAGTTTATTAGCAACTATCACTACATTACTGTTAGCATCATTTTGAGGTTAGTAGCAACTCTTACTCCATGACTGTCAGCATCGCTTTGAGGTTGTTCCAAACACTTACTACATTACTGTAAGCATCACTGAGTTTATTAGCAACTATCACTACGTTACTGTTAGCATCGTTTTGAGTTCAATAGCAATTCTAACGACATCACTGTCAGCATCATTTTTAATTTACTCGCAACTCAAACCACATGACTGTCAGCATCACTTTGAGGTTATGCGAAACGTTCACTCCATTACTTTTAGCATTATTTTGAGGTTAGAAGCAACTGTCACTACATGACTGTCAGCATCACTTTGAAGTTATTTGAAACTTTCACTCCATTACATTTAGCATCATTTTGAGTTCATTAGCAATTCTTACTACATCACTGTCGCATCATTTTGAGATCATTAGCAATTCTTCCGAAATCCCTTACGCATTATTTTGAGGTTCGTAGCAACTCTTACTTCATTATTGTTGCATTATTTAAAGGTTCATAGCAACTCTTACTACATTACTGCCAGCATCACTTTGAATTTATTAGCAACTGTCAGTACATTACTGTTAGCGTCATTTTGAGTTTATTAGCAATTCTTACGACATCACTGTAGCATTGAATTGAGTTCATTAGCAACTTTTACTACATGACTGTCAGCATCACTTTGAGGTTGTTCGAAACTCTTACTACATGACTGTCAGCAACACTGAGTTTATTAGCAACTATCACTACATTACTTTTAGCATCATTTTGAGTTCATTAGCAATTCTTCCGACATCACTGTCGCAATATTTTGAGGTTCGTAGCAACACTTACTACATGACTGTCAGCATCACTTTGAGGTTATTCGAAACGTTCACTCCATTACTGTTAGCATCAGTTTGAGTTCATTAGCAATTCTTCTGACATCACTGTCGCATTATTTGGAGTTTCGTAGCAACTCTTACTTCTTTATTGTTGCATTATTTTTAGGTTAGTATCAACTCTTATTTGACTGTCAACATCACTTTGAGGTTATTCGAAACACTTACGACATTACTGTAAGCATCACTGAGTTTATTAGCAACTATCGCTACATTACTGTTGGCATTATTTTGAGTTCATTAGCAATTCTTACTACATGACCGTCACATCATTTTGATATCATTCGCAATTCTTACAACATCACTGTAGCATCATTTTGAGATCATTAGCAGCTCTTACTAGATTTCCGTCAGCATCATTTTGAGTTCATTAGCAATTCTTCCGACATCGCTGTCGCATTATTTTGAGTTTTGTAGCAACTCTTACGATATGACTGTCAGCATCACTTTGAGGTTATTCGAAACTTTCATTCCATTACAGTTTGCATCCTTTTTAGTTCATTAGCAATTCTTGCTACATCACTGTCGCATCATTTTGAGACCATTCGCAATTCTTCCAACATCACTGTCGCATTATTTTGAGGTTCGTAGCAACTCTGACTACATGACTGTCAGCATCACTTTGAGGTAGTTCGAAACACTTACTACATTACTGTTAGCATCATTTTGAGTTTATGAGCAATTCTTATGACATCACTGTCGCATTGAATTGAGTTCATTAGCAACTCTTACTCAATGACTGTCAGCATCACTTTGAGGTTGTTCGAAACTCTTCCTACATTAAAATGATGCTAACAGTAATGGAGTGAACGTTTCGAATAACCTCAAAGTGATGCTGACAGTCATGTACTAAGAGTTGCTCCGAACCTCAAAATAATGCGACAGTGATGTCAGAAGAATTGCTAATGAACTCAAAATGATGCTAACAGTAATGGAGTGGTAGTTGCTAATCAAGTCAGTGATGCTTACAGTATTGTAGTAAATGTTTCGAATAACCTCAAAGTGATGCTGACAGTCATGTACTAAGAGTTGCTACGAACCTCAAAATAATGCGACAGTGATGTCGGAAGAATTGCTAAAGATCTCAAAATGATGCGACAGTGATGTCAGAAAAATTGGTAATGATATCAAAATGATGCTAACAGTAATGGAGTGAACGTTTAGAATAACCGCAAAGTGATGCTGACAGTAATGTAGTAAGTGTTGCTACGAACCTCAAAATAATGCGACAGTAATGGAGTAAAAGTTGCTACGAACCTCAAAATATTGCGACAGTGATGTCGGAAGAATTGCTAAAGACTCAAGATGATGCTAACAGTAATGTAGTGATAGTTGCTAAGAAACTCAGTGATGCTTACAGTAATGTAGTAAGAGTTTCGAACAACCTCAAAGTGATGCTGACAGTAATTGAGTAAGAGTTGCGAATGAACGCAATTTAATGCTACAGTGATGTCGTGAGAATTGCTCAACAACTCAAAATGATGCTAACAGTAATGTAGTGATAGTTGCTAATGAACTCAAAGTGATGCTGACAGTAATGTAGCAAGAGTTGCTACGAACCTTAAAATAATGAAACAGTAATGTAGTAAGAGTTGCTACGAACCTCAAAATATTGCGACAGTGATGTCGGAAGAATTGGAAATGATCTCAAAATGATGCTAACAGTAATGGAGTGAACGTTTCGAATAACCTCAAAGTGATGCTGACAGTCATGTAGTAAAAGTTGCTACGAACCTCAAAATAATGCGACAGTAATGTAGTAAAAGTTGCTACGAACCTCAAAATATTGCGACAGTGATGTCGGAAGAATTGCTAATGAACTCAAGATGATGCTAACAGTAATGTAGTGATAGTTGCTAAGAAACTCAGTGATGCTTCAAGTAATGTAGAAAGAGTTTCGAACAACCTCAAAGTGATGCTGACAGTCATGTAGTAAGAGTTTTACGAACCTCAAAATAATGCGACAGTGATGTCGGAAGAATTGCTAAAGATCTCAAAATGATGCGACGGTGATTTAGTAAGAATTGCTAATGAACTCAAAATGATGCTAACAGTAATGTAGTAAGTGTTTCGAATAACCTCAAAGTGATGCTGACAGTAATGTAGTAAAAGTTGCTACGAACCTCAAAATAATGTGACAGTGATGTCGGAAGAATTGCTAATGAACTCAAGATGATGCTAACAGTAATGTAGGGGTAGTTGCTAATCAAGTCAGTGATGCTTACAGTAATGTAGGAAGAGTTTCGAACAACCTCAAAGTGATGCTGACAGTCATTGAGTAAGAGTTGCTAATGAACTCAATTCAATGCGACAGTGATGTCGTGAGAATTGCTCATAAACTCAAAATGATGCTAACAGTAATGTAGTGATAGTTGCAAATAAACTCAAAGTGATGCTGACAGTAATGCAGTAAGAGTTGCTACGAACCTCAAAATAATGTGATAGTGATGTCAGAAGAATTGCTAATGATCTCAAAATGATGCGACAGTGATTTAGTAAGAATTGCAAATGAACTCAAAATGATGCTAACAGTAATGGAGTGAACGTTTCGAATGACCTCAAAGTGATGCTGACAGTCATGTCGTAAGAGTTGCTACGAACCTCAATATAATGCGACAGTAATGTAGTAAAAGTCGCTACGAACCTCAAAATAATGCGACAGTAATGTAGTAAGAGTTGCTACGAACCTCAAAATATTGCGACAGTGATGTCGGAAGAATTGCTAATGAACTCAAGATGATGCTAACAGTAATGTAGTGATAGTTGCTAAGAAACTCAGTGATGCTTACAGTAATGTAGTAAGAGTTTCGAACAACCTCAAAGTGATGCTGACAGTCATTTAGTAAGAGTTGCTCATTAACTCAATTTAATGCAACAGTGATGTCGTGAGAATTGCTCAACATCTCAAAATGATGCTAACAGTAATGTAGTGATAGTTGCTAATAAACTCAAAGTGATGCTGACAGTAATGTAGTAAGTGTTTTGAACAACCTCAAAGTGATGCTGACAGTAATGTAGTAAGAGTTGCTACGAACCTCAAAATAATGCGACAGTGATGTCAGAAGAATTGCTAATGATCTCAAAATGATGCTAACAGTAATATAGTGATAGTTGCTAATAAACTCGAAATGATGCTTACAGAAATGTAGTAAGAGTTGAAACTAGAACAACAAACTGTCCTCTGATGGTTGGACAGGTTGGTTTGGTCCGTCCTCTCACTCATCATTAAAAGCCCTTATTACTCATCATTCATCCAATCTGACACTCACGTCTGCAGTGGGGAATCCCCAGCAACCCGCGGCCCACATGGAGCAGTCTCGGCCAATCACGTGGGGCCTGCAGCGGCACCGACCACCAAATGACTCGCAGGTGTCACTCTCAGCTCCAACCTCATGGCAGGCACAAGGCAGGGCGCCGTTGTTGAAGAGAGCCCAAGAGACACAGCTGAGCTGAGACAGAATGGAGACGAAGGACAGGAGGGACGACAGAGAAAAAGGAAACGTTAGCGAGACATTTTAGGAAAATTAGTTTAGTGGGGAAACGGTTCTTAGCCAAACTTGCTAAATGGAAGGACAACAAAAAACAAAGATCTTAAAAAGAAAATTTGCACAAAATGAAACCCTGCAAGAGAAAGTAAATCAAGAACTAAATATTCTTGAGGCTCAGGTCTTTAGTTCCAATGCTTGTAAATGACATCTGAATGCATTCACAACCCAAATCTGAGCAGACAGAAGCGTCCCAGTCAGGCCCAGTTTAGTTCCTCTAGAACATTCAGGGATACAGAACATGGACCAACTCAGGCTGAGAGACACCGACTTGACATGAAAGCTGTTGAGGCCACAGTTGCTGATGAAGTGGTCAGATTTCTCCAGTGGTTCTTGGTTCAGGGAGCTGGAGCTGGAGCTGCTCTCAGGCACCACCAGGACGTGATCCTGGAGAGACAGAAGGAAGAAGTCCAGGCCTGACAGAGGAGAAGGAGGCACAGAGTAGAAACAGCAGATACGTGTGGGGAAAGGGAGAGGGTATCAGTCCAGCAGAGGAGCAGGAAACCTACCACCACAGGGCTCTGCCTGCAGGAACCTGCAGGTGAGGAGGACCTGGTGGTCCGGCACATCCAGAATGATCTGGTTTTCAGACACCGGCACATTTCGGCAGCCGTAAGCGTGGGGACAGAAGGAGGCGTTGGCGTGGCCTGAAAGACGCAAACAACCATCTCCATTTTAATGTTTCTCAATCAGCCGGAGCAGGAAAGCTAAGATGAATCAAAGATCCTCCACCCTGCCAGATCCGACCCTGGTAATGTAGACCTGCACAGGGTGGGTGGGGTGGAGCGGCTGGTGGTGGTGGAGGATGAAGACGTATCTGCCCAAAGCCTGGACACGGTGGAGTCCACCGCAGCGTTCTGAGTAGAAGGATGAGAGCGATGTTCAATGGTACATGTTTTCTTTCCTGAACCGCCGATGTTTCCAATCACGAATCTCAGTCATGAGATTTGAACATCATGAAGGAGTTCAAAAGTGTCAAACTGGGCCGGTCTCCATTTTATGAGTCCGGAGACCGAGGATAAAACTACAAGTCCCTGGTTCAGATTTGACTCGTCTGAATCCAAACACAGCAGCGTTCTTCCACCAGGCCAGATGAGTTGATCATGATAACAAGATATCTTCATGCTACTACAACACACAAACTCATCACGAGAAAAGACTTCATGGTGGAACAACAAATCTCCTCCCAATGGGAAAAACATTGAGTTGAACAATCAACTTTTCCATGATGACATGGAGAGCTTGGCAGCAGCAGCAGGCTTCCATTGGGGGCTGATATGCCAGCTCCACTTAGCCTTCTTTGGAATGGTTTCACCTGGAGTGATGCTGTTATTGAGACCTTTTATCTGGAACAACACCACCTGCATGGAGACTGAGGACTTCAACAGATGCAGATGTTGACCCAGAATAAATCTAAATATTCCAGATGTGTTAAATCAATCCAGCAGCAGTGGTGGGAGCGTCGTAAACTCACTCACTCAGCAGCCGTCAGCCTCCGTACCTGCACGGAGTCCAGCCTGATGTGGTCTCTGTTGTCTGCTCCCAGAGGTGGTCTGTCACCTCTGAACCAGGGGGCTCATCTCTCTGGTGGGAGGTCAGTGGAGGAGCTGCAGCGGGGGAGGCCAGGATGGGCTCCTGGAGGAGGAGCTCTGGCCCTCCTTCAGCACCAGCCAGTGGGAGGGAGTTTGGAAACCTGAGGGGACACAGGAGGAGCTACAGGGGGAGGGAAGGTGGATCAGAACCCTTCTAACAAGAGCGCTGAGGGGACACAGGAGGAGCTTCAGGGGGAGGGAAGGTGGATCAGAACCGTTCTAACAAGAGCTCTGAGGGGACACAGGAGGAGCTACAGGGGGAGGGAAGGTGGATCAGAACCGTTCTAACAAGAGCTCTGAGGGGACACAGGAGGAGCTACAGGGGGAGGGAAGGTGGATCAGAACCGTTCTAACAAGAGCGCTGAGGGGACACAGGAGGAGCTTCAGGGGGAGGGAAGGTGGATCAGAACCGTTCTAACAAGAGCGCTGAGGGGACACAGGAGGAGCTACAGGGGGAGGGAAGGTGGATCAGAACCGTTCTAACAAGAGCCTGAGGGGACACAGGAGGAGCTACAGGGGGAGGGAAGGTGGATCAGAACCGTTCTAACAAGAGCGCTGAGGGGACACAGGAGGAGCTACAGGGGGAGGGAAGGTGGATCAGAACCGTTCTAACAAGAGCGCTGAGGGGACACAGGAGGAGCTACAGGGGGAGGGAAGGTGGATCAGAACTGTTCTAACAAGAGCGCTGAGGGGACACAGGAGGAGCTACAGGGGGAGGGAAGGTGGATCAGAACCGTTCTAACAAGAGCGCTGAGGGGACACAGGAGGAGCTACAGGGGGAGGGAAGGTGGATCAGAACCGTTCTGACAAGAGCGCTGAGGGGACACAGGAGGAGCTACAGGGGGAGGGAAGGTGGATCAGAACCGTTCTGACAAGAGCGCTGAGGGGACACAGGAGGAGCTACAGCGGGAGGGAAGGTGGATCAGAACCGTTCTAACAAGACCGCTGAGGGGACACAGGAGGAGCTACAGGGGGAGGGAAGGTGGATCAGAACCGTTCTTACAAGAGCGCTGAGGGGACACAGGAGGAGCTACGGGGGGGGGGGGGAGGTGGATCAGAACCATTCTAACAAGAGCGCTGAGGGGACACAGGAGGAGCTACGGGGGGGGGGGGAGGTGGATCAGAACCGTTCTAACAAGAGTGCTGTCCCACTAATATTCCTCACAAGAACCCACCTGTCAAGGGGGAACCGTCCATGGGTGTTGATGCAGCGGACTGAAGGTTCAACGTAGTCCATGCTGAACTGGTCTTTAGGCACCAGGTGGACTTTGTGCTAAAAAAAGCAGCAAAAAACAAACAAACACAAAAAGGGGAGAATTTTAACAAAAGTATGCAAATGAGCTGAAGATCAAAATACAAAAAGTAAATCAAGGTTTTTTTTTTCAAATGATTTCCTGCTATTTAGCTAAGAGAAGGACAAATGTCAATCAAGATGTCAGAATGGAACGATCCCACTGGCTTCTGGTCAAGGGAACCATGGAGATGCTAACTTCCTGTTGGACTATCAGGGTGTCTCATCCCTGACATGCTAACTTCCTGTTGGACTATCAGGGTGTCTCATCCCTGACATGCTAACTTCCTGTTGGACTATAAAGCCTGATTTAAGCCTGATTTATGCTTCTGTGTCGAGTAGTATTCGTACCTACGCCGAAGCCTTAAACGCGCCTCCAAAATATCCTGCCTCCGCAACGCGTCGCCGCGGGGTGACGTCACCGTCGAGGACTGTAATTGGTCCGCTCAAAACGTCATTTCCGGTTCAGTCGCAGCACAACAACACCGCCATTTTCAAAGTTTCTGAGGTGACAGCGTCAAGAAAAAATGGACCAAGACGAAGAAAGGTGTATTCGCGGCACTACAAAGACTAACAAATTGCCAACAATTGTTGTCTGTGACCGGAAGAAAACCAAGGAATCCGACAAGAGCCCCGTAAACAATACAAAGACAAAGCCACACACCCTAGCGGCTTGGCGGTGAATTGCAGAGCAACGCGTTCCCGCGACTCAGAATAAACCAGGCTTTCCAGTCGCACCTGTTTTACGCCCCCGTGCCAGATAAGGACCCCCATCGGGCTGTGCCACTCTGGAGGGAGCGCGTCTCACAGTCAGTCAGCGGAACCATGCGGATCCGGGCCGGGGCTGTGGGAAGGAGCGTCAATTGTATCGGGTTGTTGTTTTCTGGACTGCAGCAGAACAGGAGCAGCCGGGACTGGAATGTTAAGTAGGTTATCTTGAAGTTGATTCAGTTATGGTGAACGATATTGTGGTTCAACACTTGAATGAGCTTTAAGGCAAACATATTTCATCAGGAAACAACGCCGGAATTGGACGGATTTCAGCGGCACACAACAACGTATCCGATACACCTCATTGGAAACCTGGTGGTCTAAGACTAAGAAACACCAGTCACCATGAAGAAAGGAACTTTTAGCTGAGTACTCATGTTCTTTTCTGCAGGTTGAATGTCGCATTTGTTGGACAGAAGCGTCTCATCTCAACAAAAGCACCTCTTCAGTGCTGAGGCATGATGGGGCCAGGCATGAGAATGAAGTCCCAGATCCACCAGGATGAACTCAGGTATACAGCCACTCTCCAACTGACTCACAGTTGCTTCACTGATCATTAATTCCTATTCATTTCTTCTCTCCTTCATCTTTAACCATCCAGCTTCCAGGAAGCAGATGCTGGATGAGGCTCTGCTGAATTTGATCCTGAAGGACTGCCAGCCCCTCAGCACTGTTGAGAGGGAAGGGTTCAGGGAACTGGTTCAGGTCCTTGAGCCTCATATGTTTGCCAACCAGAAAGGTTTGTGTGGAAATGATCTAAAGCAGTCGTTGATATCTCCAGTTTATTTCATCTCTAATTTCAATGTATTGATTTACTCTGGGTGTCATTTTGAGACCATCAAACAAACGGTGGCTAAAAAGTACCAGGAGGAACGGGAAGGAGTGAAAAAGGAAGTCCAGCTGCCATGTGGACATCTGTGGACATGGAGGCTCCCTTGGCTCTGACCTGACACTGCATTCGTGAGAATGAATGTGTTGGGAGTGCAAGACTTTCCACAAAGTCACCCTGCATCATTTTGAGGTTCGTAGCAACTCTCACTACATCACTGTAGTTTCATTATGAGCTTCATCGCAATTATCACATCACTGTCGCATCATTTCTTAGGTAAGTAGCAACTCTCATTACATCATTGTAGAATCATTTCTTACGTTCGTAGCAACTCTCACTACATCACTGTAGCATCATTTTGAGGTTCGTAGCAACTCTCACGACATTACTGTAGCATCACTTCTTAGGTTCGTAGCAACTCTCACTACATCACTGTCGCATCATTTTGAGGATAGTCGCAACTCTCGCGACATTACTGTAGCATCATTTTGAGATTCGTAGCAACTCTCACCACATCACTGTAGCATCATTTTGAGGATCGTAGCAACTCTCACCACATCACTGTAGCATCATTTTGAGGATAGTCGCAACTCTCGCGACATCATTGTAGCATCATTTCTTAGGGAAGTAGCAACTCTCATTACACCGCTTTAGCATTATTTTGAAATTAATATCAACTCTCACCACATCACTGTAGCATCATTTCTTAGATTTGTAGCAACTCTAATTACATCACTTTAGCATCATTTTGAGGTTCGTAGCAACTCTCACAACATTACTGTACCATGATTTTGAGATTAGTACCAACTCTCATTTCATCACTGTAGCATCACTTCTTAGGTTCGTAGCAACTCTCACTACATCACTGTCGCATCATTTTGAGATTCGTAGCAACTCTCACCACATCACTGTAGCATCATTTTGAGGTTCGTAGCAACTCTCACCACATCACTGTAGCATCATTTCTTAGGTAAATAGCAACCGTCATTACATCACTGTTGCATCATTTTGAGGTTCGTAGCAACTCTCACTACATCATTGTAGCATCATTTCTTAGGGAAGTAGGAACTCTCATTACACCGCTTTAGCATTATTTTGAAATTACTATCAACTCTCACCACATCACTGTAGCATCACTTCTTAGGTTTGTAGCAACTCTCACCACATCACTGTCGCATCATTTTGAGGTTCGTAGCAACTCTCACTACATCACTGTGGCATCATTTTGAGATTCGAAGCAACTCTCACCACATCACTGTAGCATCATTTTTAGGTTCGTAGCAACTCTCACCACATCACTGTCGCATCATTTCTTAGGTTTGTAGCAACTCTCATTATATCACTGTAGCATCATTTTGAAATTCGTAGCAACTCTCACCACATCACTGTAGCATCATTTCTTAGGTAAATAGCAACCCTCATTACATCACTGTAGCATCATTTTGAGGTTCGTAGTAACGCTCACTACATCACTGTCGCATCATTTCTTAGGGAAGTAGCAACTCTCATTACACCGCTTTCGCATTATTTTGAAATTACTATCAACTCTCACCACATCACTGTAGCATCACTTCTTAGGTTTTTAGCAACTCTCATTACATCACTTTAGCATCATTTTGAGATTCGTAGCAACTCTCACGACACTACTGTCGCATCATTTTGAGATTCGTAGCAACTCTCACCAAATCACTGTAGCATCATTTTGAGGTTCGTAGCAACTCTCACCACATCACTGTGGCATCATTTCTTAGGTAAATAGCAACCCTCATTACATCACTGTACCATCATTTTTAGGTTAGAGCAACTCTCACCACATCACTGTCGCATCATTTCTTCGGGAAGTAGCAACTCTCATTACACTGCTTTAGCATTATTTTGAAATTACTATCAACTCTCACTACATCACTGTAGCATCACTTCTTAGGTTTGTCGCAACTCTCATTACATCACTTTAGCATCATTTTGAGGACTGTAGCAACTCTCACGACATCACTGTCGCATCATTTTGAGATTCGTAGCAACTCTCACCACATCACTGTAGCATCATTTCTTCGGTAAATAGCAACCCTCATTACATCACTGTTGCATCATTTTGAGGTTCGTAGCAACTCTCACTACATCATTGTAGCATCATTTCTTAGGGAAGTAGCAACTCTCATTACACCGCTTTAGCATTATTTTGAAATTACTATCAACTCTCACCACATCACTGTAGCATCACTTCTTAGGTTTGTCGCAACTCTCATTACATCACTTTAGCATCATTTTGAGATTCGTAGCAACTCTCACGACATTACTGTAGCATGATTTTGAGATTAGTAGCAACTCTCATTACATCACTGTAGCATCACTTCTTAGGTTCGTAGCAACTCTCACTACATCACTGTCGCATCATTTTGAGATTCGTAGCAACTCTCACCACATCACTGTCGCATCATTTTGAGGTTCGTGGCAACTCTCACCACATCACTGTAGCATCACTTCTTAGGTTTGTAGCAACTCTCATTACATCACCTTAGCATCATTTTGAGGATAGTAGCAACTCTCACGACATTACTTTAGCATCGTTTTGAGATTCGTAGCAACTCTCATTACATCACTGTAGCATCATTTTGAGGTTCGGAGCAACTCTCACCACATCACTGTGGCATCATTTCTTAGGTAAATAGCAACCCTCATTACATCACTGTAGCATCATTTTGAGGTTCGTAGCAACTCTCACCACATCACTGTAGCATCATTTCTTAGGTAAATAGCAACCCTCATTACATCACTGTAGCATCATTTTGCGGTTCGTAGCAACTCTCACCACATCACTGTAGCATCATTTTGAGATTCGTAGCAACTCTCACCACATCACTGTAGCATCATTTCTTAGGTAAATAGCAACCCTCATTACATCACTGTAGCATCATTTTGAGTTTCGTAGCAACTCTCACCACATCACTGTAGCATCATTTCTTAGGTAAATAGCAACCCTCATTATATCACTGTAGTATCATTTTGCGGTTCGTAGAAACTCTCACCACATCACTGTAGCATCATTTTGAGGTTCGTTGCAACTCTCACCACATCACTGTAGCATAATTTCTTAGGTAAATAGCAACCCTCATTACATCACTGTAGCATCATTTTTAGGTTCGTAGCAACTCTCACCACATCACTGTAGCATCATTTCTTAGGGAAGTTGCAACTGTAGCATTATTTTGAAATTACTATCAACTCTCACCACATCACTGTAGCATCACTTCTTAGGTTTGTAGCAACTCTCATTACATCACTTTAGAATCATTTCGAGGTTCGTAGCAACTCTCACGACATTACTATACCATGATTTTGAGATTAGTAGCAACTCTCATTACATCACTGTAGCATCACTTCTTAGGTTCGCAGCAACTCTCACTACATCACTGTAGCATCATTTTGAGGTTCGTAGCAACTCTCACCACATCACTGTGGCATCATTTCTTAGGTAAATAGCAACCCTCATTACATCACTGTAGAATCATTTTGAGGTTCGTAGCAACTGTCACCACATCACTGTCGCATCATTTCTTAGGGAAGTAGCAACTCTCATTACACCGCTTTCGCATTATTTTGAAATTACTATCAACTCTCACCACATCACTGTAGCATCACTTTTTAGGTTTTTTAGCAACTCTCATTACATCACTTTAGCATCATTTTGAGAATCGTAGCAACTCTCACTACATCACTGTTGCATCATTTCGAGGATAGTAGCAACTCTGACGACATTAATTTAGCATCATTTTGAGATTCGTAGCAACTCTCATTACATCACTGTAGCATCATTTTGAGGTTCGTAGCAACTCTCACCACATCACTGTAGCATCATTTCTTAGGTAAATAGCAACCCTCATTATATCACTGTAGCCTCATTTTGCGGTTCGTAGCAACTCTCACCACATCACTGACGCATCATTTCTTCGGTAAATAGCAGCCCTCATTATATCACTGTCGTATCATTTTGCGGTTCGTAGCAACTCTCACCACATCACTGTAGCATCATTTTGAGGTTCGTAGCAATTCTCACCACATCACTGTAGCATCATTTCTTCGGTAAATAGCAACCCTCATTACACCGCTTTAGCATTATTTTGAAATTACTATCAACTCTCACTACATCACTGTAGCATCACTTCTTAGGTTTGTCGCAACTCTCATTACATCACTTTAGCATCATTTTGAGGATCGTAGCAACTCTCACCACATCACTGTAGCATCATTTTGAGGTTCGTAGCAACTCTCACCACATCACTGTAGCATCATTTCTTAGGTTTGTAGCAACCCTCATTACATCACTTTAGAATCATTTTGAGGATCGTAGCAACTCTCACCACATCACTGTAGCATCATTTCTTAGGAAAGTAACAACTCTCATTGCATCACTTTAGCGTGATTTTGAAATTACTATCAACTCTCACGACATCACTGTAGCATCATTTTGAGGTTCGTAGCAACTCTCACCACATAACTGTAGCATCATTTCTTAGGTAAATAGCAACTCTCACCACATCACTGTAGCATCATTTCTTAGGTAAATAGCAACCCTCATTACATCACTGTAGCATCATTTTGAGGTTCGTAGCAACTCTCACTACATCATTGTAGCATCACTTCTTAGGTTCAAAGCAACTCTCATTGCATCACTTTAGCATCATTTTGAGATTCGTAGCAACTCTCACGACATTACTGTTGCATGATTTTAAGATTTGTAGCAACTCTCATTACATCACTGTAGCATCACTTCTTAGGTTCGTAGCAACTCTCACTACATCACTGTCGCATCATTTTGAGATTCGTAGCAACTCTCACCACATCACTGTAGCATCATTTTGAGGTTCATAGCAACTCTCACCACATCACTGTAGCATCATTTTGAGGTTCGTAGCAACTCTCACCACATCACTGTAGCATCATTTCTTAGGTAAATAGCAACCCTCATTACATCACTGTAGCATCATTTTGCGGTTCGTAGCAACTCTCACCACATCACTGTAGCATCATTTTGAGATTCGTAGCAACTCTCACCACATCACTGTAGCATCATTTCTTAGGTAAATAGCAACCCTCATTACATCACTGTAGCATCATTTTGAGTTTCGTAGCAACTCTCACCACATCACTGTAGCATCATTTTGAGGTTCGTTGCAACTCTCACCACATCACTGTAGCATAATTTCTTAGGTAAATAGCAACCCTCATTACATCACTGTAGCATCATTTTTAGGTTCGTAGCAACTCTCACCACATCACTGTAGCATCATTTCTTAGGGAAGTTGCAACTGTAGCATTATTTTGAAATTACTATCAACTCTCACCACATCACTGTAGCATCACTTCTTAGGTTTGTAGCAACTCTCATTACATCACTTTAGAATCATTTCGAGGTTCGTAGCAACTCTCACGACATTACTATACCATGATTTTGAGATTAGTAGCAACTCTCATTACATCACTGTAGCATCACTTCTTAGGTTCGCAGCAACTCTCACTACATCACTGTAGCATCATTTTGAGGTTCGTAGCAACTCTCACCACATCACTGTGGCATCATTTCTTAGGTAAATAGCAACCCTCATTACATCACTGTAGAATCATTTTGAGGTTCGTAGCAACTCTCACCACATCACTGTGGCATCATTTCTTAGGTAAATAGCAACCCTCATTACATCACTGTAGCATCATTTTGAGGTTCGTAGCAACTCTCACCACATCACTGTCGCATCATTTCTTAGGGAAGTAGCAACTCTCATTACACCGCTTTAGCATTATTTTGAAATTACTATCAACTCTCACTACATCACTGTAGCATCACTTCTTAGGTTTGTCGCAACTCTCATTACATCACTTTAGCATCATTTTGAGGATCGTAGCAACTTTCACCACATCACTGTAGCATCATTTTGAGGTTCGTAGCAACTCTCACCACATCACTGTAGCATCATTTCTTAGGTTTGTAGCAACTCTCATTACATCACTTTAGAATCATTTTGAGGATCGTAGCAACTCTCACCACATCACTGTAGCATCATTTCTTAGGAAAGTAACAACTCTCATTGCATCACTTTAGCGTGATTTTGAAATTACTATCAACTCTCACGACATCACTGTAGCATCATTTTGAGGTTCGTAGCAACTCTCACCACATAACTGTAGCATCATTTCTTAGGTAAATAGCAACTCTCACCACATCACTGTAGCATCATTTCTTAGGTAAATAGCAACCCTCATTACATCACTGTAGCATCATTTTGAGGTTCGTAGCAACTCTCACTACATCATTGTAGCATCACTTCTTAGGTTCAAAGCAACTCTCATTGCATCACTTTAGCATCATTTTGAGATTCGTAGCAACTCTCACGACATTACTGTTGCATGATTTTAAGATTTGTAGCAACTCTCACCACATCACTGTAGCATCACTTCTTAGGTTCGTAGCAACTCTCACTACATCACTGTCGCATCATTTTGAGATTCGTAGCAACTCTCACCACATCACTGTAGCATCATTTTGAGGTTCGTAGCAACTCTCACCACATCACTGTAGCATCATTTCTTAGGTAAATAGCAACCCTCACCACATCACTGTAGCATCATTTTGCGGTTCGTAGCAACTCTCACCACATCACTGTAGCATCATTTTGAGATTCGTAGCAACTCTCACCACATCACTGTAGCATCATTTCTTAGGTAAATAGCAACCCTCATTACATCACTACAGCATCATTTTGAGTTTCGTAGCAACTCTCACCACATCACTGTAGCATCATTTCTTAGGTAAATAGCAACCCTCATTATATCACTGTAGTATCATTTTGCGGTTCGTAGCAACTCTCACCACATCACTGTAGCATCATTTTGAGGTTCGTTGCAACTCTCACCACATCACTGTAGCATAATTTCTTAGGTAAATAGCAACCCTCATTACATCACTGTAGCATCATTTTGAGGTTCGTAGCAACTCTCACCACATCACTGTAGCATCATTTCTTAGGGAAGTTGCAACTGTAGCATTATTTTGAAATTACTATCAACTCTCACCACATCACTGTAGCATCACTTCTTAGGTTTGTAGCAACTCTCATTACATCACTTTAGAATCATTTCGAGGTTCGTAGTAACTCTCACGACATTACCGTACCATGATTTTGAGATTAGTAGCAACTCTCATTACATCACTTTAGCATCACTTCTTAGGTTCGTAGCAACTCTCACTACATCACTGTAGCATCATTTTTTAGGTTCGTAGCAACTCTCACCACATCACTGTGGCATCATTTCTTAGGTAAATAGCAACCCTCATTACATCACTGTAGAATCATTTTGAGGTTCGTAGCAACTGTCACCACATCACTGTCGCATCATTTCTTAGGGAAGTAGCAACTCTCATTACACCGCTTTCGCATTATTTTGAAATTACTATCAACTCTCACCACATCACTGTAGCATCACTTTTTAGGTTTTTTAGCAACTCTCATTACATCACTTTAGCATCATTTTGAGAATCGTAGCAACTCTCACTACATCACTGTTGCATCATTTCGAGGATAGTAGCAACTCTCACGACATTACTTTAGCATCATTTTGAGATTCGTAGCAACTCTCATTACATCACTGTAGCATCATTTTGAGGTTCGTAGCAACTCTCACCACATCACTGTAGCATCATTTCTTAGGTAAATAGCAACCCTCATTACATCACTGTAGCATCATTTTGAGGTTCGTAGCAACTCTCACCACATCACTGTAGCATCATTTCTTAGGGAAGTTGCAACTGTAGCATTATTTTGAAATTACTATCAACTCTCACCACATCACTGTAGCATCACTTCTTAGGTTTGTAGCAACTCTCATTACATCACTTTAGAATCATTTCGAGGTTCGTAGTAACTCTCACGACATTACTGTACCATGATTTTGAGATTAGTAGCAACTCTCATTACATCACTGTAGCATCACTTCTTAGGTTCGTAGCAACTCTCACTACATCACTGTAGCATCATTTTTTAGGTTCGTAGCAACTCTCACCACATCACTGTGGCATCATTTCTTAGGTAAATAGCAACCCTCATTACATCACTGTAGAATCATTTTGAGGTTCGTAGCAACTGTCACCACATCACTGTCGCATCATTTCTTAGGGAAGTAGCAACTCTCATTACACCGCTTTCGCATTATTTTGAAATTACTATCAACTCTCACCACATCACTGTAGCATCACTTTTTAGGTTTTTTAGCAACTCTCATTACATCACTTTAGCATCATTTTGAGAATCGTAGCAACTCTCACTACATCACTGTTGCATCATTTCGAGGATAGGAGCAACTCTCACGACATTACTTTAGCATCATTTTGAGATTCGTAGCAACTCTCATTACATCACTGTAGCATCATTTTGAGGTTCGTAGCAACTCTCACCACATCACTGTAGCATCATTTCTTAGGTAAATAGCAACCCTCATTATATCACTGTAGCATCATTTTGCGGTTCGTAGCAACTCTCACGACATCACTGTCGCATCATTTCTTCGGTAAATAGCAACCCTCATTATATCACTCTAGTATCATTTTGCGGTTCGTAGCAACTCTCACCACATCACTGTAGCATCATTTTGAGATTCGTAGCAACTCTCACCACATCACTGTAGCATCATTTCTTAGGTAAATAGCAACCCTCATTACATCACTGTAGCATCATTTTGAGTTTCGTAGCAACTCTCACCACATCACTGCAGCATCATTTCTTAGGTAAATAGCAACCCTCATTATATCACTGGAGTATCATTTTGCGGTTCGTAGCAACTCTCACCACATCACTGCAGCATCATTTCTTAGGTAAATAGCAACCCTCATTATATCACTGTAGCATCATTTTGAGGTTCGTAGCAACTCTCACCACATCACTGTAGCATCATTTCTTAGGTAAATAGCAACCCTCATTACATCACTGTAGCATCATTTTGAGGTTCGTAGCAGCTCTCACCACATCACTGTAGCATCATTTCTTAGGGAAGTTGCAACTGTAGCATTATTTTGAAATTACTATCAACTCTCACCACATCACTGTAGCATCACTTCTTAGGTTTGTAGCAACTCTCATTACATCACTTTAGAATCATTTCGAGGTTCGTAGCAACTCTCACGACATTACTGTACCATGATTTTGAGATTAGTAGCAACTCTCATTACACTGCTTTAGCATTATTTTGAAATTACTATCAACTCTCACCACATCACTGTAGCATCACTTCTTAGGTTTTTAGCAACTCTCATTACATCACTTTAGCATCATTTTGAGATTCGTAGCAACTCTCACGACATTACTATCGCATCATTTTGAGATTCGTAGCAACTCTCACCGCATCACTGTAGCATCATTTTGAGGTTCGTAGCAACTCTCACCACATCACTGTGGCATAATTTCTTAGGTAAATAGCAACCCTCATTATATCACTGTACCATCATTTTGAGGTTAGAGCAACTCTAACCACATCACTGTCGCATCATTTCTTAGGGAAGTAGCAACTCTCATTGCACCGCTTTAGCATTATTTTGAAATTACTATCAACTCTCACTACATCACTGTAGCATCACTTCTTAGGTTTATCGCAACTCTCATTACATCACTTTAGCATCATTTTGAGGATCGTAGCAACTCTCACGACATTACTGTAGCATGATTTTGAGATTCGTAGCATCATTTCTTAGGTAAATAGCAACCCTCATTACATCACTGTTGCATCATTTTGAGGTTCGTAGCAACTCTCACCATATCACTGTCGCATCATTTCTTAGGGAAGTAGCAACTCTCATTACACCGCTTTAGCATTATTTTGAAATTACTATCAACTCTCACTACATCACTGTAGCATCACTTCTTAGGTTTGTCGCAACTCTCATTACATCACTTTAGCATCATTTTGAGGATCGTAGCAACTCTCACGACATCACTGTCGCATCATTTTGAGATTCGTAGCAACTCTCACCACATCACTGTAGCATCATTTCTTAGGTAAATAGCAACCCTCATTACATCACTGTTGCATCATTTTGAGGTTCGTAGCAACTCTCACTACATCATTGTAGCATCATTTCTTAGGGAAGTAGCAACTCTCATAACACCGCTTTAGCATTATTTTGAAATTACTATCAACTCTCACCACATCACTGTAGCATCACTTCTTAGTTTTGTAGCAACTCTCATTACATCACTTTAGCATCATTTTGAGATTCGTAGCAACTCTCACGACATTACTGTAGCATGATTTTGAGATTAGTAGCAACTCTCATTACATCACTGTAGCATCACTTCTTAGGTTCGTAGCAACTCTCACAACATCACTGTCGCATCATTTTGAGATTCGTAGCAACTCTCACCACATCACTGTCGCATCATTTTGAGGTTCGTAGCAACTCTCATTACATCACTTTAGCATCATTTTGAGGATAGTAGCAACTCTCACGACATTACTTTAGCATCGTTTTGAGATTCGTAGCAACTCTCATTACATCACTGTAGCATCATTTTGAGGTTCGGAGCAACTCTCACCACATCACTGTGGCATCATTTCTTAGGTAAATAGCAACCCTCATTACATCACTGTAGCATCATTTTGAGGTTCGTAGCAACTCTCACCACATCACTGTAGCATCATTTCTTAGGTAAATAGCAACCCTCATTACATCACTGTAGTATCATTTTGAGGTTCGTAGCAACTCTCACCACATCACTGTGGCATCATTTCTTAGGTAAATAGCAACCCTCATTACATCACTGTACCATCATTTTGAGGTTAGAGCAACTCTCACCACATCACTGTCGCATCATTTCTTAGGGAAGTAGCAACTCTCATTACACCGCTTTAGCATTATTTTGAAATTACTATCAACTCTCACTACATCACTGTAGCATCACTTCTTAGGTTTGTCGCAACTCTCATTACATCACTTTAGCATCATTTTGAGGATCGTAGCAACTCTCACGACATCACTGTCGCATCATTTTGAGATTCGTAGCAACTCTCACCACATCACTGTAGCATCATTTCTTAGGTAAATAGCAACCCTCATTACATCACTGTTGCATCATTTTGAGGTTCGTAGCAACTCTCACTACATCATTGTAGCATCATTTCCTCGGGAAGTAGCAACTCTCATTACACCGCTTTAGCATTATTTTGAAATTACTATCAACTCTCACCACATCACTGTAGCATCACTTCTTAGGTTTGTAGCAACTCTCATTACATCACTTTAGCATCATTTTGAGATTCGTAGCAACTCTCACGTCATTACTGTAGCATGATTTTGAGATTAGTAGCAACTCTCATTACATCACTGTAGCATCACTTCTTAGGTTCGTAGCAACTCTCACCACATCACTGTCGCATCATTTTGAGGTTCGTAGCAACTCTCACCACATCACTGTAGCATCACTTCTTAGGTTTGTAGCAACTCTCATTACATCACTTTAGCATCATTTTGAGGATAGTAGCAACTCTCACGACATTACTTTAGCATCGTTTTGAGATTCGTAGCAACTCTCATTACATCACTGTAGCATCATTTCTTAGGTAAATAGCAACCCTCATTACATCACTGTAGCATCATTTTGAGATTCGTAGCAACTCTCACCACATCACTGTAGCATCATTTCTTAGGTAAATAGCAACCCTCATTATATCACTGTAGTATCATTTTGCGGTTCGTAGCAACTCTCACCACATCACTGTAGCATCATTTCTTAGGTAAATAGCAACCCTCATTATATCACTGTAGTATCATTTTGCGGTTCGTAGCAACTCTCACCACATCACTGTAGCATCATTTTGAGGTTCGTAGCAACTCTCACCACATCACTGTAGCATAATTTCTTCGGTAAATAGCAGCCCTCATTACATCACTGTAGCATCATTTTGAGGTTCGTAGCAACTCTCACTACATCACTGTTGCATCATTTCGAGGATAGTAGCAACTCTCACGACATTACTTTAGCATCATTTTGAGATTCGTAGCAACTCTCATTACATCACTGTAGCATCATTTTGAGGTTCGTAGCAACTCTCACCACATCACTGTAGCATCATTTCTTAGGTAAATAGCAACCCTCATTATATCACTGTAGCATCATTTTGCGGTTCGTAGCAACTCTCACCACATCACTGTCGCATCATTTCTTAGGTAAATAGCAACCCTCATTATATCACTGTACCATCATTTTGAGGTTAGAGCAACTCTCACCACATCACTGTCGCATCATTTCTTAGGGAAGTAGCAACTCTCATTACACCGCTTTAGCATTATTTTGAAATTACTATCAACTCTCACTACATCACTGTAGCATCACTTCTTAGATTAGTCGCAACTCTCATTACATCACTTTAGCATCATTTTGAGGATCGTAGCAACTCTCACGACATTACTGTACCATGATTTTGAGATTAGTAGCAACTCTCATTACATCACTGTAGCATCACTTCTTAGGTTAGTAGCAACTCACACTACATCACTGTAGCATCATTTTTTAGGTTCGTAGCAACTCTCACCACATCACTGTGGCATCATTTCTTAGGTAAATAGCAACCCTCATTACATCACTGTAGAATCATTTTGAGGTTCGTAGCAACTGTCACCACATCACTGTCGCATCATTTCTTAGGGAAGTAGCAACTCTCATTACACCGCTTTCGCATTATTTTGAAATTACTATCAACTCTCACCACATCACTGTAGCATCACTTTTTAGGTTTTTTAGCAACTCTCATTACATCACTTTAGCATCATTTTGAGAATCGTAGCAACTCTCACTACATCACTGTTGCATCATTTCGAGGATAGTAGCAACTCTCACGACATTACTTTAGCATCATTTTGAGATTCGTAGCAACTCTCATTACATCACTGTAGCATCATTTTGAGGTTCGTAGCAACTCTCACCACATCACTGTAGCATCATTTCTTAGGTAAATAGCAACCCTCATTACATCACTGTAGCATCATTTTGAGGTTCGTAGCAACTCTCACCACATCACTGTAGCATCATTTCTTAGGGAAGTTGCAACTGTAGCATTATTTTGAAATTACTATCAACTCTCACCACATCACTGTAGCATCACTTCTTAGGTTTGTAGCAACTCTCATTACATCACTTTAGAATCATTTCGAGGTTCGTAGTAACTCTCACGACATTACTGTACCATGATTTTGAGATTAGTAGCAACTCTCATTACATCACTGTAGCATCACTTCTTAGGTTCGTAGCAACTCTCACTACATCACTGTAGCATCATTTTTTAGGTTCGTAGCAACTCTCACCACATCACTGTGGCATCATTTCTTAGGTAAATAGCAACCCTCATTACATCACTGTAGAATCATTTTGAGGTTTGTAGCAACTGTCACCACATCACTGTCGCATCATTTCTTAGGGAAGTAGCAACTCTCATTACACCGCTTTCGCATTATTTTGAAATTACTATCAACTCTCACCACATCACTGTAGCATCACTTTTTAGGTTTTTTAGCAACTCTCATTACATCACTTTAGCATCATTTTGAGAATCGTAGCAACTCTCACTACATCACTGTTGCATCATTTCGAGGATAGGAGCAACTCTCACGACATTACTTTAGCATCATTTTGAGATTCGTAGCAACTCTCATTACATCACTGTAGCATCATTTTGAGGTTCGTAGCAACTCTCACCACATCACTGTAGCATCATTTTAAGGTTCGTAGCAACTCTCACCACATCACTGTGGCATCATTTCTTAGGTAAATAGCAACCCTCATTACATCACTGTACCATCATTTTTAGGTTAGAGCAACTCTCACCACATCACTTTGGCATCATTTCTTAGGTAAATAGCAACCCTCATTACATCACTGTACCATCATTTTGAGGTTAGAGCAACTCTCACCACATCACTGTCGCATCATTTCTTAGGGAAGTAGCAACTCTCATTACACCGCTTTAGCATTATTTTGAAATTACTATCAACTCTCACTACATCACTGTAGCATCACTTCTTAGGTTTGTCGCAACTCTCATTACATCACTTTAGCATCATTTTGAGGATCGTAGCAACTCTCACGACATCACTGTCGCATCATTTTGAGATTCGTAGCAACTCTCACCACATCACTGTAGCATCATTTCTTAGGTAAATAGCAACCCTCATTACATCACTGTTGCATCATTTTGAGGTTCGTAGCAACTCTCACTACATCATTGTAGCATCATTTCCTCGGGAAGTAGCAACTCTCATTACACCGCTTTAGCATTATTTTGAAATTACTATCAACTCTCACCACATCACTGTAGCATCACTTCTTAGGTTTGTAGCAACTCTCATTACATCACTTTAGCATCATTTTGAGATTCGTAGCAACTCTCACGTCATTACTGTAGCATGATTTTGAGATTAGTCGCAACTCTCATTACATCACTGTAGCATCACTTCTTAGGTTCGTAGCAACTCTCACTACATCACTGTCGCATCATTTTGAGATTCGTAGCAACTCTCACCACATCACTGTCGCATCATTTTGAGGTTCGTAGCAACTCTCACCACATCACTGTAGCATCACTTCTTAGGTTTGTAGCAACTCTCATTACATCACTTTAGCATCATTTTGAGGATAGTAGCAACTCTCACGACATTACTGTACCATGATTTTGAGATTAGTAGCAACTCTCATTACACTGCTTTAGCATTATTTTGAAATTACTATCAACTCTCACCACATCACTGTAGCATCACTTCTTAGGTTTTTAGCAACTCTCATTACATCACTTTAGCATCATTTTGAGATTCGTAGCAACTCTCACGACATTACTATCGCATCATTTTGAGATTCGTAGCAACTCTCACCGCATCACTGTAGCATCATTTTGAGGTTCGTAGCAACTCTCACCACATCACTGTGGCATAATTTCTTAGGTAAATAGCAACCCTCATTATATCACTGTACCATCATTTTGAGGTTAGAGCAACTCTAACCACATCACTGTCGCATCATTTCTTAGGGAAGTAGCAACTCTCATTGCACCGCTTTAGCATTATTTTGAAATTACTATCAACTCTCACTACATCACTGTAGCATCACTTCTTAGGTTTATCGCAACTCTCATTACATCACTTTAGCATCATTTTGAGGATCGTAGAAACTCTCACGACATCACTGTCGCATCATTTTGAGATTCGTAGCATCATTTCTTAGGTAAATAGCAACCCTCATTACATCACTGTTGCATCATTTTGAGGTTCGTAGCAACTCTCACCATATCACTGTCGCATCATTTCTTAGGGAAGTAGCAACTCTCATTACACCGCTTTAGCATCATTTTGAGGATCGTAGCAACTCTCACGACATCACTGTCGCATCATTTTGAGATTCGTAGCAACTCTCACCACATCACTGTAGCATCATTTCTTAGGTAAATAGCAACCCTCATTACATCACTGTTGCATCATTTTGAGGTTCGTAGCAACTCTCACTACATCATTGTAGCATCATTTCTTAGGGAAGTAGCAACTCTCATTACACCGCTTTAGCATTATTTTGAAATTACTATCAACTCTCACTACATCACTGTAGCATCACTTCTTAGGTTTGTCGCAACTCTCATTACATCACTTTAGCATAATTTTGAGGATCGTAGCAACTCTCACGACATCACTGTCGCATCATTTTGAGATTCGTAGCAACTCTCACCACATCACTGTAGCATCATTTCTTAGGTAAATAGCAACCCTCATTACATCACTGTTGCATCATTTTGAGGTTCGTAGCAACTCTCACTACATCATTGTAGCATCATTTCCTCGGGAAGTAGCAACTCTCATTACACCGCTTTAGCATTATTTTGAAATTACTATCAACTCTCACCACATCACTGTAGCATCACTTCTTAGGTTTGTAGCAACTCTCATTACATCACTTTAGCATCATTTTGAGATTCGTAGCAACTCTCACGTCATTACTGTAGCATGATTTTGAGATTAGTAGCAACTCTCATTACATCACTGTAGCATCACTTCTTAGGTTCGTAGCAACTCTCACCACATCACTGTCGCATCATTTTGAGGTTCGTAGCAACTCTCACCACATCACTGTAGCATCACTTCTTAGGTTTGTAGCAACTCTCATTACATCACTTTAGCATCATTTTGAGGATAGTAGCAACTCTCACGACATTACTTTAGCATCGTTTTGAGATTCGTAGCAACTCTCATTACATCACTGTAGCATCATTTCTTAGGTAAATAGCAACCCTCATTACATCACTGTAGCATCATTTTGAGATTCGTAGCAACTCTCACCACATCACTGTAGCATCATTTCTTAGGTAAATAGCAACCCTCATTATATCACTGTAGTATCATTTTGCGGTTCGTAGCAACTCTCACCACATCACTGTAGCATCATTTTGAGGTTCGTAGCAACTCTCACCACATCACTGTAGCATAATTTCTTCGGTAAATAGCAGCCCTCATTACATCACTGTAGCATCATTTTGAGGTTCGTAGCAACTCTCACTACATCACTGTTGCATCATTTCGAGGATAGTAGCAACTCTCACGACATTACTTTAGCATCATTTTGAGATTCGTAGCAACTCTCATTACATCACTGTAGCATCATTTTGAGGTTCGTAGCAACTCTCACCACATCACTGTAGCATCATTTCTTAGGTAAATAGCAACCCTCATTATATCACTGTAGCATCATTTTGCGGTTCGTAGCAACTCTCACCACATCACTGTCGCATCATTTCTTAGGTAAATAGCAACCCTCATTATATCACTGTACCATCATTTTGAGGTTAGAGCAACTCTCACCACATCACTGTCGCATCATTTCTTAGGGAAGTAGCAACTCTCATTACACCGCTTTAGCATTATTTTGAAATTACTATCAACTCTCACTACATCACTGTAGCATCACTTCTTAGATTAGTCGCAACTCTCATTACATCACTTTAGCATCATTTTGAGGATCGTAGCAACTCTCACGACATTACTGTACCATGATTTTGAGATTAGTAGCAACTCTCATTACATCACTGTAGCATCACTTCTTAGGTTAGTAGCAACTCTCACTACATCACTGTAGCATCATTTTTTAGGTTCGTAGCAACTCTCACCACATCACTGTGGCATCATTTCTTAGGTAAATAGCAACCCTCATTACATCACTGTAGAATCATTTTGAGGTTCGTAGCAACTGTCACCACATCACTGTCGCATCATTTCTTAGGGAAGTAGCAACTCTCATTACACCGCTTTCGCATTATTTTGAAATTACTATCAACTCTCACCACATCACTGTCGCATCACTTTTTAGGTTTTTTAGCAACTCTCATTACATCACTTTAGCATCATTTTGAGAATCGTAGCAACTCTCACTACATCACTGTTGCATCATTTCGAGGATAGTAGCAACTCTCACGACATTACTTTAGCATCATTTTGAGATTCGTAGCAACTCTCATTACATCACTGTAGCATCATTTTGAGGTTCGTAGCAACTCTCACCACATCACTGTAGCATCATTTCTTAGGTAAATAGCAACCCTCATTACATCACTGTAGCATCATTTTGAGGTTCGTAGCAACTTTCACCACATCACTGTAGCATCATTTCTTAGGGAAGTTGCAACTGTAGCATTATTTTGAAATTACTATCAACTCTCACCACATCACTGTAGCATCACTTCTTAGGTTTGTAGCAACTCTCATTACATCACTTTAGAATCATTTCGAGGTTCGTAGTAACTCTCACGACATTACTGTACCATGATTTTGAGATTAGTAGCAACTCTCATTACATCACTGTAGCATCACTTCTTAGGTTCGTAGCAACTCTCACTACATCACTGTAGCATCATTTTTTAGGTTCGTAGCAACTCTCACCACATCACTGTGGCATCATTTCTTAGGTAAATAGCAACCCTCATTACATCACTGTAGAATCATTTTGAGGTTCGTAGCAACTGTCACCACATCACTGTCGCATCATTTCTTAGGGAAGTAGCAACTCTCATTACACCGCTTTCGCATTATTTTGAAATTACTATCAACTCTCACCACATCACTGTAGCATCACTTTTTAGGTTTTTTAGCAACTCTCATTACATCACTTTAGCATCATTTTGAGAATCGTAGCAACTCTCACTACATCACTGTTGCATCATTTCGAGGATAGGAGCAACTCTCACGACATTACTTTAGCATCATTTTGAGATTCGTAGCAACTCTCATTACATCACTGTAGCATCATTTTGAGGTTCGTAGCAACTCTCACCACATCACTGTAGCATCATTTTAAGGTTCGTAGCAACTCTCACCACATCACTGTGGCATCATTTCTTAGGTAAATAGCAACCCTCATTACATCACTGTACCATCATTTTTAGGTTAGAGCAACTCTCACCACATCACTGTGGCATCATTTCTTAGGTAAATAGCAACCCTCATTACATCACTGTACCATCATTTTGAGGTTAGAGCAACTCTCACCACATCACTGTCGCATCATTTCTTAGGGAAGTAGCAACTCTCATTACACCGCTTTAGCATTATTTTGAAATTACTATCAACTCTCACTACATCACTGTAGCATCACTTCTTAGGTTTGTCGCAACTCTCATTACATCACTTTAGCATCATTTTGAGGATCGTAGCAACTCTCACGACATCACTGTCGCATCATTTTGAGATTCGTAGCAACTCTCACCACATCACTGTAGCATCATTTCTTAGGTAAATAGCAACCCTCATTACATCACTGTTGCATCATTTTGAGGTTCGTAGCAACTCTCACTACATCATTGTAGCATCATTTCCTCGGGAAGTAGCAACTCTCATTACACCGCTTTAGCATTATTTTGAAATTACTATCAACTCTCACCACATCACTGTAGCATCACTTCTTAGGTTTGTAGCAACTCTCATTACATCACTTTAGCATCATTTTGAGATTCGTAGCAACTCTCACGTCATTACTGTAGCATGATTTTGAGATTAGTCGCAACTCTCATTACATCACTGTAGCATCACTTCTTAGGTTCGTAGCAACTCTCACTACATCACTGTCGCATCATTTTGAGATTCGTAGCAACTCTCACCACATCACTGTCGCATCATTTTGAGGTTCGTAGCAACTCTCACCACATCACTGTAGCATCACTTCTTAGGTTTGTAGCAACTCTCATTACATCACTTTAGCATCATTTTGAGGATAGTAGCAACTCTCACGACATTACTTTAGCATCGTTTTGAGATTCGTAGCAACTCTCATTACATCACTGTAGCATCATTTCTTAGGTAAATAGCAACCCTCATTACATCACTGTAGCATCATTTTGAGATTCGTAGCAACTCTCACCACATCACTGTAGCATCATTTCTTAGGTAAATAGCAACCCTCATTATATCACTGTAGTATCATTTTGCGGTTCGTAGCAACTCTCACCACATCACTGTAGCATCATTTTGAGGTTCGTAGCAACTCTCACCACATCACTGTAGCATAATTTCTTCGGTAAATAGCAGCCCTCATTACATCACTGTAGCATCATTTAAGGTTCGTAGCAACTCTCACCACATCACTGTAGCATAATTTCGAGGATAGTAGCAACTCTCACGACATTACTTTAGCATCATTTTGAGATTCGTAGCAACTCTCATTACATCACTGTAGCATCATTTTGAGGTTCGTAGCAACTCTCACCACATCACTGTAGCATCATTTCTTAGGTAAATAGCAACCCTCATTATATCACTGTAGCATCATTTTGCGGTTCGTAGCAACTCTCACCACATCACTGTCGCATCATTTCTTAGGTAAATAGCAACCCTCATTATATCACTGTACCATCATTTTGAGGTTAGAGCAACTCTCACCACATCACTGTCGCATCATTTCTTAGGGAAGTAGCAACTCTCATTACACCGCTTTAGCATTATTTTGAAATTACTATCAACTCTCACTACATCACTGTAGCATCACTTCTTAGATTAGTCGCAACTCTCATTACATCACTTTAGCATCATTTTGAGGATCGTAGCAACTCTCACGACATTACTGTACCATGATTTTTAGATTAGTAGCAACTCTCATTACATCACTGTAGCATCACTTCTTAGGTTCGTAGCAACTCTCACTACATCACTGTAGCATCATTTTTTAGGTTCGTAGCAACTCTCACCACATCACTGTGGCATCATTTCTTAGGTAAATAGCAACCCTCATTACATCACTGTAGAATCATTTTGAGGTTCGTAGCAACTGTCACCACATCACTGTCGCATCATTTCTTAGGGAAGTAGCAACTCTCATTGCACCGCTTTCGCATTATTTTGAAATTACTATCAACTCTCACCACATCACTGTAGCATCACTTTTTAGGTTTTTTAGCAACTCTCATTACATCACTTTAGCATCATTTTGAGAATCGTAGCAACTCGCACTACATCACTGTTGCATCATTTCGAGGATAGTAGCAACTCTCACGACATTACTTTAGCATCATTTTGAGATTCGTAGCAACTCTCATTACATCACTGTAGCATCATTTTGAGGTTCGTAGCAACTCTCACCACATCACTGTAGCATCATTTCTTAGGTAAATAGCAACCCTCATTACATCACTGTAGCATCATTTTGAGGTTCGTAGCAACTCTCACCACATCACTGTAGCATCATTTCTTAGGGAAGTTGCAACTGTAGCATTATTTTGAAATTACTATCAACTCTCACCACATCACTGTAGCATCACTTCTTAGGTTTGTAGCAACTCTCATTACATCACTTTAGAATCATTTCGAGGTTCGTAGTAACTCTCACGACATTACTGTACCATGATTTTGAGATTAGTAGCAACTCTCATTACATCACTGTAGCATCACTTCTTAGGTTCGTAGCAACTCTCACTACATCACTGTAGCATCATTTTTTAGGTTCGTAGCAACTCTCACCACATCACTGTGGCATCATTTCTTAGGTAAATAGCAACCCTCATTACATCACTGTAGAATCATTTTGAGGTTCGTAGCAACTGTCACCACATCACTGTCGCATCATTTCTTAGGGAAGTAGCAACTCTCATTACACCGCTTTCGCATTATTTTGAAATTACTATCAACTCTCACCACATCACTGTAGCATCACTTTTTAGGTTTTTTAGCAACTCTCATTACATCACTTTAGCATCATTTTGAGAATCGTAGCAACTCTCACTACATCACTGTTGCATCATTTCGAGGATAGGAGCAACTCTCACGACATTACTTTAGCATCATTTTGAGATTCGTAGCAACTCTCATTACATCACTGTAGCATCATTTTGAGGTTCGTAGCAACTCTCACCACATCACTGTAGCATCATTTCTTAGGTAAATAGCAACCCTCATTATATCACTGTAGCATCATTTTGCGGTTCGTAGCAACTCTCACCACATCACTGTCGCATCATTTCTTCGGTAAATAGCAACCCTCATTATATCACTCTAGTATCATTTTGCGGTTCGTAGCAACTCTCACCACATCACTGTAGCATCATTTTGAGATTCGTAGCAACTCTCACCACATCACTGTAGCATCATTTCTTAGGTAAATAGCAACCCTCATTACATCACTGTAGCATCATTTTGAGTTTCGTAGCAACTCTCACCTACATCACTGCAGCATCATTTCTTAGGTAAATAGCAACCCTCATTATATCACTGTAGTATCATTTTGCGGTTCGTAGCAACTCTCACCACATCACTGTAGCATCATTTTGAGGTTCGTAGCAACTCTCACCACATCACTGTAGCATCATTTCTTAGGTAAATAGCAACCCTCATTACATCACTGTAGCATCATTTTGAGGTTCGTAGCAACTCTCACCACATCACTGTAGCATCATTTCTTAGGGAAGTTGCAACTGTAGCATTATTTTGAAATTACTATCAACTCTCACCACATCACTGTAGCATCACTTCTTAGGTTTGTAGCAACTCTCATTACATCACTTTAGAATCATTTCGAGGTTCGTAGCAACTCTCACGACATTACTGTACCATGATTTTGAGATTAGTAGCAACTCTCATTACACTGCTTTAGCATTATTTTGAAATTACTATCAACTCTCACCACATCACTGTAGCATCACTTCTTAGGTTTTTAGCAACTCTCATTACATCACTTTAGCATCATTTTGAGATTCGTAGCAACTCTCACGACATTACTGTCGCATCATTTTGAGATTCGTAGCAACTCTCACCGCATCACTGTAGCATCATTTTGAGGTTCGTAGCAACTCTCACCACATCACTGTGGCATCATTTCTGAGGTAAATAGCAACCCTCATTATATCACTGTACCATCATTTTGAGGTTAGAGCAACTCTAACCACATCACTGTCGCATCATTTCTTAGGGAAGTAGCAACTCTCATTGCACCGCTTTAGCATTATTTTGAAATTACTATCAACTCTCACTACATCACTGTAGCATCACTTCTTAGGTTTATCGCAACTCTCATTACATCACTTTAGCATCATTTTGAGGATCGTAGAAACTCTCACGACATCACTGTCGCATCATTTTGAGATTCGTAGCATCATTTCTTAGGTAAATAGCAACCCTCATTACATCACTGTTGCATCATTTTGAGGTTCGTAGCAACTCTCACTACATCATTGTAGCATCATTTCTTAGGGAAGTAGCAACTCTCATTACAGCGCTTTAGCATTATTTTGAAATTACTATCAACTCTCACCACATCACTGTAGCATCACTTCTTAGGTTTGTAGCAACTCTCATTACATCACTTTAGCATCATTTTGAGATTCGTAGCAACTCTCACGACATTACTGTACCATGATTTTGAGATTAGTAGCAACTCTCATTACACTGCTTTAGCATTATTTTGAAATTACTATCAACTCTCACCACATCACTGTAGCATCACTTCTTAGGTTTTTAGCAACTCTCATTACATCACTTTAGCATCATTTTGAGATTCGTAGCAACTCTCACGACATTACTGTCGCATCATTTTGAGATTCGTAGCAACTCTCACCGCATCACTGTAGCATCATTTTGAGGTTCGTAGCAACTCTCACCACATCACTGTGGCATCATTTCTTAGGTAAATAGCAACCCTCATTATATCACTGTACCATCATTTTGAGGTTAGAGCAACTCTAACCACATCACTGTCGCATCATTTCTTAGGGAAGTAGCAACTCTCATTGCACCGCTTTAGCATTATTTTGAAATTACTATCAACTCTCACTACATCACTGTAGCATCACTTCTTAGGTTTATCGCAACTCTCATTACATCACTTTAGCATCATTTTGAGGATCGTAGAAACTCTCACGACATCACTGTCGCATCATTTTGAGATTCGTAGCATCATTTCTTAGGTAAATAGCAACCCTCATTACATCACTGTTGCATCATTTTGAGGTTCGTAGCAACTCTCACTACATCATTGTAGCATCATTTCTTAGGGAAGTAGCAACTCTCATTACAGCGCTTTAGCATTATTTTGAAATTACTATCAACTCTCACCACATCACTGTAGCATCACTTCTTAGGTTTGTAGCAACTCTCATTACATCACTTTAGCATCATTTGGAGATTCGTAGCAACTCTCATTACATCACTGTCGCATCATTTTGAGGTTCGTAGCAACTCTCACCACATCACTTTAGCATCACTTCTTAGGTTTGTAGCAACTCTCATTACATCACTTTAGCATCATTTTGAGGATAGTAGCAACTCTCACGACATTACTTTAGCATCGTTTTGAGATTCGTAGCAACTCTCATTACATCACTGTAGCATCATTTCTTAGGTAAATAGCAACCCTCATTACATCACTGTAGCATCATTTTGAGATTCGTAGCAACTCTCACCACATCACTGTAGCATCATTTCTTAGGTAAATAGCAACCCTCATTATATCACTGTAGTATCATTTTGCGGTTCGTAGCAACTCTCACCACATCACTGTAGCATCATTTCTTAGGTAAATAGCAACCCTCATTATATCACTGTAGTATCATTTTGCGGTTCGTAGCAACTCTCACCACATCACTGTAGCATCATTTTGAGGTTCGTAGCAACTCTCACCACATCACTGTAGCATAATTTCTTAGGTAAATAGCAACCCTCATTACATCACTATAGCATCATTTTGAGGTTCGTAGCAACTCTCACTACATCACTGTTGCATCATTTCGAGGATAATAGCAACTCTCACGACATTACTTTAGCATCATTTTGAGATTCGTAGCAACTCTCATTACATCACTGTAGCATCATTTTGAGGTTCGTAGCAACTCTCACCACATCACTGTAGCATCATTTCTTAGGTAAATAGCAACCCTCATTATATCACTGTAGCATCATTTTGCGGTTCGTAGCAACTCTCACCACATCACTGTCGCATCATTTCTTAGGTAAATAGCAACCCTCATTATATCACTGTACCATCATTTTGAGGTTAGAGCAACTCTCACCACATCACTGTCGCATCATTTCTTAGGGAAGTAGCAACTCTCATTACACCGCTTTAGCATTATTTTGAAATTACTATCAACTCTCACTACATCACTGTAGCATCACTTCTTAGATTTGTCGCAACTCTCATTACATCACTTTAGCATCATTTTGAGGATCGTAGCAACTCTCACGACATCACTGTAGCATCATTTCTTAGGTAAATAGCAACCCTCATTACATCACTGTTGCATCATTTTGAGGTTCGTAGCAACTCTCACTACATCATTGTAGCATCATTTCTTAGGGAAGTAGTAACTCTCATTACACCGCTTTAGCATTATTTTGAAATTACTATCAACTCTCACCACATCACTGTAGCATCACTTCTTAGGTTTGTAGCAACTCTCATTACATCACTTTAGCATCATTTTGAGGATAGTAGCAACTCTCACGACATTACTTTAGCATCGTTTTGAGATTCGTAGCAACTCTCATTACATCACTGTAGCATCATTTTGAGGTTCGGAGCAACTCTCACCACATCACTGTGGCATCATTTCTTAGGTAAATAGCAACCCTCATTACATCACTGTAGCATCATTTTGAGGTTCGTAGCAACTCTCACCACAAAACTGTAGCATCATTTCTTAGGTAAATAGCAACCCTCATTACATCACTGTAGCATCATTTTGAGATTCGTAGCAACTCTCACCACATCACTGTAGTATCATTTTGAGGTTCGTAGCAACTCTCACCACATCACTGTGGCATCATTTCTTAGGTTTGTAGCAACTCTCATTACATCATTGTACCATCATTTTGAGGTTAGAGCAACTCTCACCACATCACTGTCGCATCATTTCTTAGGGAAGTAGCAACTCTCATTACACTGCTTTAGCATTATTTTGAAATTACTATCAACTCTCACTACATCACTGTAGCATCACTTCTTAGGTTTGTCGCAACTCTCATTACATCACTTTAGCATCATTTTGAGGATCGTAGCAACTCTCACGACATCACTGTCGCATCATTTTGAGATTCGTAGCAACTCTCACCACATCACTGTAGCATCATTTCTTAGGTAAATAGCAACCCTCATTACATCACTGTTGCATCATTTTGAGGTTCATAGCAACTCTCACTACATCATTGTAGCATCATTTCCTCGGGAAGTAGCAACTCTCATTACACCGCTTTAGCATTATTTTGAAATTACTATCAACTCTCACCACATCACTGTAGCATCACTTCTTAGGTTTGTAGCAACTCTCATTACATCACTTTAGCATCATTTTGAGATTCGTAGCAACTCTCACGACATTACTGTAGCATGATTTTGAGATTAGTAGCAACTCTCATTACATCACTGTAGCATCACTTCTTAGGTTCGTAGCAACTCTCACTACATCACTGTCGCATCATTTTGAGATTTTTAGCAACTCTCACCACATCACTGTCGCATCATTTTGAGGTTCGTAGCAACTCTCACCACATCACTGTAGCATCACTTCTTAGGTTTGTAGCAACTCTCATTACATCACTTTAGCATCATTTTGAGGATAGTAGCAACTCTCACGACATTACTTTAGCATCGTTTTGAGATTCGTAGCAACTCTCATTACATCACTGTAGCATCATTTTGAGGTTCGGAGCAACTCTCACCACATCACTGTGGCATCATTTCTTAGGTAAATAGCAACCCTCATTCCATCACTGTAGCATCATTTTAGGTTCGTAGCAACTCTCACCACATCACTGTAGCATCATTTCTTAGGTAAATAGCAACCCTCATTCCATCACTGTAGCATCATTTTGCGGTTCGTAGCAACTCTCACCACATCACTGTAGCATCATTTTGAGATTCGTAGCAACTCTCACCACATCACTGTAGCATCATTTCTTAGGTAAATAGCAACCCTCATTACATCACTGTAGCATCATTTTGAGGTTCGTAGCAACTCTCACCACAACACTGTAGCATCATTTCTTAGGTAAATAGCAACCCTCATTACATCACTGTAGCATCATTTTGAGATTCGTAGCAACTCTCACCACATCACTGTAGTATCATTTTGAGGTTCGTAGCAACTCTCACCACATCACTGTGGCATCATTTCTTAGGTTTGTAGCAACTCTCATTACATCATTGTACCATCATTTTGAGGTTAGAGCAACTCTCACCACATCACTGTCGCATCATTTCTTAGGGAAGTAGCAACTCTCATTACACTGCTTTAGCATTATTTTGAAATTACTATCAACTCTCACTACATCACTGTAGCATCACTTCTTAGGTTTTCGCAACTCTCATTACATCACTTTAGCATCATTTTGAGGATCGTAGCAACTCTCACGACATCACTGTCGCATCATTTTGAGATTCGTAGCAACTCTCACCACATCACTGTAGCATCATTTCTTAGGTAAATAGCAACCCTCATTACATCACTGTTGCATCATTTTGAGGTTCATAGCAACTCTCACTACATCATTGTAGCATCATTTCCTCGGGAAGTAGCAACTCTCATTACACCGCTTTAGCATTATTTTGAAATTACTATCAACTCTCACCACATCACTGTAGCATCACTTCTTAGGTTTGTCGCAACTCTCATTACATCACTTTAGCATCATTTTGAGATTCGTAGCAACTCTCACGACATTACTGTAGCATGATTTTGAGATTAGTAGCAACTCTCATTACATCACTGTAGCATCACTTCTTAGGTTCGTAGCAACTCTCACTACATCACTGTCGCATCATTTTGAGATTTTTAGCAACTCTCACCACATCACTGTCGCATCATTTTGAGGTTCGTAGCAACTCTCACCACATCACTGTAGCATCACTTCTTAGGTTTGTAGCAACTCTCATTACATCACTTTAGCATCATTTTGAGGATAGTAGCAACTCTCACGACATTACTTTAGCATCGTTTTGAGATTCGTAGCAACTCTCATTACATCACTGTAGCATCATTTTGAGGTTCGGAGCAACTCTCACCACATCACTGTGGCATCATTTCTTAGGTAAATAGCAACCCTCATTCCATCACTCTAGCATCATTTTAGGTTCGTAGCAACTCTCACCACATCACTGTAGCATCATTTCTTAGGTAAATAGCAACCCTCATTCCATCACTGTAGCATCATTTTGCGGTTCGTAGCAACTCTCACCACATCACTGTAGCATCATTTTGAGATTCGTAGCAACTCTCACCACATCACTGTAGCATCATTTCTTAGGTAAATAGCAACCCTCATTACATCACTGTGGCATCATTTTGAGTTTCGTAGCAACTCTCACCACATCACTGCAGCATCATTTCTTAGGTAAATAGCAACCCTCATTATATCACTGTAGTATCATTTTGCGGTTCGTAGCAACTCTCACCACATCACTGTAGCATCATTTTGAGGTTCGTAGCAACTCTCACCACATCACTGTAGCATAATTTCTTAGGTAAATAGCAACCCTCATTACATCACTGTATAATCATTTTGAGGTTCGTAGCAACTCTCACCACATCACTGTAGCATCATTTCTTAGGGAAGTTGCAACTGTAGCATTATTTTGAAATTACTATCAACTCTCACCACATCACTGTAGCATCACTTCTTAGGTTTGTAGCAACTCTCATTACATCACTTTAGAATCATTTCGAGGTTCGTAGTAACTCTCACGACATTACTGTACCATGATTTTGAGATTAGTAGCAACTCTCATTACATCACTTTAGCATCACTTCTTAGGTTCGTAGCAACTCTCACTACATCACTGTAGCATCATTTTTTAGGTTCGTAGCAACTCTCACCACATCACTGTGGCATCATTTCTTAGGTAAATAGCAACCCTCATTACATCACTGTAGAATCATTTTGAGGTTCGTAGCAACTGTCACCACATCACTGTCGCATCATTTCTTAGGGAAGTAGCAACTCTCATTTCACCGCTTTCGCATTATTTTGAAATTACTATCAACTCTCACCACATCACTGTAGCATCACTTTTTAGGTTTTTTAGCAACTCTCATTACATCACTTTAGCATCATTTTGAGAATCGTAGCAACTCTCACTACATCACTGTTGCATCATTTCGAGGATAGTAGCAACTCTCACGACATTACTTTAGCATCATTTTGAGATTCGTAGCAACTCTCATTACATCACTGTAGCATCATTTTGAGGTTCGTAGCAACTCTCACCACATCACTGTAGCATCATTTCTTAGGTAAATAGCAACCCTCATTATATCACTGTAGCATCATTTTGCGGTTCGTAGCAACTCTCACCACATCACTGTCGCATCATTTCTTCGGTAAATAGCAACCCTCATTATATCACTGTAGTATCATTTTGCGGTTCGTAGCAACTCTCACCACATCACTGTAGCATCATTTTGAGGTTCGTAGCAACTCTCACCACATCACTGTAGCATCATTTCTTCGGTAAATAGCAACCCTCATTACATCACTGTAGCATCATTTTGAGGTTCGTAGCAACTCTCACCACATCACTGTAGCATCACTTCTTAGGTTTTTAGCAACTCTCATTACATCACTTTAGCATCATTTTGAGATTCGTAGCAACTCTCACAACATTACTGTCGCATCATTTTGAGATTCGTAGCAACTCTCACCACATCACTGTAGAATCATTTTGAGGTTCGTAGCAACTCTCACCACATCACTGTAGCATCACTTCTTAGGTTTGTAGCAACTCTCATTACATCACTTTAGCATCATTTTGAGGATAGTAGCAACTCTCACGACATTACTTTAGCATCGTTTTGAGATTCGTAGCAACTCTCACTACATCACTGTAGCATCATTTTGAGGTTCGGAGCAACTCTCACCACATCACTGTGGCATCATTTCTTAGGTAAATAGCAACCCTCATTACATCACTGTAGCATCATTTTGAGGTTCGTAGCAACTCTCACCACATCACTGTAGCATCATTTCTTAGGTAAATAGCAACCCTCATTACATCACTGTAGCATCATTTTGCGGTTCGTAGCAACTCTCACCACATCACTGTAGCATCATTTTGAGATTCGTAGAAACTCTCACCACATCACTGGAGCATCATTTCTTAGGTAAATAGCAACCCTCATTATATCACTGTAGTATCATTTTGCGGTTCGTAGCAACTCTCACCACATCACTGTAGCATCATTTCTTAGGTAAATAGCAACCCTCATTATATCACTGTAGTATCATTTTGCGGTTCGTAGCAACTCTCACCACATCACTGTAGCATCATTTTGAGGTTCGTAGCAACTCTCACCACATCACTGTAGCATAATTTCTTAGGTGAATAGCAACCCTCATTACATCACTGTAGCATCATTTTGAGGTTCGTAGCAACTCTCACCACATCACTGTAGCATCATTTCTTAGGGAAGTAGCAACTCTCATTACACCGCTTTAGCATTATTTTGAAATTACTATCAACTCTCACCACATCACTGTAGCATCACTTCTTAGGTTTGTAGCAACTCTCATTACATCACTTTAGAATCATTTCGAGGTTCGTAGCAACTCTCACGACATTACTGTACCATGATTTTGAGATTAGTAGCAACTCTCATTACACTGCTTTAGCATTATTTTGAAATTACTATCAACTCTCACCACATCACTGTAGCATCACTTCTTAGGTTTTGAGCAACTCTCATTACATCACTTTAGAATCATTTCGAGGTTCGTAGCAACTCTCACGACATTACTGTACCATGATTTTGAGATTAGTAGTAATTTCAAAATAATGCTAAAGCAGTGTAATGAGAGTTGCTATCAACTCTCACCACATCACTGTAGCATCACTTCTTAGGTTTTTAGCAACTCTCATTACATCACTGTAGCATCATTTTGAGATTCGTAGCAACTCTCACCACATCACTGTAGCATGATTTTGAGGTTCGTAGCAACTCTCACCACATCACTGTGGCATCATTTCTTAGGTAAATAGCAACCCTCATTATATCACTGTACCATCATTTTGAGGTTAGAGCAACTCTCACCACATAATTGTCGCATCATTTCTTAGGGAAGTAGCAACTCTCATTACACCGCTTTAGCATTATTTTGAAATTACTATCAACTCTCACTACATCACTGTAGCATCACTTCTTAGGTTTGTCGCAACTCTCATTACATCACTTTAGCATCATTTTGAGGACTGTAGCAACTCTCACGACATCACTGTCGCATCATTTTGAGATTCGTAGCAACTCTCACCACATCACTGTAGCATCATTTCTTCGGTAAATAGCAACTCTCACCACATCACTGTCGCATCATTTTGAGGTTCGTAGCAACTCTCACCACATCACTGTAGCATCACTTCTTAGGTTTGTAGCAACTCTCATTACATCACTTTAGCATCATTTTGAGGATAGTAGCAACTCTCACGACATTACTTTAGCATCGTTTTGAGATTCGTAGCAACTCTCATTACATCACTGGAGCATCATTTCTTAGGTAAATAGCAACCCTCATTACATCACTGTAGCATCATTTTGCGGTTCGTAGCAACTCTCACCACATCACTGTAGCATCATTTTGAGATTCGTAGCAACTCTCACCACATCACTGGAGCATCATTTCTTAGGTAAATAGCAACCCTCATTATATCACTGTAGTATCATTTTGCGGTTCGTAGCAACTCTCACCACATCACTGTAGCATCATTTCTTAGGTAAATAGCAACCCTCATTACATCACTGTAGCATCATTTTGAGGTTCGTAGCAACTCTCACCACATCACTGTAGCATCATTTCTTAGGTAAATAGCAACCCTCATTACATCACTGTAGCATCATTTTGAGGTTCGTAGCAACTCTCACCACATCACTGTAGCATCATTTCTTAGGGAAGTAGCAACTCTCATTACACCGCTTTAGCATTATTTTGAAATTACTATCAACTCTCACCACATCACTGTAGCATCACTTCTAAGGTTTGTTGCAACTCTCATTACATCACTTTAGAATCATTTCGAGGTTCGTAGCAACTCTCACGACATTACTGTACCATGATTTTGAGATTAGTAGCAACTCTCATTACACTGCTTTAGCATTATTTTGAAATTACTATCAACTCTCACCACATCACTGTAGCATCACTTCTTAGGTTTTTAGCAACTCTCATTACATCACTTTAGCATCATTTTGAGATTCGTAGCAACTCTCACGACATTACTGTCGCATCATTTTGAGATTCGTAGCAACTCTCATTACATCACTTTAGCATCAGTTCTTAGGTTCGTAGCAACTCTCACTACATCACTGTAGCATAATTTTTTAGGTTCGTAGCAACTCTCACCACATCACTGTGGCATCATTTCTTAGGTAAATAGCAACCCTCATTACATCACTGTAGAATCATTTTGAGGTTCGTAGCAACTGTCACCACATCACTGTCGCATCATTTCTTAGGGAAGTAGCAACTCTCATTACACCGCTTTCGCATTATTTTGAAATTACTATCAACTCTCACCACATCACTGTAGCATCACTTTTTAGGTTTTTTAGCAACTCTCATTACATCACTTTAGCATCATTTTGAGAATCGTAGCAACTCTCACTACATCACTGTTGCATCATTTCGAGGATAGTAGCAACTCTCACGACATTACTTTAGCATCATTTTGAGATTCGTAGCAACTCTCATTACATCACTGTAGCATCATTTTGAGGTTCGTAGCAACTCTCACCACATCACTGTAGCATCATTTCTTAGGTAAATAGCAACCCTCATTATATCACTGTAGCATCATTTTGCGGTTCGTAGCAACTCTCACCACATCACTGTCGCATCATTTCTTCGGTAAATAGCAACCCTCATTATATCACTGTAGTATCATTTTGTGGTTAGTAGCAACCCTCACCACATCACTGTAGCATCATTTTGAGGTTCGTAGCAACTCTCACCACATCACTGTCGCATCATTTCTTCGGTAAATAGCAACCCTCATTACATCACTGTAGCATCATTTTGAGGTTCGTAGCAACTCTCACCACATCACTGTAGCATCACTTCTTAGGTTTGTAGCAACTCTCATTACATCACTTTAGCATCATTTTGAGGATAGTAGCAACTCTCACGACATTACTTTAGCATCGTTTTGAGATTCGTAGCAACTCTCACTACATCACTGTAGCATCATTTTGAGGTTCGGAGCAACTCTCACCACATCACTGTGGCATCATTTCTTAGGTAAATAGCAACCCTCATTACATCACTGTAGCATCATTTTGAGGTTCGTAGCAACTCTCACCACATCACTGTAGCATCATTTCTTAGGTAAATAGCAACCCTCATTACATCACTGTAGCATCATTTTGCGGTTCGTAGCAACTCTCACCACATCACTGTAGCATCATTTTGAGATTCGTAGCAACTCTCACCACATCACTGGAGCATCATTTCTTAGGTAAATAGCAACCCTCATTATATCACTGTAGTATCATTTTGCGGTTCGTAGCAACTCTCACCACATCACTGTAGCATCATTTCTTAGGTAAATAGCAACCCTCATTATATCACTGTAGTATCATTTTGCGGTTCGTAGCAACTCTCACCACATCACTGTAGCATCATTTTGAGGTTCGTAGCAACTCTCACCACATCACTGTAGCATAATTTCTTAGGTAAATAGCAACCCTCATTACATCACTGTAGCATCATTTTGAGGTTCGTAGCAACTCTCACCACATCACTGTAGCATCATTTCTTAGGGAAGTAGCAACTCTCATTACACCGCTTTAGCATTATTTTGAAATTACTATCAACTCTCACCACATCACTGTAGCATCACTTCTTAGGTTTGCAGCAACTCTCATTACATCACTTTAGAATCATTTCGAGGTTCGTAGCAACTCTCACGACATTACTGTACCATGATTTTGAGATTAGTAGCAACTCTCATTACACTGCTTTAGCATTATTTTAAAATTACTATCAACTCTCACCACATCACTGTAGCATCACTTCTTAGGTTTTTAGCAACTCTCATTACATCACTTTAGAATCATTTCGAGGTTCGTAGCAACTCTCACGACATGACTGTACCATGATTTTGAGATTAGTAGCAACTCTCATTACACTGCTTTAGCATTATTTTGAAATTACTATCAACTCTCACCACATCACTGTAGCATCACTTCTTAGGTTTTTAGCAACTCTCATTACATCACTGTAGCATCATTTTGAGATTCGTAGCAACTCTCACCACATCACTGTAGCATCATTTTGAGGTTCGTAGCAACTCTCACCACATCACTGTGGCATCATTTCTTAGGTAAATAGCAACCCTCATTATATCACTGTACCATCATTTTGAGGTTAGAGCAACTCTCACCACATAATTGTCGCATCATTTCTTAGGGAAGTAGCAACTCTCATTACACCGCTTTAGCATTATTTTGAAATTACTATCAACTCCCACTACATCACTGTAGCATCACTTCTTAGGTTTGTCGCAACTCTCATTACATCACTTTAGCATCATTTTGAGATTCGTAGCAACTCTCACGACATTACTGTAGCATGATTTTGAGATTAGTAGCAACTCTCATTACATCACTGTAGCATCACTTCTTAGGTTCGTAGCAACTCTCACTACATCACTGTCGCATCATTTTGAGATTCGTAGCAACTCTCACCACATCACTGTCGCATCATTTTGAGGTTCGTAGCAACTCTCACCACATCACTGTAGCATCACTTCTTAGGTTTGTAGCAACTCTCATTACATCACTTTAGAATCATTTCGAGGTTCGTAGCAACTCTCACGACATTACTGTACCATGATTTTGAGATTAGTAGCAACTCTCATTACACTGCTTTAGCATTATTTTGAAATTACTATCAACTCTCACCACATCACTGTAGCATCACTTCTTAGGTTTTTAGCAACTCTCATTACATCACTGTAGCATCATTTTGAGATTCGTAGCAACTCTCACCACATCACTGTAGCATCATTTTGAGGTTCGTAGCAACTCTCACCACATCACTGTGGCATCATTTCTTAGGTAAATAGCAACCCTCATTATATCACTGTACCATCATTTTGAGGTTAGAGCAACTCTCACCACATAATTGTCGCATCATTTCTTAGGGAAGTAGCAACTCTCATTACACCGCTTTAGCATTATTTTGAAATTACTATCAACTCCCACTACATCACTGTAGCATCACTTCTTAGGTTTGTCGCAACTCTCATTACATCACTTTAGCATCATTTTGAGATTCGTAGCAACTCTCACGACATTACTGTAGCATGATTTTGAGATTAGTAGCAACTCTCATTACATCACTGTAGCATCACTTCTTAGGTTCGTAGCAACTCTCACTACATCACTGTCGCATCATTTTGAGATTCGTAGCAACTCTCACCACATCACTGTCGCATCATTTTGAGGTTCGTAGCAACTCTCACCACATCACTGTAGCATCACTTCTTAGGTTTGTAGCAACTCTCATTACATCACTTTAGCATCATTTTGAGGATAGTAGCAACTCTCACGACATTACTTTAGCATCGTTTTGAGATTCGTAGCAACTCTCATTACATCACTGTAGCATCATTTTGAGGTTCAGAGCAACTCTCACCACATCACTGTGGCATCATTTCTTAGGTAAATAGCAACCCTCATTACATCACTGTAGCATCATTTTGAGGTTCGTAGAAACTCTCACCACATCACTGTAGCATCATTTCTTAGGTAAATAGCAACCCTCATTACATCACTGTAGCATCATTTTGCGGTTCGTAGCAACTATCACCACATCACTGTAGCATCATTTTGAGATTCGTAGCAACTCTCACCACATCACTGGAGCATCATTTCTTAGGTAAATAGCAACCCTCATTATATCACTGTAGTATCATTTTGCGGTTCGTAGCAACTCTCACCACATCACTGTAGCATCATTTCTTAGGTAAATAGCAACCCTCATTACATCACTGTAGCATCATTTTGAGGTTCGTAGCAACTGTCACCACATCACTGTAGCATCATTTCTTAGGGAAGTAGCAACTCTCATTACACCGCTTTAGCATTATTTTGAAATTACTATCAACTCTCACCACATCACTGTAGCATCACTTCTAAGGTTTGTAGCAACTCTCATTACATCACTTTAGAATCATTTCGAGGTTCGTAGCAACTCTCACGACATTACTGTACCATGATTTTGAGATTAGTAGCAACTCTCATTACACTGCTTTAGCATTATTTTGAAATTACTATCAACTCTCACCACATCACTGTAGCATCACTTCTTAGGTTTTTAGCAACTCTCATTACATCACTTTAGCATCATTTTGAGATTCGTAGCAACTCTCACGACATTACTGTCGCATCATTTTGAGATTCGTAGCAACTCTCACCACATCACTGTAGCATCATTTTGAGGTTCGTAGCAACTCTCACCACATCACTGTGGCATCATTTCTTAGGTAAATAGCAACCCTCATTATATCACTGTACCATCATTTTGAGGTTAGAGCAACTCTCACCACATCACTGTCGCATCATTTCTTAGGGAAGTAGCAACTCTCATTGCACCGCTTTAGCATTATTTTGAAATTACTATCAACTCTCACTACATCACTGTAGCATCACTTCTTAGGTTTATCGCAACTCTCATTACATCACTTTAGCATCATTTTGAGGATCGTAGAAACTCTCACGACATCACTGTCGCATCATTTTGAGATTCGTAGCAACTCTCACCACATCACTGTAGCATCATTTCTTAGGTAAATAGCAACCCTCATTACATCACTGTTGCATCATTTTGAGGTTCGTAGCAACTCTCACTACATCATTGTAGCATCATTTCTTAGGGAAGTAGCAACTCTCATTACATCACTTTAGCATCATTTTGAGGATAGTAGCAACTCTCACCACATCACTGTCGCATCATTTTGAGGTTCGTAGCAACTCTCACCACATCACTGTAGCATCACTTCTTAGGTTTGTAGCAACTCTCATTACATCACTGTAGTATCATTTTGCGGTTCGTAGCAACTCTCACCACATCACTGTAGCATCATTTTGAGGTTCGTAGCAACTCTCACCACATCACTGTAGCATCATTTCTTCGGTAAATAGCAACCCTCATTACATCACTGTAGCATCATTTTGAGGTTCGTAGCAACTCTCACCACATCACTGTAGCATCACTTCTTAGGTTTGTAGCAACTCTCATTACATCACTTTAGCATCATTTTGAGATTCGTAGCAACTCTCACAACATTACTGTCGCATCATTTTGAGATTCGTAGCAACTCTCACAACATCACTGTAGAATCATTTTGAGGTTCGTAGCAACTCTCACCACATCACTGTAGCATCACTTCTTAGGTTTGTAGCAACTCTCATTACATCACTTTAGCATCATTTTGAGGATAGTAGCAACTCTCACGACATTACTTTAGCATCGTTTTGAGATTCGTAGCAACTCTCACTACATCACTGTAGCATCATTTTGAGGTTCGGAGCAACTCTCACCACATCACTGTGGCATCATTTCTTAGGTAAATAGCAACCCTCATTACATCACTGTAGCATCATTTTGAGGTTCGTAGCAACTCTCACCACATCACTGTAGCATCATTTCTTAGGTAAATAGCAACCCTCATTACATCACTGTAGCATCATTTTGCGGTTCGTAGCAACTCTCACCACATCACTGTAGCATCATTTTGAGATTCGTAGAAACTCTCACCACATCACTGGAGCATCATTTCTTAGGTAAATAGCAACCCTCATTATATCACTGTAGTATCATTTTGCGGTTCGTAGCAACTCTCACCACATCACTGTAGCATCATTTCTTAGGTAAATAGCAACCCTCATTATATCACTGTAGTATCATTTTGCGGTTCGTAGCAACTCTCACCACATCACTGTAGCATCATTTTGAGGTTCGTAGCAACTCTCACCACATCACTGTAGCATAATTTCTTAGGTAAATAGCAACCCTCATTACATCACTGTAGCATCATTTTGAGGTTCGTAGCAACTCTCACCACATCACTGTAGCATCATTTCTTAGGGAAGTAGCAACTCTCATTACACCGCTTTAGCATTATTTTGAAATTACTATCAACTCTCACCACATCACTGTAGCATCACTTCTTAGGTTTGTAGCAACTCTCATTACATCACTTTAGAATCATTTCGAGGTTCGTAGCAACTCTCACGACATTACTGTACCATGATTTTGAGATTAGTAGCAACTCTCATTACACTGCTTTAGCATTATTTTGAAATTACTATCAACTCTCACCACATCACTGTAGCATCACTTCTTAGGTTTTGAGCAACTCTCATTACATCACTTTAGAATCATTTCGAGGTTCGTAGCAACTCTCACGACATTACTGTACTATGATTTTGAGATTAGTAGTAATTTCAAAATAATGCTAAAGCAGTGTAATGAGAGTTGCTATCAACTCTCACCACATCACTGTAGCATCACTTCTTAGGTTTTTAGCAACTCTCATTACATCACTGTAGCATCATTTTGAGATTCGTAGCAACTCTCACCACATCACTGTAGCATCATTTTGAGGTTCGTAGCAACTCTCACCACATCACTGTGGCATCATTTCTTAGGTAAATAGCAACCCTCATTATATCACTGTACCATCATTTTGAGGTTAGAGCAACTCTCACCACATAATTGTCGCATCATTTCTTAGGGAAGTAGCAACTCTCATTACACCGCTTTAGCATTATTTTGAAATTACTATCAACTCTCACTACATCACTGTAGCATCACTTCTTGGGTTTGTCGCAACTCTCATTACATCACTTTAGCATCATTTTGAGGACTGTAGCAACTCTCACGACATCACTGTCGCATCATTTTGAGATTCGTAGCAACTCTCACCACATCACTGTAGCATCATTTCTTCGGTAAATAGCAACTCTCACCACATCACTGTCGCATCATTTTGAGGTTCGTAGCAACTCTCACCACATCACTGTAGCATCACTTCTTAGGTTTGTAGCAACTCTCATTACATCACTTTAGCATCATTTTGAGGATAGTAGCAACTCTCACGACATTACTTTAGCATCGTTTTGAGATTCGTAGCAACTCTCATTACATCACTGGAGCATCATTTCTTAGGTAAATAGCAACCCTCATTACATCACTGTAGCATCATTTTGCGGTTCGTAGCAACTCTCACCACATCACTGTAGCATCATTTTGAGATTCGTAGCAACTCTCACCACATCACTGGAGCATCATTTCTTAGGTAAATAGCAACCCTCATTATATCACTGTAGTATCATTTTGCGGTTCGTAGCAACTCTCACCACATCACTGTAGCATCATTTCTTAGGTAAATAGCAACCCTCATTACATCACTGTAGCATCATTTTGAGGTTCGTAGCAACTCTCACCACATCACTGTAGCATCATTTCTTAGGTAAATAGCAACCCTCATTACATCACTGTAGCATCATTTTGAGGTTCGTAGCAACTCTCACCACATCACTGTGGCATCATTTCTTAGGTAAATAGCAACCCTCATTATATCACTGTACCATCATTTTGAGGTTAGAGCAACTCTCACCACATAATTGTCGCATCATTTCTTAGGGAAGTAGCAACTCTCATTACACCGCTTTAGCATTATTTTGAAATTACTATCAACTCTCACTACATCACTGTAGCATCACTTCTTAGGTTTGTCGCAACTCTCATTACATCACTTTAGCATCATTTTGAGGACTGTAGCAACTCTCACGACATCACTGTCGCATCATTTTGAGATTCGTAGCAACTCTCACCACATCACTGTAGCATCATTTCTTCGGTAAATAGCAACTCTCACCACATCACTGTCGCATCATTTTGAGGTTCGTAGCAACTCTCACCACATCACTGTAGCATCACTTCTTAGGTTTGTAGCAACTCTCATTACATCACTTTAGCATCATTTTGAGGATAGTAGCAACTCTCACGACATTACTTTAGCATCGTTTTGAGATTCGTAGCAACTCTCATTACATCACTGGAGCATCATTTCTTAGGTAAATAGCAACCCTCATTACATCACTGTAGCATCATTTTGCGGTTCGTAGCAACTCTCACCACATCACTGTAGCATCATTTTGAGATTCGTAGCAACTCTCACCACATCACTGGAGCATCATTTCTTAGGTAAATAGCAACCCTCATTATATCACTGTAGTATCATTTTGCGGTTCGTAGCAACTCTCACCACATCACTGTAGCATCATTTCTTAGGTAAATAGCAACCCTCATTACATCACTGTAGCATCATTTTGAGGTTCGTAGCAACTCTCACCACATCACTGTAGCATCATTTCTTAGGTAAATAGCAACCCTCATTACATCACTGTAGCATCATTTTGAGGTTCGTAGCAACTCTCACCACATCACTGTAGCATCATTTCTTAGGGAAGTAGCAACTCTCATTACACCGCTTTCGCATTATTTTGAAATTACTATCAACTCTCACCACATCACTGTAGCATCACTTCTTAGGTTTTTAGCAACTCTCATTACATCACTTTAGCATCATTTTGAGATTCGTAGCAACTCTCACGACATTACTGTCGCATCATTTTGAGATTCGTAGCAACTCTCATTACATCACTTTAGCATCACTTCTTAGGTTCGTAGCAACTCTCACTACATCACTGTAGCATAATTTTTTAGGTTCGTAGCAACTCTCACCACATCACTGTGGCATCATTTCTTAGGTAAATAGCAACCCTCATTACATCACTGTAGGATCATTTTGAGGTTCGTAGCAACTGTCACCACATCACTGTCGCATCATTTCTTAGGGAAGTAGCAACTCTCATTACACCGCTTTCGCATTATTTTGAAATTACTATCAACTCTCACCACATCACTGTAGCATCACTTTTTAGGTTTTTTAGCAACTCTCATTACATCACTTTAGCATCATTTTGAGAATCGTAGCAACTCTCACTACATCACTGTTGCATCATTTCGAGGATAGTAGCAACTCTCACGACATTACTTTAGCATCATTTTGAGATTCGTAGCAACTCTCACCACATCACTGTAGCATCATTTTGAGATTCGTAGCAACTCTCACCACATCACTGGAGCATCATTTCTTAGGTAAATAGCAACCCTCATTATATCACTGTAGTATCATTTTGCGGTTCGTAGCAACTCTCACCACATCACTGTAGCATCATTTCTTAGGTAAATAGCAACCCTCATTATATCACTGTAGTATCATTTTGCGGTTCGTAGCAACTCTCACCACATCACTGTAGCATCATTTTGAGGTTCGTAGCAACTCTCACCACATCACTGTAGCATTATTTCTTAGGTAAATAGCAACCCTCATTACATCACTGTCGCATCATTTTGAGGTTCGTAGCAACTCTCACCACATCACTGTAGCATCATTTCTTAGGGAAGTAGCAACTCTCATTACACCGCTTTAGCATTATTTTGAAATTACTATCAACTCTCACCACATCACTGTAGCATCACTTCTTAGGTTTGTAGCAACTCTCATTACATCACTTTAGAATCATTTCGAGGTTCGTAGCAACTCTCACGACATTACTGTACCATGATTTTGAGATTAGTAGCAACTCTCATTACACTGCTTTAGCATTATTTTGAAATTACTATCAACTCTCACCACATCACTGTAGCATCACTTCTTAGGTTTTTAGCAACTCTCATTACATCACTTTAGAATCATTTCGAGGTTCGTAGCAACTCTCACGACATTACTGTACCATGATTTTGAGATTAGTAGCAACTCTCATTACACTGCTTTAGCATTATTTTGAAATTACTATCAACTCTCACCACATCACTGTAGCATCACTTCTTAGGTTTTTAGCAACTCTCATTACATCACTGTAGCATCATTTTGAGATTCGTAGCAACTCTCACCACATCACTGTAGCATCATTTTGAGGTTCGTAGCAACTCTCACCACATCACTGTGGCATCATTTCTTAGGTAAATAGCAACCCTCATTATATCACTGTACCATCATTTTGAGGTTAGAGCAACTCTCACCACATAATTGTCGCATCATTTCTTAGGGAAGTAGCAACTCTCATTACACCGCTTTAGCATTATTTTGAAATTACTATCAACTCTCACTACATCACTGTAGCATCACTTCTTAGGTTTGTCGCAACTCTCATTACATCACTTTAGCATCATTTTGAGGACTGTAGCAACTCTCACGACATCACTGTCGCATCATTTTGAGATTCGTAGCAACTCTCACCACATCACTGTAGCATCATTTCTTCGGTAAATAGCAACCCTCATTACATCACTGTTGCATCATTTTGAGGTTCGTAGCAACTCTCACTACATCATTGTAGCATCATTTCTTAGGGAAGTAGCAACTCTCAATACACCGCTTTAGCATTATTTTGAAATTACTATCAACTCTCACCACATCACTGTGGCATCACTTCTTAGGTTTGTAGCAACTCTCATTACATCACTTTAGCATCATTTTGAGATTCGTAGCAACTCTCACGACATTACTGTACCATGATTTTGAGATTAGTAGCAACTCTCATTACATCACTGTAGCATCACTTCTTAGGTTCGTAGCAACTCTCACTACATCACTGTCGCATCATTTTGAGATTCGTAGCAACTCTCACCACATCACTGTCGCATCATTTTGAGGTTCGTAGCAACTCTCACCACATCACTGTAGCATCACTTCTTAGGTTTGTAGCAACTCTCATTACATCACTTTAGCATCATTTTGAGGATAGTAGCAACTCTCACGACATTACTTTAGCATCGTTTTGAGATTCGTAGCAACTCTCATTACATCACTGTAGCATCATTTTGAGGTTCGGAGCAACTCTCACCACATCACTGTGGCATCATTTCTTAGGTAAATAGCAACCCTCATTACATCACTGTAGCATCATTTTGAGGTTCGGAGAAACTCTCACCACATCACTGTAGCATCATTTCTTAGGTAAATAGCAACCCTCATTACATCACTGTAGCATCATTTTGCGGTTCGTAGCAACTCTCACCACATCACTGTAGCGTCATTTTGAGATTCGTAGCAACTCTCACCACATCACTGGAGCATCATTTCTTAGGTAAATAGCAACCCTCATTACATCACTTTAGCATCATTTTGAAGATCGTAGCAACTGTCACTACATCACTGTTGCATCATTTTGAGGATAGTAGCAACTCTCACGACATTACTTTAGCATCATTTTGAGATTCGTAGCAACTCTCATTACATCACTGTAGCATCATTTTGAGGTTCGTAGCAACTCTCACCACATCACTGTAGCATCATTTCTTTGGAAAATAGCAACCCTCATTACATCACTGTAGCATCATTTTGAGGTTCGTAGCAACGCTCACTACATCACTGTCGCATCATTTCTTAGGGAAGTAGCAACTCTCATTACACTGCTTTAGCATTATTTTGAAATTACTATCAACTCTCACCACATCACTGTAGCATCACTTCTTAGGTTTTTAGCAACTCTCATTACATCACTTTAGCATCATTTTGAGATTCCTAGCAACTCTCACGACATTACTGTCGCATCATTTTGAGATTCGTAGCAACTCTCACCAAATCACTGTAGCATCATTTTGAGGTTCGTAGCAACTCTCACCACATCACTGTGGCATCATTTCTTAGGTAAATAGCAACCCTCATTACATCACTGTACCATCATTTTGAGGTTAGAGCAACTCTCACCACATCACTGTCGCATCATTTCTTAGGGAAGTAACAACTCTCATTACACCGCTTTAGCATTATTTTGAAATTACTATCAACTCTCACTACACCACTGTAGCATCACTTCTTAGGATTGTCGCAACTCTCATTACATCACTTTAGCATCATTTTGAGGACTGTAGCAACTCTCATGACATCACTGTAGCATCATTTTGAGGTTCGTAACAACTCTCAACACATCACTGTAGCATCATTTCTTAGGTAAATAGCAACCCTCATTACATCACTGTAGCATCATTTTGAGATTCGTTGCAACTCTCACCACATCACTATAGCATCATTTTGAGGTTCGTAGCAACTCTCACCACATCACTGTGGCATCATTTCTTAGGTAAATAGCAACCCTAATTACATCACTGTACCATCATTTTGAGGTTAGAGCAACTCTCACCACATCACTGTCGCATCATTTCTTAGGGAAGTAGCAACTCTCATTACACCGCTTTAGCATTATTTTGAAATTACTATCAACTCTCACTACATCACTGTAGCATCACTTCTTAGGTTTGTCGCAACTCTCATTACATCACTTTAGCATCATTTTGAGGATCGTAGCAACTCTCACGACATCACTGTCGCATCATTTTGAGATTCGTAGCAACTCTCACCACATCACTCTAGCATCATTTTTAGGTAAATAGCAACCCTCATTACATCACTGTTGCATCATTTTGAGGTTCGTAGCAACTGTCACTACATCATTGTAGCATCATTTCCTAGGGAAGTAGCAACTCTCATTACACCGCTTTAGCATTATTTTGAAATTACTATCAACTCTGACCACATCACTGTAGCATCACTTCTTAGGTTTGTAGCAACTCTCATGACATCACTTTAGCATCATTTTGAGATTCGTAGCAACTCTCACGACATTACTGTAGCATGATTTTGAGATTAGTAGCAACTCTCATTACATCACTGTAGCATCACGTCTTAGGTTCGTAGCAACTCTCACTACATCACTGTCGCATCATTTTGAGATTCGTAGCAACTCTCACCACATCACTGTCGCATCATTTTGAGGTTCGTAGCAACTGTCACCACATCACTGTAGCATCACTTCTTAGGTTTGTAGCAACTCTCATTACATCACTTTAGCATCATTTTGAGGATAGTAGCAACTCTCACGACATTACTTTAGCATCGTTTTGAGATTCGTTGCAACTCTCATTACATCACTGTAGCATCATTTTGAGGTTCGGAGCAACTCTCACCACATCACTGTGGCATCATTTCTTAGGTAAATAGCAACCCTCATTACATCACTGTAGCAACATTTTGAGGTTCGTAGCAACTCTCACCACATCACTGTAGCATCATTTCTTAGGTAAATAGCAACCCTCATTACATCACTGTAGCATCATTTTGCGGTTCGTAGCAACTCTCACCACATCACTGTAGCATCATTTTGAGATTCGTAGCAACTCTCACCACATCACTGGAGCATCATTTCTTAGGTAAATAGCAACCCTCATTACATCACTTTAGCATCATTTTGAAGATCGTAGCAACTCTCACTACATCACTGTTGCATCATTTTGAGGATAGTAGCAACTCTCACGACATTACTTTTGCATCATTTTGAGATTCGTAGCAACTCTCATGACATCACTGTAGCATCATTTTGAGGTTCGTAGCAACTCTCACCACATCACTGTAGCATCATTTCTTTGGAAAATAGCAACCCTCATTACATCACTGTAGCATCATTTTGAGGTTCGTAGCAACGCTCACTACATCACTGTCGCATCATTTCTTAGGGAAGTAGCAACTCTCATTACACTGCTTTAGCATTATTTTGAAATTACTATCAACTCTCACCACATCACTGTAGCATCACTTCTTAGGTTTTTAGCAACTCTCATTACATCACTTTAGCATCATTTTGAGATTCCTAGCAACTCTCACGACATTACTGTCGCATCATTTTGAGATTCGTAGCAACTCTCACCAAATCACTGTAGCATCATTTTGAGGTTCGTAGCAACTCTCACCACATCACTGTGGCATCATTTCTTAGGTAAATAGCAACCCTCATTACATCACTGTACCATCATTTTGAGGTTAGAGCAACTCTCACCACATCACTGTCGCATCATTTCTTAGGGAAGTAACAACTCTCATTACACCGCTTTAGCATTATTTTGAAATTACTATCAACTCTCACTACACCACTGTAGCATCACTTCTTAGGATTGTCGCAACTCTCATTACATCACTTTAGCATCATTTTGAGGACTGTAGCAACTCTCATGACATCACTGTAGCATCATTTTTAGGTTCGTAGCAACTCTCAACACATCACTGTAGCATCATTTCTTAGGTAAATAGCAACCCTCATTACATCACTGTAGCATCATTTTGAGATTCGTTGCAACTCTCACCACATCACTATAGCATCATTTTGAGGTTCGTAGCAACTCTCACCACATCACTGTGGCATCATTTCTTAGGTAAATAGCAACCCTAATTACATCACTGTACCATCATTTTGAGGTTAGAGCAACTCTCACCACATCACTGTCGCATCATTTCTTAGGGAAGTAGCAACTCTCATTACACCGCTTTAGCATTATTTTGAAATTACTATCAACTCTCACTACATCACTGTAGCATCACTTCTTAGGTTTGTCGCAACTCCCATTACATCACTTTAGCATCATTTTGAGGATCGTAGCAACTCTCACGACATCACTGTCGCATCATTTTGAGATTCGTAGCAACTCTCACCACATCACTCTCGCATCATTTCTTAGGTAAATAGCAACCCTCATTACATCACTGTTGCATCATTTTGAGGTTCGTAGCAACTGTCACTACATCATTGTAGCATCATTTCCTAGGGAAGTAGCAACTCTCATTACACCGCTTTAGCATTATTTTGAAATTACTATCAACTCTCACCACATCACTGTAGCATCACTTCTTAGGTTTGTAGCAACTCTCATGACATCACTTTAGCATCATTTTGAGATTCGTAGCAACTCTCACGACATTACTGTAGCATGATTTTGAGATTAGTAGCAACTCTCATTACATCACTGTAGCATCACGTCTTAGGTTCGTAGCAACTCTCACTACATCACTGTCGCATCATTTTGAGATTCGTAGCAACTCTCACCACATCACTGTAGCATCACTTCTTAGGTTTTTTAGCAACTCTCATTACATCACTTTAGCATCATTTTGAGATTCCTAGCAACTCTCACGACATTACTGTCGCATCATTTTGAGATTCGTAGCAACTCTCACCAAATCACTGTAGCATCATTTTGAGGTTCGTAGCAACTCTCACCACATCACTGTGGCATCATTTCTTAGGTAAATAGCAACCCTCATTACATCACTGTACCATCATTTTGAGGTTAGAGCAACTCTCACCACATCACTGTCGCATCATTTCTTAGGGAAGTAACAACTCTCATTACACCGCTTTAGCATTATTTTGAAATTACTATCAACTCTCACTACACCACTGTAGCATCACTTCTTAGGATTGTCGCAACTCTCATTACATCACTTTAGCATCATTTTGAGGACTGTAGCAACTCTCATGACATCACTGTAGCATCATTTTTAGGTTCGTAGCAACTCTCAACACATCACTGTAGCATCATTTCTTAGGTAAATAGCAACCCTCATTACATCACTGTAGCATCATTTTGAGATTCGTTGCAACTCTCACCACATCACTATAGCATCATTTTGAGGTTCGTAGCAACTCTCACCACATCACTGTGGCATCATTTCTTAGGTAAATAGCAACCCTAATTACATCACTGTACCATCATTTTGAGGTTAGAGCAACTCTCACCACATCACTGTCGCATCATTTCTTAGGGAAGTAGCAACTCTCATTACACCGCTTTAGCATTATTTTGAAATTACTATCAACTCTCACTACATCACTGTAGCATCACTTCTTAGGTTTGTCGCAACTCCCATTACATCACTTTAGCATCATTTTGAGGATCGTAGCAACTCTCACGACATCACTGTCGCATCATTTTGAGATTCGTAGCAACTCTCACCACATCACTCTAGCATCATTTCTTAGGTAAATAGCAACCCTCATTACATCACTGTTGCATCATTTTGAGGTTCGTAGCAACTGTCACTACATCATTGTAGCATCATTTCCTAGGGAAGTAGCAACTCTCATTACACCGCTTTAGCATTATTTTGAAATTACTATCAACTCTCACCACATCACTGTAGCATCACTTCTTAGGTTTGTAGCAACTCTCATGACATCACTTTAGCATCATTTTGAGATTCGTAGCAACTCTCACGACATTACTGTAGCATGATTTTGAGATTAGTAGCAACTCTCATTACATCACTGTAGCATCACGTCTTAGGTTCGTAGCAACTCTCACTACATCACTGTCGCATCATTTTGAGATTCGTAGCAACTCTCACCACATCACTGTCGCATCATTTTGAGGTTCGTAGCAACTGTCACCACATCACTGTAGCATCACTTCTTAGGTTTGTAGCAACTCTCATTACATCACTTTAGCATCATTTTGAGGATAGTAGCAACTCTCACGACATTACTTTAGCATCGTTTTGAGATTCGTTGCAACTCTCATTACATCACTGTAGCATCATTTTGAGGTTCGGAGCAACTCTGACCACATCACTGTGGCATCATTTCTTAGGTAAATAGCAACCCTCATTACATCACTGTAGCAACATTTTGAGGTTCGTAGCAACTCTCACCACATCACTGTAGCATCATTTCTTAGGTAAATAGCAACCCTCATTACATCACTGTAGCATCATTTTGCGGTTCGTAGCAACTCTCACCACATCACTGTAGCATCATTTTGAGATTCGTAGCAACTCTCACCACATCACTGTAGCATCATTTCTTAGGTAAATAGCAACCCTCATTACATCACTGTGGCATCATTTTGAGTTTCGTAGCAACTCTCACCACATCACTGCAGCATCATTTCTTAGGTAAATAGCAACCCTCATTATATCACTGTAGTATCATTTTGCGGTTCGTAGCAACTCTCACCACATCACTGTAGCATCATTTTGAGGTTCGTAGCAACTCTCACCACATCACTGTAGCATAATTTCTTAGGTAAATAGCAACCCTCATTACATCACTGTAGCATCATTTTGAGGTTCGTAGCAACTCTCACCACATCACTGTAGCATCATTTCTTCGGGAAGTTGCAACTGTAGCATTATTTTGAAATTACGATCAACTCTCACCACATCACTGTAGCATCACTTCTTAGGTTTGTAGCAACTCTCATTACATCACTTTAGAATCATTTCGAGGTTCGTAGTAACTCTCACGACATTACTGTACCATGATTTTGAGATTAGTAGCAACTCTCATTACATCACTGTAGCATCATTTTTTAGGTTCGTAGCAACTCTCACCACATCACTGTGGCATCATTTCTTAGGTAAATAGCAACCCTCATTACATCACTGTAGAATCATTTTGAGGTTCGTAGCAACTGTCACCACATCACTGTCGCATCATTTCTTAGGGAAGTAGCAACTCTCATTACACCGCTTTCGCATTATTTTGAAATTACTATCAACTCTCACCACATCACTGTAGCATCACTTTTTAGGTTTTTTAGCAACTCTCATTACATCACTTTAGCATCATTTTGAGAATCGTAGCAACTCTCACTACATCACTGTTGCATCATTTCGAGGATAGTAGCAACTCTCACGACATTACTTTAGCATCATTTTGAGATTCGTAGCAACTCTCATTACATCACTGTAGCATCATTTTGAGGTTCGTAGCAACTCTCACCACATCACTGTAGCATCATTTCTTAGGTAAATAGCAACCCTCATTATATCACTGTAGCATCATTTTGCGGTTCGTCGCAACTCTCACCACATCACTGTCGCATCATTTCTTCGGTAAATAGCAACCCTCATTATATCACTGTAGTATCATTTTGTGGTTCGTAGCAACTCTCACCACATCACTGTAGCATCATTTTGAGGTTCGTAGCAACTCTCACCACATCACTGTAGCATCATTTCTTCGGTAAATAGCAACCCTCATTACATCACTGTAGCATCATTTTGAGGTTCGTAGCAACTCTCACCACATCACTGTAGCATCACTTCTTAGGTTTGTAGCAACTCTCATTACATCACTTTAGCATCATTTTGAGATTCGTAGCAACTCTCACGACATTACTGTCGCATCATTTTGAGATTCGTAGCAACTCTCACCACATCACTGTAGCATCATTTTGAGGTTCATAGCAACTCTCACCACATCACTGTGGCATCATTTCTTAGGTAAATTACAACCCTCATTACATCACTGTACCATCATTTTGAGGTTCGTAGCAACTCTCACCACATCACTGTCGCATCATTTCTTAGGGAAGTAGCAACTCTCATTACACCGCTTTAGCATTATTTTGAAATTACTATCAACTCTCACTACATCACTGTAGCATCACTGCTTAGGTTTGTCGCAACTCTCATTACATCACTTTAGCATCATTTTGAGGATCGTAGCAACTCTCACGACATCACTGTCGCATCATTTTGAGGTTCGTAGCAACTCTCACCACATCACTGTAGCATCATTTCTTAGGTTTGTAGCAACTCTCATTACATCACTTTAGAATCATTTTGAGGATCGTAGCAACTCTCACCACATCACTGTAGCATCATTTCTTAGGAAAGTAACAACTCTCATTGCATCACTTTAGCGTGATTTTGAAATTACTATCAACTCTCACGACATCACTGTTGCATCATTTTGAGGTTCGTGGCAACTCTCACCACATAACTGTAGCATCATTTCTTAGGTAAATAGCAACTCTCACCACATCACTGTAGCATCATTTCTTAGGTAAATAGCAACCCTCATTACATCACTGTAGCATCATTTTGAGGTTCGTAGCAACTCTCACTACATCATTGTAGCATCACTTCTTAGGTTTGTAGCAACTCTCATTACATCACTTTAGCATCATTTTGTGATTCGTAGCAACTCTCACGACATTACTGTTGCATCATTTTGAGGTTCATAGCAACTCTCACCACATCACTGTAGCATCATTTTGAGGTTCGTAGCAACTCTCACCACATCACTATAGCATCATTTCTTAGGGAAGTAGGAACTCTCATTACACCGCTTTAGCATTATTTTGAAATTACTATCAACTGTCACCACATCACTGTAGCATCACTTCTTAGGTTTGTAGCAACTCTCATTACATCACTTTAGCATCATTTTGAAATTCGTAGCAACTCTCACGACATTACTGTAGCATGATTTTGAGATTAGTAGCAACTCTCATTACATCACTGTAGCATCACTTCTTAGGTTCGTAGCAACTCTCACTACATCACTGTCGCATCATTTTGAGATTCGTAGCAACTCTCATCACATCACTGTCGCATCATTTTGAGGTTCGTAGCAACTCTCACTACATCACTGTGGCATCATTTTGAGATTCGTAGCAACTCTCACCACATCACTGTAGCATTATTTTGAGGTTCGTAGCAACTCTCACCACATCACTGTCGCATCATTTCTTAGGTTTATAGCAACTCTCATTATATCACTGTAGCATCATTTTGAAATTCGTAGCAACTCTCACCACATCACTGTAGCATCATTTCTTAGGTAAATAGCAACCCTCATCATATCACTGGAGCATCATTTTGCGGTTCGTAGCAACTCTCATTACATCACTGTAGCATCACTTCTTAGGTTTGTCGCAACTCTCATTACATCACTTTAGCATCATTTTGAAGATCGTAGCAACTCTCACTACATCACTGTTGCATCATTTTGAGGATAGTAGCAACTCTCACGACATTACTTTAGCATCATTTTGAGATTCGTAGCAACTCTCATTACATCACTGTAGCATCATTTTGAGGTTCGTAGCAACTCTCACCACATCACTGTAGCATCATTTCTTTGGAAAATAGCAACCCTCATTACATCACTGTAGCATCATTTTGAGGTTCGTAGCAACGCTCACTACATCACTGTCGCATCATTTCTCAGGGAAGTAGCAACTCTCATTACACTGCTTTAGCATTATTTTGAAATTACTATCAACTCTCACCACATCACTGTAGCATCACTTCTTAGGTTTTTAGCAACTCTCATTACATCACTTTAGCATCATTTTGAGATTCCTAGCAACTCTCACGACATTACTGTCGCATCATTTTGAGATTCGTAGCAACTCTCACCAAATCACTGTAGCATCATTTTGAGGTTCGTAGCAACTCTCACCACATCACTGTGGCATCATTTCTTAGGTAAATAGCAACCCTCATTACATCACTGTACCATCATTTTGAGGTTAGAGCAACTCTCACCACATCACTGTCGCATCATTTCTTAGGGAAGTAACAACTCTCATTACACCGCTTTAGCATTATTTTGAAATTACTATCAACTCTCACTACACCACTGTAGCATCACTTCTTAGGATTGTCGCAACTCTCATTACATCACTTTAGCATCATTTTGAGGACTGTAGCAACTCTCATGACATCACTGTCGCATCATTTTGAGATTCGTAGCAACTCTCACCACATCACTGTAGCATCATTTCTTCGGTAAATAGCAACCCTCATTACATCACTGTTGCATCATTTTGAGGTTCGTAGCAACTCTCACTACATCATTGTAGCATCATTTCTTAGGGAAGTAGCAACTCTCATTACACCGCTTTAGCATTATTTTGAAATTACTATCAACTCTCACCACATCACTGTAGCATCACTTCTTAGGTTTGTAGCAACTCTCATTACATCACTTTAGCATCATTTTGAGGATAGTAGCAACTCTCACGACATTACTTTAGCATCGTTTTGAGATTCGTAGCAACTCTCATTACATCACTGTAGCATCATTTTGAGGTTCGGAGCAACTCTCACCACATCACTGTGGCATCATTTCTTAGGTAAATAGCAACCCTCATTACATCACTGTAGCATCATTTTGAGATTCGTAGCAACTCTCACCACATCACTGGAGCATCATTTCTTAGGTAAATAGCAACCCTCATTACATCACTTTAGCATCATTTTGAAGATCGTAGCAACTCTCACTACATCACTGTTGCATCATTTTGAGGATAGTAGCAACTCTCACGACATTACTTTTGCATCATTTTGAGATTCGTAGCAACTCTCATGACATCACTGTAGCATCATTTTGAGGTTCGTAGCAACTCTCACCACATCACTGTAGCATCATTTCTTTGGAAAATAGCAACCCTCATTACATCACTGTAGCATCATTTTGAGGTTCGTAGCAACGCTCACTACATCACTGTCGCATCATTTCTTAGGGAAGTAGCAACTCTCATTACACTGCTTTAGCATTATTTTGAAATTACTATCAACTCTCACCACATCACTGTAGCATCACTTCTTAGGTTTTTAGCAACTCTCATTACATCACTTTAGCATCATTTTGAGATTCCTAGCAACTCTCACGACATTACTGTCGCATCATTTTGAGATTCGTAGCAACTCTCACCAAATCACTGTAGCATCATTTTGAGGTTCGTAGCAACTCTCACCACATCACTGTGGCATCATTTCTTAGGTAAATAGCAACCCTCATTACATCACTGTACCATCATTTTGAGGTTAGAGCAACTCTCACCACATCACTGTCGCATCATTTCTTAGGGAAGTAACAACTCTCATTACACCGCTTTAGCATTATTTTGAAATTACTATCAACTCTCACTACACCACTGTAGCATCACTTCTTAGGATTGTCGCAACTCTCATTACATCACTTTAGCATCATTTTGAGGACTGTAGCAACTCTCATGACATCACTGTCGCATCATTTTGAGATTCGTAGCAACTCTCACCACATCACTGTAGCATCATTTCTTCGGTAAATAGCAACCCTCATTACATCACTGTTGCATCATTTTGAGGTTCGTAGCAACTCTCACTACATCATTGTAGCATCATTTCTTAGGGAAGTAGCAACTCTCATTACACCGCTTTAGCATTATTTTGAGATTAGTAGCAACTCTCACGACATCACTGTAGCATCACTTCTTAGGTTTGTAGCAACTCTCATTACATCACTTTAGCATCATTTTGAGGATAGTAGCAACTCTCACGACATTACTTTAGCATCGTTTTGAGATTCGTAGCAACTCTCATTACATCACTGTAGCATCATTTTGAGGTTCGGAGCAACTCTCACCACATCACTGTGGCATCATTTCTTAGGTAAAAAGCAACCCTCATTACATCACTGTAGCATCATTTTGAGGTTCGTAGCAACTCTCACCACATCACTGTAGCATCATTTCTTAGGTAAATAGCAACCCTCATTACATCACTGTAGCATCATTTTGTGGTTCGTAGCAACTCTCACCACATCACTGTAGCATCATTTTGAGATTCGTAACAACTCTCACCACATCACTGTAGCATCATTTCTTAGGTAAATAGCAACCCTCATTACATCACTGTAGCATCATTTTGAGTTTCGTAGCAACTCTCACCACATCACTGTAGCATCATTTCTTTGGTAAATAGCAACCCTCATTATATCACTGTAGTATCATTTTGCGGTTCGTAACAACTCTCACCACATCACTGTAGCATCATTTTGAGGTTCGTAGCAACTCTCACCACATCACTGTAGCATCATTTTGAGGTTCATAGCAACTCTCACCACATCACTGTAGCATCATTTTGAGGTTCGTAGCAACTCTCACCACATCACTGTAGCATCATTTCTTTGGGAAGTAGGAACTCTCATTACACCGCTTTAGCATTATTTTAAAATTACTATCAACTCTCACCACATCACTGTAGCATCACTTCTTAGGTTTTTAGCAACTCTCATTACATCACTTTAGCATCATTTTGAGATTCCTAGCAACTCTCACGACATTACTGTCGCATCATTTTGAAATTCGTAGCAACTCTCACGACATTACTGTAGCATGATTTTGAGATTAGTAGCAACTCTCATTACATCACTGTAGCATCACTTCTTAGGTTCGTAGCAACTCTCACTACATCACTGTCGCATCATTTTGAGATTCGTAGCAACTCTCATCACATCACTGTCGCATCATTTTGAGGTTCGTAGCAACTCTCACTACATCACTGTGGCATCATTTTGAGATTCGTAGCAACTCTCACCACATCACTGTAGCATCATTTTGAGGTTCGTAGCAACTCTCACCACATCACTGTCGCATCATTTCTTAGGTTTGTAGCAACTCTCATTATATCACTGTAGCATCATTTTGAAATTCGTAGCAACTCTCACCACATCACTGTCGCATCACTTCTTAGGTTTGTAGCAACTCTCATTACATCACTTTAGCATCATTTTGAGGATAGTAGCAACTCTCACGACATTACTTTAGCATCGTTTTGAGATTCGTAGCAACTCTCATAACATCACTGTAGCATCATTTTGAGGTTCGGAGCAACTCTCACCACATCACTGTGGCATCATTTCTTAGGTAAATAGCAACCCTCATTACATCACTGTAGCATCATTTTGAGGTTCGTAGCAACTCTCACCACATCACTGTAGCATCATTTCTTAGGTAAATAGCAACCCTCATTACATCACTGTAGCATCATTTTGAGATTCGTAGCAACTCTCACCACATCACTGTAGCATCATTTTGAGGTTCGTAGCAACTCTCACCACATCACTGTGGCATCATTTCTGAGAAAAAAAGCAACCCTCATTACATCACTGTACCATTATTTTGAGGTTAGAGCAACTCTCACCACATCACTGTCGCATCATTTCTTAGGGAAGTAGCAACTCTCATTACACCGCTTTAGCATTATTTTGAAATTACTATCAACTCTCACTACATCACTGTAGCATCACTTCTTAGGTTTGTCGCAACTCTCATTACATCACTTTAGCATCATTTTGAGGATCGTAGCAACTCTCACGACATCACTGTCGCATCATTTTGAGATTCGTAGCAACTCTCACCACATCACTGTCGCATCATTTTGTGATTCGTAGCAACTCTCACCACATAACTGTAGCATCATTTTGAGGTTCATAGCAACTCTCACCACATCACTGTAGCATCATTTTGAGGTTCGTAGCAACTCTCACCACATCACTGTAGCATCATTTCTTAGGGAAGTAGGAACTCTCATTACACCGCTTTAGCATTATTTTGAAATTACTATCAACTGTCACCACATCACTGTAGCATCACTTCTTAGGTTTGTAGCAACTCTCATTACATCACTTTAGCATCATTTTGAAATTCGTAGCAACTCTCACGACATTACTGTAGCATGATTTTGAGATTAGTAGCAACTCTCATTACATCACTGTAGCATCACTTCTTAGGTTCGTAGCAACTCTCACTACATCACTGTCGCATCATTTTGAGATTCGTAGCAACTCTCATCACATCACGGTCGCATCATTTTGAGGTTCGTAGCAACTCTCACTACATCACTGTGGCATCATTTTGAGATTCGTAGCAACTCTCACCACATCACTGTAGCATCATTTTGAGGTTCGTAGCAACTCTCACCACATCACTGTCGCATCATTTCTTAGGTTTGTAGCAACTCTCATTATATCACTGTAGCATCATTTTGAAATTCGTAGCAACTCTCACCACATCACTGTAGCATCATTTCTTAGGTAAATAGCAACCCTCATCATATCACTGGAGCATCATTTTGCGGTTCGTAGCAACTCTCACTACATCACTGTAGCATCACTTCTTAGGTTTGTCGCAACTCTCATTACATCACTTTAGCATCATTTTGAAGATCGTAGCAACTCTCACTACATCACTGTTGCATCATTTTGAGGATAGTAGCAACTCTCACGACATTACTTTAGCATCATTTTGAGATTCGTAGCAACTCTCATTACATCACTGTAGCATCATTTTGAGGTTCGTAGCAACTCTCACCACATCACTGTAGCATCATTTCTTTGGAAAATAGCAACCCTCATTACATCACTGTAGCATCATTTTGAGGTTCGTAGCAACGCTCACTACATCACTGTCGCATCATTTCTTCGGGAAGTAGCAACTCTCATTACACTGCTTTAGCATTATTTTGAAATTACTATCAACTCTCACCACATCACTGTAGCATCACTTCTTAGGTTTTTAGCAACTCTCATTACATCACTTTAGCATCATTTTGAGATTCCTAGCAACTCTCACGACATTACTGTCGCATCATTTTGAGATTCGTAGCAACTCTCACCAAATCACTGTAGCATCATTTTGAGGTTCGTAGCAGCTCTCACCACATCACTGTGGCATCATTTCTTAGGTAAATAGCAACCCTCATTACATCACTGTACCATCATTTTGAGGTTAGAGCAACTCTCACCACATCACTGTCGCATCATTTCTTAGGGAAGTAACAACTCTCATTACACCGCTTTAGCATTATTTTGAAATTACTATCAACTCTCACTACACCACTGTAGCATCACTTCTTAGGATTGTCGCAACTCTCATTACATCACTTTAGCATCATTTTGAGGACTGTAGCAACTCTCATGACATCACTGTCGCATCATTTTGAGATTCGTAGCAACTCTCACCACATCACTGTAGCATCATTTCTTCGGTAAATAGCAACCCTCATTACATCACTGTTGCATCATTTTGAGGTTCGTAGCAACTCTCACTACATCATTGTAGCATCATTTCTTAGGGAAGTAGCAACTCTCATTACACCGCTTTAGCATTATTTTGAAATTACTATCAACTCTCACCACATCACTGTAGCATCACTTCTTAGGTTTGTAGCAACTCTCATTACATCACTTTAGCATCATTTTGAGGATAGTAGCAACTCTCACGACATTACTTTAGCATCGTTTTGAGATTCGTAGCAACTCTCATTACATCACTGTAGCATCATTTTGAGGTTCGGAGCAACTCTCACCACATCACTGTGGCATCATTTCTTAGGTAAATAGCAACCCTCATTACATCACTGTAGCATCATTTTGAGGTTCGTAGCAACTCTCACCACATCACTGTAGCATCATTTCTTAGGTAAATAGCAACCCTCATTACATCACTGTAGCATCATTTTGTGGTTCGTAGCAACTCTCACCACATCACTGTAGCATCATTTTGAGATTCGTAACAACTCTCACCACATCACTGTAGCATCATTTTGAGGTTCGTAGCAACTCTCACCACATCACTGTAGCATCATTTTGAGGTTCATAGCAACTCTCACCACATCACTGTAGCATCATTTTGAGGTTCGTAGCAACTCTCACCACATCACTGTAGCATCATTTCTTAGGGAAGTAGGAACTCTCATTACACCGCTTTAGCATTATTTTGAAATTACTATCAACTCTCACCACATCACTGTAGCATCACTTCTTAGGTTTGTAGCAACTCTCATTACATCACTTTAGCATCATTTTGAAATTCGTAGCAACTCTCACGACATTACTGTAGCATGATTTTGAGATTAGTAGCAACTCTCATTACATCACTGTAGCATCACTTCTTAGGTTCGTAGCCACTCTCATTACATCACTGTAGCATCATTTTGAGGTTCGTAGCAACTCTCACCACATCACTGTAGCATCATTTTGAGGTTCATAGCAACTCTCATTATATCACTGTAGCATCATTTTGAAATTCGTAGCAACTCTCACCACATCACTGTAGCATCATTTCTTAGGTAAATAGCAACCCTCATCATATCACTGGAGCATCATTTTGCGGTTCGTAGCAACTCTCACTACATCACTGTAGCATCACTTCTTAGGTTTGTCGCAACTCTCATTACATCACTTTAGCATCATTTTGAAGATCGTAGCAACTCTCACTACATCACTGTTGCATCATTTTGAGGATAGTAGCAACTCTCACGACATTACTTTAGCATCATTTTGAGATTCGTAGCAACTCTCATTACATCACTGTAGCATCATTTTGAGGTTCGTAGCAACTCTCACCACATCACTGTAGCATCATTTCTTTGGAAAATAGCAACCCTCATTACATCACTGTAGCATCATTTTGAGGTTCGTAGCAACGCTCACTACATCACTGTCGCATCATTTCTTAGGGAAGTAGCAACTCTCATTACACTGCTTTAGCATTATTTTGAAATTACTATCAACTCTCACCACATCACTGTAGCATCACTTCTTAGGTTTTTAGCAACTCTCATTACATCACTTTAGCATCATTTTGAGATTCCTAGCAACTCTCACGACATTACTGTCGCATCATTTTGAGATTCGTAGCAACTCTCACCACATCACTGTAGCATCATTTTGAGATTCGTAACAACTCTCACCACATCACTGTAGCATCATTTCTTAGGTAAATAGCAACCCTCATTACATCACTGTAGCATCATTTTGAGTTTCGTAGCAACTCTCACTACATCACTGTAGCATCATTTTGAGATTCGTAACAACTCTCACCACATCACTGTAGCATCATTTCTTAGGTAAATAGCAACCCTCATTACATCACTGTAGCATCATTTTGAGGTTCGTAGCAACTCTCACCACATCACTGTAGCATCATTTCTTTGGTAAATAGCAACCCTCATTATATCACTGTAGTATCATTTTGCGGTTCGTAACAACTCTCACCACATCACTGTAGCATCATTTTGAGGTTCGTAGCAACTCTCACCACATCACTGTAGCATCATTTTGAGGTTCATAGCAACTCTCACCACATCACTGTAGCATCATTTTGAGGTTCGTAGCAACTCTCACCACATCACTGTAGCATCATTTCTTAGGGAAGTAGGAACTCTCATTACACCGCTTTAGCATTATTTTGAAATTACTATCAACTCTCACCACATCACTGTAGCATCACTTCTTAGGTTTGTAGCAACTCTCATTACATCACTTTAGCATCATTTTGAAATTCGTAGCAACTCTCACGACATTACTGTAGCATGATTTTGAGATTAGTAGCAACTCTCATTACATCACTGTAGCATCACTTCTTAGGTTCGTAGCAACTCTCACTACATCACTGTCGCATCATTTTGAGATTCGTAGCAACTCTCATCACATCACTGTCGCATCATTTTGAGGTTCGTAGCAACTCTCACTACATCACTGTGGCATCATTTTGAGATTCGTAGCAACTCTCACCACATCACTGTAGCATCATTTTGAGGTTCGTAGCAACTCTCACCTCATCACTGTCGCATCATTTCTTAGGTTTGTAGCAACTCTCATTATATCACTGTAGCATCATTTTGAAATTCGTAGCAACTCTCACCACATCACTGTAGCATCATTTCTTAGGTAAATAGCAAACCCTCATCATATCACTGGAGCATCATTTTGCGGTTCGTAGCAACTCTCACTACATCACTGTAGCATCACTTCTTAGGTTTGTCACAACTCTCATTACATCACTTTAGCATCAGTTTGAAGATCGTAGCAACTCTCACTACATCACTGTTGCATCATTTTGAGGATAGTAGCAACTCTCACGACATTACTTTAGCATCATTTTGAGATTCGTAGCAACTCTCATTACATCACTGTAGCATCATTTTGAGGTTCGTAGCAACTCTCACCACATCACTGTCGCATCATTTCTTTGGAAAATAGCAACCCTCATTACATCACTGTAGCATCATTTTGAGGTTCGTAGCAACGCTCACTACATCACTGTCGCATCATTTCTTAGGGAAGTAGCAACTCTCATTACACTGCTTTAGCATTATTTTGAAATTACTATCAACTCTCACCACATCACTGTAGCATCACTTCTTAGGTTTTTAGCAACTCTCATTACATCACTTTAGCATCATTTTGAGATTCCTAGCAACTCTCACGACATTACTGTCGCATCATTTTGAAATTCGTAGCAACTCTCACGACATTACTGTAGCATGATTTTGAGATTAGTAGCAACTCTCATTACATCACTGTAGCATCACTTCTTAGGTTCGTAGCAACTCTCACTACATCACTGTCGCATCATTTTGAGATTCGTAGCAACTCTCATCACATCACTGTCGCATCATTTTGAGGTTCGTAGCAACTCTCACTACATCACTGTGGCATCATTTTGAGATTCGTAGCAACTCTCACCACATCAATGTAGCATCATTTTGAGGTTCGTAGCAACTCTCACCACATCACTGTCGCATCATTTCTTAGGTTTGTAGCAACTCTCATTATATCACTGTAGCATCATTTTGAAATTCGTAGCAACTCTCACCACATCACTGTCGCATCACTTCTTAGGTTTGTAGCAACTCTCATTACATCACTTTAGCATCATTTTGAGGATAGTAGCAACTCTCACGACATTACTTTAGCATCGTTTTGAGATTCGTAGCAACTCTCATAACATCACTGTAGCATCATTTGAGGTTCGGAGCAACTCTCACCACATCACTGTGGCATCATTTCTTAGGTAAATAGCAACCCTCATTACATCACTGTAGCATCATTTTGAGGTTCGTAGCAACTCTCACCACATCACTGTAGCATCATTTCTTAGGTAAATAGCAACCCTCATTACATCACTGTAGCATCATTTTGCGGTTCGTAGCAACTCTCACCACATCACTGTAGCATCATTTTGAGATTCGTAGCAACTCTCACCACATCACTGTAGCATCATTTTGAGGTTCGTAGCAACTCTCACCACATCACTGTGGCATCATTTCTGAGAAAAAAAGCAACCCTCATTACATCACTGTACCATTATTTTGAGGTTAGAGCAACTCTCACCACATCACTGTCGCATCATTTCTTAGGGAAGTAGCAACTCTCATTACACCGCTTTAGCATTATTTTGAAATTACTATCAACTCTCACTACATCACTGTAGCATCACTTCTTAGGTTTGTCGCAACTCTCATTACATCACTTTAGCATCATTTTGAGGATCGTAGCAACTCTCACGACATCACTGTCGCATCATTTTGAGATTCGTAGCAACTCTCACCACATCACTGTCGCATCATTTTGTGATTCGTAGCAACTCTCACCACATAACTGTAGCATCATTTTGAGGTTCATAGCAACTCTCACCACATCACTGTAGCATCATTTTGAGGTTCGTAGCAACTCTCACCACATCACTGTAGCATCATTTCTTAGGGAAGTAGGAACTCTCATTACACCGCTTTAGCATTATTTTGAAATTACTATCAACTGTCACCACATCACTGTAGCATCACTTCTTAGGTTTGTAGCAACTCTCATTACATCACTTTAGCATCATTTTGAAATTCGTAGCAACTCTCACGACATTACTGTAGCATGATTTTGAGATTAGTAGCAACTCTCATTACATCACTGTAGCATCACTTCTTAGGTTCGTAGCAACTCTCATCACATCACTGTCGCATCATTTTGAGGTTCGTAGCAACTCTCACTACATCACTGTGGCATCATTTTGAGATTCGTAGCAACTCTCACCACATCACTGTAGCATCATTTTGAGGTTCGTAGCAACTCTCACCACATCACTGTCGCATCATTTCTTAGGTTTGTAGCAACTCTCATTATATCACTGTAGCATCATTTTGAAATTCGTAGCAACTCTCACCACATCACTGTAGCATCATTTCTTAGGTAAATAGCAACCCTCATCATATCACTGGAGCATCATTTTGCGGTTCGTAGCAACTCTCACTACATCACTGTAGCATCACTTCTTAGGTTTGTCGCAACTCTCATTACATCACTTTAGCATCATTTTGAGGTTCGTAGCAACGCTCACTACATCACTGTCGCATCATTTCTTAGGGAAGTAGCAACTCTCATTACACTGCTTGAGCATTATTTTGAAATTACTATCAACTCTCACCACATCACTGTAGCATCACTTCTTAGGTTTTTAGCAACTCTCATTACATCACTTTAGCATCATTTTGAGATTCCTAGCAACTCTCACGACATTACTGTCGCATCATTTTGAGATTCGTAGCAACTCTCACCAAATCACTGTAGCATCATTTTGAGGTTCGTAGCAACTCTCACCACATCACTGTGGCATCATTTCTTAGGTAAATAGCAACCCTCATTACATCACTGTACCATCATTTTGAGGTTAGAGCAACTCTCACCACATCACTGTCGCATCATTTCTTAGGGAAGTAACAACTCTCATTACACCGCTTTAGCATTATTTTGAAATTACTATCAACTCTCACTACACCACTGTAGCATCACTTCTTAGGATTGTCGCAACTCTCATTACATCACTTTAGCATCATTTTGAGGACTGTAGCAACTCTCATGACATCACTGTTGCATCATTTTGAGATTCGTAGCAACTCTCACCACATCACTGTAGCATCATTTCTTCGGTAAATAGCAACCCTCATTATATCACTGTAGCATCATTTTGAAATTCGTAGCAACTCTCACCACATCACTGTAGCATCATTTCTTAGGGAAGTAGGAACTCTCATTACACCGCTTTAGCATTATTTTGAAATTACTATCAACTCTCACCACATCACTGTAGCATCACTTCTTAGGTTTGTAGCAACTCTCATTACATCACTTTAGCATCATTTTGAAATTCGTAGCAACTCTCACGACATTACTGTAGCATGATTTTGAGATTAGTAGCAACTCTCATTACATCACTGTAGCATCACTTCTTAGGTTCGTAGCAACTCTCACTACATCACTGTCGCATCATTTTGAGATTCGTAGCAACTCTCATCACATCACTGTCGCATCATTTTGAGGTTCGTAGCAACTCTCACTACATCACTGTGGCATCATTTTGAGATTCGTAGCAACTCTCACCACATCACTGTAGCATCATTTTGAGGTTCGTAGCAACTCTCACCTCATCACTGTCGCATCATTTCTTAGGTTTGTAGCAACTCTCATTATATCACTGTAGCATCATTTTGAAATTCGTAGCAACTCTCACCACATCACTGTAGCATCATTTCTTAGGTAAATAGCAAACCCTCATCATATCACTGGAGCATCATTTTGCGGTTCGTAGCAACTCTCACTACATCACTGTAGCATCACTTCTTAGGTTTGTCACAACTCTCATTACATCACTTTAGCATCATTTTGAAGATCGTAGCAACTCTCACTACATCACTGTTGCATCATTTTGAGGATAGTAGCAACTCTCACGACATTACTTTAGCATCATTTTGAGATTCGTAGCAACTCTCATTACATCACTGTAGCATCATTTTGAGGTTCGTAGCAACTCTCACCACATCACTGTAGCATCATTTCTTTGGAAAATAGCAACCCTCATTACATCACTGTAGCATCATTTTGAGGTTCGTAGCAACGCTCACTACATCACTGTCGCATCATTTCTTAGGGAAGTAGCAACTCTCATTACACTGCTTTAGCATTATTTTGAAATTACTATCAACTCTCACCACATCACTGATGCATCACTTCTTAGGTTTTTAGCAACTCTCATTACATCACTTTAGCATCATTTTGAGATTCCTAGCAACTCTCACGACATTACTGTCGCATCATTTTGAGATTCGTAGCAACTCTCACCAAATCACTGTAGCATCATTTTGAGGTTCGTAGCAACTCTCACCACATCACTGTGGCATCATTTCTTAGGTAAATAGCAACCCTCATTACATCACTGTACCATCATTTTGAGGTTAGAGCAACTCTCACCACATCACTGTCGCATCATTTCTTAGGGAAGTAACAACTCTCATTACACCGCTTTAGCATTATTTTGAAATTACTATCAACTCTCACTACACCACTGTAGCATCACTTCTTAGGATTGTCGCAACTCTCATTACATCACTTTAGCATCATTTTGAGGACTGTAGCAACTCTCATGACATCACTGTCGCATCATTATGAGATTCGTAGCAACTCTCACCACATCACTGTAGCATCATTTCTTCGGTAAATAGCAACCCTCATTACATCACTGTTGCATCATTTTGAGGTTCGTAGCAACTCTCACTACATCATTGTAGCATCATTTCTTAGGGAAGTAGCAACTCTCATTACACCGCTTTAGCATTATTTTGAAATTACTATCAACTCTCACCACATCACTGTAGTATCACTTCTTAGGTTTGTAGCAACTCTCATTACATCACTTTAGCATCATTTTGAGGATAGTAGCAACTCTCACGACATTACTTTAGCATCGTTTTGAGATTCGTAGCAACTCTCATTACATCACTGTAGCATCATTTTGAGGTTCGGAGCAACTCTCACCACATCACTGTGGCATCATTTCTTAGGTAAATAGCAACCCTCATTACATCACTGTAGCATCATTTTGAGGTTCGTAGCAACTCTCACCACATCACTGTAGCATCATTTCTTAGGTAAATAGCAACCCTCATTACATCACTGTAGCATCATTTTGTGGTTCGTAGCAACTCTCACCACATCACTGTAGCATCATTTTGAGATTCGTAACAACTCTCACCACATCACTGTAGCATCATTTCTTAGGTAAATAGCAACCCTCATTACATCACTGTAGCATCATTTTGAGTTTCGTAGCAACTCTCACCACATCACTGTAGCATCATTTCTTTGGTAAATAGCAACCCTCATTATATCACTGTAGTATCATTTTGCGGTTCGTAACAACTCTCACCACATCACTGTAGCATCATTTTGAGGTTCGTAGCAACTCTCACCACATCACTGTAGCATAATTTCTTAGGTAAATAGCAACCCTCATTACATCACTGTAGCATCATTTTGAGGTTCGTAGCAACTCTCACCACATCACTGTAGCATCATTTCTTAGGGAAGTAGCAACTCTCATTACACCGCTTTAGCATTATTTTGAAATTACTATCAACTCTCACCACATCACTGTAGCATCACTTCTTAGGTTTGTAGCAACTCTCATTACATCACTTTAGAATCATTTCGAGGTTAGTAGCAACTCTCACGACATTACTGTACCATGTTTTTGAGATTAGTAGCAACTCTCATTACACTGCTTTAGCATGATTTTGAAATTACTATCAACTCTCACCACATCACTGTAGCATCACTTCTTAGGTTTTTAGCAACTCTCATTACATCACTTTAGCATCATTTTGAGATTCGTAGCAACTCTCACGACATTACTGTCACATCATTTTGAGGTTCGTAGCAACTCTCACCACATCACTGTAGCATCACTTCTTAGGTTTGTAGCAACTCTCATTACATCACTTTAGCATCATTTTGAGGATAGTAGCAACTCTCACAACATTACTTTAGCATCGTTTTGAGATTCGTAGCAACTCTCATAACATCACTGTAGCATCATTTTGAGGTTCGTAGCAACTCTCACCACATCACTGTAGCATCATTTCTTAGGTAAATAGCAACCCTCATTACATCACTGTAGCATCATTTTGAGATTCGTAGCAACTCTCACCACATCACTGTAGCATCATTTTGAGGTTCGTAGCAACTCTCACCACATCACTGTGGCATCATTTCTGAGATAAATAGCAACCCTCATTACATCACTGTACCATTATTTTGAGGTTAGAGCAACTCTCACCACATCACTGTCGCATCATTTCTTAGGGAAGTAGCAACTCTCATTACACCGCTTTAGCATTATTTTGAAATTACTATCAACTCTCACCACATCACTGTAGCATCACTTCTTAGGTTTGTAGCAACTCTCATGACATCACTTTAGCATCATTTTGAGATTCGTAGCAACTCTCACGACATTACTGTAGCATGATTTTGAGATTAGTCGCAACTCTCATAACATCACTGTAGCATCATTTCTTAGGGAAGTTGCAACTGTAGCATTATTTTGAAATTACCATCAACTCTCACCACATCACTGTAGCATCACTTCTTAGGTTTGTAGCAACTCTCATTACATCACTTTAGAATCATTTCGAGGTTCGTAGCAACTCTCACGACATTACTGTACCATGATTTTGAGATTAGTAGCAACTCTCATTACATCAATGTAGCATCACTTCTTAGGTTCGTAGCAACTCTCACTACATCACTGTAGCATCATTTTGAGGTTCGTAGCAACTCTCACCACATCACTGTGGCATCATTTCTTAGGTAAATAGCAACCCTCATTACATCACTGTAGAATCATTTTGAGGTTCGTAGCAGCTGTCACCACATCACTGTCGCATCATTTCTTAGGGAAGTAGCAACTCTCATTACACCGCTTTCGCATTATTTTGAAATTACTATCAACTCTCACTACATCACTGTTGCATCATTTCGAGGATAGTAGCAACTCTCACGACATTACTTTAGCATCATTTTGAGATTCGTAGCAACTCTCATTACATCACTGTAGCATCATTTTGAGGTTCGTAGCAACTCTCACCACATCACTGTAGCATCATTTCTTAGGTAAATAGCAACCCTCATTATATCACTGTAGCATCATTTTGCGGTTCGTAGCAACTCTCACCACATCACTGTCGCATCATTTCTAAGGTAAATAGCAACCCTCATTATATCACTGTAGTATCATTTTGCGGTTCGTAGCAACTCTCACTACATCACTGTAGCATCATTTTGAAGATCGTAGCAACTCTCACCACATCACTATTGCATCATTTTGAGGATAGTAGCAACTCTCACGACCTTACTTTAGCATCATTTTGAGATTCGTAGCAACTCTCATTACATCACTGTAGCATCATTTTGAGGTTCGTAGCAACTCTCACCACATCACTGTAGCATCATTTCTTAGGTAAATAGCAACCCTCATTACATCACTGTCGCATCATTTTGAGGTTCGTAGCAACGCTCACGACATCACTGTCGCATCATTTCTTAGGGAAGTAGCAACTCTCATTCCACTGCTTTAGCATTAATTTGAAATTACTATCAACTCTCACCACTTCACTGTAGCATCACTTCTTCGGTTTGTAGCAACTCTCATTACATCACTTTAGCATCATTTTGAGATTCGTAGCAACTCTCACGACATTACTGTAGCATGATTTTGAGATTAGTAGCAACTCTCATTACATCACTGTAGCATCACTTCTTAGGTTCGTAGCAACTCTCACTACATCACTGTCGCATCATTTTGAGATTCGTAGCAACTCTCACCACATCACTGTCGCATCATTTTGAGGTTCGTAGCAACTCTCACTACAACACTGTGGCATCATTTTGAGATTCGTAGCAACTCTCACCACATCACTGTAGCATCATTTTGAGGTTCGTAGCAACTCTCACTACATCACTGTCGCATCATTTCTTAGGTTTGTAGCAACTCTCATTATATCACTGTAGCATCATTTTGAAATTCGAAGCAACTCTCACCACATCACTGCAGCATCATTTCTTAGGTAAATAGCAACCCTCATTATATCACTGGAGCATCATTTTGCGGTTCGTAGCAACTCTCACTATATCACTGTAGCATCACTTCTTAGGTTTGTCGCAACTCTCATTACATCACTTTAGCATCATTTTGAAGATCGTAGCAACTCTCACTACATCACTGTTGCATCATTTTGAGGATAGTAGCAACTCTCACTACATCACTGTCGCATCATTTTGAGGTTCGTAGCAACTCTCACCACATCACTGTAGCATCATTTCTTAGGTAAATAGCAACCCTCATTACATCACTGTAGCATCATTTTGAGATTCGTAGCAACTCTCACCAAATCACTGTAGCATCATTTTGAGGTTCGTAGCAACTCTCACCACATCACTGTGGCATCATTTCTTAGATAAATAGCAACCCTCATTAAATCACTGTACCATCATTTTGAGGTTAGAGCAACTCTCACCACATCACTGTCGCATCATTTCTTAGGGAAGTAGCAACTCTCATTACACCGCTTTAGCATTATTTTGAAATTACTATCAACTCTCACTACATCACTGTAGCATCACTTCTTAGGTTTGTCGCAACTCTCATTACATCACTTTAGCATCATTTTGAGGATCGTAGCAACTCTCACGACATCACTGTCGCATCATTTTGAGATTCGTAGCAACTCTCACCACATCACTGTGGCATCATTTCTTAGGTAAATAGCAACCCTCATTACATCACTGTAGCATCATTTTGAGGTTCGTAGCAACTCTCACCACATCACTGTAGCATCATTTCTTAGGTAAATAGCAACCCTCATTACATCACTGTAGCATCATTTTGTGGTTCGTAGCAACTCTCACCACATCACTGTAGCATCATTTTGAGATTCGTAACAACTCTCACCACATCACTGTAGCATCATTTCTTAGGTAAATAGCAACCCTCATTACATCACTGTAGCATCATTTTGAGGTTCGTAGCAACTCTCACCACATCACTGTAGCATCATTTCTTAGGGAAGTAGCAACTCTCATGACACCGCTTTAGCATTATTTTGAAATTACTATCAACTCTCACCACATCACTGTAGCATCACTTCTTAGGTTTGTAGCAACTCTCATTACATCACTTTAGAATCATTTCAAGGTTAGTAGCAACTCTCACGACATTACTGTACCATGATTTTGAGATTAGTAGCAACTCTCATTACACTGCTTTAGCATTATTTTGAAATTACTATCAACTCTCACCACATCACTGTAGCATCACTTCTTAGGTTTTTAGCAACTCTCATTACATCACTTTAGCATCATTTTGAAATTCGTAGCAACTCTCACGACATTACTGTCGCATCATTTTGAGGTTCGTAGCAACTCTCACCACATCACTGTAGCATCACTTCTTAGGTTTGTAGCAACTCTCATTACATCACTTTAGCATCATTTTGAAATTCGTAGCAACTCTCACGACATTACTGTAGCATGATTTTGAGATTAGTAGCAACTCTCATTACATCACTGTAGCATCACTTCTTAGGTTCGTAGCAACTCTCACTACATCACTGTCGCATCATTTTGAGATTCGTAGCAACTCTCATCACATCACTGTCGCATCATTTTGAGGTTCGTAGCAACTCTCACTACATCACTGTGGCATCATTTCTTAGGTAAATAGCAACCCTCATTACATCACTGTAGCATCATTTTGAGGTTCGTAGCAACTCTCACCACATCACTGTAGCATCATTTCTTAGGTAAATAGCAACCCTCATTACATCACTGTAGCATCATTTTGAGATTCGTAGCAACTCTCACCACATCACTGTAGCATCATTTTGAGGTTCGTAGCAACTCTCACCACATCACTGTGGCATCATTTCTGAGATAAATAGCAACCCTCATTACATCACTGTACCATTATTTTGAGGTTAGAGCAACTCTCACCACATCACTGTCGCATCATTTCTTAGGGAAGTAGCAACTCTCATTACACCGCTTTAGCATTATTTTGAAATTACTATCAACTCTCACTACATCACTGTAGCATCACTTCTTAGGTTTTTCGCAACTCTCATTACATCACTTTAGCAACATTTTGAGGATCGTAGCAACTCTCACGACATCACTGTCGCATCATTTTGAGATTCGTAGCAACTCTCACCACATCACTGTAGCATCATTTCCTAGGTAAATAGCAACCCTCATTACATCACTGTTGCATCATTTTGAGGTTCGTAGCAACTCTCACCACATCACTGTAGCATCATTTTGCGGTTCGTAGCAACTCTCACTACATCACTGTAGCATCATTTTGAAGATCGTAGCAACTCTCACCACATCACTGTTGCATCATTTTGAGGATAGTAGCAACTCTCACGACCTTACTTTAGCATCATTTTGAGATTCGTAGCAACTCTCATTACATCACTGTAGCATCATTTTGAGGTTCGTAGCAACTCTCACCACATCACTGTAGCATCATTTCTTAGGTAAATAGCAACCCTCATTACATCACTGTAGCATCATTTTGAGGTTCGTAGCAACGCTCACGACATCACTGTCGCATCATTTCTGAGGGAAGTAGCAACTCTCATTCCACTGCTTTAGCATTATTTTGAAATTACTATCAACTCTCACCACGTCACTGTAGCATCACTTCTTCGGTTTGTAGCAACTCTCATGACATCACTTTTGCATCATTTTGAGATTCGTAGCAACTCTCACGACATTACTGTAGCATGATTTTGAGATTAGTAGCAACTCTCATTACATCACTGTAGCATCACTTCTTAGGTTCGTAGCAACTCTCACTACATCACTGTCGCATCATTTTGAGATTCGTAGCAACTCTCACCACATCACTGTAGCATCATTTTGAAGATCGTAACAACTCTCACCACATCACTGTAGCATCATTTCTTAGGTAAATAGCAACCCTCATTACATCACTGTAGCATCATTTTGAGGTTCGTAGCAACTCTCACCACATCCCTGTAGCATCATTTCTTAGGGAAGTAGCAACTCTCATGACACCGCTTTAGCATTATTTTGAAATTACTATCAACTCTCACCACATCACTGTAGCATCACTTCTTAGGTTTGTAGCAACTCTCATTACATCACTTTAGAATCATTTCGAGGTTAGTAGCAACTCTCACGACATTACTGTACCATGATTTTGAGGTTTGTAGCAACTCTCATTGTATCACTGTAGCATCATTTTGAAATTCGAAGCAACTCTCACCACATCACTGCAGCATCATTTCTTATGTAAATAGCAACCCTCATTATATCACTGGAGCATCATTTTGCGGTTCGTAGCAACTCTCACTATATCACTGTAGCATCACTTCTTAGGTTTGTCGCAACTCTCATTACATCACTTTAGCATCATTTTGAAGATCGTAGCAACTCTCACTACATCACTGTTGCATCATTTTGAGGATAGTAGCAACTCTCACTACATCACTGTAGCATCATTTTGAGATTCGTAGCAACTCTCACCACATCACTGTAGCATCATTTTGAGGTTCGTAGCAACTCTCACCACATCACTGTGGCATCATTTCTTAGATAAATAGCAACCCTCATTACATCACTGTACCATCATTTTGAGGTTAGAGCAACTCTCACCACATCACTGTCGCATCATTTCTTAGGGAAGTAGCAACTCTCATTACACCGCTTTAGCATTATTTTGAAATTACTATCAACTCTCACTACATCACTGTAGCATCACTTCTTAGGTTTGTCGCAACTCTCATTACATCACTTTAGCATCATTTTGAGGATCGTAGCAACTCTCACGACATCACTGTCGCATCATTTTGAGATTCGTAGCAACTCTCACCACATCACTGTAGCATCATTTTGAGGTTCGTAGCAACTCTCACCACATCACTGTGGCATCATTTCTTAGGTAAATAGCAACCCTCATTTCATCACTGTAGCATCATTTTGAGGTTCGTAGCAACTCTCACCACATCACTGTAGCATCATTTCTTAGGTAAATAGCAACCCTCATTACATCACTGTAGCATCATTTTGTGGTTCGTAGCAACTCTCACCACATCACTGTAGCATCATTTTGAGATTCGTAACAACTCTCACCACATCACTGTAGCATCATTTCTTAGGTAAATAGCAACCCTCATTACATCACTGTAGCATCATTTTGAGTTTCGTAGCAACTCTCACCACATCACTGTAGCATCATTTCTTTGGTAAATAGCAACCCTCATTATATCACTGTAGTATCATTTTGCGGTTCGTAACAACTCTCACCACATCACTGTAGCATCATTTTGAGGTTCGTAGCAACTCTCACCACATCACTGTAGCATAATTTCTTAGGTAAATAGCAACCCTCATTACATCACTGTAGCATCATTTTGAGGTTCGTAGCAACTCTCACCACATCACTGTAGCATCATTTCTTAGGGAAGTAGCAACTCTCATGACACCGCTTTAGCATTATTTTGAAATTACTATCAACTCTCACCACATCACTGTAGCATCACTTCTTAGGTTTGTAGCAACTCTCATTACACTGCTTTAGCATTATTTTGAAATTACTATCAACTCTCACCACATCACTGTAGCATCACTTCTTAGGTTTTTAGCAACTCTCATTACATCACTTTAGCATCATTTTGAGATTCGTAGCAACTCTCACGACATTACTGTCGCATCATTTTGAGGTTCGTAGCAACTCTCACCACATCACTGTAGCATCACTTCTTAGGTTTGTAGCAACTCTCATTACATCACTTTAGCATCATTTTGAGGATAGTAGCAACTCTCACGACATTACTTTAGCATCGTTTTGAGATTCGTAGCAACTCTCATAACATCACTGTAGCATCATTTTGAGGTTCGGAGCAACTCTCACCACATCACTGTGGCATCATTTCTTAGGTAAATAGCAACCCTCATTACATCACTGTAGCATCATTTTGAGGTTCGTAGCAACTCTCACCACATCACTGTAGCATCATTTCTTAGGTAAATAGCAACCCTCATTACATCACTGTAGCATCATTTTGAGATTCGTAGCAACTCTCACCACATCACTGTAGCATCATTTTGAGGTTCGTAGCAACTCTCACCACATCACTGTGGCATCATTTCTGAGATAAATAGCAACCCTCATTACATCACTGTACCATTATTTTGAGGTTAGAGCAACTCTCACCACATCACTGTCGCATCATTTCTTAGGGAAGTAGCAACTCTCATTACACCGCTTTAGCATTATTTTGAAATTACTATCAACTCTCACTACATCACTGTAGCATCACTTCTTAGGTTTGTCGCAACTCTCATTACATCACTTTAGCATCATTTTGAGGATCGGAGCAACTCTCACGACATCACTGTAGCATCATTTCTTAGGTAAATAGCAACCCTCATTACATCACTGTAGCATCATTTTGAGATTCGTAGCAACTCTCACCACATCACTGTAGCATCATTTTGAGGTTCGTAGCAACTCTCACCACATCACTGTGGCATCATTTCTGAGATAAATAGCAACCCTCATTACATCACTGTAGCATCATTTTGAGGTTCGTAGCAACTCTCACCACATCACTGTAGCATCATTTCTTAGGGAAGTAGCAACTCTCATGACACCGCTTTAGCATTATTTTGAAATTACTATCAACTCTCACCACATCACTGTAGCATCACTTCTTAGGTTTGTCGCAACTCTCATTACATCACTTTAGAATCATTTCGAGGTTAGTAGCAACTCTCACGACATTACTGTACCATGATTTTGAGATTAGTAGCAACTCTCATTACACTGCTTTAGCATTATTTTGAAATTACTATCAACTCTCACCACATCACTGTAGCATCACTTCTTAGGTTTTTAGCAACTCTCATTACATCACTTTAGCATCATTTTGAGATTCGTAGCAACTCTCACGACATTACTGTCGCATCATTTTGAGGTTCGTAGCAACTCTCACCACATCACTGTAGCATCACTTCTTAGGTTTGTAGCAACTCTCATTACATCACTTTAGCATCATTTTGAGGATAGTAGCAACTCTCACGACATTACTTTAGCATCGTTTTGAGATTCGTAGCAACTCTCATAACATCACTGTAGCATCATTTTGAGGTTCGGAGCAACTCTCACCACATCACTGTAGCATCATTTCTTAGGTAAATAGCAACCCTCATTACATCACTGTAGCATCATTTTGAGGTTCGTAGCAACTCTCACCACATCACTGTAGCATCATTTCTTAGGTAAATAGCAACCCTCATTACATCACTGTAGCATCATTTTGAGATTCGTAGCAACTCTCACCACATCACTGTAGCATCATTTTGAGGTTCGTAGCAACTCTCACCACATCACTGTGGCATCATTTCTGAGATAAATAGCAACCCTCATTACATCACTGTACCATTATTTTGAGGTTAGAGCAACTCTCACCACATCACTGTCGCATCATTTCTTAGGGAAGTAGCAACTCTCATTACACCGCTTTAGCATTATTTTGAAATTACTATCAACTCTCACTACATCACTGTAGCATCACTTCTTAGGTTTGTCGCAACTCTCATTACATCACTTTAGCATCATTTTGAGGATCGGAGCAACTCTCACGACATCACTGTCGCATCATTTTGAGATTCGTAGCAACTCTCACCACATCACTTTAGCATCATTTCTTAGGTAAATAGCAACCCTCATTACATCACTGTTGCATCATTTTGAGGTTCGTAGCAACTCTCACTACATCATTGTAGCATCATTTCTTAGGGAAGTAGCAACTCTCATTACACCGCTTTAGCATTATTTTGAAATTACTATCAACTCTCACCACATCACTGTAGCATCACTTCTTAGGTTTGTAGCAACTCTCATTACATCACTTTAGCATCATTTTGAGATTCGTAGCAACTCTCACGACATTACTGTAGCATGATTTTGAGATTAGTAGCAACTCTCATAACATCACTGTAGCATCATTTCTTAGGGAAGTTGCAACTGTAGCATTATTTTGAAATTACTATCAACTCTCACCACATCACTGTAGCATCACTTCTTAGGTTTGTAGCAACTCTCATTACATCACTTTAGAATCATTTCGAGGTTCGTAGCAACTCTCACGACATTACTGTACCATGATTTTGAGATTAGTAGCAACTCTCATTACATCACTGTAGCATCACTTCTTAGGTTCGTAGCAACTCTCACTACATCACTGTAGCATCATTTTGAGGTTCGTAGCAACTCTCACCACATCACTGTGGCATCATTTCTTAGGTAAATAGCAACCCTCATTACATCACTGTAGAATCATTTTGAGGTTCGTAGCAACTGTCACCACATCACTGTCGCATCATTTCTTAGGGAAGTAGCAACTCTCATTACACCGCTTTCGCATTATTTTGAAATTACTATCAACTCTCACCACATCACTGTAGCATCACTTTTTAGGTTTTTTAGCAACTCTCATTACATCACTTTAGCATCATTTTGAGAATCGTAGCAACTCTCACTACATCACTGTTGCATCATTTCGAGGATAGTAGCAACTCTCACGACATTACTTTAGCATCATTTTGAGATTCGTAGCAACTCTCATTACATCACTGTAGCATCATTTTGAGGTTCGTAGCAACTCTCACCACATCACTGTAGCATCATTTCTTAGGTAAATAGCAACCCTCATTATATCACTGTAGCATCATTTTGCGGTTCGTAGCAACTCTCACCACATCACTGTCGCATCATTTCTTCGGTAAATAGCAACCCTCATTATATCACTGTAGTATCATTTTGCGGTTCGTAGCAACTCTCACTACATCACTGTAGCATCACTTCTTAGGTTTGTCGCAACTCTCATTACATCACTTGAGCATCATTTTGAAGATCGTAGCAACTCTCACCACATCACTGTTGCATCATTTTGAGGATAGTAGCAACTCTCACGACCTTACTTTAGCATCATTTTGAGATTCGTAGCAACTCTCATTACATCACTGTAGCATCATTTTGAGGTTCGTAGCAACTCTCACCACATCACTGTTGCATCATTTCTTAGGTAAATAGCAACCCTCATTACATCACTGTAGCATCATTTTGAGGTTCGTAGCAACGCTCACGACATCACTGTCGCATCATTTCTTAGGGAAGTAGCAACTCTCATTCCACTGCTTTAGCATTATTTTGAAATTACTATCAACTCTCACCACATCACTGTAGCATCACTTCTTCGGTTTGTAGCAACTCTCATTACATCATTTTAGCATCATTTTGAGATTCGTAGCAACTCTCACGACATTACTGTAGCATGATTTTGAGATTAGTAGCAACTCTCATTACATCACTGTAGCATCACTTCTTAGGTTCGTAGCAACTCTCACCACATCACGGTCGCATCATTTTGAGGTTCGTAGCAACTCTCACTACAACACTGTGGCATCATTTTGAGATTCGTAGCAACTCTCACCACATCACTGTAGCATCATTTTGAGGTTCGTAGCAACTCTCACCACATCACTGTCGCATCATTTCTTAGGTTTGTAGCAACTCTCATTATATCACTGTAGCATCATTTTGAAATTCGTAGCAACTCTCACCACATCACTGCAGCATCATTTCTTAGGTAAATAGCAACCCTCATTATATCACTGGAGCATCATTTTGCGGTTCGTAGCAACTCTCACTATATCACTGTAGCATCACTTCTTAGGTTTGTCGCAACTCTCATTTCATCACTTTAGCATCATTTTGAAGATCGTAGCAACTCTCACTACATCACTGTAGCATCACTTCTGAGGTTCGTAGCAACTCTCACCACATCACTGTAGCATCATTTCTTAGGTAAATAGCAACCCTCATTACATCACTGTAGCATCATTTTGAGATTCGTAGCAACTCTCACCACATCACTGTAGCATCATTTTGAGGTTCGTAGCAACTCTCACCACATCACTGTGGCATCATTTCTTAGATAAATAGCAACCCTCATTACATCACTGTACCATCATTTTGAGGTTAGAGCAACTCTCACCACATCACTGTCGCATCATTTCTTAGGGAAGTAGCAACTCTCATTACACCGCTTTAGCATTATTTTGAAATTACTATCAACTCTCACTACATCACTGTAGCATCACTTCTTAGGTTTGTCGCAACTCTCATTACATCACTTTAGCATCATTTTGAGGATCGGAGCAACTCTCACGACATCACTGTCGCATCATTTTGAGATTCGTAGCAACTCTCACCACATCACTGTAGCATCATTTCTTAGGTAAATAGCAACCCTCATTACATCACTGTTGCATCATTTTGAGGTTCGTAGCAACTCTCACTACATCATTGTAGCATCATTTCTTAGGGAAGTAGCAACTCTCATTACACCGCTTTTGCATTATTTTGAAATTACTATCAACTCTCACCACATCACTGTAGCATCACTTCTTAGGTTTGTAGCAACTCTCATTACATCACTTTAGCATCATTTTGAGATTCGTAGCAACTCTCACGACATTACTGTAGCATGATTTTGAGATTAGTAGCAACTCTCATAACATCACTGTAGCATCACTTCTTAGGTTCGTAGCAACTCTCACCACATCACTGTCGCATCATTTTGAGGTTCGTAGCAACTCTCACCACATCACTGTAGCATCACTTCTTAGGTTTGTAGCAACTTTCATTACATCACTTTTGCATCATTTTGAGGATAGTAGCAACTCTCACGACATTACTTTAGCATCGTTTTGAGATTCGTAGCAACTCTCATTACATCACTGTAGCATAATTTTGAGGTTCGGAGCAAATCTCACCACATCACTGTGGCATCATTTCTTAGGTAAATAGCAACCCTCATTACATCACTGTAGCATCATTTTGAGGTTCGTAGCAACTCTCACCACATCACTGTAGCATCATTTCTTAGGTAAATAGCAACCCTCATTACATCACTGTAGCATCATTTTGCGGTTCGTAGCAACTCTCACTACATCACTGTAGCATCACTTCTTAGGTTTGTCGCAACTCTCATTACATCACTTGAGCATCATTTTGAAGATCGTAGCAACTCTCACCACATCACTGTTGCATCATTTTGAGAATAGTAGCAACTCTCACGACCTTACTTTAGCATCATTTTGAGATTCGTAGCAACTCTCATTACATCACTGTAGCATCATTTTGAGATTCGTAGCAACTCTCATTACATCACTGTAGCATCATTTTGAGGTTCGTAACAACTCTCACCACATCACTGTTGCATCATTTTGAGGATAGTAGCAACTCTCACGACCTTACTTTAGCATCATTTTGAGATTCGTAGCAACTCTCATTACATCACTGTAGCATCATTTTGAGGTTCGTAGCAACTCTCACCACATCACTGTAGCATCATTTCTTAGGTAAATAGCAACCCTCATTACATCACTGTAGCATCATTTTGAGGTTCGTAGCAACGCTCACGACATCACTGTCGCATCATTTCTTAGGGAAGTAGCAACTCTCATTCCACTGCTTTAGCATTATTTTGAAATTACTATCAACTCTCACCACATCACTGTAGCATCACTTCTTCGGTTTGTAGCAACTCTCATTACATCACTTTAGCATCATTTTGAGATTCGTAGCAACTCTCACGACATTACTGTAGCATGATTTTGAGATTAGTAGCAACTCTCATTACATCACTGCAGCATCACTTCTTAGGTTCGTAGCAACTCTCACTACATCACTGTCGCATCATTTTGAGATTCGTAGCAACTCTCACCACATCACTGTCGCATCATTTTGAGGTTCGTAGCAACTCTCACTACAACACTGTGGCATCATTTTGAGATTCGTAGCAACTCTCACCACATCACTGTAGCATTATTTTGAGGTTCGTAGCAACTCTCACCACATCACTGTCGCATCATTTCTTAGGTTTGTAGCAACTCTCATTATATCACTGTAGCATCATTTTGAAATTCGAAGCAACTCTCACCACATCACTGCAGCATCATTTCTTATGTAAATAGCAACCCTCATTATATCACTGGAGCATCATTTTGCGGTTCGTAGCAACTCTCACTATATCACTGTAGCATCACTTCTTAGGTTTGTCGCAACTCTCATTACATCACTTTAGCATCATTTTGAAGATCGTAGCAACTCTCACTACATCACTGTTGCATCATTTTGAGGATAGTAGCAACTCTCACTACATCACTGTAGCATCATTTTGAGATTCGTAGCAACTCTCACCACATCACTGTAGCATCATTTTGAGGTTCGTAGCAACTCTCACCACATCACTGTGGCATCATTTCTTAGATAAATAGCAACCCTCATTACATCACTGTACCATCATTTTGAGGTTAGAGCAACTCTCACCACATCACTGTCGCATCATTTCTTAGGGAAGTAGCAACTCTCATTACACCGCTTTAGCATTATTTTGAAATTACTATCAACTCTCACTACATCACTGTAGCATCACTTCTTAGGTTTGTCGCAACTCTCATTACATCACTTTAGCATCATTTTGAGGATCGTAGCAACTCTCACGACATCACTGTCGCATCATTTTGAGATTCGTAGCAACTCTCACCACATCACTGTAGCATCATTTTGAGGTTCGTAGCAACTCTCACCACATCACTGTGGCATCATTTCTTAGGTAAATAGCAACCCTCATTTCATCACTGTAGCATCATTTTGAGGTTCGTAGCAACTCTCACCACATCACTGTAGCATCATTTCTTAGGTAAATAGCAACCCTCATTACATCACTGTAGCATCATTTTGTGGTTCGTAGCAACTCTCACCACATCACTGTAGCATCATTTTGAGATTCGTAACAACTCTCACCACATCACTGTAGCATCATTTCTTAGGTAAATAGCAACCCTCATTACATCACTGTAGCATCATTTTGAGTTTCGTAGCAACTCTCACCACATCACTGTAGCATCATTTCTTTGGTAAATAGCAACCCTCATTATATCACTGTAGTATCATTTTGCGGTTCGTAACAACTCTCACCACATCACTGTAGCATCATTTTGAGGTTCGTAGCAACTCTCACCACATCACTGTAGCATAATTTCTTAGGTAAATAGCAACCCTCATTACATCACTGTAGCATCATTTTGAGGTTCGTAGCAACTCTCACCACATCACTGTAGCATCATTTCTTAGGGAAGTAGCAACTCTCATGACACCGCTTTAGCATTATTTTGAAATTACTATCAACTCTCACCACATCACTGTAGCATCACTTCTTAGGTTTGTAGCAACTCTCATTACACTGCTTTAGCATTATTTTGAAATTACTATCAACTCTCACCACATCACTGTAGCATCACTTCTTAGGTTTTTAGCAACTCTCATTACATCACTTTAGCATCATTTTGAGATTCGTAGCAACTCTCACGACATTACTGTCGCATCATTTTGAGGTTCGTAGCAACTCTCACCACATCACTGTAGCATCACTTCTTAGGTTTGTAGCAACTCTCATTACATCACTTTAGCATCATTTTGAGGATAGTAGCAACTCTCACGACATTACTTTAGCATCGTTTTGAGATTCGTAGCAACTCTCATAACATCACTGTAGCATCATTTTGAGGTTCGGAGCAACTCTCACCACATCACTGTAGCATCATTTCTTAGGTAAATAGCAACCCTCATTACATCACTGTAGCATCATTTTGAGATTCGTAGCAACTCTCACCACATCACTGTAGCATCATTTTGAGGTTCGTAGCAACTCTCACCACATCACTGTGGCATCATTTCTGAGATAAATAGCAACCCTCATTACATCACTGTACCATCATTTTGAGGTTAGAGCAACTCTCACCACATCACTGTCGCATCATTTCTTAGGGAAGTAGCAACTCTCATTACACCGCTTTAGCATTATTTTGAAATTACTATCAACTCTCACTACATCACTGTAGCATCACTTCTTAGGTTTGTCGCAACTCTCATTACATCACTTTAGCATCATTTTGAGGATCGGAGCAACTCTCACGACATCACTGTCGCATCATTTTGAGATTCGTAGCAACTCTCACCACATCACTGTAGCATCATTTCTTAGGTAAATAGCAACCCTCATTACATCACTGTTGCATCATTTTGAGGTTCGTAGCAACTCTCACTACATCATTGTAGCATCATTTCTTAGGGAAGTAGCAACTCTCATTACACCGCTTTTGCATTATTTTGAAATTACTATCAACTCTCACCACATCACTGTAGCATCACTTCTTAGGTTTGTAGCAACTCTCATGACATCACTTTAGCATCATTTTGAGATTCGTAGCAACTCTCACGACATTACTGTACCATGATTTTGAGATTAGTAGCAACTCTCATAACATCACTGTAGCATCACTTCTTAGGTTCGTAGCAACTCTCACCACATCACTGTCGCATCATTTTGAGGTTCGTAGCAACTCTCACCACATCACTGTAGCATCACTTCTTAGGTTTGTAGCAACTTTCATTACATCACTTTTGCATCATTTTGAGGATAGTAGCAACTCTCACGACATTACTTTAGCATCGTTTTGAGATTCGTAGCAACTCTCATTACATCACTGTAGCATAATTTTGAGGTTCGGAGCAAATCTCACCACATCACTGTGGCATCATTTCTTAGGTAAATAGCAACCCTCATTACATCACTGTAGCATCATTTTGAGGTTCGTAGCAACTCTCACCACATCACTGTAGCATCATTTCTTAGGTAAATAGCAACCCTCATTACATCACTGTAGCATCATTTTGCGGTTCGTAGCAACTCTCACTACATCACTGTAGCATCACTTCTTAGGTTTGTCGCAACTCTCATTACATCACTTGAGCATCATTTTGAAGATCGTAGCAACTCTCACCACATCACTGTTGCATCATTTTGAGGATAGTAGCAACTCTCACGACCTTACTTTAGCATCATTTTGAGATTCGTAGCAACTCTCATTACATCACTGTAGCATCATTTTGAGATTCGTAGCAACTCTCATTACATCACTGTAGCATCATTTTGAGGTTCGTAACAACTCTCACCACATCACTGTAGCATCATTTTGAGGTTCGTAGCAACTCTCACCACATCACTGTAGCATAATTTCTTAGGTAAATAGCAACCCTCATTACATCACTGTAGCATCATTTTGAGGTTCGTAGCAACTCTCACCACATCACTGTAGCATCATTTCTTAGGGAAGTAGCAACTCTCATTACACCGCTTTAGCATTATTTTGAAATTACTATCAACTCTCACCACATCACTGTAGCATCACTTCTTAGGTTTGTAGCAACTCTCATTACATCACTTTAGAATCATTTCGAGGTTAGTAGCAACTCTCACGACATTACTGTACCATGTTTTTGAGATTAGTAGCAACTCTCATTACACTGCTTTAGCATTATTTTGAAATTACTATTAACTCTCACCACATCACTGTAGCATCACTTCTTAGGTTTTTAGCAACTCTCATTACATCACTTTAGCATCATTTTGAGATTCGTAGCAACTCTCACGACATTACTGTCGCATCATTTTGAGGTTCGTAGCAACTCTCACCACATCACTGTAGCATCACTTCTTAGGTTTGTAGCAACTCTCATTACATCACTTTAGCATCATTTTGAGGATAGTAGCAACTCTCACAACATTACTTTAGCATCGTTTTGAGATTCGTAGCAACTCTCATAACATCACTGTAGCATCATTTTGAGGTTCGGAGCAACTCTCACCACATCACTGTGGCATCATTTCTTAGGTAAATAGCAACCCTCATTACATCACTGTAGCATCATTTTGAGGTTCGTAGCAACTCTCACCACATCACTGTAGCATCATTTCTTAGGTAAATAGCAACCCTCATTACATCACTGTAGCATCATTTTGAGATTCGTAGCAACTCTCACCACATCACTGTAGCATCATTTTGAGGTTCGTAGCAACTCTCACCACATCACTGTAGCATAATTTCTTAGGTAAATAGCAACCCTCATTACATCACTGTAGCATCATTTTGAGGTTCGTAGCAACTCTCACCACATCACTGTAGCATCATTTCTTAGGGAAGTAGCAACTCTCATGACACCGCTTTAGCATTATTTTGAAATTACTATCAACTCTCACCACATCACTGTAGCATCACTTCTTAGGTTTGTAGCAACTCTCATTACACTGCTTTAGCATTATTTTGAAATTACTATCAACTCTCACCACATCACTGTAGCATCACTTCTTAGGTTTTTAGCAACTCTCATTACATCACTTTAGCATCATTTTGAGATTCGTAGCAACTCTCACGACATTACTGTCGCATCATTTTGAGGTTCGTAGCAACTCTCACCACATCACTGTAGCATCACTTCTTAGGTTTGTAGCAACTCTCATTACATCACTTTAGCATCATTTTGAGGATAGTAGCAACTCTCACGACATTACTTTAGCATCGTTTTGAGATTCGTAGCAACTCTCATAACATCACTGTAGCATCATTTTGAGGTTCGGAGCAACTCTCACCACATCACTGTAGCATCATTTCTTAGGTAAATAGCAACCCTCATTACATCACTGTAGCATCATTTTGAGATTCGTAGCAACTCTCACCACATCACTGTAGCATCATTTTGAGGTTCGTAGCAACTCTCACCACATCACTGTGGCATCATTTCTGAGATAAATAGCAACCCTCATTACATCACTGTACCATCATTTTGAGGTTAGAGCAACTCTCACCACATCACTGTCGCATCATTTCTTAGGGAAGTAGCAACTCTCATTACACCGCTTTAGCATTATTTTGAAATTACTATCAACTCTCACTACATCACTGTAGCATCACTTCTTAGGTTTGTCGCAACTCTCATTACATCACTTTAGCATCATTTTGAGGATCGGAGCAACTCTCACGACATCACTGTCGCATCATTTTGAGATTCGTAGCAACTCTCACCACATCACTGTAGCATCATTTCTTAGGTAAATAGCAACCCTCATTACATCACTGTTGCATCATTTTGAGGTTCGTAGCAACTCTCACTACATCATTGTAGCATCATTTCTTAGGGAAGTAGCAACTCTCATTACACCGCTTTTGCATTATTTTGAAATTACTATCAACTCTCACCACATCACTGTAGCATCACTTCTTAGGTTTGTAGCAACTCTCATGACATCACTTTAGCATCATTTTGAGATTCGTAGCAACTCTCACGACATTACTGTACCATGATTTTGAGATTAGTAGCAACTCTCATAACATCACTGTAGCATCACTTCTTAGGTTCGTAGCAACTCTCACCACATCACTGTCGCATCATTTTGAGGTTCGTAGCAACTCTCACCACATCACTGTAGCATCACTTCTTAGGTTTGTAGCAACTTTCATTACATCACTTTTGCATCATTTTGAGGATAGTAGCAACTCTCACGACATTACTTTAGCATCGTTTTGAGATTCGTAGCAACTCTCATTACATCACTGTAGCATAATTTTGAGGTTCGGAGCAAATCTCACCACATCACTGTGGCATCATTTCTTAGGTAAATAGCAACCCTCATTACATCACTGTAGCATCATTTTGAGGTTCGTAGCAACTCTCACCACATCACTGTAGCATCATTTCTTAGGTAAATAGCAACCCTCATTACATCACTGTAGCATCATTTTGCGGTTCGTAGCAACTCTCACTACATCACTGTAGCATCACTTCTTAGGTTTGTCGCAACTCTCATTACATCACTTGAGCATCATTTTGAAGATCGTAGCAACTCTCACCACATCACTGTTGCATCATTTTGAGGATAGTAGCAACTCTCACGACCTTACTTTAGCATCATTTTGAGATTCGTAGCAACTCTCATTACATCACTGTAGCATCATTTTGAGATTCGTAGCAACTCTCATTACATCACTGTAGCATCATTTTGAGGTTCGTAACAACTCTCACCACATCACTGTAGCATCATTTTGAGGTTCGTAGCAACTCTCACCACATCACTGTAGCATAATTTCTTAGGTAAATAGCAACCCTCATTACATCACTGTAGCATCATTTTGAGGTTCGTAGCAACTCTCACCACATCACTGTAGCATCATTTCTTAGGGAAGTAGCAACTCTCATTACACCGCTTTAGCATTATTTTGAAATTACTATCAACTCTCACCACATCACTGTAGCATCACTTCTTAGGTTTGTAGCAACTCTCATTACATCACTTTAGAATCATTTCGAGGTTAGTAGCAACTCTCACGACATTACTGTACCATGTTTTTGAGATTAGTAGCAACTCTCATTACACTGCTTTAGCATTATTTTGAAATTACTATTAACTCTCACCACATCACTGTAGCATCACTTCTTAGGTTTTTAGCAACTCTCATTACATCACTTTAGCATCATTTTGAGATTCGTAGCAACTCTCACGACATTACTGTCGCATCATTTTGAGGTTCGTAGCAACTCTCACCACATCACTGTAGCATCACTTCTTAGGTTTGTAGCAACTCTCATTACATCACTTTAGCATCATTTTGAGGATAGTAGCAACTCTCACAACATTACTTTAGCATCGTTTTGAGATTCGTAGCAACTCTCATAACATCACTGTAGCATCATTTTGAGGTTCGGAGCAACTCTCACCACATCACTGTGGCATCATTTCTTAGGTAAATAGCAACCCTCATTACATCACTGTAGCATCATTTTGAGGTTCGTAGCAACTCTCACCACATCACTGTAGCATCATTTCTTAGGTAAATAGCAACCCTCATTACATCACTGTAGCATCATTTTGAGATTCGTAGCAACTCTCACCACATCACTGTAGCATCATTTTGAGGTTCGTAGCAACTCTCACCACATCACTGTAGCATAATTTCTTAGGTAAATAGCAACCCTCATTACATCACTGTAGCATCATTTTGAGGTTCGTAGCAACTCTCACCACATCACTGTAGCATCATTTCTTAGGGAAGTAGCAACTCTCATTACACCGCTTTAGCATTATTTTGAAATTACTATCAACTCTCACCACATCACTGTAGCATCACTTCTTAGGTTTGTAGCAACTCTCATTACATCACTTTAGAATCATTTCGAGGTTAGTAGCAACTCTCACGACATTACTGTACCATGTTTTTGAGATTAGTAGCAACTCTCATTACACTGCTTTAGCATTATTTTGAAATTACTATCAACCCTCACCACATCACTGTAGCATCACTTCTTAGGTTTTTAGCAACTCTCATTACATCACTTTAGCATCATTTTGAGATTCGTAGCAACTCTCACGACATTACTGTCGCATCATTTTGAGGTTCGTAGCAACTCTCACCACATCACTGTAGCATCACTTCTTAGGTTTGTAGCAACTCTCATTACATCACTTTAGCATCATTTTGAGGATAGTAGCAACTTTCACGACATTACTTTAGCATCGTTTTGAGATTCGTAGCAACTCTCATAACATCACTGTAGCATCATTTTGAGGTTCGGAGCAACTCTCACCACATCACTGTAGCATCATTTCTTAGGTAAATAGCAACCCTCATTACATCACTGTAGCATCATTTTGAGGTTCGTAGCAACGCTCACGACATCACTGTCGCATCATTTCTTAGGGAAGTAGCAACTCTCATTCCACTGCTTTAGCATTATTTTGAAATTACTATCAACTCTCACCACATCACTGTAGCATCACTTCTTCGGTTTGTAGCAACTCTCATTACATCATTTTAGCATCATTTTGAGATTCGTAGCAACTCTCACGACATTACTGTAGCATGATTTTGAGATTAGTAGCAACTCTCATTACATCACTGTAGCATCACTTCTTAGGTTCGTAGCAACTCTCACTACATCACTGTCGCATCATTTTGAGATTCGTAGCAACTCTCACCACATCACGGTCGCATCATTTTGAGGTTCGTAGCAACTCTCACTACAACACTGTGGCATCATTTTGAGATTCGTAGCAACTCTCACCACATCACTGTAGCATCATTTTGAGGTTCGTAGCAACTCTCACCACATCACTGTCGCATCATTTCTTAGGTTTGTAGCAACTCTCATTATATCACTGTAGCATCATTTTGAAATTCGTAGCAACTCTCACCACATCACTGCAGCATCATTTCTTAGGTAAATAGCAACCCTCATTATATCACTGGAGCATCATTTTGCGGTTCGTAGCAACTCTCACTATATCACTGTAGCATCACTTCTTAGGTTTGTCGCAACTCTCATTTCATCACTTTAGCATCATTTTGAAGATCGTAGCAACTCTCACTACATCACTGTAGCATCACTTCTGAGGTTCGTAGCAACTCTCACCACATCACTGTAGCATCATTTCTTAGGTAAATAGCAACCCTCATTACATCACTGTAGCATCATTTTGAGATTCGTAGCAACTCTCACCACATCACTGTAGCATCATTTTGAGGTTCGTAGCAACTCTCACCACATCACTGTGGCATCATTTCTTAGATAAATAGCAACCCTCATTACATCACTGTACCATCATTTTGAGGTTAGAGCAACTCTCACCACATCACTGTCGCATCATTTCTTAGGGAAGTAGCAACTCTCATTACACCGCTTTAGCATTATTTTGAAATTACTATCAACTCTCACTACATCACTGTAGCATCACTTCTTAGGTTTGTCGCAACTCTCATTACATCACTTTAGCATCATTTTGAGGATCGTAGCAACTCTCACGACATCACTGTCGCATCATTTTGAGATTCGTAGCAACTCTCACCACATCACTGTAGCATCATTTCTTAGGTAAATAGCAACCCTCATTACATCACTGTTGCATCATTTTGAGGTTCGTAGCAACTCTCACTACATCATTGTAGCATCATTTCTTAGGGAAGTAGCAACTCTCATTACACCGCTTTTGCATTATTTTGAAATTACTATCAACTCTCACCACATCACTGTAGCATCACTTCTTAGGTTTGTAGCAACTCTCATTACATCACTTTAGCATCATTTTGAGATTCGTAGCAACTCTCACGACATTACTGTCGCATCATTTTGAGGTTCGTAGCAACTCTCACCACATCACTGTAGCATCACTTCTTAGGTTTGTAGCAACTCTCATTACATCACTTTAGCATCATTTTGAGGATAGTAGCAACTCTCACGACATTACTTTAGCATCGTTTTGAGATTCGTAGCAACTCTCATAACATCACTGTAGCATCATTTTGAGGTTCGGAGCAACTCTCACCACATCACTGTGGCATCATTCTTTAGTAAATAGCAACCCTCATTACATCACTGTAGCATCATTTTGAGGTTCGTAGCAACTCTCACCACATCACTGTAGCATCATTTCTTAGGTAAATAGCAACCCTCATTACATCACTGTAGCATCATTTTGAGATTCGTAGCAACTCTCACCACATCACTGTAGCATCATTTTGAGGTTCGTAGCAACTCTCACCACATCACTGTGGCATCATTTCTGAGATAAATAGCAACCCTCATTACATCACTGTACCATTATTTTGAGGTTAGAGCAACTCTCACCACATCACTGTCGCATCATTTCTTAGGGAAGTAGCAACTCTCATTACACCGCTTTAGCATTATTTTGAAATTACTATCAACTCTCACTACATCACTGAAGCATCACTTCTTAGGTTTGTCGCAACTCTCATTACATCACTTTAGCATCATTTTGAGGATCGGAGCAACTCTCACGACATCACTGTCGCATCATTTTGAGATTCGTAGCAACTCTCACCACATCAATTTAGCATCATTTCTTAGGTAAATAGCAACCCTCATTACATCACTGTTGCATCATTTTGAGGTTCGTAGCAACTCTCACTACATCATTGTAGCATCATTTCTTAGGGAAGTAGCAACTCTCATTACACCGCTTTAGCATTATTTTGAAATTACTATCAACTCTCACCACATCACTGTAGCATCACTTCTTAGGTTTGTAGCAACTCTCATTACATCACTTTAGCATCATTTTGAGATTCGTAGCAACTCTCACGACATTACTGTAGCATGATTTTGAGATTAGTAGCAACTCTCATAACATCACTGTAGCATCATTTCTTAGGGAAGTTGCAACTGTAGCATTATTTTGAAATTACTATCAACTCTCACCACATCACTGTAGCATCACTTCTTAGGTTTGTAGCAACTCTCATTACATCACTTTAGAATCATTTCGAGGTTCGTAGCAACTCTCACGACATTACTGTACCATGATTTTGAGATTAGTAGCAACTCTCATTACATCACTGTAGCATCACTTCTTAGGTTCGTAGCAACTCTCACTACATCACTGTAGCATCATTTTGAGGTTCGTAGCAACTCTCACCACATCACTGTGGCATCATTTCTTAGGTAAATAGCAACCCTCATTACATCACTGTAGAATCATTTTGAGGTTCGTAGCAACTGTCACCACATCACTGTCACATCATTTCTTAGGGAAGTAGCAACTCTCATTACACCGCTTTCGCATTATTTTGAAATTACTATCAACTCTCACCACATCACTGTAGCATCACTTTTTAGGTTTTTTAGCAACTCTCATTACATCACTTTAGCATCATTTTGAGAATCGTAGCAACTCTCACTACATCACTGTTGCATCATTTCGAGGATAGTAGCAACTCTCACGACATTACTTTAGCATCATTTTGAGATTCGTAGCAACTCTCATTACATCACTGTAGCATCATTTTGAGGTTCGTAGCAACTCTCACCACATCACTGTAGCATCATTTCTTAGGTAAATAGCAACCCTCATTATATCACTGTAGCATCATTTTGCGGTTCGTAGCAACTCTCACCACATCACTGTCGCATCATTTCTTCGGTAAATAGCAACCCTCATTATATCACTGTAGTATCATTTTGCGGTTCGTAGCAACTCTCACTACATCACTGTAGCATCACTTCTTAGGTTTGTCGCAACTCTCATTACATCACTTGAGCATCATTTTGAAGATCGTAGCAACTCTCACCACATCACTGTTGCATCATTTTGAGGATAGTAGCAACTCTCACGACCTTACTTTAGCATCATTTTGAGATTCGTAGCAACTCTCATTACATCACTGTAGCATCATTTTGAGGTTCGTAGCAACTCTCACCACATCACTGTAGCATCATTTCTTAGGTAAATAGCAACCCTCATTACATCACTGTAGCATCATTTTGAGGTTCGTAGCAACGCTCACGACATCACTGTCGCATCATTTCTTAGGGAAGTAGCAACCCTCATTACATCACTGTAGCATCATTTTGAGGTTCGTAGCAACTCTCACGACATTACTGTAGCATGATTTTGAGATTAGTAGCAACTCTCATTACATCACTGTAGCATCACTTCTTAGGTTCGTAGCAACTCTCACTACATCACTGTCGCATCATTTTGAGATTCGTAGCAACTCTCACCACATCACGGTCGCATCATTTTGAGGTTCGTAGCAACTCTCACTACAACACTGTGGCATCATTTTGAGATTCGTAGCAACTCTCACCACATCACTGTAGCATCATTTTGAGGTTCGTAGCAACTCTCACCACATCACTGTCGCATCATTTCTTAGGTTTGTAGCAACTCTCATTATATCACTGTAGCATCATTTTGAAATTCGTAGCAACTCTCACCACATCACTGCAGCATCATTTCTTAGGTAAATAGCAACCCTCATTATATCACTGGAGCATCATTTTGCGGTTCGTAGCAACTCTCACTATATCACTGTAGCATCACTTCTTAGGTTTGTCGCAACTCTCATTTCATCACTTTAGCATCATTTTGAAGATCGTAGCAACTCTCACTACATCACTGTAGCATCACTTCTGAGGTTCGTAGCAACTCTCACCACATCACTGTAGCATCATTTCTTAGGTAAATAGCAACCCTCATTACATCACTGTAGCATCATTTTGAGATTCGTAGCAACTCTCACCACATCACTGTAGCATCATTTTGAGGTTCGTAGCAACTCTCACCACATCACTGTGGCATCATTTCTTAGATAAATAGCAACCCTCATTACATCACTGTACCATCATTTTGAGGTTAGAGCAACTCTCACCACATCACTGTCGCATCATTTCTTAGGGAAGTAGCAACTCTCATTACACCGCTTTAGCATTATTTTGAAATTACTATCAACTCTCACTACATCACTGTAGCATCACTTCTTAGGTTTGTCGCAACTCTCATTACATCACTTTAGCATCATTTTGAGGATCGGAGCAACTCTCACGACATCACTGTCGCATCATTTTGAGATTCGTAGCAACTCTCACCACATCACTGTAGCATCATTTCTTAGGTAAATAGCAACCCTCATTACATCACTGTTGCATCATTTTGAGGTTCGTAGCAACTCTCACTACATCATTGTAGCATCATTTCTTAGGGAAGTAGCAACTCTCATTACACCGCTTTTGCATTATTTTGAAATTACTATCAACTCTCACCACATCACTGTAGCATCACTTCTTAGGTTTGTAGCAACTCTCATTACATCACTTTAGCATCATTTTGAGATTCGTAGCAACTCTCACGACATTACTGTACCATGATTTTGAGATTAGTAGCAACTCTCATAACATCACTGTAGCATCACTTCTTAGGTTCGTAGCAACTCTCACCACATCACTGTCGCATCATTTTGAGGTTCGTAGCAACTCTCACCACATCACTGTAGCATCACTTCTTAGGTTTGTAGCAACTTTCATTACATCACTTTTGCATCATTTTGAGGATAGTAGCAACTCTCACGACATTACTTTAGCATCGTTTTGAGATTCGTAGCAACTCTCATTACATCACTGTAGCATAATTTTGAGGTTCGGAGCAAATCTCACCACATCACTGTGGCATCATTTCTTAGGTAAATAGCAACCCTCATTACATCACTGTAGCATCATTTTGAGGTTCGTAGCAACCCTCAACACATCACTGTAGCATCATTTCTTAGGTAAATAGCAACCCTCATTACATCACTGTAGCATCATTTTGCGGTTCGTAGCAACTCTCACTACATCACTGTAGCATCACTTCTTAGGTTTGTCGCAACTCTCATTACATCACTTGAGCATCATTTTGAAGATCGTAGCAACTCTCACCACATCACTGTTGCATCATTTTGAGGATAGTAGCAACTCTCACGACCTTACTTTAGCATCATTTTGAGATTCGTAGCAACGCTCATTACATCACTGTAGCATCATTTTGAGATTCGTAGCAACTCTCATTACATCACTGTAGCATCATTTTGAGGTTCGTAACAACTCTCACCACATCACTGTAGCATCATTTTGAGGTTCGTAGCAACTCTCACCACATCACTGTAGCATAATTTCTTAGGTAAATAGCAACCCTCATTACATCACTGTAGCATCATTTTGAGGTTCGTAGCAACTCTCACCACATCACTGTAGCATCATTTCTTAGGGAAGTAGCAACTCTCATTACACCGTTTTAGCATTATTTTGAAATTACTATCAACTCTCACCACATCACTGTAGCATCACTTCTTAGGTTTGTAGCAACTCTCATTACATCACTTTAGAATCATTTCGAGGTTAGTAGCAACTCTCACGACATTACTGTACCATGTTTTTGAGATTAGTAGCAACTCTCATTACACTGCTTTAGCATTATTTTGAAATTACTATTAACTCTCACCACATCACTGTAGCATCACTTCTTAGGTTTTTAGCAACTCTCATTACATCACTTTAGCATCATTTTGAGATTCGTAGCAACTCTCACGACATTACTGTCGCATCATTTTGAGGTTCGTAGCAACTCTCACCACATCACTGTAGCATCACTTCTTAGGTTTGTAGCAACTCTCATTACATCACTTTAGCATCATTTTGAGGATAGTAGCAACTCTCACAACATTACTTTAGCATCGTTTTGAGATTCGTAGCAACTCTCATAACATCACTGTAGCATCATTTTGAGGTTCGGAGCAACTCTCACCACATCACTGTGGCATCATTTCTTAGGTAAATAGCAACCCTCATTACATCACTGTAGCATCATTTTGAGGTTCGTAGCAACTCTCACCACATCACTGTAGCATCATTTCTTAGGTAAATAGCAACCCTCATTACATCACTGTAGCATCATTTTGAGATTCGTAGCAACTCTCACCACATCACTGTAGCATCATTTTGAGGTTCGTAGCAACTCTCACCACATCACTGTAGCATAATTTCTTAGGTAAATAGCAACCCTCATTACATCACTGTAGCATCATTTTGAGGTTCGTAGCAACTCTCACCACATCACTGTAGCATCATTTCTTAGGGAAGTAGCAACTCTCATTACACCGCTTTAGCATTATTTTGAAATTACTATCAACTCTCACCACATCACTGTAGCATCACTTCTTAGGTTTGTAGCAACTCTCATTACATCACTTTAGAATCATTTCGAGGTTAGTAGCAACTCTCACGACATTACTGTACCATGTTTTTGAGATTAGTAGCAACTCTCATTACACTGCTTTAGCATTATTTTGAAATTACTATCAACTCTCACCACATCACTGTAGCATCACTTCTTAGGTTTTTAGCAACTCTCATTACATCACTTTAGCATCATTTTGAGATTCGTAGCAACTCTCACGACATTACTGTCGCATCATTTTGAGGTTCGTAGCAACTCTCACCACATCACTGTAGCATCACTTCTTAGGTTTGTAGCAACTCTCATTACATCACTTTAGCATCATTTTGAGGATAGTAGCAACTCTCACGACATTACTTTAGCATCGTTTTGAGATTCGTAGCAACTCTCATAACATCACTGTAGCATCATTTTGAGGTTCGGAGCAACTCTCACCACATCACTGTGGCATCATTTCTTAGGTAAATAGCAACCCTCATTACATCACTGTAGCATCATTTTGAGATTCGTAGCAACTCTCACCACATCACTGTAGCATCATTTTGAGGTTCGTAGCAACTCTCACCACATCACTGTGGCATCATTTCTGAGATAAATAGCAACCCTCATTACATCACTGTACCATTATTTTGAGGTTAGAGCAACTCTCACCACATCACTGTCGCATCATTTCTTAGGGAAGTAGCAACTCTCATTACACCGCTTTAGCATTATTTTGAAATTACTATCAACTCTCACTACATCACTGTAGCATCACTTCTTAGGTTTGTCGCAACTCTCATTACATCACTTTAGCATCATTTTGAGGATCGTAGCAACTCTCACGACATCACTGTCGCATCATTTTGAGATTCGTAGCAACTCTCACCACATCACTGTAGCATCATTTCTTAGGTAAATAGCAACCCTCATTACATCACTGTTGCATCATTTTGAGGTTCGTAGCAACTCTCACTACATCATTGTAGCATCATTTCTTAGGGAAGTAGCAACTCTCATTACACCGCTTAAGCATTATTTTGAAATTACTATCAACTCTCACCACATCACTGTAGCATCACTTCTTAGGTTTGTAGCAACTCTCATGACATCACTTTAGCATCATTTTGAGATTCGTAGCAACTCTCACGACATTACTGTAGCATGATTTTGAGATTAGTAGCAACTCTCATAACATCACTGTAGCATCATTTCTTGAGGAAGTTGCAACTGTAGCATTATTTTGAAATTACCATCAACTCTCACCACATCACTGTAGCATCACTTCTTAGGTTTGTAGCAACTCTCATTACATCACTTTAGAATCATTTCGAGGTTCGTAGCAACTCTCACGACATTACTGTAGCATGATTTTGAGATTAGTAGCAACTCTCATAACATCACTGTAGCATCATTTCTTAGGGAAGTTGCAACTGTAGCATTATTTTGAAATTACTATCAACTCTCACCACATCACTGTAGCATCACTTCTTAGGTTTGTAGCAACTCTCATTACATCACTTTAGAATCATTTCGAGGTTCGTAGCAACTCTCACGACATTACTGTACCATGATTTTGAGATTAGTAGCAACTCTCATTACATCACTGTAGCATCACTTCTTAGGTTCGTAGCAACTCTCACTACATCACTGTAGCATCATTTTGAGGTTCGTAGCAACTCTCACCACATCACTGTGGCATCATTTCTTAGGTAAATAGCAACCCTCATTACATCACTGTAGAATCATTTTGAGGTTCGTAGCAACTGTCACCACATCACTGTCGCATCATTTCTTAGGGAAGTAGCAACTCTCATTACACCGCTTTCGCATTATTTTGAAATTACTATCAACTCTCACCACATCACTGTAGCATCACTTTTTAGGTTTTTTAGCAACTCTCATTACATCACTTTAGCATCATTTTGAGAATCGTAGCAACTCTCACTACATCACTGTTGCATCATTTCGAGGATAGTAGCAACTCTCACGACATTACTTTAGCATCATTTTGAGATTCGTAGCAACTCTCATTACATCACTGTAGCATCATTTTGAGGTTCGTAGCAACTCTCACCACATCACTGTAGCATCATTTCTTAGGTAAATAGCAACCCTCATTATATCACTGTAGCATCATTTTGCGGTTCGTAGCAACTCTCACCACATCACTGTCGCATCATTTCTTCGGTAAATAGCAACCCTCATTATATCACTGTAGTATCATTTTGCGGTTCGTAGCAACTCTCACTCCATCACTGTAGCATCACTTCTTAGGTTTGTCGCAACTCTCATTACATCACTTGAGCATCATTTTGAAGATCGTAGCAACTCTCACCACATCACTGTTGCATCATTTTGAGGATAGTAGCAACTCTCACGACCTTACTTTAGCATCATTTTGAGATTCGTAGCAACTCTCATTACATCACTGTAGCATCATTTTGAGGTTCGTAGCAACTCTCACCACATCACTGTAGCATCATTTCTTAGGTAAATAGCAACCCTCATTACATCACTGTAGCATCATTTTGAGGTTCGTAGCAACGCTCACGACATCACTGTCGCATCATTTCTTAGGGAAGTAGCAACTCTCATTCCACTGCTTTAGCATTATTTTGAAATTACTATCAACTCTCACCACATCACTGTAGCATCACTTCTTCGGTTTGTAGCAACTCTCATTACATCATTTTAGCATCATTTTGAGATTCGTAGCAACTCTCACGACATTACTGTAGCATGATTTTGAGATTAGTAGCAACTCTCATTACATCACTGTAGCATCACTTCTTAGGTTCGTAGCAACTCTCACCACATCACGGTCGCATCATTTTGAGGTTCGTAGCAACTCTCACTACAACACTGTGGCATCATTTTGAGATTCGTAGCAACTCTCACCACATCACTGTAGCATCATTTTGAGGTTCGTAGCAACTCTCACCACATCACTGTCGCATCATTTCTTAGGTTTGTAGCAACTCTCATTATATCACTGTAGCATCATTTTGAAATTCGTAGCAACTCTCACCACATCACTGCAGCATCATTTCTTAGGTAAATAGCAACCCTCATTATATCACTGGAGCATCATTTTGCGGTTCGTAGCAACTCTCACTATATCACTGTAGCATCACTTCTTAGGTTTGTCGCAACTCTCATTTCATCACTTTAGCATCATTTTGAAGATCGTAGCAACTCTCACTACATCACTGTAGCATCACTTCTGAGGTTCGTAGCAACTCTCACCACATCACTGTAGCATCATTTCTTAGGTAAATAGCAACCCTCATTACATCACTGTAGCATCATTTTGAGATTCGTAGCAACTCTCACCACATCACTGTAGCATCATTTTGAGGTTCGTAGCAACTCTCACCACATCACTGTGGCATCATTTCTTAGATAAATAGCAACCCTCATTACATCACTGTACCATCATTTTGAGGTTAGAGCAACTCTCACCACATCACTGTCGCATCATTTCTTAGGGAAGTAGCAACTCTCATTACACCGCTTTAGCATTATTTTGAAATTACTATCAACTCTCACTACATCACTGTAGCATCACTTCTTAGGTTTGTCGCAACTCTCATTACATCACTTTAGCATCATTTTGAGGATCGTAGCAACTCTCACGACATCACTGTCGCATCATTTTGAGATTCGTAGCAACTCTCACCACATCACTGTAGCATCATTTCTTAGGTAAATAGCAACCCTCATTACATCACTGTTGCATCATTTTGAGGTTCGTAGCAACTCTCACTACATCATTGTAGCATCATTTCTTAGGGAAGTAGCAACTCTCATTACACCGCTTTTGCATTATTTTGAAATTACTATCAACTCTCACCACATCACTGTAGCATCACTTCTTAGGTTTGTAGCAACTCTCATTACATCACTTTAGCATCATTTTGAGATTCGTAGCAACTCTCACGACATTACTGTCGCATCATTTTGAGGTTCGTAGCAACTCTCACCACATCACTGTAGCATCACTTCTTAGGTTTGTAGCAACTCTCATTACATCACTTTAGCATCATTTTGAGGATAGTAGCAACTCTCACGACATTACTTTAGCATCGTTTTGAGATTCGTAGCAACTCTCATAACATCACTGTAGCATCATTTTGAGGTTCGGAGCAACTCTCACCACATCACTGTGGCATCATTCTTTGGTAAATAGCAACCCTCATTACATCACTGTAGCATCATTTTGAGGTTCGTAGCAACTCTCACCACATCACTGTAGCATCATTTCTTAGGTAAATAGCAACCCTCATTACATCACTGTAGCATCATTTTGAGATTCGTAGCAACTCTCACCACATCACTGTAGCATCATTTTGAGGTTCGTAGCAACTCTCACCACATCACTGTGGCATCATTTCTGAGATAAATAGCAACCCTCATTACATCACTGTACCATTATTTTGAGGTTAGAGCAACTCTCACCACATCACTGTCGCATCATTTCTTAGGGAAGTAGCAACTCTCATTACACCGCTTTAGCATTATTTTGAAATTACTATCAACTCTCACTACATCACTGTAGCATCACTTCTTAGGTTTGTCGCAACTCTCATTACATCACTTTAGCATCATTTTGAGGATCGTAGCAACTCTCACGACATCACTGTCGCATCATTTTGAGATTCGTAGCAACTCTCACCACATCACTGTAGCATCATTTCTTAGGTAAATAGCAACCCTCATTACATCACTGTTGCATCATTTTGAGGTTCGTAGCAACTCTCACTACATCATTGTAGCATCATTTCTTAGGGAAGTAGCAACTCTCATTACACCGCTTTAGCATTATTTTGAAATTACTATCAACTCTCACCACATCACTGTAGCATCACTTCTTAGGTTTGTAGCAACTCTCATGACATCACTTTAGCATCATTTTGAGATTCGTAGCAACTCTCACGACATTACTGTAGCATGATTTTGAGATTAGTAGCAACTCTCATAACATCACTGTAGCATCATTTCTTAAGGAAGTTGCAACTGTAGCATTATTTTGAAATTACCATCAACTCTCACCACATCACTGTAGCATCACTTCTTAGGTTTGTAGCAACTCTCATTACATCACTTTAGAATCATTTCGAGGTTCGTAGCAACTCTCACGACATTACTGTAGCATGATTTTGAGATTAGTAGCAACTCTCATAACATCACTGTAGCATCATTTCTTAGGGAAGTTGCAACTGTAGCATTATTTTGAAATTACTATCAACTCTCACCACATCACTGTAGCATCACTTCTTAGGTTTGTAGCAACTCTCATTACATCACTTTAGAATCATTTCGAGGTTCGTAGCAACTCTCACGACATTACTGTACCATGATTTTGAGATTAGTAGCAACTCTCATTACATCACTGTAGCATCACTTCTTAGGTTCGTAGCAACTCTCACTACATCACTGTAGCATCATTTTGAGGTTCGTAGCAACTCTCACCACATCACTGTGGCATCATTTCTTAGGTAAATAGCAACCCTCATTACATCACTGTAGAATCATTTTGAGGTTCGTAGCAACTGTCACCACATCACTGTCGCATCATTTCTTAGGGAAGTAGCAACTCTCATTACACCGCTTTCGCATTATTTTGAAATTACTATCAACTCTCACCACATCACTGTAGCATCACTTTTTAGGTTTTTTAGCAACTCTCATTACATCACTTTAGCATCATTTTGAGAATCGTAGCAACTCTCACTACATCACTGTTGCATCATTTCGAGGATAGTAGCAACTCTCACGACATTACTTTAGCATCATTTTGAGATTCGTAGCAACTCTCATTACATCACTGTAGCATCATTTTGAGGTTCGTAGCAACTCTCACCACATCACTGTAGCATCATTTCTTAGGTAAATAGCAACCCTCATTATATCACTGTAGCATCATTTTGCGGTTCGTAGCAACTCTCACCACATCACTGTCGCATCATTTCTTCGGTAAATAGCAACCCTCATTATATCACTGTAGTATCATTTTGCGGTTCGTAGCAACTCTCACTACATCACTGTAGCATCACTTCTTCGGTTTGTCGCAACTCTCATTACATCACTTGAGCATCATTTTGAAGATCGTAGCAACTCTCACCACATCACTGTTGCATCATTTTGAGGATAGTAGCAACTCTCACGACCTTACTTTAGCATCATTTTGAGATTCGTAGCAACTCTCATTACATCACTGTAGCATCATTTTGAGGTTCGTAGCAACTCTCACCACATCACTGTAGCATCATTTCTTAGGTAAATAGCAACCCTCATTACATCACTGTAGCATCATTTTGAGGTTCGTAGCAACGCTCACGACATCACTGTCGCATCATTTCTTAGGGAAGTAGCAACTCTCATTCCACTGCTTTAGCATTATTTTGAAATTACTATCAACTCTCACCACATCACTGTAGCATCACTTCTTCGGTTTGTAGCAACTCTCATTACATCATTTTAGCATCATTTTGAGATTCGTAGCAACTCTCACCACATCACGGTCGCATCATTTTGAGGTTCGTAGCAACTCTCACTACAACACTGTGGCATCATTTTGAGATTCGTAGCAACTCTCACCACATCACTGTAGCATCATTTTGAGGTTCGTAGCAACTCTCACCACATCACTGTCGCATCATTTCTTAGGTTTGTAGCAACTCTCATTATATCACTGTAGCATCATTTTGAAATTCGTAGCAACTCTCACCACATCACTGCAGCATCATTTCTTAGGTAAATAGCAACCCTCATTATATCACTGGAGCATCATTTTGCGGTTCGTAGCAACTCTCACTATATCACTGTAGCATCACTTCTTAGGTTTGTCGCAACTCTCATTTCATCACTGTAGCATCATTTTGAGGTTCGTAGCAACTCTCACCACATCACTGTGGCATCATTTCTTAGATAAATAGCAACCCTCATTACAAAAGTGTACCATCATTTTGAGGTTAGAGCAACTCTCACCACATCACTGTCGCATCATTTCTTAGGGAAGTAGCAACTCTCATTACACCGCTTTAGCATTATTTTGAAATTACTATCAACTCTCACTACATCACTGTAGCATCACTTCTTAGGTTTGTCGCAACTCTCATTACATCACTTTAGCATCATTTTGAGGATCGTAGCAACTCTCACGACATCACTGTCGCATCATTTTGAGATTCGTAGCAACTCTCACCACATCACTGTAGCATCATTTCTTAGGTAAATAGCAACCCTCATTACATCACTGTTGCATCATTTTGAGGTTCGTAGCAACTCTCACTACATCATTGTAGCATCATTTCTTAGGGAAGTAGCAACTCTCATTACACCGCTTTTGCATTATTTTGAAATTACTATCAACTCTCACCACATCACTGTAGCATCACTTCTTAGGTTTGTAGCAACTCTCATTACATCACTTTAGCATCATTTTGAGATTCGTAGCAACTCTCACGACATTGCTGTACCATGATTTTGAGATTAGTAGCAACTCTCATAACATCACTGTAGCATCACTTCTTAGGTTCGTAGCAACTCTCACCACATCACTGTCGCATCATTTTGAGGTTCGTAGCAACTCTCACCACATCACTGTAGCATCACTTCTTAGGTTTGTAGCAACTTTCATTACATCACTTTTGCATCATTTTGAGGATAGTAGCAACTCTCACGACATTACTTTAGCATCGTTTTGAGATTCGTAGCAACTCTCATTACATCACTGTAGCATAATTTTGAGGTTCGGAGCAAATCTCACCACATCACTGTGGCATCATTTCTTAGGTAAATAGCAACCCTCATTACATCACTGTAGCATCATTTTGAGGTTCGTAGCAACTCTCACCACATCACTGTAGCATCATTTCTTAGGTAAATAGCAACCCTCATTACATCACTGTAGCATCATTTTGCGGTTCGTAGCAACTCTCACTACATCACTGTAGCATCACTTCTTAGGTTTGTCGCAACTCTCATTACATCACTGTAGCATCATTTTGAGATTCGTAGCAACTCTCATTACATCACTGTAGCATCATTTTGAGATTCGTAGCAACTCTCACCACATCACTGTAGCATCATTTTGAGGTTCGTAGCAACTCTCACCACATCACTGTAGCATAATTTCTTAGGTAAATAGCAACCCTCATTACATCACTGTAGCATCATTTTGAGGTTCGTAGCAACTCTCACCACATCACTGTAGCATCATTTCTTAGGGAAGTAGCAACTCTCATTACACCGCTTTAGCATTATTTTGAAATTACTATCAACTCTCACCACATCACTGTAGCATCACTTCTTAGGTTTGTAGCAACTCTCATTACATCACTTTAGAATCATTTCGAGGTTAGTAGCAACTCTCACGACATTACTGTACCATGTTTTTGAGATTAGTAGCAACTCTCATTACACTGCTTTAGCATTATTTTGAAATTACTATCAACTCTCACCACATCACTGTAGCATCACTTCTTAGGTTTTTAGCAACTCTCATTACATCACTTTAGCATCATTTTGAGATTCGTAGCAACTCTCACGACATTACTGTCGCATCATTTTGAGGTTCGTAGCAACTCTCACCACATCACTGTAGCATCACTTCTTAGGTTTGTAGCAACTCTCATTACATCACTTTAGCATCATTTTGAGGATAGTAGCAACTCTCACGACATTACTTTAGCATCGTTTTGAGATTCGTAGCAACTCTCATAACATCACTGTAGCATCATTTTGAGGTTCGGAGCAACTCTCACCACATCACTGTGGCATCATTTCTTAGGTAAATAGCAACCCTCATTACATCACTGTAGCATCATTTTGAGGTTCGTAGCAACTCTCACCACATCACTGTAGCATCATTTCTTAGGTAAATAGCAACCCTCATTACATCACTGTAGCATCATTTTGAGATTCGTAGCAACTCTCACCACATCACTGTAGCATCATTTTGAGGTTCGTAGCAACTCTCACCACATCACTGTGGCATCATTTCTGAGATAAATAGCAACCCTCATTACATCACTGTACCATTATTTTGAGGTTAGAGCAACTCTCACCACATCACTGTCGCATCATTTCTTAGGGAAGTAGCAACTCTCATTACACCGCTTTAGCATTATTTTGAAATTACTATCAACTCTCACTACATCACTGTAGCATCACTTCTTAGGTTTGTCGCAACTCTCATTACATCACTTTAGCATCATTTTGAGGATCGTAGCAACTCTCACGACATCACTGTCGCATCATTTTGAGATTCGTAGCAACTCTCACCACATCACTGTAGCATCATTTCTTAGGTAAATAGCAACCCTCATTACATCACTGTTGCATCATTTTGAGGTTCGTAGCAACTCTCACTACATCATTGTAGCATCATTTCTTAGGGAAGTAGCAACTCTCATTACACCGCTTTAGCATTATTTTGAAATTACTATCAACTCTCACCACATCACTGTAGCATCACTTCTTAGGTTTGTAGCAACTCTCATGACATCACTTTAGCATCATTTTGAGATTCGTAGCAACTCTCACGACATTACTGTAGCATGATTTTGAGATTCGTAGCAACTCTCACGACATTACTGTAGCATGATTTTGAGATTAGTAGCAACTCTCATAACATCACTGTAGCATCATTTCTTAAGGAAGTTGCAACTGTAGCATTATTTTGAAATTACCATCAACTCTCACCACATCACTGTAGCATCACTTCGTAGGTTTGTAGCAACTCTCATTACATCACTTTAGAATCATTTCGAGGTTCGTAGCAACTCTCACGACATTACTGTACCATGGTTTTTTAGATTAGTAGCAACTCTCATTACATCAATGTAGCATCACTTCTTAGGTTCGTAGCAACTCTCACTACATCACTGTAGCATCATTTTGAGGTTCGTAGCAACTCTCACCACATCACTGTGGCATCATTTCTTAGGTAAATAGCAACCCTCATTACATCACTGTAGAATCATTTTGAGGTTCGTAGCAACTGTCACCACATCACTGTCGCATCATTTCTTAGGGAAGTAGCAACTCTCATTACACCGCTTTCGCATTATTTTGAAATTACTATCAACTCTCACCACATCACTGTAGCATCACTTTTTAGGTTTTTTAGCAACTCTCATTACATCACTTTAGCATCATTTTGAGAATCGTAGCAACTCTCACTACATCACTGTTGCATCATTTCGAGGATAGTAGCAACTCTCACGACATTACTTTAGCATCATTTTGAGATTCGTAGCAACTCTCATTACATCACTGTAGCATCATTTTGAGGTTCGTAGCAACTCTCACCACATCACTGTAGCATCATTTCTTAGGTAAATAGCAACCCTCATTATATCACTGTAGCATCATTTTGCGGTTCGTAGCAACTCTCACCACATCACTGTCGCATCATTTCTTCGGTAAATAGCAACCCTCATTATATCACTGTAGTATCATTTTGCGGTTCGTAGCAACTCTCACTACATCACTGTAGCATCATTTTGAAGATCGTAGCAACTCTCACCACATCACTGTTGCATCATTTTGAGGATAGTAGCAACTCTCACGACCTTACTTTAGCATCATTTTGAGATTCGTAGCAACTCTCATTACATCACTGTAGCATCATTTTGAGGTTCGTAGCAACTCTCACCACATCACTGTAGCATCATTTCTTAGGTAAATAGCAACCCTCATTACATCACTGTCGCATCATTTTGAGGTTCGTAGCAACGCTCACGACATCACTGTCGCATCATTTCTTAGGGAAGTAGCAACTCTCATTCCACTGCTTTAGCATTATTTTGAAATTACTATCAACTCTCACCACATCACTGTAGCATCACTTCTTCGGTTTGTAGCAACTCTCATTACATCACTTTAGCATCATTTTGAGATTCGTAGCAACTCTCAGGACATTACTGTAGCATGATTTTGAGATTAGTAGCAACTCTCATTACATCACTGTAGCATCACTTCTTAGGTTCGTAGCAACTCTCACTACATCACTGTCGCATCATTTTGAGATTCGTAGCAACTCTCACCACATCACTGTCGCATCATTTTGAGGTTCGTAGCAACTCTCACTACAACACTGTGGCATCATTTTGAGATTCGTAGCAACTCTCACCACATCACTGTAGCATCATTTTGAGGTTCGTAGCAACTCTCACCACATCACTGTCGCATCATTTCTTAGGTTTGTAGCAACTCTCATTATATCACTGTAGCATCATTTTGAAATTCGAAGCAACTCTCACCACATCACTGTCGCATCATTTCTTAGGTAAATAGCAACCCTCATTATATCACTGGAGCATCATTTTGCGGTTCGTAGCAACTCTTACTATATCACTGTAGCATCACTTCTTAGGTTTGTCGCAACTCTCATTACATCACTTTAGCATCATTTTGAAGATCGTAGCAACTCTCACTACATCACTGTTGCATCATTTTGAGGATAGTAGCAACTCTCACTACATCACTGTAGCATCATTTTGAGGTTCGTAGCAACTCTCACCACATCACTGTAGCATCATTTCTTAGGTAAATAGCAACCCTCATTAAATCACTGTAGCATCATTTTGAGATTAGTAGCAACTCTCACCACATCACTGTAGCATCATTTTGAGGTTCGTAGCAACTCTCACCACATCACTGTGGCATCATTTCTTAGATAAATAGCAACCCTCATTACATCACTGTACCATCATTTTGAGGTTAGATCAACTCTCACCACATCACTGTCGCATCATTTCTTAGGGAAGTAGCAACTCTCATTACACCACTTTAGCATTATTTTGAAATTACTATCAACTCTCACTACATCACTGTAGCATCACTTCTTAGGTTTGTCGCAACTCTCATTACATCACTTTAGCATCATTTTGAGGATCGTAGCAACTCTCACGACATCACTGTCGCATCATTTCTTAGGTTCGTAGCAACTCTCACCACATCACTGTGGCATCATTTCTTAGGTAAATAGCAACCCTCATTACATCACTGTAGCATCATTTTGAGGTTCGTAGCAACTCTCACCACATCACTGTAGCATCATTTCTTAGGTAAATAGCAACCCTCATTACATCACTGTAGCATCATTTTGTGGTTCGTAGCAACTCTCACCGCATCACTGTAGCATCATTTTGAGATTCGTAACAACTCTCACCACATCACTGTAGCATCATTTCTTAGGTAAATAGCAACCCTCATTACATCACTGTAGCATCATTTTGAGGTTCGTAGCAACTCTCACCACATCACTGTAGCATCATTTCTTAGGGAAGTAGCAACTCTCATGACACCGCTTTAGCATTATTTTGAAATTACTATCAACTCTCACCACATCACTGTAGCATCACTTCTTAGGTTTGTAGCAACTCTCATTACATCACTTTAGAATCATTTCGAGGTTAGTAGCAACTCTCACGACATTACTGTACCATGATTTTGAGATTAGTAGCAACTCTCATTACACTGCTTTAGCATTATTTTGAAATTACTATCAACTCTCACCACATCACTGTAGCATCACTTCTTAGGTTTTTAGCAACTCTCATTACATCACTTTAGCATCATTTTGAGATTCGTAGCAACTCTCACGACATTACTGTCGCATCATTTTGAGGTTCGTAGCAACTCTCACCACATCACTGTAGCATCACTTCTTAGGTTTGTAGCAACTCTCATTACATCACTTTAGCATCATTTTGAGGATAGTAGCAACTCTCACCACATCACTGTGGCATCATTTCTGAGATAAATAGCAACCCTCATTACATCACTGTACCATTATTTTGAGGTTAGAGCAACTCTCACCACATCACTGTCGCATCATTTCTTAGGGAAGTAGCAACTCTCATTACACCGCTTTAGCATTATTTTGAAATTACTATCAACTCTCACTACATCACTGTAGCATCACTTCTTAGGTTTGTCGCAACTCTCATTACATCACTTTAGCATCATTTTGAGGATCGTAGCAACTCTCACGACATCACTGTCGCATCATTTTGAGATTCGTAGCAACTCTCACCACATCACTGTAGCATCATTTCTTAGGTAAATAGCAACCCTCATTACATCACTGTTGCATCATTTTGAGGTTCGTAGCAACTCTCACCACATCACTGTAGCATCATTTTGCGGTTCGTAGCAACTCTCACTACATCACTGTAGCATCATTTTGAGGTTCGTAGCAACTCTCACCACATCACTGTAGCATAATTTCTTAGGTAAATAGCAACCCTCATTACATCACTGTAGCATCATTTTGAGGTTCGTAGCAACTCTCACCACATCACTGTAGCATCATTTCTTAGGGAAGTAGCAACTCTCATTACACCGCTTTAGCATTATTTTGAAATTACTATCAACTCTCACCACATCACTGTAGCATCACTTCTTAGGTTTGTAGCAACTCTCATTACATCACTTTAGAATCATTTCGAGGTTAGTAGCAACTCTCACGACATTACTGTACCATGTTTTTGAGATTAGTAGCAACTCTCATTACACTGCTTTAGCATTATTTTGAAATTACTATCAACTCTCACCACATCACTGTAGCATCACTTCTTAGGTTTTTAGCAACTCTCATTACATCACTTTAGCATCATTTTGAGATTCGTAGCAACTCTCACGACATTACTGTCGCATCATTTTGAGGTTCGTAGCAACTCTCACCACATCACTGTAGCATCACTTCTTAGGTTTGTAGCAACTCTCATTACATCACTTTAGCATCATTTTGAGGATAGTAGCAACTCTCACGACATTACTTTAGCATCGTTTTGAGATTCGTAGCAACTCTCATAACATCACTGTAGCATCATTTTGAGGTTCGGAGCAACTCTCACCACATCACTGTGGCATCATTTCTTAGGTAAATAGCAACCCTCATTACATCACTGTAGCATCATTTTGAGGTTCGTAGCAACTCTCACCACATCACTGTAGCATCATTTCTTAGGTAAATAGCAACCCTCATTACATCACTGTAGCATCATTTTGAGATTCGTAGCAACTCTCACCACATCACTGTAGCATCATTTTGAGGTTCGTAGCAACTCTCACCACATCACTGTGGCATCATTTCTGAGATAAATAGCAACCCTCATTACATCACTGTACCATTATTTTGAGGTTAGAGCAACTCTCACCACATCACTGTCGCATCATTTCTTAGGGAAGTAGCAACTCTCATTACACCGCTTTAGCATTATTTTGAAATTACTATCAACTCTCACTACATCACTGTAGCATCACTTCTTAGGTTTGTCGCAACTCTCATTACATCACTTTAGCATCATTTTGAGGATCGTAGCAACTCTCACGACATCACTGTCGCATCATTTTGAGATTCGTAGCAACTCTCACCACATCACTGTAGCATCATTTCTTAGGTAAATAGCAACCCTCATTACATCACTGTTGCATCATTTTGAGGTTCGTAGCAACTCTCACTACATCATTGTAGCATCATTTCTTAGGGAAGTAGCAACTCTCATTACACCGCTTTAGCATTATTTTGAAATTACTATCAACTCTCACCACATCACTGTAGCATCACTTCTTAGGTTTGTAGCAACTCTCATGACATCACTTTAGCATCATTTTGAGATTCGTAGCAACTCTCACGACATTACTGTAGCATGATTTTGAGATTAGTAGCAACTCTCATAACATCACTGTAGCATCATTTCTTAAGGAAGTTGCAACTGTAGCATTATTTTGAAATTACCATCAACTCTCACCACATCACTGTAGCATCACTTCTTAGGTTTGTAGCAACTCTCATTACATCACTTTAGAATCATTTCGAGGTTCGTAGCAACTCTCACGACATTACTGTACCATGGTTTTTTAGATTAGTAGCAACTCTCATTACATCAATGTAGCATCACTTCTTAGGTTCGTAGCAACTCTCACTACATCACTGTAGCATCATTTTGAGGTTCGTAGCAACTCTCACCACATCACTGTGGCATCATTTCTTAGGTAAATAGCAACCCTCATTACATCACTGTAGAATCATTTTGAGGTTCGTAGCAACTGTCACCACATCACTGTCGCATCATTTCTTAGGGAAGTAGCAACTCTCATTACACCGCTTTCGCATTATTTTGAAATTACTATCAACTCTCACCACATCACTGCAGCATCACTTTTTAGGTTTTTTAGCAACTCTCATTACATCACTTTAGCATCATTTTGAGAATCGTAGCAACTCTCACTACATCACTGTTGCATCATTTCGAGGATAGTAGCAACTCTCACGACATTACTTTAGCATCATTTTGAGATTCGTAGCAACTCTCATTACATCACTGTAGCATCATTTTGAGGTTCGTAGCAACTCTCACCACATCACTGTAGCATCATTTCTTAGGTAAATAGCAACCCTCATTATATCACTGTAGCATCATTTTGCGGTTCGTAGCAACTCTCACCACATCACTGTCGCATCATTTCTTCGGTAAATAGCAACCCTCATTATATCACTGTAGTATCATTTTGCGGTTCGTAGCAACTCTCACTACATCACTGTAGCATCATTTTGAAGATCGTAGCAACTCTCACCACATCACTGTTGCATCATTTTGAGGATAGTAGCAACTCTCACGACCTTACTTTAGCATCATTTTGAGATTCGTAGCAACTCTCATTACATCACTGTAGCATCATTTTGAGGTTCGTAGCAACTCTCACCACATCACTGTAGCATCATTTCTTAGGTAAATAGCAACCCTCATTACATCACTGTCGCATCATTTTGAGGTTCGTAGCAACGCTCACGACATCACTGTCGCATCATTTCTTAGGGAAGTAGCAACTCTCATTCCACTGCTTTAGCATTATTTTGAAATTACTATCAACTCTCACCACATCACTGTAGCATCACTTCTTCGGTTTGTAGCAACTCTCATTACATCACTTTAGCATCATTTTGAGATTCGTAGCAACTCTCAGGACATTACTGTAGCATGATTTTGAGATTAGTAGCAACTCTCATTACATCACTGTAGCATCACTTCTTAGGTTCGTAGCAACTCTCACTACATCACTGTCGCATCATTTTGAGATTCGTAGCAACTCTCACCACATCACTGTCGCATCATTTTGAGGTTCGTAGCAACTCTCACTACAACACTGTGGCATCATTTTGAGATTCGTAGCAACTCTCACCACATCACTGTAGCATCATTTTGAGGTTCGTAGCAACTCTCACCACATCACTGTCGCATCATTTCTTAGGTTTGTAGCAACTCTCATTATATCACTGTAGCATCATTTTGAAATTCGAAGCAACTCTCACCACATCACTGTCGCATCATTTCTTAGGTAAATAGCAACCCTCATTATATCACTGGAGCATCATTTTGCGGTTCGTAGCAACTCTTACTATATCACTGTAGCATCACTTCTTAGGTTTGTCGCAACTCTCATTACATCACTTTAGCATCATTTTGAAGATCGTAGCAACTCTCACTACATCACTGTTGCATCATTTTGAGGATAGTAGCAACTCTCACTACATCACTGTAGCATCATTTTGAGGTTCGTAGCAACTCTCACCACATCACTGTAGCATCATTTCTTAGGTAAATAGCAACCCTCATTATATCACTGGAGCATCATTTTGCGGTTCGTAGCAACTCTTACTATATCACTGTAGCATCACTTCTTAGGTTTGTCGCAACTCTCATTACATCACTTTAGCATCATTTTGAAGATCGTAGCAACTCTCACTACATCACTGTTGCATCATTTTGAGGATAGTAGCAACTCTCACTACATCACTGTAGCATCATTTTGAGGTTCGTAGCAACTCTCACCACATCACTGTAGCATCATTTCTTAGGTAAATAGCAACCCTCATTAAATCACTGTAGCATCATTTTGAGATTAGTAGCAACTCTCACCACATCACTGTAGCATCATTTTGAGGTTCGTAGCAACTCTCACCACATCACTGTGGCATCATTTCTTAGATAAATAGCAACCCTCATTACATCACTGTACCATCATTTTGAGGTTAGATCAACTCTCACCACATCACTGTCGCATCATTTCTTAGGGAAGTAGCAACTCTCATTACACCACTTTAGCATTATTTTGAAATTACTATCAACTCTCACTACATCACTGTAGCATCACTTCTTAGGTTTGTCGCAACTCTCATTACATCACTTTAGCATCATTTTGAGGATCGTAGCAACTCTCACGACATCACTGTCGCATCATTTCTTAGGTTCGTAGCAACTCTCACCACATCACTGTGGCATCATTTCTTAGGTAAATAGCAACCCTCATTACATCACTGTAGCATCATTTTGAGGTTCGTAGCAACTCTCACCACATCACTGTAGCATCATTTCTTAGGTAAATAGCAACCCTCATTACATCACTGTAGCATCATTTTGTGGTTCGTAGCAACTCTCACCGCATCACTGTAGCATCATTTTGAGATTCGTAACAACTCTCACCACATCACTGTAGCATCATTTCTTAGGTAAATAGCAACCCTCATTACATCACTGTAGCATCATTTTGAGGTTCGTAGCAACTCTCACCACATCACTGTAGCATCATTTCTTAGGGAAGTAGCAACTCTCATGACACCGCTTTAGCATTATTTTGAAATTACTATCAACTCTCACCACATCACTGTAGCATCACTTCTTAGGTTTGTAGCAACTCTCATTACATCACTTTAGAATCATTTCGAGGTTAGTAGCAACTCTCACGACATTACTGTACCATGATTTTGAGATTAGTAGCAACTCTCATTACACTGCTTTAGCATTATTTTGAAATTACTATCAACTCTCACCACATCACTGTAGCATCACTTCTTAGGTTTTTAGCAACTCTCATTACATCACTTTAGCATCATTTTGAGATTCGTAGCAACTCTCACGACATTACTGTCGCATCATTTTGAGGTTCGTAGCAACTCTCACCACATCACTGTAGCATCACTTCTTAGGTTTGTAGCAACTCTCATTACATCACTTTAGCATCATTTTGAGGATAGTAGCAACTCTCACCACATCACTGTGGCATCATTTCTGAGATAAATAGCAACCCTCATTACATCACTGTACCATTATTTTGAGGTTAGAGCAACTCTCACCACATCACTGTCGCATCATTTCTTAGGGAAGTAGCAACTCTCATTACACCGCTTTAGCATTATTTTGAAATTACTATCAACTCTCACTACATCACTGTAGCATCACTTCTTAGGTTTGTCGCAACTCTCATTACATCACTTTAGCATCATTTTGAGGATCGTAGCAACTCTCACGACATCACTGTCGCATCATTTTGAGATTCGTAGCAACTCTCACCACATCACTGTAGCATCATTTCTTAGGTAAATAGCAACCCTCATTACATCACTGTTGCATCATTTTGAGGTTCGTAGCAACTCTCACCACATCACTGTAGCATCATTTTGCGGTTCGTAGCAACTCTCACTACATCACTGTAGCATCATTTTGAGGTTCGTAGCAACTCTCACCACATCACTGTAGCATAATTTCTTAGGTAAATAGCAACCCTCATTACATCACTGTAGCATCATTTTGAGGTTCGTAGCAACTCTCACCACATCACTGTAGCATCATTTCTTAGGGAAGTAGCAACTCTCATTACACCGCTTTAGCATTATTTTGAAATTACTATCAACTCTCACCACATCACTGTAGCATCACTTCTTAGGTTTGTAGCAACTCTCATTACATCACTTTAGAATCATTTCGAGGTTAGTAGCAACTCTCACGACATTACTGTACCATGTTTTTGAGATTAGTAGCAACTCTCATTACACTGCTTTAGCATTATTTTGAAATTACTATCAACTCTCACCACATCACTGTAGCATCACTTCTTAGGTTTTTAGCAACTCTCATTACATCACTTTAGCATCATTTTGAGATTCGTAGCAACTCTCACGACATTACTGTCGCATCATTTTGAGGTTCGTAGCAACTCTCACCACATCACTGTAGCATCACTTCTTAGGTTTGTAGCAACTCTCATTACATCACTTTAGCATCATTTTGAGGATAGTAGCAACTCTCACGACATTACTTTAGCATCGTTTTGAGATTCGTAGCAACTCTCATAACATCACTGTAGCATCATTTTGAGGTTCGGAGCAACTCTCACCACATCACTGTGGCATCATTTCTTAGGTAAATAGCAACCCTCATTACATCACTGTAGCATCATTTTGAGGTTCGTAGCAACTCTCACCACATCACTGTAGCATCATTTCTTAGGTAAATAGCAACCCTCATTACATCACTGTAGCATCATTTTGAGATTCGTAGCAACTCTCACCACATCACTGTAGCATCATTTTGAGGTTCGTAGCAACTCTCACCACATCACTGTGGCATCATTTCTGAGATAAATAGCAACCCTCATTACATCACTGTACCATTATTTTGAGGTTAGAGCAACTCTCACCACATCACTGTCGCATCATTTCTTAGGGAAGTAGCAACTCTCATTACACCGCTTTAGCATTATTTTGAAATTACTATCAACTCTCACTACATCACTGTAGCATCACTTCTTAGGTTTGTCGCAACTCTCATTACATCACTTTAGCATCATTTTGAGGATCGTAGCAACTCTCACGACATCACTGTCGCATCATTTTGAGATTCGTAGCAACTCTCACCACATCACTGTAGCATCATTTCTTAGGTAAATAGCAACCCTCATTACATCACTGTTGCATCATTTTGAGGTTCGTAGCAACTCTCACTACATCATTGTAGCATCATTTCTTAGGGAAGTAGCAACTCTCATTACACCGCTTTAGCATTATTTTGAAATTACTATCAACTCTCACCACATCACTGTAGCATCACTTCTTAGGTTTGTAGCAACTCTCATGACATCACTTTAGCATCATTTTGAGATTCGTAGCAACTCTCACGACATTACTGTAGCATGATTTTGAGATTAGTAGCAACTCTCATAACATCACTGTAGCATCATTTCTTAAGGAAGTTGCAACTGTAGCATTATTTTGAAATTACCATCAACTCTCACCACATCACTGTAGCATCACTTCTTAGGTTTGTAGCAACTCTCATTACATCACTTTAGAATCATTTCGAGGTTCGTAGCAACTCTCACGACATTACTGTACCATGGTTTTTTAGATTAGTAGCAACTCTCATTACATCAATGTAGCATCACTTCTTAGGTTCGTAGCAACTCTCACTACATCACTGTAGCATCATTTTGAGGTTCGTAGCAACTCTCACCACATCACTGTGGCATCATTTCTTAGGTAAATAGCAACCCTCATTACATCACTGTAGAATCATTTTGAGGTTCGTAGCAACTGTCACCACATCACTGTCGCATCATTTCTTAGGGAAGTAGCAACTCTCATTACACCGCTTTCGCATTATTTTGAAATTACTATCAACTCTCACCACATCACTGCAGCATCACTTTTTAGGTTTTTTAGCAACTCTCATTACATCACTTTAGCATCATTTTGAGAATCGTAGCAACTCTCACTACATCACTGTTGCATCATTTCGAGGATAGTAGCAACTCTCACGACATTACTTTAGCATCATTTTGAGATTCGTAGCAACTCTCATTACATCACTGTAGCATCATTTTGAGGTTCGTAGCAACTCTCACCACATCACTGTAGCATCATTTCTTAGGTAAATAGCAACCCTCATTATATCACTGTAGCATCATTTTGCGGTTCGTAGCAACTCTCACCACATCACTGTCGCATCATTTCTTCGGTAAATAGCAACCCTCATTATATCACTGTAGTATCATTTTGCGGTTCGTAGCAACTCTCACTACATCACTGTAGCATCATTTTGAAGATCGTAGCAACTCTCACCACATCACTGTTGCATCATTTTGAGGATAGTAGCAACTCTCACGACCTTACTTTAGCATCATTTTGAGATTCGTAGCAACTCTCATTACATCACTGTAGCATCATTTTGAGGTTCGTAGCAACTCTCACCACATCACTGTAGCATCATTTCTTAGGTAAATAGCAACCCTCATTACATCACTGTAGCATCATTTTGAGGTTCTCAGCAACTCTCACCACATCACTGTCGCATCATTTCTTAGGTTTGTAGCAACTCTCATTATATCACTGTAGCATCATTTTGAAATTCGAAGCAACTCTCACCACATCACTGTCGCATCATTTCTTAGGTAAATAGCAACCCTCATTATATCACTGGAGCATCATTTTGCGGTTCGTAGCAACTCTTACTATATCACTGTAGCATCACTTCTTAGGTTTGTCGCAACTCTCATTACATCACTTTAGCATCATTTTGAAGATCGTAGCAACTCTCACTACATCACTGTTGCATCATTTTGAGGATAGTAGCAACTCTCACTACATCACTGTAGCATCATTTTGAGGTTCGTAGCAACTCTCACCACATCACTGTAGCATCATTTCTTAGGTAAATAGCAACCCTCATTAAATCACTGTAGCATCATTTTGAGATTAGTAGCAACTCTCACCACATCACTGTAGCATCATTTTGAGGTTCGTAGCAACTCTCACCACATCACTGTGGCATCATTTCTTAGATAAATAGCAACCCTCATTACATCACTGTACCATCATTTTGAGGTTAGATCAACTCTCACCACATCACTGTCGCATCATTTCTTAGGGAAGTAGCAACTCTCATTACACCACTTTAGCATTATTTTGAAATTACTATCAACTCTCACTACATCACTGTAGCATCACTTCTTAGGTTTGTCGCAACTCTCATTACATCACTTTAGCATCATTTTGAGGATCGTAGCAACTCTCACGACATCACTGTCGCATCATTTCTTAGGTTCGTAGCAACTCTCACCACATCACTGTGGCATCATTTCTTAGGTAAATAGCAACCCTCATTACATCACTGTAGCATCATTTTGAGGTTCGTAGCAACTCTCACCACATCACTGTAGCATCATTTCTTAGGTAAATAGCAACCCTCATTACATCACTGTAGCATCATTTTGTGGTTCGTAGCAACTCTCACCGCATCACTGTAGCATCATTTTGAGATTCGTAACAACTCTCACCACATCACTGTAGCATCATTTCTTAGGTAAATAGCAACCCTCATTACATCACTGTAGCATCATTTTGAGGTTCGTAGCAACTCTCACCACATCACTGTAGCATCATTTCTTAGGGAAGTAGCAACTCTCATGACACCGCTTTAGCATTATTTTGAAATTACTATCAACTCTCACCACATCACTGTAGCATCACTTCTTAGGTTTGTAGCAACTCTCATTACATCACTTTAGAATCATTTCGAGGTTAGTAGCAACTCTCACGACATTACTGTACCATGATTTTGAGATTAGTAGCAACTCTCATTACACTGCTTTAGCATTATTTTGAAATTACTATCAACTCTCACCACATCACTGTAGCATCACTTCTTAGGTTTTTAGCAACTCTCATTACATCACTTTAGCATCATTTTGAGATTCGTAGCAACTCTCACGACATTACTGTCGCATCATTTTGAGGTTCGTAGCAACTCTCACCACATCACTGTAGCATCACTTCTTAGGTTTGTAGCAACTCTCATTACATCACTTTAGCATCATTTTGAGGATAGTAGCAACTCTCACCACATCACTGTGGCATCATTTCTGAGATAAATAGCAACCCTCATTACATCACTGTACCATTATTTTGAGGTTAGAGCAACTCTCACCACATCACTGTCGCATCATTTCTTAGGGAAGTAGCAACTCTCATTACACCGCTTTAGCATTATTTTGAAATTACTATCAACTCTCACTACATCACTGTAGCATCACTTCTTAGGTTTGTCGCAACTCTCATTACATCACTTTAGCATCATTTTGAGGATCGTAGCAACTCTCACGACATCACTGTCGCATCATTTTGAGATTCGTAGCAACTCTCACCACATCACTGTAGCATCATTTCTTAGGTAAATAGCAACCCTCATTACATCACTGTTGCATCATTTTGAGGTTCGTAGCAACTCTCACCACATCACTGTAGCATCATTTTGCGGTTCGTAGCAACTCTCACTACATCACTGTAGCATCATTTTGAAGATCGTAGCAACTCTCACCACATCACTGTTGCATCATTTTGAGGATAGTAGCAACTCTCACGACCTTACTTTAGCATCATTTTGAGATTCGTAGCAACTCTCATTACATCACTGTAGCATCATTTTGAGGTTCGTAGCAACTCTCACCACATCACTGTAGCATCATTTCTTAGGTAAATAGCAACCCTCATTACATCACTGTAGCATCATTTTGAGGTTCGTAGCAACGCTCACGACATCACTGTCGCATCATTTCTTAGGGAAGTAGCAACTCTCATTCCACTGCTTTAGCATTATTTTGAAATTACTATCAACTCTCACCACATCACTGTAGCATCACTTCTTCGGTTTGTAGCAACTCTCATTACATCACTTTAGCATCATTTTGAGATTCGTAGCAACTCTCACGACATTACTGTAGCATGATTTTGAGATTAGTAGCAACTCTCATTACATCACTGTAGCATCACTTCTTAGGTTCGTAGCAACTCTCACTACATCACTGTCGCATCATTTTGAGATTCGTAGCAACTCTCACCACATCACTGTCGCATCATTTTGAGGTTCGTAGCAACTCTCACTACAACACTGTGGCATCATTTTGAGATTCGTAGCAACTCTCACCACATCACTGTAGCATCATTTTGAGGTTCGTAGCAACTCTCACCACATCACTGTCGCATCATTTCTTAGGTTTGTAGCAACTCTCATTATATCACTGTAGCATCATTTTGAAATTCGAAGCAACTCTCACCACATCACTGCAGCATCATTTCTTAGGTAAATAGCAACCCTCATTATATCACTGGAGCATGATTTTGCGGTTCGTAGCAACTCTCACTATATCACTGTAGCATCACTTCTTAGGTTTGTCGCAACTCTCATTACATCACTTTAGCATCATTTTGAAGATCGTAGCAACTCTCACTACATCACTGTTGCATCATTTTGAGGATAGTAGCAACTCTCACTACATCACTGTAGCATCATTTTGAGGTTCGTAGCAACTCTCACCACATCACTGTAGCATCATTTCTTAGGTAAATAGCAACCCTCATTACATCACTGTAGCATCATTTTGAGATTCGTAGCAACTCTCACCACATCACTGTAGCATCATTTTGAGGTTCGTAGCAACTCTCACCACATCACTGTGGCATCATTTCTTAGATAAATAGCAACCCTCATTACATCACTGTACCATCATTTTGAGGTTAGAGCAACTCTCACCACATCACTGTCGCATCATTTCTTAGGGAAGTAGCAACTCTCATTACACCGCTTTAGCATTATTTTGAAATTACTATCAACTCTCACTACATCACTGTAGCATCACTTCTTAGGTTTGTCGCAACTCTCATTACATCACTTTAGCATCATTTTGAGGATCGTAGCAACTCTCACGACATCACTGTCGCATCATTTTGAGATTCGTAGCAACTCTCACCACATCACTGTAGCATCATTTTGAGGTTCGTAGAAACTCTCACCACATCACTGTGGCATCATTTCTTAGGTAAATAGCAACCCTCATTTCATCACTGTAGCATCATTTTGAGGTTCGTAGCAACTCTCACCACATCACTGTAGCATCATTTCTTAGGTAAATAGCAACCCTCATTACATCACTGTAGCATCATTTTGTGGTTCGTAGCAATTCTCACCACATCACTGTAGCATCATTTTGAGATTCGTAACAACTCTCACCACATCACTGTAGCATCATTTCTTAGGTAAATAGCAACCCTCATTACATCACTGTAGCATCATTTTGAGTTTCGTAGCAACTCTCACCACATCACTGTAGCATCATTTCTTTGGTAAATAGCAACCCTCATTATATCACTGTAGTATCATTTTGCGGTTCGTAACAACTCTCACCACATCACTGTAGCATCATTTTGAGGTTCGTAGCAACTCTCACCACATCACTGTAGCATAATTTCTTAGGTAAATAGCAACCCTCATTACATCACTGTAGCATCATTTTGAGGTTCGTAGCAACTCTCACCACATCACTGTAGCATCATTTCTTAGGGAAGTAGCAACTCTCATGACACCGCTTTAGCATTATTTTGAAATTACTATCAACTCTCACCACATCACTGTAGCATCACTTCTTAGGTTTGTAGCAACTCTCATTACATCACTTTAGAATCATTTCGAGGTTAGTAGCAACTCTCACGACATTACTGTACCATGATTTTGAGATTAGTAGCAACTCTCATTACACTGCTTTAGCATTATTTTGAAATTACTATCAACTCTCACCACATCAATGTAGCATCACTTCTTAGGTTCGTAGCAACTCTCACTACATCACTGTAGCATCATTTTGAGGTTCGTAGCAACTCTCACCACATCACTGTGGCATCATTTCTTAGGTAAATAGCAACCCTCATTACATCACTGTAGAATCATTTTGAGGTTCGTAGCAACTGTCACCACATCACTGTCGCATCATTTCTTCGGGAAGTAGCAACTCTCATTACACCGCTTTCGCATTATTTTGAAATTACTATCAACTCTCACCACATCACTGTAGCATCACTTTTTAGGTTTTTTAGCAACTCTCATTACATCACTTTAGCATCATTTTGAGAATCGTAGCAACTCTCACTACATCACTGTTGCATCATTTCGAAGATAGTAGCAACTCTCAAGACATTACTTTAGCATCATTTTGAGATTCGTAGCAACTCTCATTACATCACTGTAGCATCATTTTGAGGTTCGTAGCAACTCTCACCACATCACTGTAGCATCATTTCTTAGGTAAATAGCAACCCTCATTATATCACTGTAGCATCATTTTGCGGTTCGTAGCAACTCTCACCACATCACTGTCGCATCATTTCTTCGGTAAATAGCAACCCTCATTATATCACTGTAGTATCATTTTGCGGTTCGTAGCAACTCTCACTACATCACTGTAGCATCATTTTGAAGATCGTAGCAACTCTCACCACATCACTGTTGCATCATTTTGAGGATAGTAGCAACTCTCACAACCTTACTTTAGCATCATTTTGAGATTCGTAGCAACTCTCATTACATCACTGTAGCATCATTTTGAGGTTCGTAGCAACTCTCACCACATCACTGTAGCATCATTTCTTAGGTAAATAGCAACCCTCATTACATCACTGTCGCATCATTTTGAGGTTCGTAGCAACGCTCACGACATCACTGTCGCATCATTTCTTAGGGAAGTAGCAACTCTCATTCCACTGCTTTAGCATTATTTTGAAATTACTATCAACTCTCACCACATCACTGTAGCATCACTTCTTAGGTTTTTAGCAACTCTCATTACATCACTTTAGCATCATTTTGAGATTCGTAGCAACTCTCACGACATTACTGTCGCATCATTTTGAGGTTCGTAGCAACTCTCACCACATCACTGTAGCATCACTTCTTAGGTTTGTAGCAACTCTCATTACATCACTTTAGCATCATTTTGAGGATAGTAGCAACTCTCACGACATTACTTTAGCATCGTTTTGAGATTCGTAGCAACTCTCATAACATCACTGTAGCATCATTTTGAGGTTCGGAGCAACTCTCACCACATCACTGTGGCATCATTTCTTAGGTAAATAGCAACCCTCATTACATCACTGTAGCATCATTTTGAGGTTCGTAGCAACTCTCACCACATCACTGTAGCATCATTTCTTAGGTAAATAGCAACCCTCATTACATCACTGTAGCATCATTTTGAGATTCGTAGCAACTCTCACCACATCACTGTAGCATCATTTTGAGGTTCGTAGCAACTCTCACCACATCACTGTGGCATCATTTCTGAGATAAATAGCAACCCTCATTACATCACTGTACCATTATTTTGAGGTTAGAGCAACTCTCACCACATCACTGTCGCATCATTTCTTAGGGAAGTAGCAACTCTCGTTTCACCGCTTTAGCATTATTTTGAAATTACTATCAACTCTCACTACATCACTGTAGCATCACTTCTTAGGTTTGTCGCAACTCTCATTACATCACTTTAGCATCATTTTGAGGATCGGAGCAACTCTCACGACATCACTGTCGCATCATTTTGAGATTCGTAGCAACTCTCACCACATCACTGTAGCATCATTTCTTAGGTAAATAGCAACCCTCATTACATCACTGTTGCATCATTTTGAGGTTCGTAGCAACTCTCACTACATCATTGTAGCATCATTTCTTAGGGAAGTAGCAACTCTCATTACACCGCTTTAGCATTATTTTGAAATTACTATCAACTCTCACCACATCACTGTAGCATCACTTCTTAGGTTTGTAGCAACTCTCATTACATCACTTTAGCATCATTTTGAGATTCGTAGCAACTCTCACGACATTACTGTAGCATGATTTTGAGATTAGTAGCAACTCTCATAACATCACTGTAGCATCATTTCTTAGGGAAGTTGCAACTGTAGCATTATTTTGAAATTACTATCAACTCTCACCACATCACTGTAGCATCACTTCTTAGGTTTGTAGCAACTCTCATTACATCACTGTAGCATCATTTTGAGGTTCGTAGCAACTCTCACCACATCACTGTGGCATCATTTCTTAGGTAAATAGCAACCCTCATTTTATCACTGTAGCATCATTTTGCGGTTCGTAGCAACTCTCACTACATCATTGTAGCATCATTTCTTGGGGAAGTAGCAACTCTCATTACACCGCTTTAGCATTATTTTGAAATTACTATCAACTCTCACCACATCACTGTAGCATCACTTCTTCGGTTTGTAGCAACTCTCATTACATCACTTTAGCATCATTTTGAGATTCGTAGCAACACTCACGACATTACTGTAGCATGATTTTGAGATTAGTAGCAACTCTCATTACATCACTTTAGCATCACTTCTTAGGTTCGTAGCTACTCTCACTACATCACTGTCGCATCATTTTGAGATTCGTAGCAACTCTCACCACATCACTGTCGCATCATTTTGAGGTTCGTAGCAACTCTCACTACATCACTGTGGCATCATTTTGAGATTCGTAGCAACTCTCACCACATCACTGTAGCATCATTTTGAGGTTCGTTGCAACTCTCACCACATCACTGTCGCATCATTTCTTAGGTTTGTAGCAACTCTCATTATATCATTGTAGCATCATTTTGAAATTCGTAGCAACTCTCACCACATCACTGTAGCATCATTTCTTAGGTAAATAGCAACCCTCATTATATCACTGGAGCATCATTTTGCGGTTCGTAGCAACTCTCACTACATCACTGTAGCATCACTTCTTAGGTTTGTCGCAACTCTCATTACATCACTTGAGCATCATTTTGAAGATCGTAGCAACTCTCACCACATCACTGTTGCATCATTTTGAGGATAGTAGCAACTCTCACGACCTTACTTTAGCATCATTTTGAGATTCGTAGCAACTCTCATTACATCACTGTAGCATCACTTCTTAGGTTCGTAGCTACTCTCACTACATCACTGTCGCATCATTTTGAGATTCGTAGCAACTCTCACCACATCACTGTCGCATCATTTTGAGGTTCGTAGCAACTCTCACTACATCACTGTGGCATCATTTTGAGATTCGTAGCAACTCTCACCACATCACTGTAGCATCATTTTGAGGTTCGTTGCAACTCTCACCACATCACTGTCGCATCATTTCTTAGGTTTGTAGCAACTCTCATTATATCATTGTAGCATCATTTTGAAATTCGTAGCAACTCTCACCACATCACTGTAGCATCATTTCTTAGGTAAATAGCAACCCTCATTATATCACTGGAGCATCATTTTGCGGTTCGTAGCAACTCTCACTACATCACTGTAGCATCACTTCTTAGGTTTGTCGCAACTCTCATTACATCACTTGAGCATCATTTTGAAGATCGTAGCAACTCTCACCACATCACTGTTGCATCATTTTGAGGATAGTAGCAACTCTCACGACCTTACTTTAGCATCATTTTGAGATTCGTAGCAACTCTCATTACATCACTGTAGCATCATTTTGAGGTTCGTAGCAACTCTCACCACATCACTGTAGCATCATTTCTTAGGTAAATAGCAACCCTCATTACATCACTGTAGCATCATTTTGAGGTTCGTAGCAACGCTCACGACATCACTGTCGCATCATTTCTTAGGGAAGTAGCAACTCTCATTCCACTGCTTTAGCATTATTTTGAAATTACTATCAACTCTCACCACATCACTGTAGCATCACTTCTTCGGTTTGTAGCAACTCTCATTACATCACTTTAGCATCATTTTGAGATTCGTAGCAACTCTCACGACATTACTGTTGCATGATTTTGAGATTAGTAGCAACTCTCATTACATCACTGTAGCATCACTTCTTAGGTTCGTAGCAACTCTCACTACATCACTGTCGCATCATTTTGAGATTCGTAGCAACTCTCACCACATCACTGTCGCATCATTTTGAGGTTCGTAGCAACTCTCACTACATCACTGTGGCATCATTTTGAGATTCGTAGCAACTCTCACCACATCACTGTAGCATCATTTTGAGGTTCGTAGCAACTCTCACCACATCACTGTCGCATCATTTCTTAGGTTTGTAGCAACTCTCATTATATCACTGTAGCATCATTTTGAAATTCGTAGCAACTCTCACTACATCACTGTAGCATCACTTCTTAGGTTTGTCGCAACTCTCATTACATCACTTTAGCATCATTTTGAAGATCGTAGCAACTCTCACTACATCACTGTTGCATCATTTTGAGTATAGTAGCAACCCTCAATACATCACTGTAGCATCATTTTGAGGTTCGTAGCAACGCTCACTACATCACTGTCGCTTCATTTCTTAGGGAAGTAGCAACTCTCATTACACTGCTTTAGCATTATTTTGAAATTACTATCAACTCTCACCACATCACTGTAGCATCACTTCTTCGGTTTGTAGCAACTCTCATTACATCACTTTAGCATCATTTTGAGATTCGTAGCAACTCTCACCACATCACTGTAGCATCATTTTGAGGTTCGGAGCAACTCTCACCACATCACTGTAGCATCATTTCTTAGGTAAATAGCAACCCTCATTACATCTCTGTAGCATCATTTTGCGGTTCGTAGCAACTCTCACCACATCACTGTAGCATCATTTTGAGATTCGTAGCAACTCTCACCACATCACTGTAGCATAATTTCTTAGGTAAATAGCAACCCTCATTACATCACTGTAGCATCATTTTGAGTTTCTTAGCAACTCTCACCACATCACTGTAGCATCATTTCTTAGGTAAATAGCAACCCTCATTATATCACTGTAGTATCATTTTGCGGTTCGTAACAACTCTCACCACATCACTGTAGCATCATTTTGAGGTTCGTCGCAACTCTCACCACATCACTGTAGCATCATTTCTTAGGTAAATAGCAACCCTCATTACATCACTGTAGCATCATTTTGAGGTTCGTAGCAACTCTCACCACATCACTGTAGCATCATTTTGAGGATCGTAGCAACTCTCACCACATCACTGTAGCATCATTTCTTCGGGAAGTAGCAATTCTCATTACACCGCTTTAGCATTATTTTGAAATTACTATCAACTCTCACCACATCACTGTAGCATCACTTCTTAGGTTTGTAGCAACTCTCATTACATCACTTTAGAATCATTTTGAGATTCGTAGCAACTCTCACGAGGTCACTGTACCATGATTTTGAGATTAGTAGCAACTCTCATTACATCACTGTAGCATCACTTATTAGGTTCGTAGCAACTCTCACTACATCACTGTAGCATCATTTTGAGGTTCGTAGCAACTCTCACCACATCACTGTGGCATCATTTCTTAGGTAAATAGCAACTCTCACCACATCACTGTAGCATCACTTTTTAGGTTTTTTAGCAACTCTCATTACATCACTTTAGCATCATTTTGAGAATCGTAGCAACTCTCACTACATCACTGTTGCATCATTTCGAGGATAGTAGCAACTCTCACGACATTACTTTAGCATCATTTTGAGATTTGTAGCAACTCTCATTACATCACTGTAGCATCATTTTGCGGTTCGTAGCAACTCTCACCACATCACTGTAGCATCATTTCTTCGGTATATAGAAACCCTCATTATATCACTGTAGTATCATTTTGCGGTTCGTAGCAACTCTCACCACATCACTGTAGCATCATTTTGAGGTTCGTAGCAACTCTCACCACATCACTGTAGCATAATTTCTTCGGTAAATAGCAACCCTCATTACATCACTGTAGCATCGTTTTGAGGTTCGTAGCAACTCTCACCACATCACTGTAGCATCATTTTGCGGTTCGTTGCAACTCTCACTACATCATTGTAGCATCATTTCTTAGGGAAGTAGCAACTCTCATTACACCGCTTTAGCATTATTTTGAAATTACTACCAACTCTCACCACATCACTGTAGCATCACTTCTTCGGTTTGTAGCAACTCTCATTACATCACTTTAGCATCATTTTGAGATTCGTAGCAACTCTCACGACATTACTGTAGAATGATTTTGAGATTAGTAGCAACTCTCATTACATCACTGTAGCATCACTTCTTAGGTTTGTAGCAACTCTCACTACATCACTGTCGCATCATTTTGAGATTCGTAGCAACTCTCACCACATCACTGTCGCATCATTTTGAGGTTCGTAGCAACTCTCACTACATCACTGTGGCATCATTTTGAGATTCGTAGCAACTCTCACCACATCACTGTAGCATCATTTTGAGGTTCGTAGCAACTCTCACCACATCACTGTCGCATCATTTCTTAGGTTTGTAGCAACTCTCATTATATCACTGTAGAATCATTTTGAAATTCGTAGCAACTCTCACCACATCACTGTCGCATCATTTCTTAGGTTTGTAGCAACCCTCATTATATCACTGGAGCATCATTTTGCGGTTCGTAGCAACTCTCACTACATCACTGTAGCATCACTTCTTAGGTTTGTCGCAACTCTCACTACATCACTGTCAGCATCATTTTGAGATTAGTATCAACTCTCACTACATCACTGCGACCTCATTTTAAGGATCGTAGCACCTCTCACCACATCACTATCGCATCATTTTGAGGATTGTAGCAACTCTCACTACATCACTGTTGCATCATTTTGAGGATAGTCGCAACTCTCACGACATTACTGTAGCATCATTTTGAGATTCGTAGCAACTCTCACTACATCACTGTAGCATGATTTTGATGTTCGTCGCACCTCTCACCACATCACTGTAGCATCAATTCGTCGGAAAGTTGCAACTCTCATTACATCACTTTAGCGTGATTTTGAAATTACTATCAATTCTCACCACATCACTGTCAGCATCATTTTGAGATTAGTATCAACTCTCACCACATCACTGCCACCTCATTTTAAGGATCGTAGCAAATCTCACTACATCACTGTCGCATCATTTTGAGGATAGTCGCAACTCTCTCGACATTACTGTAGCATCATTTTGAGATTCGTAGCAACTCTCATTACATCACTGTCGCATTATTTCTTAGGTAAGTAGCAACTCTCATTACATCACTCTAGCATCATTTGGACATTTGTAGCAACTCTCAGTACATCACTGTAGCATCATTTCTTACGTTCGTAGCAACTCTCACGACATCAATGTAGCATCATTTTGAGGTTCGTAGCAACTCTCACGACATTACTGTACCATGATTTTGAGATGAGTAGCAACTCTCATGACATCACTGTAGCATCACTTCTTAGGTTCGTAGCAACTCTCACTACATCATTGTCGCATCATTTTGAGATTCGTAGCAACTCTCACCACATCACTGTAGCATCATTTTGAGGTTCGTTGCAACTCTCACCACATCACTGTCGCATCATTTCTTAGGTTTGTAGCAACTCTCATTATATCATTGTAGCATCATTTTGAAATTCGTAGCAACTCTCACCACATCATTGTAGCATCATTTCTTAGGTAAATAGCAACCCTCATTATATCACTGGAGCATCATTTTGCGGTTCGTAGCAACTCTCACTACATCACTGTAGCATCACTTCTTAGGTTTGTCGCAACTCTCATTACATCACTTGAGCATCATTTTGAAGATCGTAGCAACTCTCACCACATCACTGTTGCATCATTTTGAGGATAGTAGCAACTCTCACGACCTTACTTTAGCATCATTTTGAGATTCGTAGCAACTCTCATTACATCACTGTAGCATCATTTTGAGGTTCGTAGCAACTCTCACCACATCACTGTAGCATCATTTCTTAGGTAAATAGCAACCCTCATTACATCACTGTAGCATCATTTTGAGGTTCGTAGCAACGCTCACGACATCACTGTCGCATCATTTCTTAGGGAAGTAGCAACTCTCATTCCACTGCTTTAGCATTATTTTGAAATTACTATCAACTCTCACCACATCACTGTAGCATCACTTCTTCGGTTTGTAGCAACTCTCATTACATTACTTTAGCATCATTTTGAGATTCGTAGCAACTCTCACGACATTACTGTTGCATGATTTTGAGATTAGTAGCAACTCTCATTACATCACTGTAGCATCACTTCTTAGGTTCGTAGCAACTCTCACTACATCACTGTCGCATCATTTTGAGATTCGTAGCAACTCTCACGACATTACTGTAGCATGATTTTGAGATTAGTAGCAACTCTCATAACATCACTGTAGCATCACTTCTTAGGTTCGTAGCAACTCTCACTACATCACTGTCGCATCATTTTGAGATTCGTAGCAACTCTCACCACATCACTGTCGCATCATTTTGAGGTTCGTAGCAACTCTCACCACATCACTGTAGCATCACTTCTTAGGTTTGTAGCAACTCTCATTACATCACTTTAGCATCATTTTGAGGATAGTAGCAACTCTCACGACATTACTTTAGCATCGTTTTGAGATTCGTAGCAACTCTCATTACATCACTGTAGCATCATTTTGAGGTTCAGAGCAACTCTCACCACATCACTGTGGCATCATTTCTTAGGTAAATAGCAACCCTCATTACATCACTGTAGCATCATTTTGAGGTTCGTAGCAACTCTCACCACATCACTGTAGCATCATTTCTTAGGTAAATAGCAACCCTCATTACATCACTGTAGCATCATTTTGCGGTTCGTAGCAACTCTCACCACATCACTGTAGCATCATTTTGAGATTCGTAGCAACTCTCACCACATCACTGTAGCATCATTTCTTTGGTAAATAGCAACCCTCATTACATCACTGTAGCATCATTTTGAGTTTCGTAGCAACTCTCACCACATCACTGCAGCATCATTTCTTAGGTAAATAGCAACCCTCATTATATCACTGTAGTATCATTTTGCGGTTCGTATCAACTCTCACCACATCACTGTAGCATCATTTTGAGGTTCGTAGCAACTCTCACCACATCACTGTAGCATCATTTCTTAGGTAAATAGCAACCCTCATTACATCACTGTAGCATCATTTTGAGGTTCGTAGCAACTCTCACCACATCACTGTAGCATCATTTCTTAGGGAAGTTGCAACTGTAGCATTATTTTGAAATTACTATCAACTCTCACCACATCACTGTAGCATCACTTCTTAGGTTTTTAGCAACTCTCATTACATCACTTTAGAATCATTTCGAGGTTCGTAGCAACTCTCACGACATTACTGTACCATGATTTTGAGATTAGTAGCAACTCTCATTACATCACTGTAGCATCACTTCTTAGGTTCGTAGCAACTCTCACTACATCACTGTAGCATCATTTTGAGGTTCGTAGCAACTCTCACCACATCACTGTGGCATCATTTCTTTGGTAAATAGCAACCCTCATTACATCACTGTAGCATCATTTTGCGGTTCGTAGCAACTCTCACTACATCATTGTAGCATCATTTCTTGGGGAAGTAGCAACTCTCATTACACCGCTTTAGCATTATTTTGAAATTACTATCAACTCTCACCACATCACTGTAGCATCACTTCTTCGGTTTGTAGCAACTCTCATTACATCACTTTAGCATCATTTTGAGATTCGTAGCAACTCTCACGACATTACTGTTGCATGATTTTGAGATTAGTAGCAACTCTCATTACATCACTGTAGCATCACTTCTTAGGTTCGTAGCAACTCTCACTACATCACTGTCGCATCATTTTGAGATTCGTAGCAACTCTCACCACATCACTGTCGCATCATTTTGAGGTTCGTAGCAACTCTCACTACATCACTGTGGCATCATTTTGAGATTCGTAGCAACTCTCACCACATCACTGTAGCATCATTTTGAGGTTCGTAGCAACTCTCACCACATCACTGTCGCATCATTTCTTAGGTTTGTAGCAACTCTCATTATATCACTGTAGCATCATTTTGAAATTCGTAGCAACTCTCACTACATCACTGTAGCATCACTTCTTAGGTTTGTCGCAACTCTCATTACATCACTTTAGCATCATTTTGAAGATCGTAGCAACTCTCACTACATCACTGTTGCATCATTTTGAGTATAGTAGCAACTCTCACGACATTACTTTAGCATCATTTTGAGATTCGTAGCAACTCTCATTACATCACTGTAGCATCATTTTGAGGTTCGTAGCAACTCTCACCACATCACTGTAGCATCATTTCTTAGGAAAATAGCAACCCTCAATACATCACTGTAGCATCATTTTGAGGTTCGTAGCAACGCTCACTACATCACTGTCGCTTCATTTCTTAGGGAAGTAGCAACTCTCATTACACTGCTTTAGCATTATTTTGAAATTACTATCAACTCTCACCACATCACTGTAGCATCACTTCTTCGGTTTGTAGCAACTCTCATTACATCACTTTAGCATCATTTTGAGATTCGTAGCAACTCTCACCACATCACTGTAGCATCATTTTGAGGTTCGGAGCAACTCTCACCACATCACTGTAGCATCATTTCTTAGGTAAATAGCAACCCTCATTACATCTCTGTAGCATCATTTTGCGGTTCGTAGCAACTCTCACCACATCACTGTAGCATCATTTTGAGATTCGTAGCAACTCTCACCACATCACTGTAGCATAATTTCTTAGGTAAATAGCAACCCTCATTACATCACTGTAGCATCATTTTGAGTTTCTTAGCAACTCTCACCACATCACTGTAGCATCATTTCTTAGGTAAATAGCAACCCTCATTATATCACTGTAGTATCATTTTGCGGTTCGTAACAACTCTCACCACATCACTGTAGCATCATTTTGAGGTTCGTCGCAACTCTCACCACATCACTGTAGCATCATTTCTTAGGTAAATAGCAACCCTCATTACATCACTGTAGCATCATTTTGAGGTTCGTAGCAACTCTCACCACATCACTGTAGCATCATTTTGAGGATCGTAGCAACTCTCACCACATCACTGTAGCATAATTTCTTAGGGAAGTAGCAATTCTCATTACACCGCTTTAGCATTATTTTGAAATTACTATCAACTCTCACCACATCACTGTAGCATCACTTCTTAGGTTTGTAGCAACTCTCATTACATCACTTTAGAATCATTTTGAGATTCGTAGCAACTCTCACGACATCACTGTACCATGATTTTGAGATTAGTAGCAACTCTCATTACATCACTGTAGCATCACTTCTTAGGTTCGTAGCAACTCTCACTACATCACTGTAGCATCATTTTGAGGTTCGTAGCAACTCTCACCACATCACTGTGGCATCATTTCTTAGGTAAATAGCAACTCTCACCACATCACTGTAGCATCACTTTTTAGGTTTTTTAGCAACTCTCATTACATCACTTTAGCATCATTTTGAGAATCGTAGCAACTCTCACTACATCACTGTTGCATCATTTCGAGGATAGTAGCAACTCTCACGACATTACTTTAGCATCATTTTGAGATTCGTAGCAACTCTCATTACATCACTGTAGCATCATTTTGAGGTTCGTAGCAACTCTCACCACATCACTGTAGCATCATTTCTTAGGAAAATAGCAACCCTCAATACATCACTGTAGCATCATTTTGAGGTTCGTAGCAACGCTCACTACATCACTGTCGCTTCATTTCTTAGGGAAGTAGCAACTCTCATTACACTGCTTTAGCATTATTTTGAAATTACTATCAACTCTCACCACATCACTGTAGCATCACTTCTTCGGTTTGTAGCAACTCTCATTACATCACTTTAGCATCATTTTGAGATTCGTAGCAACTCTCACCACATCACTGTAGCATCATTTTGAGGTTCGGAGCAACTCTCACCACATCACTGTAGCATCATTTCTTAGGTAAATAGCAACCCTCATTACATCTCTGTAGCATCATTTTGCGGTTCGTAGCAACTCTCACCACATCACTGTAGCATCATTTTGAGATTCGTAGCAACTCTCACCACATCACTGTAGCATAATTTCTTAGGTAAATAGCAACCCTCATTACATCACTGTAGCATCATTTTGAGTTTCTTAGCAACTCTCACCACATCACTGTAGCATCATTTCTTAGGTAAATAGCAACCCTCATTATATCACTGTAGTATCATTTTGCGGTTCGTAACAACTCTCACCACATCACTGTAGCATCATTTTGAGGTTCGTCGCAACTCTCACCACATCACTGTAGCATCATTTCTTAGGTAAATAGCAACCCTCATTACATCACTGTAGCATCATTTTGAGGTTCGTAGCAACTCTCACCACATCACTGTAGCATCATTTTGAGGATCGTAGCAACTCTCACCACATCACTGTAGCATCATTTCTTAGGGAAGTAGCAATTCTCATTACACCGCTTTAGCATTATTTTGAAATTACTATCAACTCTCACCACATCACTGTAGCATCACTTCTTAGGTTTGTAGCAACTCTCATTACATCACTTTAGAATCATTTTGAGATTCGTAGCAACTCTCACGACATCACTGTACCATGATTTTGAGATTAGTAGCAACTCTCATTACATCACTGTAGCATCACTTCTTAGGTTCGTAGCAACTCTCACTACATCACTGTAGCATCATTTTGAGGTTCGTAGCAACTCTCACCACATCACTGTGGCATCATTTCTTAGGTAAATAGCAACTCTCACCACATCACTGTAGCATCACTTTTTAGGTTTTTTAGCAACTCTCATTACATCACTTTAGCATCATTTTGAGAATCGTAGCAACTCTCACTACATCACTGTTGCATCATTTCGAGGATAGTAGCAACTCTCACGACATTACTTTAGCATCATTTTGAGATTCGTAGCAACTCTCATTACATCACTGTAGCATCATTTTGAGGTTCGTAGCAACTCTCACCACATCACTGTAGCATCATTTCTTAGGTAAATAGCAACCCTCATTATATCACTGTAGCATCATTTTGCGGTTCGTAGCAACTCTCACCACATCACTGTAGCATCATTTCTTCGGTATATAGAAACCCTCATTATATCACTGTAGTATCATTTTGCGGTTCGTAGCAACTCTCACCACATCACTGTAGCATCATTTTGAGGTTCGTAGCAACTCTCACCACATCACTGTAGCATAATTTCTTCGGTAAATAGCAACCCTCATTACATCACTGTAGCATCATTTTGAGGTTCGTAGCAACTCTCACCACATCACTGTAGAATCATTTTGAAATTCGTAGCAACTCTCACCACATCACTGTAGCATCATTTCTTAGGTAAATAGCAACCCTCATTATATCACTGGAGCATCATTTTGCGGTTCGTAGCAACTCTCACTACATCACTGTAGCATCACTTCTTAGGTTTGTCGCAACTCTCATTACATCACTTTAGCATCATTTTGAAGATCGTAGCAACTCTCACTACATCACTGTTGCATCATTTTGAGTATAGTAGCAACTCTCACGACATTACTTTAGCATCATTTTGAGATTCGTAGCAACTCTCATTACATCACTGTAGCATCATTTTGAGGTTCGTAGCAACTCTCACCACATCACTGTAGCATCATTTCTTAGGAAAATAGCAACCCTCAATACATCACTGTAGCATCATTTTGAGGTTCGTAGCAACGCTCACTACATCACTGTCGCTTCATTTCTTAGGGAAGTAGCAACTCTCATTACACTGCTTTAGCATTATTTTGAAATTACTATCAACTCTCACCACATCACTGTAGCATCACTTCTTCGGTTTGTAGCAACCCTCATTACATCTCTGTAGCATCATTTTGCGGTTCGTAGCAACTCTCACCACATCACTGTAGCATCATTTTGAGATTCGTAGCAACTCTCACCACATCACTGTAGCATAATTTCTTAGGTAAATAGCAACCCTCATTACATCACTGTAGCATCATTTTGAGTTTCTTAGCAACTCTCACCACATCACTGTAGCATCATTTCTTAGGTAAATAGCAACCCTCATTATATCACTGTAGTATCATTTTGCGGTTCGTAACAACTCTCACCACATCACTGTAGCATCATTTTGAGGTTCGTCGCAACTCTCACCACATCACTGTAGCATCATTTCTTAGGTAAATAGCAACCCTCATTACATCACTGTAGCATCATTTTGAGGTTCGTAGCAACTCTCACCACATCACTGTAGCATCATTTTGAGGATCGTAGCAACTCTCACCACATCGCTGTAGCATCATTTCTTCGGGAAGTAGCAATTCTCATTACACCGCTTTAGCATTATTTTGAAATTACTATCAACTCTCACCACATCACTGTAGCATCACTTCTTAGGTTTGTAGCAACTCTCATTACATCACTTTAGAATCATTTTGAGATTCGTAGCAACTCTCACGAGGTCACTGTACCATGATTTTGAGATTAGTAGCAACTCTCATTACATCACTGTAGCATCACTTATTAGGTTCGTAGCAACTCTCACTACATCACTGTAGCATCATTTTGAGGTTCGTAGCAACTCTCACCACATCACTGTGGCATCATTTCTTAGGTAAATAGCAACTCTCACCACATCACTGTAGCATCACTTTTTAGGTTTTTTAGCAACTCTCATTACATCACTTTAGCATCATTTTGAGAATCGTAGCAACTCTCACTACATCACTGTTGCATCATTTCGAGGATAGTAGCAACTCCCACGACATTACTTTAGCATCATTTTGAGATTCGTAGCAACTCTCATTACATCACTGTAGCATCATTTTGAGGTTCGTAGCAACTCTCACCACATCACTGTAGCATCATTTCTTAGGTAAATAGCAACCCTCATTATATCACTGGAGCATCATTTTGCGGTTCGTAGCAACTCTCACCACATCACTGTAGCATCATTTCTTCGGTATATAGAAACCCTCATTATATCACTGTAGTATCATTTTGCGGTTCGTAGCAACTCTCACCACATCACTGTAGCATCATTTTGAGGTTCGTAGCAACTCTCACCACATCACTGTAGCATAATTTCTTCGGTAAATAGCAACCCTCATTACATCACTGTAGCATCGTTTTGAGGTTCGTAGCAACTCTCACCACATCACTGTAGCATCATTTTGCGGTTCGTTGCAACTCTCACTACATCATTGTAGCATCATTTCTTTGGGAAGTAGCAACTCTCATTACACCGCTTTAGCATTATTTTGAAATTACTATCAACTCTCACCACATCACTGTAGCATCACTTCTTCGGTTTGTAGCAACTCTCATTACATCACTTTAGCATCATTTTGAGATTCGTAGCAACTCTCACGACATTACTGTAGCATGATTTTGAGATTAGTAGCAACTCTCATTACATCACTGTAGCATCACTTCTTAGGTTTGTAGCAACTCTCACTACATCACTGTCGCATCATTTTGAGATTCGTAGCAACTCTCACCACATCACTGTCGCATCATTTTGAGGTTCGTAGCAACTCTCACTACATCACTGTGGCATCATTTTGAGATTCGTAGCAACTCTCACCACATCACTGTAGCATCATTTTGAGGTTCGTAGCAACTCTCACCACATCACTGTCGCATCATTTCTTAGGTTTGTAGCAACTCTCATTATATCACTGTAGAATCATTTTGAAATTCGTAGCAACTCTCACCACATCACTGTAGCATCATTTCTTAGGTAAATAGCAACCCTCATTATATCACTGGAGCATCATTTTGCGGTTCGTAGCAACTCTCACTACATCACTGTAGCATCACTTCTTAGGTTTGTCGCAACTCTCACTACATCACTGTCAGCATCATTTTGAGATTAGTATCAACTCTCACTACATCACTGCGACCTCATTTTAAGGATCGTAGCACCTCTCACCACATCACTATCGCATCATTTTGAGGATTGTAGCAACCCTCAATACATCACTGTAGCATCATTTTGAGGTTCGTAGCAACGCTCACTACATCACTGTCGCTTCATTTCTTAGGGAAGTAGCAACTCTCATTACACTGCTTTAGCATTATTTTGAAATTACTATCAACTCTCACCACATCACTGTAGCATCACTTCTTCGGTTTGTAGCAACTCTCATTACATCACTTTAGCATCATTTTGAGATTCGTAGCAACTCTCACCACATCACTGTAGCATCATTTTGAGGTTCGGAGCAACTCTCACCACATCACTGTAGCATCATTTCTTAGGTAAATAGCAACCCTCATTACATCTCTGTAGCATCATTTTGCGGTTCGTAGCAACTCTCACCACATCACTGTAGCATCATTTTGAGATTCGTAGCAACTCTCACCACATCACTGTAGCATAATTTCTTAGGTAAATAGCAACCCTCATTACATCACTGTAGCATCATTTTGAGTTTCTTAGCAACTCTCACCACATCACTGTAGCATCATTTCTTAGGTAAATAGCAACCCTCATTATATCACTGTAGTATCATTTTGCGGTTCGTAACAACTCTCACCACATCACTGTAGCATCATTTTGAGGTTCGTCGCAACTCTCACCACATCACTGTAGCATCATTTCTTAGGTAAATAGCAACCCTCATTACATCACTGTAGCATCATTTTGAGGTTCGTAGCAACTCTCACCACATCACTGTAGCATCATTTTGAGGATCGTAGCAACTCTCACCACATCACTGTAGCATCATTTCTTAGGGAAGTAGCAATTCTCATTACACCGCTTTAGCATTATTTTGAAATTACTATCAACTCTCACCACATCACTGTAGCATCACTTCTTAGGTTTGTAGCAACTCTCATTACATCACTTTAGAATCATTTTGAGATTCGTAGCAACTCTCACGACATCACTGTACCATGATTTTGAGATTAGTAGCAACTCTCATTACATCACTGTAGCATCACTTCTTAGGTTCGTAGCAACTCTCACTACATCACTGTAGCATCATTTTGAGGTTCGTAGCAACTCTCACCACATCACTGTGGCATCATTTCTTAGGTAAATAGCAACTCTCACCACATCACTGTAGCATCACTTTTTAGGTTTTTTAGCAACTCTCATTACATCACTTTAGCATCATTTTGAGAATCGTAGCAACTCTCACTACATCACTGTTGCATCATTTCGAGGATAGTAGCAACTCTCACGACATTACTTTAGCATCATTTTGAGATTCGTAGCAACTCTCATTACATCACTGTAGCATCATTTTGAGGTTCGTAGCAACTCTCACCACATCACTGTAGCATCATTTCTTAGGTAAATAGCAACCCTCATTATATCACTGTAGCATCATTTTGCGGTTCGTAGCAACTCTCACCACATCACTGTAGCATCATTTCTTCGGTATATAGAAACCCTCATTATATCACTGTAGTATCATTTTGCGGTTCGTAGCAACTCTCACCACATCACTGTAGCATCATTTTGAGGTTCGTAGCAACTCTCACCACATCACTGTAGCATAATTTCTTCGGTAAATAGCAACCCTCATTACATCACTGTAGCATCATTTTGAGGTTCGTAGCAACTCTCACCACATCACTGTAGCATCATTTTGCGGTTCGTTGCAACTCTCACTACATCATTGTAGCATCATTTCTTAGGGAAGTAGCAACTCTCATTACACCGCTTTAGCATTATTTTGAAATTACTATCAACTCTCACCACATCACTGTAGCATCACTTCTTCGGTTTGTAGCAACTCTCATTACATCACTTTAGCATCATTTTGAGATTCGTAGCAACTCTCACGACATCACTGTCGCATCATTTTGAGGTTCGTAGCAACTCTCACTACATCACTGTGGCATCATTTTGAGATTCGTAGCAACTCTCACCACATCACTGTAGCATCATTTTGAGGTTCGTAGCAACTCTCACCACATCACTGTCGCATCATTTCTTAGGTTTGTAGCAACTCTCATTATATCACTGTAGAATCATTTTGAAATTCGTAGCAACTCTCACCACATCACTGTAGCATCATTTCTTAGGTAAATAGCAACCCTCATTATATCACTGGAGCATCATTTTGCGGTTCGTAGCAACTCTCACTACATCACTGTAGCATCACTTCTTAGGTTTGTCGCAACTCTCATTACATCACTTGAGCATCATTTTGAAGATCGTAGCAACTCTCACCACATCACTGTTGCATCATTTTGAGGATAGTAGCAACTCTCACGACCTTACTTTAGCATCATTTTGAGATTCGTAGCAACTCTCATTACATCACTGTAGCATCATTTTGAGGTTCGTAGCAACTCTCACCACATCACTGTAGCATCATTTCTTAGGTAAATAGCAACCCTCATTACATCACTGTAGCATCATTTTGAGGTTCGTAGCAACGCTCACGACATCACTGTCGCATCATTTCTTAGGGAAGTAGCAACTCTCATTCCACTGCTTTAGCATTATTTTGAAATTACTATCAACTCTCACCACATCACTGTAGCATCACTTCTTCGGTTTGTAGCAACTCTCATTACATTACTTTAGCATCATTTTGAGATTCGTAGCAACTCTCACGACATTACTGTTGCATGATTTTGAGATTAGTAGCAACTCTCATTACATCACTGTAGCATCACTTCTTAGGTTCGTAGCAACTCTCACTACATCACTGTCGCATCATTTTGAGATTCGTAGCAACTCTCACGACATTACTGTAGCATGATTTTGAGATTAGTAGCAACTCTCATAACATCACTGTAGCATCACTTCTTAGGTTCGTAGCAACTCTCACTACATCACTGTCGCATCATTTTGAGATTCGTAGCAACTCTCACCACATCACTGTCGCATCATTTTGAGGTTCGTAGCAACTCTCACCACATCACTGTAGCATCACTTCTTAGGTTTGTAGCAACTCTCATTACATCACTTTAGCATCATTTTGAGGATAGTAGCAACTCTCACGACATTACTTTAGCATCGTTTTGAGATTCGTAGCAACTCTCATTACATCACTGTAGCATCATTTTGAGGTTCAGAGCAACTCTCACCACATCACTGTGGCATCATTTCTTAGGTAAATAGCAACCCTCATTACATCACTGTAGCATCATTTTGAGGTTCGTAGCAACTCTCACCACATCACTGTAGCATCATTTCTTAGGTAAATAGCAACCCTCATTACATCACTGTAGCATCATTTTGCGGTTCGTAGCAACTCTCACCACATCACTGTAGCATCATTTTGAGATTCGTAGCAACTCTCACCACATCACTGTAGCATCATTTCTTTGGTAAATAGCAACCCTCATTACATCACTGTAGCATCATTTTGAGGTTCGTAGCAACTCTCACCACATCACTGTAGCATCATTTCTTAGGGAAGTTGCAACTGTAGCATTATTTTGAAATTACTATCAACTCTCACCACATCACTGTAGCATCACTTCTTAGGTTTGTAGCAACTCTCATTACATCACTTTAGAATCATTTCGAGGTTCGTAGCAACTCTCACGACATTACTGTACCATGATTTTGAGATTAGTAGCAACTCTCATTACATCACTGTAGCATCACTTCTTAGGTTCGTAGCAACTCTCACTACATCACTGTAGCATCATTTTGAGGTTCGTAGCAACTCTCACCACATCACTGTGGCATCATTTCTTTGGTAAATAGCAACTCTCATTACATCACTTTAGCATCATTTTGAGATTCGTAGCAACTCTCACCACATCACTGTAGCATCATTTTGAGGTTCGTTGCAACTCTCACCACATCACTGTCGCATCATTTCTTAGGTTTGTAGCAACTCTCATTATATCATTGTAGCATCATTTTGAAATTCGTAGCAACTCTCACCACATCATTGTAGCATCATTTCTTAGGTAAATAGCAACCCTCATTATATCACTGGAGCATCATTTTGCGGTTCGTAGCAACTCTCACTACATCACTGTAGCATCACTTCTTAGGTTTGTCGCAACTCTCATTACATCACTTGAGCATCATTTTGAAGATCGTAGCAACTCTCACCACATCACTGTTGCATCATTTTGAGGATAGTAGCAACTCTCACGACCTTACTTTAGCATCATTTTGAGATTCGTAGCAACTCTCATTACATCACTGTAGCATCATTTTGAGGTTCGTAGCAACTCTCACCACATCACTGTAGCATCATTTCTTAGGTAAATAGCAACCCTCATTACATCACTGTAGCATCATTTTGAGGTTCGTAGCAACGCTCACGACATCACTGTCGCATCATTTCTTAGGGAAGTAGCAACTCTCATTCCACTGCTTTAGCATTATTTTGAAATTACTATCAACTCTCACCACATCACTGTAGCATCACTTCTTCGGTTTGTAGCAACTCTCATTACATTACTTTAGCATCATTTTGAGATTCGTAGCAACTCTCACGACATTACTGTTGCATGATTTTGAGATTAGTAGCAACTCTCATTACATCACTGTAGCATCACTTCTTAGGTTCGTAGCAACTCTCACTACATCACTGTCGCATCATTTTGAGATTCGTAGCAACTCTCACGACATTACTGTAGCATGATTTTGAGATTAGTAGCAACTCTCATAACATCACTGTAGCATCACTTCTTAGGTTCGTAGCAACTCTCACTACATCACTGTCGCATCATTTTGAGATTCGTAGCAACTCTCACCACATCACTGTCGCATCATTTTGAGGTTCGTAGCAACTCTCACCACATCACTGTAGCATCACTTCTTAGGTTTGTAGCAACTCTCATTACATCACTTTAGCATCATTTTGAGTATATTAGCAACTCTCACGACATTACTTTAGCATCGTTTTGAGATTCGTAGCAACTCTCATTACATCACTGTAGCATCATTTTGAGGTTCAGAGCAACTCTCACCACATCACTGTGGCATCATTTCTTAGGTAAATAGCAACCCTCATTACATCACTGTAGCATCATTTTGAGGTTCGTAGCAACTCTCACCACATCACTGTAGCATCATTTCTTAGGTAAATAGCAACCCTCATTACATCACTGTAGCATCATTTTGCGGTTCGTAGCAACTCTCACCACATCACTGTAGCATCATTTTGAGATTCGTAGCAACTCTCACCACATCACTGTAGCATCATTTCTTTGGTAAATAGCAACCCTCATTACATCACTGTAGCATCATTTTGAGTTTCGTAGCAACTCTCACCACATCACTGCAGCATCATTTCTTAGGTAAATAGCAACCCTCATTATATCACTGTAGTATCATTTTGCGGTTCGTATCAACTCTCACCACATCACTGTAGCATCATTTTGAGGTTCGTAGCAACTCTCACCACATCACTGTAGCATCATTTCTTAGGTAAATAGCAACCCTCATTACATCACTGTAGCATCATTTTGAGGTTCGTAGCAACTCTCACCACATCACTGTAGCATCATTTCTTAGGGAAGTTGCAACTGTAGCATTATTTTGAAATTACTATCAACTCTCACCACATCACTGTAGCATCACTTCTTAGGTTTGTAGCAACTCTCATTACATCACTTTAGAATCATTTCGAGGTTCGTAGCAACTCTCACGACATTACTGTACCATGATTTTGAGATTAGTAGCAACTCTCATTACATCACTGTAGCATCACTTCTTAGGTTCGTAGCAACTCTCACTACATCACTGTAGCATCATTTTGAGGTTCGTAGCAACTCTCACCACATCACTGTGGCATCATTTCTTTGGTAAATAGCAACCCTCATTACATCACTGTAGCATCATTTTGCGGTTCGTAGCAACTCTCACTACATCATTGTAGCATCATTTCTTGGGGAAGTAGCAACTCTCATTACACCGCTTTAGCATTATTTTGAAATTACTATCAACTCTCACCACATCACTGTAGCATCACTTCTTCGGTTTGTAGCAACTCTCATTACATCACTTTAGCATCATTTTGAGATTCGTAGCAACTCTCACGACATTACTGTTGCATGATTTTGAGATTAGTAGCAACTCTCATTACATCACTGTAGCATCACTTCTTAGGTTCGTAGCAACTCTCACTACATCACTGTCGCATCATTTTGAGATTCGTAGCAACTCTCACGACATTACTGTAGCATGATTTTGAGATTAGTAGCAACTCTCATAACATCACTGTAGCATCACTTCTTAGGTTCGTAGCAACTCTCACTACATCACTGTCGCATCATTTTGAGATTCGTAGCAACTCTCACCACATCACTGTCGCATCATTTTGAGGTTCGTAGCAACTCTCACCACATCACTGTAGCATCACTTCTTAGGTTTGTAGCAACTCTCATTACATCACTTTAGCATCATTTTGAGTATATTAGCAACTCTCACGACATTACTTTAGCATCGTTTTGAGATTCGTAGCAACTCTCATTACATCACTGTAGCATCATTTTGAGGTTCAGAGCAACTCTCACCACATCACTGTGGCATCATTTCTTAGGTAAATAGCAACCCTCATTACATCACTGTAGCATCATTTTGAGGTTCGTAGCAACTCTCACCACATCACTGTAGCATCATTTCTTAGGTAAATAGCAACCCTCATTACATCACTGTAGCATCATTTTGCGGTTCGTAGCAACTCTCACCACATCACTGTAGCATCACTTCTTAGGTTTGTAGCAACTCTCATTACATCACTTTAGAATCATTTCGAGGTTCGTAGCAACTCTCACGACATTACTGTACCATGATTTTGAGATTAGTAGCAACTCTCATTACATCACTGTAGCATCACTTCTTAGGTTCGTAGCAACTCTCACTACATCACTGTAGCATCATTTTGAGGTTCGTAGCAACTCTCACCACATCACTGTGGCATCATTTCTTTGGTAAATAGCAACCCTCATTACATCACTGTAGCATCATTTTGCGGTTCGTAGCAACTCTCACTACATCATTGTAGCATCATTTCTTGGGGAAGTAGCAACTCTCATTACACCGCTTTAGCATTATTTTGAAATTACTATCAACTCTCACCACATCACTGTAGCATCACTTCTTCGGTTTGTAGCAACTCTCATTACATCACTTTAGCATCATTTTGAGATTCGTAGCAACTCTCACGACATTACTGTTGCATGATTTTGAGATTAGTAGCAACTCTCATTACATCACTGTAGCATCACTTCTTAGGTTCGTAGCAACTCTCACTACATCACTGTCGCATCATTTTGAGATTCGTAGCAACTCTCACCACATCACTGTCGCATCATTTTGAGGTTCGTAGCAACTCTCACTACATCACTGTGGCATCATTTTGAGATTCGTAGCAACTCTCACCACATCACTGTAGCATCATTTTGAGGTTCGTAGCAACTCTCACCACATCACTGTCGCATCATTTCTTAGGTTTGTAGCAACTCTCATTATATCACTGTAGCATCATTTTGAAATTCGTAGCAACTCTCACTACATCACTGTAGCATCACTTCTTAGGTTTGTCGCAACTCTCATTACATCACTTTAGCATCATTTTGAAGATCGTAGCAACTCTCACTACATCACTGTTGCATCATTTTGAGTATAGTAGCAACTCTCACGACATTACTTTAGCATCATTTTGAGATTCGTAGCAACTCTCATTACATCACTGTAGCATCATTTTGAGGTTCGTAGCAACTCTCACCACATCACTGTAGCATCATTTCTTAGGAAAATAGCAACCCTCAATACATCACTGTAGCATCATTTTGAGGTTCGTAGCAACGCTCACTACATCACTGTCGCTTCATTTCTTAGGGAAGTAGCAACTCTCATTACACTGCTTTAGCATTATTTTGAAATTACTATCAACTCTCACCACATCACTGTAGCATCACTTCTTCGGTTTGTAGCAACTCTCATTACATCACCTTAGCATCATTTTGAGATTCGTAGCAACTCTCACGACATTACTGTTGCATGATTTTGAGATTAGTAGCAACTCTCATTACATCACTGTAGCATCATTTCTTAGGTAAATAGCAACCCTCATTACATCACTGTAGCATCATTTTGAGGTTCGTAGCAACTCTCACCACATCACTGTAGCATCATTTTGAGGTTCGTAGCAACTCTCACCACATCACTGTAGCATCATTTCTTAGGTAAATAGCAACCCTCATTACATCACTGTAGCATCATTTTGAGGTTCGTAGCAACTCTCACCACATCACTGTAGCATCATTTCTTAGGGAAGTTGCAACTGTAGCATTATTTTGAAATTACTATCAACTCTCACCACATCACTGTAGCATCACTTCTTAGGTTTGTAGCAACTCTCATTACATCACTTTAGAATCATTTCGAGGTTCGTAGCAACTCTCACGACATTACTGTACCATGATTTTGAGATTAGTAGCAACTCTCATTACATCACTGTAGCATCACTTCTTAGGTTCGTAGCAACTCTCACTACATCACTGTAGCATCATTTTGAGGTTCGTAGCAACTCTCACCACATCACTGTGGCATCATTTCTTTGGTAAATAGCAACCCTCATTACATCACTGTAGCATCATTTTGCGGTTCGTAGCAACTCTCACTACATCATTGTAGCATCATTTCTTGGGGAAGTAGCAACTCTCATTACACCGCTTTAGCATTATTTTGAAATTACTATCAACTCTCACCACATCACTGTAGCATCACTTCTTCGGTTTGTAGCAACTCTCATTACATCACTTTAGCATCATTTTGAGATTCGTAGCAACTCTCACGACATTACTGTTGCATGATTTTGAGATTAGTAGCAACTCTCATTACATCACTGTAGCATCACTTCTTAGGTTCGTAGCAACTCTCACTACATCACTGTCGCATCATTTTGAGATTCGTAGCAACTCTCACGACATTACTGTAGCATGATTTTGAGATTAGTAGCAACTCTCATAACATCACTGTAGCATCACTTCTTAGGTTCGTAGCAACTCTCACTACATCACTGTCGCATCATTTTGAGATTCGTAGCAACTCTCACCACATCACTGTCGCATCATTTTGAGGTTCGTAGCAACTCTCACCACATCACTGTAGCATCACTTCTTAGGTTTGTAGCAACTCTCATTACATCACTTTAGCATCATTTTGAGTATATTAGCAACTCTCACGACATTACTTTAGCATCGTTTTGAGATTCGTAGCAACTCTCATTACATCACTGTAGCATCATTTTGAGGTTCAGAGCAACTCTCACCACATCACTGTGGCATCATTTCTTAGGTAAATAGCAACCCTCATTACATCACTGTAGCATCATTTTGAGGTTCGTAGCAACTCTCACCACATCACTGTAGCATCATTTCTTAGGTAAATAGCAACCCTCATTACATCACTGTAGCATCATTTTGCGGTTCGTAGCAACTCTCACCACATCACTGTAGCATCATTTTGAGATTCGTAGCAACTCTCACCACATCACTGTAGCATCATTTCTTTGGTAAATAGCAACCCTCATTACATCACTGTAGCATCATTTTGAGTTTCGTAGCAACTCTCACCACATCACTGCAGCATCATTTCTTAGGTAAATAGCAACCCTCATTATATCACTGTAGTATCATTTTGCGGTTCGTATCAACTCTCACCACATCACTGTAGCATCATTTTGAGGTTCGTAGCAACTCTCACCACATCACTGTAGCATCATTTCTTAGGTAAATAGCAACCCTCATTACATCACTGTAGCATCATTTTGAGGTTCGTAGCAACTCTCACCACATCACTGTAGCATCATTTCTTAGGGAAGTTGCAACTGTAGCATTATTTTGAAATTACTATCAACTCTCACCACATCACTGTAGCATCACTTCTTAGGTTTGTAGCAACTCTCATTACATCACTTTAGAATCATTTCGAGGTTCGTAGCAACTCTCACGACATTACTGTACCATGATTTTGAGATTAGTAGCAACTCTCATTACATCACTGTAGCATCACTTCTTAGGTTCGTAGCAACTCTCACTACATCACTGTAGCATCATTTTGAGGTTCGTAGCAACTCTCACCACATCACTGTGGCATCATTTCTTTGGTAAATAGCAACCCTCATTACATCACTGTAGCATCATTTTGCGGTTCGTAGCAACTCTCACTACATCATTGTAGCATCATTTCTTGGGGAAGTAGCAACTCTCATTACACCGCTTTAGCATTATTTTGAAATTACTATCAACTCTCACCACATCACTGTAGCATCACTTCTTCGGTTTGTAGCAACTCTCATTACATCACTTTAGCATCATTTTGAGATTCGTAGCAACTCTCACGACATTACTGTTGCATGATTTTGAGATTAGTAGCAACTCTCATTACATCACTGTAGCATCACTTCTTAGGTTCGTAGCAACTCTCACTACATCACTGTCGCATCATTTTGAGATTCGTAGCAACTCTCACCACATCACTGTCGCATCATTTTGAGGTTCGTAGCAACTCTCACTACATCACTGTGGCATCATTTTGAGATTCGTAGCAACTCTCACCACATCACTGTAGCATCATTTTGAGGTTCGTAGCAACTCTCACCACATCACTGTCGCATCATTTCTTAGGTTTGTAGCAACTCTCATTATATCACTGTAGCATCATTTTGAAATTCGTAGCAACTCTCACTACATCACTGTAGCATCACTTCTTAGGTTTGTCGCAACTCTCATTACATCACTTTAGCATCATTTTGAAGATCGTAGCAACTCTCACTACATCACTGTTGCATCATTTTGAGTATAGTAGCAACTCTCACGACATTACTTTAGCATCATTTTGAGATTCGTAGCAACTCTCATTACATCACTGTAGCATCATTTTGAGGTTCGTAGCAACTCTCACCACATCACTGTAGCATCATTTCTTAGGAAAATAGCAACCCTCAATACATCACTGTAGCATCATTTTGAGGTTCGTAGCAACGCTCACTACATCACTGTCGCTTCATTTCTTAGGGAAGTAGCAACTCTCATTTCACTGCTTTAGCATTATTTTGAAATTACTATCAACTCTCACCACATCACTGTAGCATCACTTCTTCGGTTTGTAGCAACTCTCATTACATCACTTTAGCATCATTTTGAGATTCGTAGCAACTCTCACCACATCACTGTAGCATCATTTTGAGGTTCGGAGCAACTCTCACCACATCACTGTAGCATCATTTCTTAGGTAAATAGCAACCCTCATTACATCTCTGTAGCATCATTTTGCGGTTCGTAGCAACTCTCACCACATCACTGTAGCATCATTTTGAGATTCGTAGCAACTCTCACCACATCACTGTAGCATAATTTCTTAGGTAAATAGCAACCCTCATTACATCACTGTAGCATCATTTTGAGTTTCTTAGCAACTCTCACCACATCACTGTAGCATCATTTCTTAGGTAAATAGCAACCCTCATTATATCACTGTAGTATCATTTTGCGGTTCGTAACAACTCTCACCACATCACTGTAGCATCATTTTGAGGTTCGTCGCAACTCTCACCACATCACTGTGGCATCACTTCTTAGGTTTGTAGCAACTCTCATTACATCACTTTAGAATCATTTTGAGATTCGTAGCAACTCTCACGACATCACTGTACCATGATTTTGAGATTAGTAGCAACTCTCATTACATCACTGTAGCATCACTTCTTAGGTTCGTAGCAACTCTCACTACATCACTGTAGCATCATTTTCAGGTTCGTAGCAACTCTCACCACATCACTGTGGCATCATTTCTTAGGTAAATAGCAACTCTCACCACATCACTGTAGCATCACTTTTTAGGTTTTTTAGCAACTCTCATTACATCACTTTAGCATCATTTTGAGAATCGTAGCAACTCTCACTACATCACTGTTGCATCATTTCGAGGATAGTAGCAACTCTCACGACATTACTTTAGCATCATTTTGAGATTCGTAGCAACTCTCATTACATCACTGTAGCATCATTTTGAGGTTCGTAGCAACTCTCACCACATCACTGTAGCATCATTTCTTCGGTATATAGAAACCCTCATTATATCACTGTAGTATCATTTTGCGGTTCGTAGCAACTCTCACCACATCACTGTAGCATCATTTTGAGGTTCGTAGCAACTCTCACCACATCACTGTAGCATAATTTCTTCGGTAAATAGCAACCCTCATTACATCACTGTAGCATCATTTTGAGGTTCGAAGCAACTCTCACCACATCACTGTAGCATCATTTTGCGGTTCGTTGCAACTCTCACTACATCATTGTAGCATCATTTCTTAGGGAAGTAGCAACTCTCATTACACCGCTTTAGCATTATTTTGAAATTACTATCAACTCTCACCACATCACTGTAGCATCACTTCTTCGGTTTGTAGCAATTCTCACTACATCACTGTCGCATCATTTTGAGATTCGTAGCAACTCTCACCACATCACTGTCGCATCATTTTGAGGTTCGTAGCAACTCTCACTACATCACTGTGGCATCATTTTGAGATTCGTAGCAACTCTCACCACATCACTGTAGCATCATTTTGAGGTTCGTAGCAACTCTCACCACATCACTGTCGCATCATTTCTTAGGTTTGTAGCAACTCTCATTATATCACTGTAGAATCATTTTGAAATTCGTAGCAACTCTCACCACATCACTGTAGCATCATTTCTTAGGTAAATAGCAACCCTCATTATATCACTGGAGCATCATTTTGCGGTTCGTAGCAACTCTCACTACATCACTGTAGCATCACTTCTTAGGTTTGTCGCAACTCTCACTACATCACTGTCAGCATCATTTTGAGATTAGTATCAACTCTCACTACATCACTGCCACCTCATTTTAAGGATCGTAGCACCTCTCACCACATCACTATCGCATCATTTTGAGGATTGTAGCAACTCTCACTACATCGCTGTTGCATCATTTTGAGGATAGTCGCAACTCTCACGACATTACTGTAGCATCATTTTGAGATTCGTAGCAACTCTCACTACATCACTGTAGCATGATTTTGATGTTCGTCGCAACTCTCACCACATCACTGTAGCATCAATTCGTCGGAAAGTAGCAACTCTCATTACATCACTTTAGCGTGATTTTGAAATTACTATCAATTCTCACCACATCACTGTCAGCATCATTTTGAGATTAGTATCAACTCTCACCACATCACTGCCACCTCATTTTAAGGATCGTAGCAAATCTCAATACATCACTGTCGCATCATTTTGAGGATAGTCGCAACTCTCTCGACATTACTGTAGCATCATTTTGAGATTCGTAGCAACTCTCATTACATCACTGTCGCATTATTTCTTAGGTAAGTAGCAACTCTCATTACATCACTCTAGCATCATTTGGACATTTGTAGCAACTCTCAGTACATCACTGTAGCATGATTTTGAGGTTCGTCGCAACTCTCACCACATCACTGTCAGCATCATTTTGAGATTAGTATCAACTCTCACTACATCACTGCCACCTCATTTTAAGGATCATAGCAACTCTCACTTCATCACTGTTGCATCATTTTGAGATTCGTAGCAACTCTCATTACATCACTGTAGCATCATTTTTAGGTTCGTAGCAACTCTCACCACATCACTCTCGCATCATTTCTTAGGTAAGTAGCAACTCTCATTACATCACTTTAGCATGATTTTGAAAGTACTATCAACTCTCACCACATCACTCTAGCATCATTTCTTAGGTAAGTAGCAACTCTCATTACATCACTTTAGCATGATTTTGAAATTACTATCAACTTTCATTACATCACTGGAGCATCATTTTGAGGTTCGTAGCAACTCTCACCACATCACTGTAGCATCATTTCTTAGGTAAGTAGCAACTCTCATTACATCACTGTAGCATCATTTTGAGGATCGTAGCAACTGTCACCACATCACTGTCAGCATCATTTTGATGTAAGTAGCAACTCTCACGACATTACTGTAGCATCATTTTGAGATTAGTAGCAACTCTCATTACATCACTGTAGCATCACTTCTTAGCTTCGTAGCAACTCTCACTACATCACTGTCGCATCATTTTGAGATTCGTAGCAACTCTCACCACATCACTGTTGCATCATTTTGAGCTTCGTAGCAACTCTCACCACATCACTGTAGCATCATTTCTTAGGTAAGTAACAACTCTCATAACATCACTGTAGCATCATTTTGAGATTCGTAGCAACTCTCACCACATCACTGTTGCATCATTTCTTAGGTAAATAGCAACCCTCATTACATCACTGTAGCATCATTTTGAGGTTCGTAGCAACTCTCACCACATCACTGTAGCATCATTTCTTAGGGAAGTAGCAACTCTCACGACATTACTGTGCCATGATTTTGAGATTAGTAGCAACTCTCATTACATCACTGTAGCATCATTTTGAGGTTCGTAGCAACTCTCACCACATCACTGTAGCATCATTTCTTAGGTAAGTAGCAACTTTCACCACATCACTGTAGCATCATTTTGAGGATCGTAGCAACTCTCATTACATCACTGTAGCATCATTTCTTAGGTTAGTAGCAACTCCCATGACATCACTATAGCATCATTTTGAGGTTTGGAGCAACTATCACTACATCACTGTAGCATCATTTCGAGGTTTGGAGCAACTCTCACTACATTACTGGAAGCTTCAGTTTGAGCATCGTAGCAATTCTCACCACATCACTGTAGCATCATTTCTTCGGTTAGAAGCAACTCTCATGACATCACTTTCGCATGATTTTGAAATTACTATCAACTCTCACCACAACACTGTCAGCATAATTTCTTAGGTTAGTAGCAACTGTCATAACATCACTGTAGCATCATTTTGAGGATCGTAGCAACTCTCACCACATCACTGTCAGAATAATTTTGAGATTAGTATCTACTCTCACTACGTCATTGTCGCATCATTTTGAGGTTCGTAGCAACTATCACCACATCACTGAAGCATTATTTCTTAGGTTTTAGCAACTCTCATTACATCACTCTAGCATCATTTGGACATTTGTAGCAACTCTCATTACATCACTCTAGCATCATTTTGAGGATAGTCGCAACTCTCACGACATTACTGTAGCATCATTTTGAGGTTCGTAGCAACTCTCACCACATCACTGTAGCATCATTTTGAGGATCGTTGCAACTCTCATTACATCACTGTAGCATCATTTTTAGGTTTTTAGCAACTCTCAATACATCACTTTCAGCATCATTTTGAGGTTAGTAGCAACTCTCATTACATCACTGTCGCATCATTTTGAGATCATTAGCAATTCTTCCGACATCACTGTCGCATTATTTTGAGGTTATTAGCAACTCTTACTACATCACTGTCGCATTATTTTGAGTTTATTAGTAACTATCACTACATCACTGTAAGCATCATTTTGAGGTTATTAGCAACTATCACTACATTACTGTTAGCATTATTTTGACTTCATTAGCAATTCTTACGACATCACTGTCGCATCATTTTGAGATCATTAGCAATTCTTCAGACATCACTGTCGCATTATTTTGAGGTTATTAGCAACTCTTACTACATTACTGTCCGCATCATTTTTAGGTTACTCGAAACTCTAACAACATGACTGTCAACATCACTTTGAGGTTATTCGAAACTTTCACTACATGACGGTTAGCATCATTTTGAGTACATTAGCAATTCTTACTCCATTACTGTCGCATCATTTTGAGATCTTTAGCAATTCTTCAGACATCACTGTCGCATTTTTTTGAGGTTCGTAGCAACTCTTTCTACATGACATTCAGCATCACTTTGAGGTTTTTCATAACACTTGCTACATTACTGTTAGCATCATTTTGAGTTTATTAGCAATTCTTCTGACATCACTGTCGCATTGTTTTGAGGTTATTAGCAACTCTTACTACATTACTTTCCGCATCATTTTTAGGTTACTCGAAACTCTAACAACATGACTGTCAACATCACTTTGAGGTTATTCGAAACTTTCACTACATGACGGTTAGCATCATTTTGAGTACATTAGCAATTCTTACTCCATTACTGTCGCATCATTTTGAGATCTTTAGCAATTCTTCAGACATCACTGTCGCATTTTTTTGAGGTTCGTAGCAACTCTTTCTACATGACATTCAGCATCACTTTGAGGTTTTTCATAACACTTGCTACATTACTGTTAGCATCATTTTGAGTTTATTAGCAATTCTTCTGACATCACTGTCGCATTATTTTGAGGTTAGTAGCAACTCTTACTACCTGACTGTCAGCATCATTTTGAGGGAGTTCGAAACACTTACTACATTACTGTAAGCATCACTGAGTTTATTAGCAACTATCACTACATTACTGTTAGCATCATTTTGAATTCATTAGCAATTCTTCCGACATCACTGTCGCATTATTTTGAGGTTATTAGCAAATCTTACTACATTACTGTCAGCATCATTTTTAGGTTACTCGCAACTCTAACCACATGACTGTCAGCATCACTTTGAGGTTATTCGAAACTTTCACTACATTACTGTTAGCATCATGTTGAGTTCATTAGCAATTCTCACTACACTACACTACATTACACTTTTGTGGTTCGTAGCAACACTTACAGCATTACTGTAAGCATCACTGAGTTTATTAGCAACTATCACTACATTACTGTTAGTATCATTTTGAGTAAATTCGCAATTCTTACGACATCACTGTTGCATCATTTTGGGATCATTAGCAATTCTTACGACATCACTGTCGCATTATTTTGAGGTTCCTAGCAACTCTTACTACATGAATATCAGCATCACTTTGAGGTTATTCGAAACCTTCACTACATTACTTTTAGCATCATTTTGAGTTCATTAGCAATTCTTACGACATCACTGTCGCATCATTTTGAGATCATTAGCAATTCTTCTGAAATCACTGTTGCATTGTTTTGAGGTTCGTAGCAACTCTTACTACATGACATTCAGCATCACTTTGAGGTTTTTCATAACACTTGCTACATTACTGTTCGCATCATTTTGAGTTTATTTGCAATTCTTCTGACATCACTGTCGCATTATTTTGAGGTTAGTAGCAACTCTTACTACCTGACTGTCAGCATCTTTTTGAGGGAGTTCGAAACACTTACTACATTACTTTAAGCATCACTGAGTTTATTAGCAACTCTCACGACATTACTTTTAGCATCATTTTGAGTTCATTAGCAATTCTTACCACATGACTGTCAGCATCACTTTGAGGTTATTCGAAACCTTCACATTACTGTCGGCATCATTTTTAGATCATTAGCAATTCTTCCGACATCACTGTCGCATTATTTTGAGGTTCGTAGCAAGACTTACTACATTACTGTAAGCATCATTTTGAGTTCATTAGCAATTCTTACTACATCACTGTCGCATTATTTTGAGGTTCGTAGTGTGGCAAGGCGAGCAGTGGGGAACAGTTGCCGACAACGCCACCTGGGGGCTTTCACCCCAGGATATAAACAAAATTTCAAAATGACCAGGCTTCAATTTGAACAAAGGCACACAGTTCGAGAGATACAACAGGAAAGGATCGTTATTTCCAATTATAAAATACTTTTATTAGAAAAATAGTTTAAAATGAGCAACAGACTAAATGAATACCAATGGATATAATAAGGAGTGCAAGAGGAATTACCGAAAGGAAAAGGGGACAGGACTTGGGCTTACCACGACAGCGGTAACGAAAAGGGGAGGGATCCAAAAAAGCTACACTGCGCCCGTGACACAGCAAACCAAAAAAACATGAATAAGGAACCACCACCAGGGGGACCGCTGCCGCTCTGGGCCCTCAACACCTGTCAAAGAAAAGAAAAGAACACCATCAAAAACATGAAATCAAGGCAACCCTCACACACGAACCAAATATAGCTACCCCAAATAACCCAACAGAAACTGTTTTAAATCCAAATGATCAAAATGGGGAGCAAAAGGCAATAATAATAATAATAATAATAATAATAATAATAATAATAATAATAAGGGTTCTAAACAATAAATCAAATGTAACCCACAAAAACTAACAGTAATAATTCAAAGAAAGAAATAACAAATAGAAAAGGAATAAACTCAAGTAATTAAGGAAATGTCTGCCCCTCTTATAAAAACCAGTCTCCAAGGGGGATGGCTCAGCGCCGATGAGGGTCGGGATGCCCTCTCTTGGCCCACGTTGAGGCTCTTATAAAGGCCGTAGTGCACGGCTTTAACCGCCGTTACTGGGAGCAGCGTCCGTTATGAGCCGAATCAGCAATCGTATAATTTTGAGATCATGAGCAATTCTTCCGACATCACTGTCGCATTATTTTAAGGTTCGTAGCAACTCTTACTACATGACTGTCAGCATCATTTTGAGGGAGTTCGAAACACTTACTACATTACTGTAAGCATCACTGAGTTTATTAGCAACTATCACTCCATTACTGTTAGCATCATTTTGACTCCATGAGCAATTCTTACTACATCACTGTCGCATCATTTTTAGGTTCGTAGCAACTCTTTCTACATGACTGTAGCATCATTTTGAGGGAGTTCGAAACTTTCACTACATTACTGTAAGCATAAACATTTCCTACCGGAGAGCAGAATCGTGGCGTCAGACGAGGCAGGAGGAGGAAGCCCGCAGCCCAGACTACACAAACGATGGCCGGAAGAGGATAATCAGAACACCACAGATCATCGGCAGCTTGATATGAAAGGCAGACAACTACGCGTCTTACCCACAGAAAGCGCACCACGCACACACCGGCCCAAGGGAGACAGCCCAGCTCCCGGTAACACCACACCGCCGGACGGAGCAAAACTGGAGTAAACAGGGGGCCCATGACACAGAATAATGGAGCAGAGCAAGCATGCATACCTTTGTTTGTAACCGATCTGCTGACCAGCGAGACGCCACCACGCACGGCTGTCGGCTCCGTAAAGGAGGGAGAGGAAGTGGAAAGGACGGAGAAGGGTCGGACCAGGTCTACTTCTAGGTGACCACTCACTATCGTCTGCCACACTGCCCCTCACGGTGGGGAGTGTAGCGCTATCCTGCCAAAGTACATTTGTTTCATTCTTTTGCTCTTGCACTTTAATTAAAATGGACTTGACTTGAGAATGTTTTGTTTCAAAATATAGATGAATTAGCAGATTTATAGGTAGCATGAGTATGAAGTTGCACTTGCACCCGGTGGGAAAATGTCCTCTGCATTTGACTCTAACTATGTAGGAGCAGTGGTAGCAGTGTCAGCCTGGGGGCTTGGTCAAGATCAATGACAGGAGTAGCAGACAGGTAATATCCATAGCATGCTTGTTGTTTGAGAGGAGTAAGGGTACACTGTTGGTCTCTCACCTGATGCGCTGTCATCAGCACAAATGATCTGTTCCTAAACATCAAAATCTACCATCCCCCCTGATTTTTTTTTACAACTCGAGTACTGGTTAACACTTTAGAAAGCCTTCATTCAGAGCTGTGAAGAACCTTGAACCTGATATCCCAGACATCAAAGTGGGCCACTAACCACTGACCCTGAGATCAAAGTGAGCGCTCTGATCTCAGAGGTCTGGAATATTTCCCATCCCATGGCCCTTCAAATAAGACCCCTGTGTCACTGTCTCAAAGTTTTCAACCGTATTTGTTTGTTAAATTAAAACCAGACGACCACTGTGGTCCTTTTTACACGGTAAGTAAAGCACAGATGCCCTGGTGGACCTGTTTGCACCCTGGACTTTGAATCCAGTGACCTGAGTCCAAGTCTCAGTTCCAGCAGGTTTCCTGCAGCCTTCAGCAGAGCTGCCATGTTTCTCTGTAGAGAACTAAGTGATGCTCTCAGCAGGTTGAGGGCACCACCAACAAGTGAGGTATGAACCTCTGACTTCCTTCTTGTCAAACAGGAAACTCCTAGTACCTCATTTGAGTAAAGTACCTCATATTCCTGACATCCAAGTAGTAGTGAAGTGGAGGAAGAAGGTAGGAGATCTCCAACAGGATTTTTCTTTCCTCTGTCCTCCTTGATCTCATGGATCACCACAGTCAAGGGGAGACCCAAGCTCCCGGATGGATCTGGCACTCAGGAACTGCTGAGTTTTCCAGTGGACTTTGTTCCATCCATGGTTCAGGAACAGGACTCCTCCTGGTTAACCTGGTATCTTTCCACCCAACTGTGGGTTCTTGGAGAATTTTTCATGTCATGTCAAGAAATCAGGCTGGTGGGTTTTTCAATGAGAGAAATTCTGGTAACTTAATTAAGTGGCATATTTGTTGAAGCAGTAATTAACTGATAAATTAAGGAAGGCCTGGCCAGTCTTTGCTCCCAGGTCATACGATGGAGTTAGAAAGTCCTGAATCAATCTGGAGTTCCATGATTTCCTTGTGGTTCATGATCCTTTTGACAATGTAGTCTGGAACAAGAGCAAGATGAACCTCCAAATAGCAACAGGTTGATTGCAGGTGATGTCAAGTGGTATTTAGAGGAGCCTCCTCCTTGTGTTTGGTTCCATGGTGGAAGGGTGAGAACTCTGGATCCAGTGATCCCAGTTCAAGTCTTGGTGGGACCTTCCTGTCTGGAATGTGTCCCATGTAACAAACTGATCAAGAGATGTTACGTGGTTCTAATGTTCTGGTTCATTTCTTGTCCTTTAGAAAAATGAAAATCATTTCTTACTGCCATGAACTCAACTCTGCCCTATGTCACTGTCTAAAAATCATCCTTTTTTTTTTTGAAAAAATCAGGGTAGGTTTGTCAGACTTTGTCAGACCTTTCCCCAAATTATCATTTGTTTGTGGAAATTAGATCCAGAAAACCACTGCAGTCACTCATACATGATTAGTGCCATACTTTGTCTCACACGTTTCATCTTTGATGGTTCCATGGTGGAATGGTGAGCACTCTGGACTGTGAATCCAGTGATCCCAGTTCAAACCTCAGTGGGGCCTCCAGCAGGTCTCTGACAGGTGTTGATAGAGGAGTTGTGGCTGCTGACTACAGTGGAAGACACCATCACCCATGATGTTTCGAAGCTCTCAGCTCCTTCAGTCACATGACTGGGTCATCCTGATTGGATGACATGGACCCACCTGATCCATGTCAGCCTTGTTGGAGCAAAAAAGGTGGATCAGAGGAATCAGTGGATCAAGACTCAGGTGGCAGATGAAGAATCTCTGTATTCACAATGGAGTCAGAGAAATCTTCCAACGTGAGAGAACGTGACAGACCATTTTATACTGAAGACAGGCTGTGTGTGTGTGTGTGTGTGTGTGTGTGTGTGTGTGTGTGTCCCTACTGACTGGAAACTGAATAATAACCAGACTGACTTTTGTCATGGACCAAGTCTGGTTGAGTCACTAAATTCATAACTGAAGTGATTATTTAATTAATAAACAGAACATTTGTCTAAAGTCATGATCAAATTCATGTAAAATCTGAGCAACGAGGGTTTGAAAATGTTCCAATGAGCCAAACCAATGTTGACAGTTAAAAGAAGCCAATGTGGGAGGATTCTTTCTGTCTCAGCAGTAAAGACCAATCCCACAGCTCACGTGAAGCATCAGGTCCTCTGTGAGAGGTGGGAATCCAACCAGGGACCTTTAGATCCACACCAATCTTCCCTGACCTCATAGAAACTGGAACCTTTCAACAAATAAATTCAAATTCAACTTAGCAGCAACTCTAGAAATGTTGCTAACTTGCTAATTCCTGTTAGCTCCAGATCAGACAATGCAGGCTCACCTTCACGCTTGGTTGTACGACCGCCACCAGTTGAAGCTTCTCTGGTTCAACAAACTCTGGGGACTCAAGACACAAGTCAGCACCGGTGCAGGTCCAGATCCAGATGTTAGCTGAGGGGGACAATGGCTTAAGGGAGCTCCAGGGAGTTGGTTTGAACTGGTCCCTCATCTCTGTGAGTAGAAACCATCTGAGGTGGAGGGGGAAGGTCTGCTTTGACCTCCTGATCTCCCAGTAAAGCCAGTATAGATGTTGAGCTTGGAGGAGTTGATGGCCTCCTTCGTCTTCTTGTTGGAGATGTTTGCTAAACTCAGCACCACCACAGATCAGAGGAACGTCCACTTGTCAGCTGGACACTGGAGTTTCTAGTGACCTGCAGGATCTTAGTTGTGGTGGCAGCAGGCCTGTTCCAAGAGCTTTGCTCACATTCCTGATCAGGCTCCATAATGGTTCTGGACCACTGAGTGATAGAAGCTGATCCTGCGGGTGGACTGTCTTTAGGGGGCTGAGGTGTCTGGTGGTCTTGGTGGACCCTCTGCATCTCAAGCTGAGACCACAGAGTCCTGTGTTCTTGAGTCATTGTCTATAGTCTCTGTTGTTGGAGAGCTCAGTGTGGTCCCTGATGGTCTAGTGGCTAGGATTCGGCGCTCTCACCGCCGCGGCCCGGGTTCGATTCCCGGTCAGGGAATGAGTTATTTAGAGGTTGAGGGAGAGGTGATCAGGTGGTCCACATGATGGTGGAGGTGATGAACTGTGAGTCCATCATGGCTCCACTCTCACCCCCATTGTAGTGTTCTTGGTTCACTCTACCATGGCCCCATGTTGAAGGGTGACTGTCTCATTCAGGTCCAACCCTTTGTTAGACTCTATTAAGTCACTGACTCCTGCAAGGACAAACTGTAATCCTCCTTAGTAGCTTTGGCTCCTTGCAGCACAGAAAGTCCATTCACTGATGTAGGAACTGGAAAACTTAGAGCTCCAGTCCTCAGTTCCTTGCACCAAAGAAAGGAGGGAAATGCAATCAATGTTGAATTCATTTACATTTCTTATATTTGATCAAAGCTAGAACTTAATAAGCTGCCATCGACCTTGATGACCAACTCCTTCACTGTGTAGTTCAAAGTCCCTGGTTTGATTTGTGTCAGGACTTCAGAAGCTCCAATCCTCTCTAAGTTCTAGTGAGAGTGGAAGAGATTATAAATGAGAGAAGCAGGGCCCTCCCTCAGAACTGAACCAGCTTAGTTGGGAGAGCCTTAAACTGAAGATCTAAAGGTCCCTGGTCCGATCCCAGGTTTCAGCAGAGGAGCAGCATTGACTTTACTTTCCAGTGGAGGAACTGCAGACATGAAGGAAACTAACATCTTGTCCTGTGCATTCTTGTGACATTCAGGACATTTTTGGAGCCTCTTGTTGGATTTTGCCACAGAGAATCAGAGCCAATCAAAAGCATGGTGGACTTCAACATGGAGGACTGAACAAGTCAAGAAAGCATCAGTTTGACCTTCACAGGTGTTTCTGTTCCTGTCTCAATGCTGTAGAAAGAGCCTGAGGAGCTCAGACGGTAGAGCATCAGACTTTTAATCTGAGGGTCCAGGGTTCAAGTCCCTGTTCAGGTGCTGTGGAGGTTCCAGTGTTTGACAACATGGTACTGGATGAAGTTTAGTGTTGAACAAACTGTCAACATTAAAAGTAGAAGTGTTCTTGTCTTGCCACTGTGAGACTGTTGCTAGAAAAGTGACCAATAATAATTTCATGTCGCATGCAATTAACAAAAGACCTACATTGATGGTCGAGGGGTCTGGAGCCTATCCCAGCATCTACAGGCCAGAGGCGGGGTTCACCCTGGACAGGTCGCCAAAACCATTCACACTCACATCTACAGTCAATTTAGAGTGTCCAATCAGCCTCATCCCAAATTACATGTCTTTGGACGGTCGGAAGAAGCCGGAGTACCCAGAGAGAACCCACGCATGCACGGGGAGAACATGCAGATTCTGCACCCGAGCCTGGACTCAAATCCAGAACCTTCTTGCTGTGAGGCCACAGTGCTGACCCCTAAACCATCATGCTGCCGTGGTCTCATATACTTTTCTAAATTGTGTTTCTTTCATGTCCTCCTGAGATCAAAGACAGAATTCTAGCTACTGTCAAAGCCCTGATGACATCATCAGGAATTCTGGCTTTGATCTGGAGACTCTTGCTTTAATCTGAATTTGATCTGACTAATGTTTTAGTTTAGGTTGCATGATACCGACCACCTCATTTGTCCTGATGGACTGGTGACCTGTCCAGGGTGAACCCTGCCTCTTGAACAATGTCACCTGGGATCGCCCCCCCCCCCCCCCCCCATGACCCTTAAAGGATAAGAACAGAAAGTGGATGGAGGGATGGACTCAACACTGAAATCAGCTGATCTGATCCACATTCTAATGTTTCCTGTCCCTCTTTAGGAGTCAATGAGAATAGTAGTGTATATAATAATGTATATCCAACCTTGTAGTATCTTTACAAAACTTTTAGGATTTCTTCTTGTTTCTACTTGTAGTTTTAGTGTCTGGATCTTTTCTTTTGATGTCCTGCTGTCTGCTCTTTGCTTTTGGAGCTTCCTTCCCAACAACTACCAGGCCTCCTGGGTACTGTAGGAAACATGGTCAAGTTCTTCTGACTTCTCCAGGAACGTCCTGCTCACATTGGTCTGTCTTCATTTTGACTCCTCCCACTGCCACAATGACCAGCCTTTATACTCTTGGTGACTGGGGCCCTGGTTGCTGCAGGCCTCAACACCAGCCTGTGGTTGTGAGCAGGGCAGAACAGAACTGACAGTATCTCCCATGCAGGACCTGGGTCAGCGCCTGGTGCCAGCTGGGGCACCGCTTTAACCTGGACCCCTAGAAGATCTTCTCCAGGAACTGGCCTTTTTGGTTCCATCAAGGCCTGAGAGGATGGTGAAGAGTGATCCACCACCAGGCAGCACAGTCAGCAGCAGCCATTTTTTTCCACTAGAATCAAGTATGATAGTGACAGACTGATGAGTACTTGCAAACTGACACTTCCTGTTTTTACTGCTATTCTTCCATGAATGTGCTCATGTTGGCTGGTCCCCAACCACAGTTTCAAAGCCATGAGGACATCTTTCATCAACAATCAGACTTATTTTTTCTCTATTAGGACAAATAAGGTTTCAACTGACATGGCTGGCCAACGTCCTGGAGTTCATTCAGCCTGGAGAACCAGGTGCTGGTTCCTTCTTTTACCAGGCAGGAACGGGCAGCAGATCCAAGATCAGTAGGTGAAGATGTCTGCTTTGACTGGTAGGAGGAAAGAGAGCAGGAGAGCTGGTCAGAGACAAAGACAGATCATGAAGAAGGAGTGCTGTATTCTGCTAGCACATGCTAGTGACAGTCAGAGATCAGGAGTCTCAGCAGGGAAAGATTCATCTCTTATTTCAGAGGACAATTGGACGTTCACTGGAAGACTGTGAATGTTTGAGGGTCAGAGGTGAAAAGAGGACAAGTGCACCTGTTGTGTGTGATGGGGCGCCAGCATGGAGGAAGTTGTCAAACATTTTGAGCGAAAAAGCATGAATCTTCAAGTAAAGAATTAAAATGATTTAGTTCACAATGAGGTCTCTGTCATAAAACAAAAGGAACAACTGACTCCCTCACCATTTCCACCCTCTTCAACAGATTCACATTTCAAAACAACCAGGTTTATTTTGTTCCCTTCTTTTAGCAGAGGATGGTTTTGATCCATCCACCTCTGGGTTCTGGGCCCAGCACGCTTCCTCTGTAAATCCATATTTTGGGTTCTGGCTTGTTCTGCTTTTCATTTTGTGTTTATATTAAAGTTCTGTTGCTGAAAAAAAGACTTTTTTGCCTTTTTAAAAACACACACACACACACACACACACACACACACACACACTACAGCCAAGCATATAGAATGATACAGTCTGAGGTGGTTTTGACTGGTCGGCACCAGTGTGCACTGTTTGGCACTGAAGTCATGTGACTGAAGTCATCCAGTCACGTGACTGAAGTCATCCAGTCATGTGACTGAAGTCATCCATTCATGTCAGTGATGTCACTCTGCAGGACTGTCATTGCCGTCTCATTCTAAAAAAGAATCCAGACTCCACCTGTGGCTCCATGATAACTGATGGACCTCTGGTTGGAGGCTGGACGATGATGTTTGGTCTTGGGGGGGTTAAGATGGTGGGGGCTGTTTCAGTTCTAGTGCTGAAGGCTTTCACCATGACAGTCAGACTCTCCTCTGTCCTTCATGTTCCCTCAAATGTGCAGTGTGGACCTCACACACTGAATTTAGCCTGAAAACTCGTCATGAACAGCAGGAGACTCAGAGTCTCTGTGGCGCTCGGCTGTTAACAGAGAGGCTGGTGGTTGGAGCCCCCCAGGGACCAGGACCAGGCTCTACTGGTGCTGAGGACTCAGTTGATCAGCTGCTGAGTTGCTACTTGATGTCAACATTGGTCTGTTTCATCCTGAGTAGTTTGATCCTAGCAGAGTCGCTGCATCGATGATCTGAATGTGGACGGACAGATTGACCCTCCACAGAGGACGCCTGTCACAGATCTCTGGATGAGACACTTTGAGGTAAAGCCAGGTTCTGCCAGTCCCACTCACATGTTTCAATCACATGTTCAGAGATGGGTTTGTTGTTCCTGAATCCATTTCTTATTTTCTGATCACCTTGTGGATTGTTCATCATTCTCCTCATCACCATACTTTAGGTTGCAGTACGAACACCTGAGTTAGTCTGGGGTTGCAGGAATCATACAGCATCCAAATAATAGCAGGCTGAAACATTTATTTAAAAGAGATTAACATGGTTACACACACACACACACACACACACACACACAGCCTTTCTTTGGTATAAAATGGTCTGTCACGTTCTCTCACATTGCACAACAACACAACAAACAAAGACGGCAGGTCCAGTGTGGTCCTGATAAGACCACTGGACTGCAGGGTCCCAGTATCACTGGTGACAATGGTTTTACCAGCTGGGACCTTGGACAAGAACTTCTCAGAGGAAACTCATCATGGAGGCTCAGTGAAGAAAACTAGACCTGAGCTGCCTGCTGGAACCTAGCAGGTGAAGGACAGAGCTCCACCTCTTTAGAGACACCACCACTGTGGGCTCATGTTGGCAAAAGAAGTGGGTCAGTTTTTGACACACACACACACACACACACACACACACACACACACACACACACACTTGGATATATATGCCTTTAACTGCTTCAATTACTGCAGGAACCAACCAGAACCATCCAGAACCTGAACCTCTATATGTGATTCTGGGTCTGTTTGTTTCCATAAGCTAGCACACGGCACAGGGTGGCCTGGTTTCAGAATGTTTCTTGGAATCCTTATTATCAATAAAGTATTAAATATTTTGCATAATAAATGCATGCATGGCCTCATATTTTGCCATTTTAACGTGCTTTAAGTTGACGGTGCCCACCTGTCGTGTCAATGTTTCTATGTTTGTCTGTTCTGGTCTGAATGAAAGAGGAGGTTTTCTTGGTCATGTGACGTGGATGAGAGTTCAACTAGAACTTCCTGCTTCAACAGGATTTGAGTTTGTTGGGATTTTGTCAAAGACACCAACCAAACCTCTGAGTGGTGCAGATGTCTGCTGCCTCCTCAGAGCAGACTGGAGCTCAGCCTCACTCACCTGTGGGAGCCCCAGCAGAGCCACCGTGTGATGGAGCTTCAGTTCAGGCTCCAAGGTCCTGGATTGAATTGGTGTTTTGTGTTTTTAGGCCTCCTGGCACCGATGAATGAATGAACCATTGTTCCAGAGGGAGCTGGTGTCAGGTCAGTCCCTGTTTCTACAAGACCTCCTGCTGCAGAGCCACATTGGGAAACACCCATCCATCCATTTTCTTCCACTTATCCTGTTTAGGATTGTGTGTGTGTGTGTGTGTGTGTGTGTGTCAAGTCACAACAAAAGTTCTCTCATGACTCTTTACTAGTAGAGCAGGTCCAGCACCAAACTGCTTCAATGAACCTACACCCAACAATTCTCCACCAGCAGCACATCCTGCAACAGTGGTGATGAAAACCTTCCTTTTAACAGGCAGGAACGTCGAGCAGATCCAGGATCAGTGGGGACGGACGTCTGCTTTGACTGGTTGGGGGGAAAGAGAACAGAAGAGCAGGGCAGAGACAAAGACAGAGAATGCTGTCCTAAAACAAGGACTGTTCAGTCAATGGTAGAGCAGAGTGGTGCAGAGGAAGCGTGCTGGGCCCAGAACCCAGAGGTCGATGGATCAAAACCATCCTCTGCTAAAAGAACAAAATAAAATGAACCTGCATCTTTAGAAATGTGTGTCTGTTAAAAAGAGGTTCATAAGGATTTTGTCTTCCTCCACAATCACCAACCATTGTGAGAGTTAACAACAGTCTACTTTCTGACTGAAGCAAAAGTAGACTTCAAAAGGTTTTTCTGATTCAACATAGCAGCTAAATTTCCATTTCCATTTCCTGAACAGGACAGGTTAAAAAAAGGGAATGTCATGACCAAACTGGGAAACATCCATCCATCCATTTTCTTCCACTTATCCTGTTTAGGGTTGTGTGTGTGGGAGGGGTGGGAGGGGTGAGGGGGGTGGGGTGGGGGGTGGGCTGGAGCCTATCAATGTGAAACATTTGAAATTCAGATCCCTTCTTCTTTTCCTGCTCCAGCAGAGTGGCTCAGCAGAAGAGAGCTGGGCCCAGAACCCAGAGGTCAATGGATTGAAACCATGCTCTGCTAAAAGAACAAATAAAATGAACCACAACCAGGCTCTACAATCAGTACCCCCCCCCCCCCCCCCCAATCTGGGAGCGAAGGTTTGCACCTACAGCTCTTAAGGAGCTTCCTTGGGCCACTCTCCCCTTTTGGCTCCACCCCCTTTAAGGAAACCACCAGGAAGAGGTGAGGACTGACCGTGACGACTGAAACTGCCACATTTACATGAGACAAACTAGATCAACACTAAATACCAGGCCTTGCACAGTGATTCCCACTGACTGACACTGGGGTCTTCATTTTCCACAGGCAGGATGGCCGGTCCCCCTGTGCTTCCCAGGTCCCTCCCTGGAACACATGGCATAGAAAATGTTTCACATGTTTGCTGATTCAATAAACCTGACCATTAACATGTGTGTGTGCCTCTAATTTACATAAACTGTTAATACCAAGACAAATGCTGCCTTCAATTAATCATTGATGTCATGGAACCCTTGGTCTCCATTACATTGGTCAACCAGAGAAGCTTCAACTGGTGACGCTCATTCAACCCTGGTGAAGGTCAACCTCCATTATCTGCTGTGCTCCTGAACAGGGGAATTAGCTCAAATGGTAGAGCGCTCGCTTAGCATGTGAGAGGTAGAGGGATCGATGCCCTCATTCTCCAGAATACTTTAACTTGTTCTGTTGATCAGAGGAGCTGCTGGGTGATGAATGCTGATGTTTGTCCACTGGTGTGATAAAGTGTCCCCTGTTACTGAGATGTGGATGAACACCTGCTCAGGTCAAAGCTGCAATCAAACCAGGGACTCTGAACCACACACAGTGAAGGAGTTTGTTATCAAGATTTATGGCAGCTTTGAAACTTCCCACCATCTCCTGAATGTGGAGCAACTTGTCCTGCCAAAACTGTCCCCTCTTCCATTCTTAATAACACCTGTCCTGACTGGCAATCACGCTGGGCTGCAGCAGTGAAAGCGCTGAATGCAGCCAGGATACACAATGACTCAAGCAACACAGGAATCTGTTGACTCAGCTGGAGAAGCAGAGGGTCCACCAAGACCAGCAGACACCTTCATTCTTGATTCTTGATTTCAAGGGCAGCCCCTTGAGATGCACCATCTCATTTTGGAGGGGGTCCTGACAAATAATGACCAACAATACAACAATAATAAAAGTAGATTCTATTTTCAACACAAGGACACACACATCATACACCCAGGTACAGGCCAACAATGTTCCCCAAAGCCCCCCCCCCCCCCATCCAGTATTATACAAAGTATGATCAGAGATCCCACTACAGAAAAGGAGTGGGCCTGTGTTCACATACGCATACATTTAAACACCCATCTAAATAAATACTGCTTCCATGCACCATTAAAGTACACAATGCATATTCATACACAAATATCCACATATTTACAGTACAGAGAACAAACAAGAACAAGTAGAGAGTGAATCCTGGAGAGAAAAGGGGAAGTGCATCAGAAACGAGAGCAGATGTTTGAAAATGCTTGATGATTTGAAGATGAGAAAGGAAGAGAGAGACCCAAGTGAGGAGGAAAGGTTGTTCCAATCTGATGGAGCTTTAAATACAACCGGTCAAAGCAGGATGCCGTCCCCACTGATCCTGGATCTGCTCGACGTTCCTGCCTGTTAAAAGGAAGGTTTTCATCACCACTGTTGCAGGATGTCCTGCTGGTGGAGAACTGTTGGGTGGAGGTTCATTGAAGCAGTTTGGTGCTGGACCTGCTCTACTAGTAAAGAGTCATGAGAGAACTTTTGTTGTGATTTGGTTCTAACAAATAAAATGACTTGACTTGATTTGGTGCCTCAGGAGGAGAAAATTTGGGCACAAAAGTTGGAGTGTTTGTGGAGGTTGTGGATCAAAGTTCTATTGATATACAACACATAAAATCAAACAATGTGAAGCAGGCTAATGAACAATAAATCAAATATAAAAATGCTTTATTTGAAGATCTAGAATATCTTGTGAATATCTGGAGCTTCATTCCAGCAGCAGACCTCCTCAGGTGATGACTTCATATTTGACATGTTTACCATTCAATGAGACTCATTGTCAGTCCATTGAAATCTACTGGTGTTCCTGGTGAGTTGATTTAACAACATGAGCTGACAGAATCTACGTTCAGGTAGGAACCACCACATCCAGGGGTCTGGACCTTTGAGCAGGCAGAGCCATCAAAGTAGCAGACTAAGCTAGCAGACGTTAGCATTGAGAAGAAACTGATACCTGAGCCTACTTTTGGGTCTGGTCAGGTGATGACACAATAATATGACATCATTGTCAGACTGACGCCTGCTCAACACTGACCAAACACTGCCCTATTGCATCGTGGGAAATTTCTGCTTGGCTTGTGTCCATCAATACACACAAAGAAATTTATCTCATGCTGCCGTGACCCGGATTCGAACCAGGGTTGCTGCGGTCACAACACAGAGTACTAACCACTCTAGGATCAGAGCCTCCTCAACAGCAGCTTGAGCTTCTATGTCTTTGTCTCATTGAGTGTTGCGGCGAAAAGCTGTTGAACAGCTGATGCGCGACTGCGGCGGCCCCTGATGCAGGAGACGGGCCAGGCCCCGTTCAGAAGGTGGTGGATATTATTCTTGGTGTTTTTAGGGCATGTTCCCACCCATCTTCACGTGGGTGACAAAAATGGATTTTTTGTAAAGATTTCGGCGCGAGTTCGGCCTGTCAAATCCTGATCGGGGCCAGTTTGGTTGTGTTGTCTGCAGCGCCTGGCGCGCTCAGCGGGAGCGAGTCCGATCATTATAAAGGTGGGTCAAACAATTTAGGTTGAGACGAAGGACGGCACGGGCAGAGCAGACGCAGGTCTTCATTCCACCCGCAGAGCTGTAGAGCATGGATCATGTCAAGGACTAAATGAGGGGAAAGAGAGCAGGAGAGCAGGGCAGAGACAAAGACAGATAATGCTCTCCTAAAACAAGGACTGTTCCGTCAATGGTAGAGCAGAGTGGCGCAGCGGAAGCGTGCTGGGCCCATAACCCAGAGGTCGATGGATCGAAACCATCCTCTGCTAGAAGAAGAAAAATAAAATGAACCAGCATCTTTAGAAATGTGTGTCTGTTAAAAAGAGGTTCATAAGGATTTTTTCTTCCTCCACAATCACCAACCATTGTGAGAGTTAACAACAGTCCACTTCTCACACACACAAACACACAGAGTCCTACTGACTAACCCATGTTTTTCTTCACTTAAACCACCACTGGAGTATTGAAAGAGATTGCATGAGACACCATCAACTTACATTAAAAACCCCTGACTGCCTTTAATTCCCTCCTGGCTGCAGGAAATTAGACAGACCAGCCCATAGCGGGGCTGCACGGTGGTGCAGTGGTCAGCACTGTGTCCTCATAGCAAGAAGGTCCCGGGTTCGAGTCCCGGCTCGGGCGTGGGATCTTTCTGTGTGGAGTCTCCATGTTCTCCCCGGGCCTGCGTGGGTTCTCTCCAGGTACTCCGGCTTCCTCCCACTGTCCAAAGACATGGACATTAGGGGACTAGGCTGATTGATACTCTAAATTGACTGTAGGTGTGACTGTGAGTGTGAATGTTTGTTCGTCTCTATGTGTTGGCCCTGCGATGGACTGGCGACCTGTCCAGGGTGAACCCCGCCTCTCGCCCGTAGATGCTGGGATAGGCTCCAGCCCCCCCGCGACCCTTACTAGTAAGGAATAAGCAGAAGATGATGATGGATGGCCCACAGAGTGGAGGTGAGACCACAACCATGCTCTACAATCAATATTTACATCAAACCAGCACCATCTCAACAACTGAATCTGACTAAATATATACATGATTCCAGACTACTACACCAACTCAATCATACATCCACATGCATAATCATTCAATGAACCTCGCCTGTGATTGTACCCCCTCCCCCATCTGGGAGCAAAGGTTTGCACCTACAGCTCTTAAGGAGCTTCCTTGGGCCACTCTCCCCTTTTGGCTCCACCCCCTTTAAGGAAACCACCAGGAAGAGGTGAGGACTGACCGTGACGACTGAAACTGCCACATTTACATGAGACAAACTAGATCAACACTAAATACCAGGCCTTGCACACTGATTACCACTGACTGACACTGGGGTCTTCATTTTCCACAGGCAGGATGGCCGGCCCCCCTGTGCTTCCCAGGTCCCTCCCCAGAACACATGGCATAGAAAATGTTTCACTTGTTTGCTGATTCAATAAACCTCACCATTAACATGTGTGTGTGCCTCTAATTTACATAAACTTAGTCTGCTACTTTGATGGCTCTGCCTGCTCAAAGGTCCAGACCCAAAAGTAGACTCAGGTATCAGTTTCTTCTCAATGCTCATGTCTGCTAGCTTAGTCTGCTACTTTGATGGCTCTGCCTGCTCAAAGGTCCAGACCCCTGGATGTGGTGGTTCCTACCTGAACGTAGATTCTGTCAGCTCATGTTGTTAAATCAACTCACCAGGAACACCAGTAGATTTCAATGGACTGACAATGAGTCTCATTGAATGGTAAACATGTCAAATATGAAGTCATCACCTGAGGAGGTCTGCTGCTGGAATGAAGCTCCAGATATTCACAAGATATTCTAGATCTTCAAATAAAGCATTTTTATATTTGATTTATTGTTCATTAGCCTGCTTCACATTGTTTGATTTTCTGTGTTGTATATCAATAGAACTTTGATCCACAACCTCCACAAACACTCTTGTCCAACTTTTGTGCCCAAATTTTCTCCTCATGAGGCACCAAATCAAGTCAAGTCATTTTTATTTGTTAGAACCAAATCACAACAAAGTTCTCTCATGACTCTTTACTAGTACAGCAGGTCCAGCACCAAACTGCTTCAATGAATCTACACCCAACAATTCTCCACCAGCAGCACATCCTGCAACAGTGGTGATGAAAACCTTCCTTTTAACAGGCAGGAAGGTCGAGCAGATCCAGGATCAGTGGGGACGGCCTCCTGCTTTGACCGGTTGTATTTAAAGCTCCATCAGATTGGAACAACCTTTCCTCCTCACTTGGGTCTCTCTCTTCCTTTCTCATCTTCAAATCATCAAGCATTTTCAAACATCTGCTCTTGTTTCTGATGCACCTCCCCTTTTCTCTCCAGGATTCACTCTCTACTTGTTCTTGTTTGTTCTCTGTACTGTAAATATGTGGATATTTGTGTATGAATATGCATTGTGTACTTTAATGGTGCATGGAAGCAGTATTTATTTAGATGGGTGTTTAAATGTATGAGTATGTGAACACAGGCCCACTCTTATTCTGTAGTGGGATCTCTGATCATACTTTGTATAATACTGGATGGGGGGGGGGGGGGGGCTTTGGGGAACATTGTTGGCCTGTACCTGGGTGTATGATGTGTGTGTCCTTGTGTTGAAAATAGAATCTACTTTTATTATTGTTGTATTGTTGGTCATTATTTGTCAGGACCCCCTCCAAAATTAGATGGTGCATCTCAAGGGGCTGCCCTTGAATCAAGAATCAAGAATGAAGGTGTCTGCTGGTCTTGGTGGACCCTCTGCTTCTCCAGCTGAGTCAACAGATTCCTGTGTTGAGTCATTGTGTATCCTGGCTGCATTCAGCGCTTTCACTGCTGCAGCCTGAGCGGCTGTCAGGACAGGTGTTATTAAGGATGGAAGAGGGGACAGTTTTGGCAGGACAAGTTGCTCCACATTCAGGAGATGGTGGGAAGTTTAAAGCCTGGTGACAAACTCCTTCACTACCTGTGAGGTTCAAAGTCCCTGGTTTGATTGCAGCTTTGACCTGAGCAGGTGTTCATCCTCATCTCAGTAACAGGGGACACTTTATCACAGCAGTGGACAAACATCAGCATTCATCGCCCAGCAGCTCCTCTGATAAACAGAACAAGTTAAAGTATTCTGGAGAACGAGGGTATGGATCCCTCTCCCTCTCACATGCTAAGCTAGCACTCTACCATTGGAGCTAAGTCCCTGCTAATGAGCACAGCAGATAATGCAGGTTGACCTTCATGCATGGTTGGATGAGCGTCACCAGTTGGAGCTTCTCTGGTTCAACAAACCCTTGGGACCAAGACAGGAATTGGAACCTGTGCAGGTCCAGACCCATACTGAAGTTGGTGGAGACAATTGTTTAAACCAGGGACTGAATGAAAAGACTTGCCCAGACTCCAGCTCACTCTTCTGAACCGACCCCTCATCTCTGTGTGGAGTAAACATCAGAGGTGGGGGGTGCAGGTTCTGCTTTGACCTCTGACCTCCTGAGGTAAAGCAGTGGAGATGTTGAGCTTGAAGGAGTTGACGGCCTCCTTCATCTTCTCATTGGTTTGCTAAACTCAGCATCATGAAGTGTTGCTGAAATTCAACATGTCAGCTGAGGCCAGAGATTCCTGCGTTCCCTGAGTCCTTGAGTGTCGTCTCTGTTGTTTGAAAGCACAAAGCTGTTCCTGATGGTCCAGTGTGTCCGATTCTGGGCTCTCACAGCTGTAACTGGGGTTTGAGCTCCGTTAAGGGACTGGTTTTGTGGAGAGAACCAAGCAGAAGAATTGACAGTTTCAGCAGGAAAGGTGACCATTGCTCCACAACCTCAGTCCCAGGATTCAGTCCTGCTTCACCCAGCATGGCCCTATGATCAACAGAAATGAACTGCCAGTGGAGGTCCTCAGTAATCCAGGTCATGGTTTCTCTAGATTGCTGTGTTGTAGTCAGAACACTTGCAAATATCAGCCTCTTTCCTCCATGATCTCTCATTCTTTCTGTTCTCTCCATTTCTCCTCTTCGTTTCTACTCCTTGCTGACTGTTGTTCCTCATTTGTGGCAGAGTTCAGTCAGTGGACCGGACATTTTGCCACTGCACTGTCCATCATCAGGGCATTTAACATCCAGGACTGGCTCCCAGATCATCGCCATGACCTCATCCCCTGCACCAGTGGACAGTTCATCAAGGATGGCAAACATGTGGGTCTCAATTCTCCTCCATCTTTGTAGGTTGGTTACATTTCCTCCTGGTCTTTAATCCATCTTTAGTTGACATTTTTCTGTTGAGCCCAGTTTGTTGACTGCCAGGCTGTCTTACTTTTCAATGGCACAGCAGCAGACAGCAAGAGGGTTGCTATGGTGCAGTTGGTAAAATCCCTATCTATGGTCTGCAGAAATATGCTGGGAGTTCTTTTTTATTACGAACCAGAATTCAAGGACTGACCAAGGAAACCAAAGCACAGAATTTAGAGATCAAAGAAAGAAATCAAAGAACGAACCTGAAGATCAGGAAATGGCACAGATCAATTAGATCCATGGACTCATCAGTGAAGGTTTTCTTTGGTTCACGGTCACTTGTTGTCGTACTGGTGTGATGATGTCAGACCCTTCACATTCAGTTCAAACAGACTCCAAAGTGTAGCTGTGATGCGGAGGGCAGCAGCCTTGTGCTTGGTTCCGTCATGGTTCTCTGCATTGTTAGCAAACTCACCAAAGACCTCCCTGAAAGCAGGATCATTTTCCCAGAGTGCTTTTTTAACCAAGTACCAATTTGTCCCTCTTTAAAAACAACAAACAAAGATGAGGTCAGACTGAGATGGACGAGATGATATGGATGTGATTTATGGCTTTCAAACACCAAATATTCAATTTTTCTTCAGGGCTTTTGAGAGGTTCTGGGTAATGAATGAAAATTTAAGTTGGACAAAAACGACATGCGGGGTCACTGTGTGTGTTTCACAAGTTTCACCTGGAACCAAACAACCTTGGAGGGTAAAAGCTCCAATCATAGCCACTCAGATGCAGCAGCAGAAGAAGCTGTCATCCACCCTGACAGTCAGAGCATCAAGTCAAGGAAACATCACCATCTTGTAGTTCCAAACCTCCACCTGTCAGATTCAGCTACTTCTGATTGTGGGACTTTAAATTTGAACACAATGGAATTTGGACAAGGAGTTTTCCTTCCAGTCCAAACATCATCGTCCAGCCTCCAACCAGAGGTCCATCAGTTATCATGGAGCCACAGGTGGAGTCTGGGTTCTTTTCTAGAATGAGACGGCAATGACAGTCCTGCAGAGTGACATCACTGACATGAATTGATGACTTCAGTCACATGACTGGATGACTTCAGTCATGACTGGATGACTTCAGTCACGTGACTGGATGACTTCAGTCACATGACTGGATGACAGTGTAGATTCCAATGTAGAGGTTGGGGAAATAGTCTCTGAGAATCCAGCTTGAACCAACGCCCCCCTTGTTTTTCAAAAACCCAAACAGCGACCATCAGTCTCCCTCCAATCTTGTACTGGGTTCAATGTTGCTGTTCCATTTTGCAGCAGTAGGTGTCGCTGTGATACCAGGTTCAATTCAAGATTCCCAACTCCAGTTCATGCTGGTGACCTCAGTGGCAGGTAAAATGGTGCTTCAGTGGATCATGTGATCAACTCATGTGTGTCCTCACTGCTCCACAGGTCTGTCAAATGTTCTGTAAAATAGTTGGACCCAGCAGAGCTGCTAGATTAGGAGTTGATGGAGTCGTTGCAGATACCAGGGTCCAAAGTCCAGCTTGAACCTGGTTTGTGCAGTTCTTTGTCAAGCTAGCAGCCATTCTCTTCTTTTCACATGGCCGTGTCTCCTGATGACTCAGGACCAGTTGATGTCCATTTACCTGTCATGGTGACAGAGAACTTTCTCCAGCTCAACCAGGACAAAACTGAGGTCTTAATTAAAGCTGGAGGCAGCATTGTTAGGACCTGAGCCTCCTCCCGTCCACCGCAGCCAAGGAGCAGGAGTTGGCCACGGACAAACACAACTCCACTTTCAAAGCCTGTCAGAGACGTGCTGGAGGCTCCACCGAGATTTGAACTCGGATTGCTGGATTCAAAGTCCAGAGTGCTAACCGTTACACCATGGAACCTGTCCAAAGAAGATGTGATTGAGACGAAATATGGCACTAATCATGTAGGAGGGACTACAGTGGTCATCTGGTTTTAATTTTCACAAACAAATACGGTTGAAAACTTTGAGACAGTGACACAGAGCTCTTATTTGAAGGACCATGGGATGGGAAATATCCCAGACCTCTGAGATCAGAGCGCTCACTTTGATCTCAGGGTCCTGACTTTGGGGGTCCTTCCTTTGGTCTTCAAATACTTGTGGTTTTTATTGGCAGAACTTTCAACTTGCATGCAAAAAGAGAATCACAGTCAATTTTAACCCAGCAGACAGTGTTTATTTCTAATGAATCAGACAATCGCACAAATGAGAATGAAAGGAAAAAACAATAAAATGTTTTAAAAACCTTCTCCACTCTAAAGCTTTTTAAAGTTCATTTGAAGGTTCAAAGGTGGTGGTGAGGAGGTCACCCTGATCCTCCCTGTCGTCACTGCCAGGATTCTTTCTTCTGGTGCTGTGGTTCTTCTGATGAAGGGGGCGTGATGTTTGCCGTCTCAGGCTCCACCAAATGTCCTCTTTAGGACGCCACAATGTGGCCTCTTCACTGCTCCATCTTCCCTGCATCGGAGACACCAGGGTTCCTCCTGGTGCCGACCCCATCGTCCTTCTACCCAATGGTGCGGCCATGGATCCTCAGAAGACGCTGGGATCCTTCTTCTCATCAGAGCCACAGTTTTTCCTGGAGGGAACAACAGGAGCTTTGTTGTAATGTTTTGCTCGGTGTTTCCTGCTCAGAGCGTCAGGATCTGTGACGCCATCTTGTGGTAGGGGGTCATCATCTTATTGTGTGGTAGTGGATTCATTGATCTGCTGTTTCAACACATTCAAGTTCATTATCCATCCATCCATCGTCGTCTTCCGCTTATTCCTTACTGGTAAGGGTCGCAGGGGGGGTGGAGCCTATCCCAGCGTCTACGGGAGAGAGGTGGGGTACACCCTGGACAGGTCGCAAGTCCATCGCAGGGCCAATATACAGAGACGAACAACCATTCACACCTACGGTCAATTTAGAGTGTCCAATCAGCCTCGTCCCCAAATTGCATGTCTTTGGACGGTGGGAGGAAGCTGGAGTACCAGAGAGAACCCACGCAGGCATGGGGAGAACATGGAGACTCCACACAGAAAGATGGCCCTGGCAGACACAATCCTAATGTAACCAATTATTTTAAAATGACAGTAACAAGTAATAAATAACACATTACAGCTGTTCAGTAACTTGCCCAACACTGGTTTGTGAGTGGGTGTTGTCCTGTATTGGCAGCAAAAACTCCTTGAAAGTTTTGTCTTCAAAGAAAAGTGTCCTTTTCATGTTGAGCTGTGGACATCAGCTGACTGCTTCTGTTGTCGCTGCCTTGTTGGCAGGAAAAGCCTGAGCCAGAATGAAGAGGGAGTTCAAGGCAGTAGGTTTCACTGCAGAGTTTAGGCCTCCATCCAGCAAGGAACCAGAATGATGATGTCAGCACTCCTCCAGCACTGCTATGCAGCTTAGAGAGGTCGGAGAACCACATGACTTCTCTCACTTGTTATTGATGTTTATCCCTATCAAGAGATAATTGATGTCATGTATATATTTGGATATTGATGTGTCATTCATGTTACATAAAACATGATAATAATAATGTTCCTTTTGGGAATTAATTTTTTGGAGTGCAAGTAGAAAATGTAGGAGCCACACATTCAACTGAGCTGCAAAGTTCTGAAGTAGGCAGCATTTATTGTTCCCACAGGTTGATAACTGACTTGAGGTGGTGACACGGAGACGTGGACACAACAAACGATGAGCTGATTCAGAGACACGAGGCAGAAAAAGGAGGATGAACAAGTTACTGGTGGAGTAAAACATTCAGGAACATCCAGGCCCAAAGACAAGAGAAGGCAAAGCTCCAGGAGTCTTTGATCTCTGAATTCTGTGCATTGATCTCCTGCTTCAGTCTTTGATCTCTGAATTCTGTGCATTGATCTCCTGCTTCAGTCTTTGATCTCTGAATTCTGTGCATTGATCTCCTGCTTCAGTCTTTGATCTCTGAATTCTGTACATTGATCTCCTGCTTCAGTCTTTGATCTCTGAATTCTGTACATTGATCTCCTGCTTCAGTCTTTGATCTCTGACTGATTCTAAACTCATCAAAGGATCACATCAGCATCTTGGTCCAGACTCCAGATGGTGGTTTTACCAAGTTCACCACAGTCCTTGTTGCTGTCTGCTGTTGGGTCACAGCAAAGTAAGGAAACAGCCTGACGGTCCTCAGGAGGAAATTCAACAGCCTCTAAAGATGGAGGTGAATCTAGATCTGCTCATGTTTGCTGTCCTTGATGAACTTGGGCGGTACTCTGGTGCAGGGATGAGGTCATGGAGCTGATCTGGTGCAGGGATGAGGTCATGGAGCTGATCTGGGAGCAGTCCTGATGTCAAATGGACAAAATGTGTCAACATCAAATAAAATTGTAAACCTATTTGAAGCCTTATTTTGTGTTTGATGGACATTTTTTCAATCTCTAATGACCGTTTTAACTGAACCTGCTGGATCCTGTGGTGCCTGATGAGGAGACAACTTGAGTACAAAGTTGAAGAGGAGGGTTTTTGGAGGGGAGATGATTTTACTTATTTTTGCAGTGTTGTAAATCAAAATAATTGCAATTAAATGATAGAATTTTCTCAAAATTTCCTGACTAAGATGGATTCCAAACCAAATCAGCTGTCACAAGGGAAAGTCTGCATGTACACACACACACACACACACACACACACACACACACACACAGACTCACACACACACACACACACACACACGCACACACACACACACACACACGCACACACACAGGTTTGCACAGCTATCCTAGTTCGGACATTAATTTCCATTTCATGTACAGTTTCACCTTAATCCTAATCCTCACCAAAGGATGTCTAATCCCTAATCTGAACCTAAACTCTACTCAGACCTAAACTCTAAAAGACAAATTACTTTGTCTTTGGTCCCTGTGAGGATGAGGAGTCCTGATCACTTTCTATAGAGAAATGGTCTCCAATAGAAAAACAGATAAGACAAGAAATGCATGTAACACACACACACACACACACACACCAACTGACATTCCCAGGGACTAAACCAAACCAATTCCTACTTAACCCTAAGCTCCACCTCAGTTCTAGATGAGACTGGTAGAACATGGAACCTTCCCATCAGCTTCACCACCACTGGAGTATCTGGTCAACACCAGAATGGTGGAGACAAGACAACATGCGACCAATCCTCTCTCTCTCCCTCATCATCAGCTGCTGCAGCCCTTGAAAGAAAACCTTTGACACATGGACCTACAGTAGGAGCAGGTGTTGTCTCCTCTGGAACAGCAGTTTAACGTTGTTGGCAGGACTGGAACCTGAGCAGGGAGACCCCAATGGATTTCTAGTCCATCGCCTTCACCACTCGGCCACAACAACTACACTCCCACACATGAGTAGAGGATTGATATTCAACAATTTATATTTATTGAAGCATAGTAGGTTTTTTATCTTCTCACAAACACAAACTATTTGTGTGTGTGTGTGTGTGTCAGTGGTTTTGATGGAGTAGTGAAGAGGATAGGATAGTGAGGATTTCTCCATTTTTGTCGTCACTCTGCAACTAATTTTCAGTTGAACTCACAAGAATGAACAAACTTTGACATGTTTCTTTCTTTTGTGTGTCAACAACTTTGGTCTTGACAGCTCCTGACAAACACACCACACACACTCTACAGTTCTAATCTGTTGAGAACATGAAACGTGCGGCCCCAGTGACCCTGCAGGACATTTTTGTCCATTTTAAATTTTGATTCATGACCCAGAACCTCTCAAAACCCCAGAAAAATAAAGGTTTGGGTGCATTAAAGACATAAATAATAACAACATCATGTTTCAAGGTTTTCTTCTATCAAATTATTTCCAACAAGATGAGGGAATTCCTAAAATGTTTCAGTTGTTGAATTCTCAGCAGCCTAAAGGTCAACCTCCATCATCTGCTGTGCTCCTTAACAGAGGAATTAGCTCAAATGGTAGAGTGCTAGCTTAGCATGTGAGAGGTAGAGGGATCCATGCCCTCATTCTCCAGAATACTTTAACTTGTTCTGTTGATCAGAGGAGCTGCTGGGTGATGAATGCTGATGTTTGTCCACTGGTGTGATAAAGTGTCCCCTGTTACTGAGATGAGGATGAACACCTGCTCAGGTCAAAGCTGCAATGAAGTCAAGTCATCACCCTATAAAGCACCAAATAACAAAAGTTACACTTTACAAGTAGAACAGGTCCAGTTCAACACTCCTTAAATGAATTTACACCCAACAATTCTTCATGAGCAAGCACATCCTAGCTTAGGCCCAACTTTTCTTGGCACTCTCCCAGATGCTTGGGAGCTGCTGGGGAAGCGCTAGTTAGGCCTAAGCTAGGAGCTAAGCTAAGTTGGTCTACACCAGCTAGTGAGGGCTGGCTAGCTCTCGCAGCTTTTGGTGCAGAGCTGCTGCAGGTCCAATTCAACCTCGCTAAGCCTCACCTCCAACACAACAAGAAAACTACATTTAACACACTTATCAGTATCACTAAAGGAGGCAGAGGAGGAACAAAACATGTGGCACTCTGAGCAGGAGCGAGGAGAACAAGAGGGAGAAGCCATCGTTAGCTTAGCGTGTTTACAAGGCAGAAAGACTGTTGCTACCAGAATGATGGTCTTTTAAACTTCAGCCAAATAAAGCAGTTAGGTATTAATTTTTGGTGGGTAATTAGTCAAGGAAATAAGGAATTAGCAGGGAGGATCACACTTTAGCGAGCACAATGAAGCAAGGCTCTACGTTCAGCAACACAGAAAAAGGACTTGAGGTCACACGCTTCCTGAAACCAAGGTCAAAAATCCAGGACGGACGAAGGGGAGGACGACAAAGACAAAGACACAAGAAACAGAGATAATAACCATCAACTCCATAACAACCATAACAAATATAACCATACAGAACAGATAGAACAAATATAACAAGAAAAGCATTAAAAGATATGTCACCTCTGGTCAAATACCCTGATTTGCATTTGTGTCTGTCAGCATTTTCATTTTCATGTTAAAGCCTCCAGAATGAGGGGATGAATGCTGCAAAATGGAACAGCAACATTGAACCAAGTACAGGATTGGTGGGAGACTGATGGTCGCTGTTTGGGTTTTTGAAGAACAAGGAGGGCGTGGCTTCAAGTTGGATTCTCAGAGACTATTTCCCCAACCTCTACATTGGAATCTGCACTGCCATCCAGTCACATGACTGAAGTCATCCAGTCACATGACTGAAGTCATCCAGTCATGTCAGTGATGTCACTTGGCAGGACTGTCATTGCCATCACATTATAGAAAAGAATCCAGACTCCACCTGTGGCTCCATGATAACTGAGGGACCTCTGGTTGGAGGCTGGACGATGATGTTTGGACTTGAAGGAAAACTCCTTGTCCAAATTCCATTGTGTTCAAGTTTAAAGTCCCACAATAAGAAGTAGCTGAATCTGACAGGTGGAGGTTTGGAACTACAAGATGGTGATGTTTTCTTGACTTGATGCTCTGACTGTCAGGGTGGATGACAGCTTCTTCTGCTGCTGCATCTGAGTGGCTATGATTGGAGGTTTTACCCTCCAAGGTTGTTTGGTTCCAGGGGACATTTTAAAATTCCAGTCCCCAACCTGGGCTGTTCTGAAACTCTTCTCCTGAATCACTCCTGAGCTGCAGCAAGAACAAATACCAGTGCCAACCAGATCAACTTAATGGCTGCTAACAGCCTCAGACACTTGATTTCCATCAATCTGGAGCCAAGAAGGCCCTCACCTGTGGTTCTCCTCCAGGAGGGTCCAGGTTCTGCCATTGGGGCTCCTGGTGCCACTGCCAGAGAGCCTCAGCTGCACACTGCAACATTTCAACAGGAGATTGACATTCCTTCAAATGTCCTGACATCTGATTCCAATGGTTCTGTTCCATATTTATATTTTAAAATCAATCACACAATGAAAGCTGCCTCAGCTGGTTTAAGAGAGAGAACAAGCTAAGAGATCTGAAACCAGTAAAATATGCTTTTCTGTGTGCAAACTAGTGAGGGGCATGGAAGGATATTTTACCACCAATCCAGAACCCAGACTTTAGTCATGTGATGAGATGGTGACTCTGATTATGAAGTTACTGGACAAAATGTGAATTGAGAGAAAACACATTTCTTCAGCAGACTTTGATCCAACATTGAAGTTAAGAGTTTGGTGGCTGCTCCATGTTGGAGGAAACCAGGCGATGTTGGACCGTCACAGGGAAGCTCCTTTGCCTCCTCTGCTGCCAGTTCAACCACTCACTCCCATCAGTGGAGAGCAGCTTCAACTGGGTTTGGAATGTACCATTGTGGATGCATAGGAATGTGGAGAAAATGTCCTTTATCAGAAGTGGGATTCGAACCCACGCCTCCAGGAGAGACTGCGACCTGAACGCAGCGCCTTAGACCGCTCGGCCATCCTGACTGACACTGAAAGTTGCAGACTTCAATATCAAATGAATTCATTCACTGACAAAGTAGAATTTTTTCCACAGGAGCTACTGGCTCCTTAGTCGTTACATTTATTGTTAACATTAAACACACAGTCTGTGTTCATGGCAGTAAGAAATGAACCAGAACATTTGAACCACGTAACATCTCTTGATCAGTTTGTTACATGGGACACATTCCAGACAGGAAGGTCCTTCTGAGACTTGAACTGGGATCACTGGATCCAGAGTTCTCACCCTTCCACCCTGGAACCAAACACAAGGAGGAGGTTCCTCTAAATACAACTTGACATCACCTGCAATCAACCTGTTGATATTTGGAGGTTCATCTTGCTCTTGTTCCAGACTACATTGGCAAAAGGATCATGAACCACAAGGAAATCATGGAACTCCAGATTGATTCAGGACTTTCTAACTCCATCGTATGACCTGGGAGCAAAGACTGGCCAGGCCTTCCTTAATTTATCAGTTAATTACTGCTTCAACAAACATGCCACTTAATTAAGTTACCAGAATTTCTCTTATTGAAAAACCCTCCAGCCTGATTTCTTGACATGACATGAAAAATTCTCCAAGAACCCACAGTTGGGTGGAAAGATACCAGGTTAACCAGGAGGAGTCCTGCTCCTGAACCATGGATGGAACAAAGTCCACTGGAAAACTCAGCAGTTCCTGAGTGCCAGATCCATCCGGGAGCTTGGGTCTCCACTTGACTGTGGTGATCCATGAGATCAAGGAGGACAGAGGGAAGAAGGATCCTGTTGGAGATCTCCTCCCTTCTTCCTCCACTTCACTACTACTTGGATGTCAGGAATATGAGGTACTTTACTCAAATGACGTATTAGGAGTTTCCTGTTTGACAAGAAGGAAGTCAGAGGTTCATCCCTCACTTGTTGGTGGTGCCCTCAACCTGCTGAGAGCATCACTTAGTTCTCTACAGAGAAACATGGCAGCTCTGCTGAAGGCTGCAGGAAACCTGCTGGAACGGAGACTTGGACTCAGGTCACTGGATTCAAAGTCCAGGGTGCCAACAGGTCCACCAGGGCATCTGTGCTTTACTTACCATGTAAAAAGGACCACAGTGGTCGTCTGGTTTTAATTTAACAAACAAATATGGTTGAAAACTTTGAGACAGAGACACAGGGCTCTTATTTGAAGGGCCATGGGATGGGAAATATCCCAGACCTCTGAGATCAGAGCGCTCACTTTGATCTCAGGGTCCTGACTTTGGGGGTTCTTCCTTTGGTCTTCAAATACTCGTGGTTTTTATTGGCAGAACTTTCAACTTGCATGCAAAAAGAGAATCACAGTCCATGGAAACCCAGCAGACAGTGTTTATTTCTAATAAATCAGACAATCGCACAAATGAGAATGAAAGGAAAAAACAATAAAAGGTTTTAAAATCCTTCTCCACTCTAAAGCTTTTTAAAGTTCATTTGAAGGTTCAAAGGTGGAGGTGAGGAGGTCACCCTGATCCTCCCTGTCGTCACTGCCAGGATTCTTTCTTCTGGTGCTGTGGTTCTTCTGATGAAGGGGGCGTGATGTTTGCTGTCTCAGGCTCCACCAAATGTCCTCTTTAGGACGCAACAATGTGGCCTCTTCACTGCTCCATCTTCCCTGCATCGGAGACACCAGGGTTCCTCCTGGTGCCGACCCCATCGTCCTTCTACCCAATGGTGCGGCCATGGATCCTCAGAGGAGGCTGGGATCCTTCTTCTCATCAGAGCCACAGTTTTTCCTGGAGGGAACAACAGGAGCTTTGTTGTAATGTTTTGCTCGGTGTTTCCTGCTCAGAGCGTCAGGATCTGTGACGCCATCTTGTGGTAGGGGGTCATCATCTTGTTGTGTGGTAGTGGATTCATTGATCTGCTGTTTCAACACATTCAAGTTCATTATCCTACAAGTCAAAGTACATTTGGTGTGGAGTTTTAGTTTCTGGCCTCAATCATAACGTGTGCCTTTCTTCTTCATGAACATTTCTCAGCTTTGTAAGTTTATTCTAGTTTTTCTTCCTCACTTTTCTATTCCATTGTTGTTGAAGATTCGACTGCAGGTTGGAGTTCCCTGTTGACTGAAGCAGAAACAGGAACAACAAGCTGGAGGCTGTCAGAGCTCCAAGTTGGGCCGCTGATATGAAAGTAGGAGATGAACACATCCAGGTTAGCATCCCTCTCAGAAGCTGCTACTTTAGCTCTTCAGAGTACAGCAGCCTCGCATAGCTTCATCTGGCCAGTTAGTGGCCCACTTTGATGTCTGGGATATCAGGTTCAAGGTTCTTCACAGCTCTGAATGAAGGCTTTCTAAAGTGTTAACCAGTACTCCAGTTGTAAAAAACAATCAGGGGGGATGGTAGATTTTGATGTTTAGGAACAGATCATTTGTGCTGATGACAGTGCATCAGGTGAGAGACCAACAGTGTACCCTTACTCCTCTCAAACAACATGCATGCTATGGATATTACCTGTCTGCTACTCCCGTCATTGATCTTGACCAAGCCCCCAGGCTGACACTGCTACCACTGCTCCTACATAGTTAGAGTCAAATGCAGAGGACATTTTCCCACCGGGTGCAAGTGCAACTTCATACTCATGCTACCTATAAATCTGGGAATTCTTCTATATTTTGAAACAAAACATTCTCAAGTCAAGTCCATTTTAATGAAAGTGCAAGAGCAAAAGAATGAAACAAATGTACTGTGGCAGGATGGCGCTACACTCCCCACCATGAGGGGCAGTGTGGCAGACGATAGTGAGTGGTCACCTAGAAGAAGACCTGGTCCGACCCTTCTCCGTCATTTCAAATTCCTCTCCCTCCTTTACGGAGCCGACAGCCGTGCGTGGTGGCGTCTCGCTGGTCAGCAGATCGGTTACAAACAAAGGTACCTCAAAACCTCAAAATAATGCTACAGTGATGTCGGAAGAATTGCTCATGATCTCAAAATGATGCGACAGTGATGTAATAAGAATTGCTAATAAACTCAAAATGATGCTAACAGTAATGTAGTGATAGTTGCGAATAAACTCAAAGTGATGTTGACAGTCATGTACTAAGAGTTGCTACGAACCTCAAAATAATGCGACAGTGATGGAGTGATAGTTGCTAATAAACTCAGTGACACACAAAACAATCACTCACAAAACAATACTAAAGTGATGTCGGAAGAATTGCTAATGAACTCAAAATGATGCTAACAGTAATGTCGTGAAAGTTTCGAACAACCTCAAAGTGATGCTGACAGTCATGTAGTAAGAGTTGCTACGAACCTCAAAATAATGCGACAGTAATGTCAGAAGAATTGCTAAAGATCTCAAAATGATGCGACAGTGATTTAGTAAGAATTACTAATGAACTCAAAATGATGCGAACAGAAATGGAGTGAAAGTTTCGAATAACCTCAAAGTGATGCTGACAGTGATGTAGTAAGTGTTGCTATGAACTTCAAAATAATGCGACGGTAATGTAGTAAAAGTTGCTACGAACCTCAAAACATTGCGACAGTGATGTCAGAAGAATTGCTAATGAACTCAAAATGATGCTAACAGTAATGTAGTGAAAGTTGCTAATTAACTCAGTGATGCTTGCAGTCATGTAGTAAGTGTTTCGAACAACCTCAAAGTGATGCTGACAGTCATGTAGTAACAGTTGCTTCTAACCTCAAAATGATGCTAACAGTAATGTAGTGATAGTTGCTAATAAACTCAGTGATGCTTACAGTAATGTAGTAAGTGTTTCGAACAACCTCAAAGTGATGCTGACAGTCATGTACTAAGAGTTGCTACGAACCTCAAAATAATGCGACAGTGATGTCGGAAGAATTGCTAATGATCTCAAAATGATGCGACAGTGATTTAGTAAGAATTGCTAATGAACTCAAAATGATGCTAACAGTAATGGAGTGAACGTTTCGAATAACCTCAAAGTGATGCTGACAATCATGTAGTAAGAGTTGCTACGAACCTCAAAATAATGCGACAGTGATGTCAGAAGAATTGCTAATGATCTCAAACTGATGGGAAAGTGATGTCCTAAGAATTGCTAATGAACTCAAAATGATGCTAACAGTAATGTAGTGATGGTTGCTAATAAACTCAGTGATGCTTACAGTAATGTAGTAAGAGTTGCTACGAACATTTAAATAATGCAACAGTAATGTAGTAAGAGTTGCTAGAACGTCAAAATAATGCGACAGTGATGTCAGAAGAATTGCTAATGATCTCAAAATGATGCGACAGTGATGTCGGAAGAATTGCTAATGAAATCAAAATGATGCTAACAGTAATGTAGTGATAGTTGCTCATAAACTCAGTGATGCTTACAGTAATGTAGTAAGAGTTTCGAACAACCTCAAAGTGATGCTGACAGTCATGAAGTAAGAGTTGCTACTAACCTCAATTTAATGCAACAGTGATGTCGTAAGAATTGCGAATAAACTCAAAATGATGCTAAAAGTAATGTAGTGATAGTTGCGAATGAACTCAAAGTGATGCTAACAGTAATGTAGTAAGAGTTGCTACGAACCTTTAAATAATGCGACAGTAATGTAGTAAGAGTTGCTACGAACCTCAAAATAATGCGACAGTGATGTCGGAAGAATTGCTAAAGATCTCAAAATGATGCGACAGTGATTTAGTAAGAATTGCTAATGAACTCAAAATGATGGTAACTGTAATGGAGTGAAACTTTCGAATAACCTCAAAGTGATGCTGACAGTCATGTAATAAGTGTTGCTACGAACCTCAAAATAATGCGACAGTAATGTAGTAAGAGTTGCTACGAACCTCAAAATAATGCGACAGTGATGTCGGAAGAATTGCTAATGAACTCAAGATGATGCTAACAGTAATGTAGTGATAGTTGCAAAGAAACTCAGTGATGCTTACAGTAATGTAGTAAGAGTTTCGAACAACCTCAAAGTGATGCTGTCAGTCATTTAGTAAGAGTTGCTAATGAACTCAATTTAATGCTACAGTGATGTCGTGAGAATTGCTCAACAACTCAAAATGATGCTAACAGTAATGTAGTGATAGTTGCTAATAAAGTCAAAGTGATGCTGACAGTTATGTAGTAAGAATTGCTAATGATCTCAAGATGATGCTAAAAGTAATGTAGTGGTAGTTGCTAATCAAGTCAGTGATGCTTACAGTGATGTCGTAAGAGTTTCGAATAACCTCAAAGTGATGCTGACAGTCATGTAGTAAGAGTTGCTACGAACCTCAAAATAATGTGACAGTGATGTCAGAAGAATTGCGAATGATCTGAAAATGATGCGACAGTGATGTAGTGAAAGTTTCGAATAACCTCAAAGTGATGCTGACAGTCATGTAGTAAGAGTTGCTACGAACCTCAAAATAATGCGACAGTAATGTCGTAAGAGTTGCTACGAACCTCAAAATATTGCGACAGTGATGTCGGAAGAATTGCTAATGAACTCAAAATGATGCTAACAGTAATGGAGTGAAAGTTTCGAATAACCTCAAAGTGATGCTGACAGTCATGTACTAAGAGTTGCTACGAACCTCAAAATAATGCGACAGTGATGTCAGAAGAAATGTTAAAGATCTCAAAATGAAGCGACAGTGATTTATTAAGAATTGCTAATGAACTCAAAATGATGCTCACAGTAATGGAGTGATAGTTGCTAATCAACTCAGTGATGCTTACAGTAATGTAGTAAGTGTTTCGAACAACCTCAAAGTGATGCTGACAGTCATGTACTCAGAGTTGCTACGAACCTCAAAATAATGCGACAGTAATGTAGTAAGAGTTGCTACGAACCTCAAAATAATGCGACAGTGATGTCGGAAGAATTGCTAATGAACTCAAGATGATGCTAACAGTAATGTAGTGATAGTTGCAAAGAAACTCAGTGATGCTGACAGTAATGTAGTAAGAGTTGCTACGAACCTTAAAATAATGCAACAATAATGTAATAAGAGTTGCCACGAAACTCAATATAATGCGTCAGTAATGTAGTAAAAGTTGCTACGAACCTCAAAATATTGCGACAGTGATGTCGGAAGAATTGCTAATGATCTCAAAGTGATGCGACAGTGATGTAGTAAGAATTGCTAATGAAGTCAAAATGACGCTAACAGTGATGTACTTAAAGTTGCTAATCAACTCAGTGATGCTTACAGTAATGCAGTACGTGATTCCAAAAACCTCAAAGTGATGCTGACAGTCATGTAGTAAGAGTTGCTACAAACCTCAAATAATGCGATAGTGATGTTAGAAGAATTTCTAAAGATCTCAAAATGATGCGTAAGTGATTTAGTAAGAATTGGTAATGAAGTCAAAATGATGCTAACAGTAATGGAGTGAACGTTTCGAATAACCTCAAAGTGATGCTGACAATCATGTAGTAAGAGTTGCTACGAACCTCAAAATAATGCGACAGTGATGTCGGAAGAATTGCTCATGAACTCAAAATGATGCTAACAGTAATGTAGTGATAGTTGCGAATCAACTCAGTGATGCTTACAGTAATGTAGTAAGTGTTTCGAACAACCTCAAAGTGATGCTGACAGTCATGTACTCAGAGTTGCTACGAACCTCAAAATAATGCGACAGTGATGTCGGAAGAATTGCTAATGATCTCAAAATGATGCGACAGTGATGTGGTAAGAATTGCTAATGAACTCAAAATGATGCTAACTGTAATGGAGTGAAACTTTCGAATAACCTCAAAGTGATGCTGACAGTCATGTAATAAGTGTTCCTACGAACCTCAAAATAATGCGACAGTAATGTAGTAAAAGTTGCTACGAACCTCAAAATAATGCGACAGTGATGTCGGAAGAATTGCTCATGAACTCAAGATGATGCTAACAGTAATGTAGTGATAGTTGCAAAGAAACTCAGTGATGCTTACAGTAATGTAGTAAGAGTTTCGAAAACCTCAAAGTGATGCTGACAGTCATTTAGTAAGAGGTGCTAATGAACTCAATTTAATGCTACAGTGATGTCGTGAGAATTGCTCAACAACTCAAAATGATGCTAACAGTAATGTAGTGATAGTTGCTAATAAAGTCAAAGTGATGCTGACAGTCATGTAGTAAGAGTTGAAACGAACCTCAAAATAATGTGACAGTGATGTCAGGAGAATTGCTAATGATCTGAAAATGATGCGACAGTGATGTAGTGAAAGTTTCGAATAACCTCAAAATGATGCTGACAGTCATGTAGGAAGAGTTGCTACGAACCTCAAAATAATGCGACAGTAATGTAGTAAGAGTTGCTACGAACCTCAAAATATTGCGACAGTGATGTCGGAAGAATTGCTAATGAACTCAAAATGATGCTTACAGTAATGTAGTAAGTGTTTCGAACAACCTCAAAGTGATGCTGACAGTCATGTAGTAAGAGTTGCTAATGGACTCAATTTAATGCTAAAGTGATGTCTTGAGAATTGCTCAACAACTCAAAATGATGCTAACAGTAATGTACTGATAGTTGCTAATAAACTCAAAGTGATGCTGACAGTTATGTAGTAAGAATTGCTAATAATCTCAAGATGATGCTAACAGTAATGTAGTGGTAGTTGCTAATCAAGTCAGTGATGCTTACAGTAATGTAGTAAGTGTTTCGAAGAACCTCAAAGTGATGCTGACAGTCATGTTGTAAGAGTTGCTACGAACCTCAAAATAATGCGACAGTAATGTCGTAAGAGTTGCTACGAACCTCAAAATAATGCGACAGTGATGTCAGAAGAATTGCTAAAGATCTCAAAAGGATGCGACAGTGATTTATGAAGAATTGCTAATGAACTCAAAATGATGCTAACAGAAATGGAGTGAACGTTTCGAATAACCTCAAAGTGATGCTGACAGTCATGTACTAAGAGTTGCTACGAACCTCAAAATAATGCGACAGTTATGTAATAAAAGTTGCTACGAACCTCAAAATATTGCGACAGTGATGTCGGAAGAATTGCTAATGAACTCAAGATGATCCCAACAGTAATGTAGTAAAAGTTGCTCCGAACCTCAAAATATTGCGACAGTGATGTCGGAAGAATTGCTAATGAACTCAAAATGATGCTAACAGTAATGTAGTGATACTTGCTAATCAACTCAGTGATGCTTACAGTAATGTAGTAAGTGTTTCGAACAACCTCCAAGTGATGCTGACAGTCATGTAGTAAGAGTTGCTACTAACCTCAAAATGATGCTAATGGTAATGGAGTGAAAGTTGCTGATAAATTCAAAGTGATGCTGACAGTTATGTAGTAAGAATTGCTAATGATCTCAAGATGATGCTAACAGTAATGTACTGATAGTTGCAAAGAAACTCAGTGATGCTTACAGTAATGTAGTAAGAGTTTCAAACAACCTCAAAGTGAAGCTGACAGTCATTTAGTAAGAGTTGCTACGAACCTCAAAATAATGTGACAGTGATGTCAGAAGAATTGCTAATGATCTGAAAATGATGCGACAGTGATGTAGTAAGAGTTGCTACAAACCTCAAAATAATGCGACAGTAATGTAGTAAGAGTTGCTACGAACCTCAAAGTATTGCGACAGTGATGTCGGAAGAATTGCTAATGAACTCAAAATGATGCTTACAGTAATGTAGTAAGTGTTTCGAACAACCTCAAAGTGATGCTGAACGTCATGTTGTAAGAGTTGCTAATGAACTCAATTTAATGCTAAAGTGATGTCTTGAGAATTGCTCAACAACTCAAAATGATGCTAACAGTAATGTACTGATAGTTGCTAATGAACTCAAAGTGATGCTGACAGTTATGTAGTAAGAATTTCTAATGATCTCAAGATGATGCTAAAAGTAATGTAGTGGTAGTTGCTAATCAAGTCAGTGATGCTTACAGTAATGTAGTAAGTGTTTCGAAGAACCTCAAAGTGATGCTGACAGTCATGTAGTAAGAGTTGCTACGAACCTCAAAATAATGCGACAGTGATGTCAGAAGAATTGCTAAAGATCTCAAAATGATGCGACAGTGATTTATTAAGAATTGCTAATGAACTCAAAATGATGCTAACAGTAATGTAGTGATAGTTGCTAAGAAACTCAGTGATGCTTAAAGTAATGTAGTAAGAGATTCGAACAACCTCAAAGTGATGCTGACAGTCATGTTGTAAGAGTTGCTAATGAACTCAATTTAATGCTAAAGTGATGTCTTGAGAATTGCTCAACAACTCAAAATGATGCTAACAGTAATGTACTGATAGTTGCTAATAAACTCAAAGTGATGCTGACAGTTATGTAGTAAGAATTGCTAATGATCTCAAGATGATGCTAAAAGTAATGTAGTGGTAGTTGCTAATCAAGTCAGTGATGCTTACAGTAATGTAGTAAGTGTTTCGAAGAACCTCAAAGTGATGCTGACAGTCATGTAGTAAGAGTTGCTACGAACCTCAAAATAATGCGACAGTGATGTCAGAAGAATTGCTAAAGATCTCAAAATGATGCGACAGTGATTTATTAAGAATTGCTAATGAACTAAAAATGATGCTAACAGTAATGGAGTGAAGGTTTCGAATAACCTCAAAGTGATGCTGACAGTTATGTCATAAAAGTTGCTACGAACCTCAAAATATTGCGACAGTGATGTCGGAAGAATTGCTAATGAACTCAAGATGATGCCAACAGTAATGTAGTGATAGTTGCGAAGAAACTCAGTGATGCTGACAGTAATGTAGTAAGAGTTGCTACGAACCTTAAAATAATGCAACAATGATGTAGTAAGAGTTGCCACAAAACTCAATATAATGCGTCAGTAATGTAGTAAAAGTTGTTACGAACCTCAAAATATTGCGACAGTGATGTCGGAAGAATTGCTAATGAACTCAAAATGATGCTAACAGTAATGGAGTGAAAGTTTCGAATACCCTCAAAGTGATGCTGACAGTCATGTACTAAGAGTTGCTATGAACCTCAAAATAATGCGACAGTGATGTCAGAAGAATTGCTAAAGATCTCAAAATGATGCGACAGTGATTTATTAAGAATTGCTAATGAACTCAAAATGATGCTAACAGTAATGAAGTGAACGTTTCGAATAACCTCAAAGTGATGCTGACAGTCATGTACTAAGAGTTGCTACGAACCTCAAAATAAAGTGACAGTAATGTAATAAAAGTTGCTACGAACCTCAAAATATTGCGACAGTGATGTCGGAAGAATTGCTAATGAACTCAAGATGATGCTAACAGTAATGGAGTGATAGTTGCTAAGAAACTCAGTGATGCTTACAGTAATGTAGTAAGAGTTTCGAACAACCTCAAAGTGATGCTGACAGTCATTTAGTAAGAGTTGCTAATGAACTCAATTCATTGCTACAGTGATGTCGTGAGAATTGCTCATAAACTCAAAATGATGCTAACAGTAATGTAGTGATAGTTGCTATTAAACTCAAAGTGGTGCTGACAGTCATGTAGTAAGAGTTGCTACGAACCTTAAAATAATGCAACAATAATGTAGTAAGAGTTGCTACGAACCTCAAAATAATGTGACAGTGATGTCAGAAGAATTGCTAATGATTTGAAAATGATGCTAACAGTTATGGAGTGAAAGTTTCGAATAACCTCAAAGTGATGCTGACAGTCATGTACTAAGAGTTGCTACGAACCTCAAAATAATGCGACAGTGATGTCAGAAGAATTGCTAAAGATCTCAAAATGATGCGACAGTGATTTATTAAGAATTGTTAATGAACTAAAAATGATGCTAACAGTAATGGAGTGAACGTTTCGAATAACCTCAAAGTGATGCTGACAGTCATGTAGTAAGAGTTGCTACGAACCTCAAAATATTGCGACAGTGATGTCGGAAGAATTGCTAATGAACTCAAGATGATGCTAACAGTAATGTAGTGATAGTTACGAAGAAACTCAGTGATGCTTACAGTCATGTAGTAAGAGTTTCGAACAACCTCAAAGTGATGCTGACAGTCATTTAGTAAGAGTTGCTAATGAACTCAATTCAATGCTACAGTGATGTCGTGAGAATTACTCATAAACTCAAAATGATGCTAACAGTAATGTAGTGATAGATGCTAATAAACTCAAAGTGGTGCTGACAGTCATGTAGTAAGAGTTGCTACGAACCTCAAAATAATGCGACAGTAATGTAGTAAGAGTTGCTACGAACCTCAAAATATTGCGACAGTGATGTCGGAAGAATTGCTAATGAACTCAAAATGATGCTTACAGTAATGTAGTAAGTGTTTCGAACAACCTCAAAGTGATGCTGACAGTCATGTAGTAAGAGTTGCTAATGGACTCAATTTAATGCTAAAGTGATGTCTTGAGAATTGCTCAACAACTCAAAATGATGCTAACAGTAATGTACTGATAGTTGCTAATAAACTCAAAGTGATGCTGACAGTCATTTAGTAAGAGTTGCTAATGAACTCAATTCATTGCTACAGTGATGTCGTGAGAATTGCTCATAAACTCAAAATGATGCTAACAGTAATGTAGTGATAGTTGCTATTAAACTCAAAGTGATGCTGACAGTCATGTAGTAAGAGTTGCTACGAACCTTAAAATAATGCAACAATAATGTAGTAAGAGTTGCTACGAACCTCAAAATAATGTGACAGTGATGTCAGAAGAATTGCTAATGATTTGAAAATGATGCTAACAGTTATGGAGTGAAAGTTTCGAATAACCTCAAAGTGATGCTGACAGTCATGTACTAAGAGTTGCTACGAACCTCAAAATAATGCGACAGTGATGTCAGAAGAATTGCTAAAGATCTCAAAATGATGCGACAGTGATTTATTAAGAATTGTTAATGAACTAAAAATGATGCTAACAGTAATGGAGTGAACGTTTCGAATAACCTCAAAGTGATGCTGACAGTCATGTAGTAAGAGTTGCTACGAACCTCAAAATATTGCGACAGTGATGTCGGAAGAATTGCTAATGAACTCAAGATGATGCTAACAGTAATGTAGTGATAGTTACGAAGAAACTCAGTGATGCTTACAGTCATGTAGTAAGAGTTTCGAACAACCTCAAAGTGATGCTGACAGTCATTTAGTAAGAGTTGCTAATGAACTCAATTCAATGCTACAGTGATGTCGTGAGAATTACTCATAAACTCAAAATGATGCTAACAGTAATGTAGTGATAGATGCTAATAAACTCAAAGTGGTGCTGACAGTCATGTAGTAAGAGTTGCTACGAACCTTAAAATAATGCAACAATAATGTAGTAAGAGTTGCTACGAACCTCAAAATAATGTGACAGTGATGTCAGAAGAATTGCTAATGATTTGAAAATGATGCGACAGTGATGTAGTAAGAATTGCGAATGAACTCAAAATGATGCTAACAGTAATGGAGTGAAAGTTTCGAATAACCTCAAAGTGATGATGACAGTCATGTAGGAAGAGTTGCTACGAACCTCAAAATAATGCGACAGTGATTTATTAAGAATTGTTAATGAACTAAAAATGATGCTAACAGTAATGGAGTGAACGTTTCGAATAACCTCAAAGTGATGCTGACAGTCATGTACTAAGAGTTGCTACGAACCTCAAAATAAAGTGACAGTAATGTAATAAAAGTTGCTACGAACCTCAAAATATTGCGACAGTGATGTCGGAAGAATTGCTAATGAACTCAAGATGATGCTAACAGTAATGTAGTGATAGTTACGAAGAAACTCAGTGATGCTTACAGTAATGTAGTAAGAGTTTCGAACAACCTCAAAGTGATGCTGACAGTCATTTAGTAAGAGTTGTTAATGAACTCAATTCAATGCTACAGTGATGTCGTGAGAATTACTCATAAACTCAAAATGATGCTAACAGTAATGTAGTGATAGATGCTAATAAACTCAAAGTGGTGCTGACAGTCATGTAGTAAGAGTTGCTACGAACCTTAAAATAATGCAACAATAATGTAGTAAGAGTTGCTACGAACCTCAAAATAATGTGACAGTGATGTCAGAAGAATTGCTAATGATTTGAAAATGATGCGACAGTGATGTAGTAAGAATTGCGAATGAACTCAAAATGATGCTAACAGTAATGGAGTGAAAGTTTCGAATAACCTCAAAGTGATGATGACAGTCATGTAGGAAGAGTTGCTACGAACCTCAAAATAATGCGACAGTGATGTCAGAAGAATTGCTAAAGATCTCAAAATGATGCGACAGTGATGTCAGAAGAAGTGGTAATGATCTCAAAATGATGCTAAATGTAACGTAGTGATAGATGCTAAAAAACTCAGTGATGCTTACAGTAATGTAGTATGTGTTTCGAACAACCTCAAAGTGATGCTGACAGTCATGTAGTAAGAGTTGCTACTAACCTCAAAATGATGCTAATAGTAATGTAGTGATAGTTGCAAATAAACTCAAAGTGATGCTGACAGATATGTAGTAAGAATTGCTAATGATTTCAAAATGATGCGACAGTGATGTAGTAAGAATTGCTAATGATGTCAAAATGATGCTAACAGTAATAGGGTGAAAGTTTCGAATAACCTCAAAGTGATGGTGACAGTCATGTAGTAAGAGTTGCTCCGAACCTCAAAATATTGCGACAGTGATGTCGGAAGAATTGCTAATGAACTCAAAATGATGCAACAGTGATTTATTAAGAATTGCTAATGAACTAAAAATGATGCTAACAGTAATGGAGTGATAGTTGCTAAGAAACTCAGTGATGCTTACAGTAATGTAGTAAGAGTTTCGAACAACCTCAAAGTGATGCTGACAGTCATTTAGTAAGAGTTGCTAATGAACTCAATTCATTGCTACAGTGATGTCGTGAGAATTGCTCATAAACTCAAAATGATGCTAACAGTAATGTAGTGATAGTTGCTATTAAACTCAAAGTGGTGCTGACAGTCATGTAGTAAGAGTTGCTACGAACCTTAAAATAATGCAACAATAATGTAGTAAGAGTTGCTACGAACCTCAAAATAATGTGACAGTGATGTCAGAAGAATTGCTAATGATTTGAAAATGATGCTAACAGTTATGGAGTGAAAGTTTCGAATAACCTCAAAGTGATGCTGACAGTCATGTACTAAGAGTTGCTACGAACCTCAAAATAATGCGACAGTGATGTCAGAAGAATTGCTAAAGATCTCAAAATGATGCGACAGTGATTTATTAAGAATTGTTAATGAACTAAAAATGATGCTAACAGTAATGGAGTGAACGTTTCGAATAACCTCAAAGTGATGCTGACAGTCATGTACTAAGAGTTGCTACGAACCTCAAAATAAAGTGACAGTAATGTAATAAAAGTTGCTACGAACCTCAAAATATTGCGACAGTGATGTCGGAAGAATTGCTAATGAACTCAAGATGATGCTAACAGTAATGTAGTGATAGTTACGAAGAAACTCAGTGATGCTTACAGTCATGTAGTAAGAGTTTCGAACAACCTCAAAGTGATGCTGACAGTCATTTAGTAAGAGTTGCTAATGAACTCAATTCAATGCTACAGTGATGTCGTGAGAATTACTCATAAACTCAAAATGATGCTAACAGTAATGTAGTGATAGATGCTAATAAACTCAAAGTGGTGCTGACAGTCATGTAGTAAGAGTTGCTACGAACCTTAAAATAATGCAACAATAATGTAGTAAGAGTTGCTACGAACCTCAAAATAATGTGACAGTGATGTCAGAAGAATTGCTAATGATTTGAAAATGATGCGACAGTGATGTAGTAAGAATTGCGAATGAACTCAAAATGATGCTAACAGTAATGGAGTGAAAGTTTCGAATAACCTCAAAGTGATGATGACAGTCATGTAGGAAGAGTTGCTACGAACCTCAAAATAATGCGACAGTGATTTATTAAGAATTGTTAATGAACTAAAAATGATGCTAACAGTAATGGAGTGAACGTTTCGAAAAACCTCAAAGTGATGCTGACAGTCATGTACTAAGAGTTGCTACGAACCTCAAAATAAAGTGACAGTAATGTAATAAAAGTTGCTACGAACCTCAAAATATTGCGACAGTGATGTCGGAAGAATTGCTAATGAACTCAAGATGATGCTAACAGTAATGTAGTGATAGTTACGAAGAAACTCAGTGATGCTTACAGTAATGTAGTAAGAGTTTCGAACAACCTCAAAGTGATGCTGACAGTCATTTAGTAAGAGTTGTTAATGAACTCAATTCAATGCTACAGTGATGTCGTGAGAATTACTCATAAACTCAAAATGATGCTAACAGTAATGTAGTGATAGATGCTAATAAACTCAAAGTGGTGCTGACAGTCATGTAGTAAGAGTTGCTACGAACCTTAAAATAATGCAACAATAATGTAGTAAGAGTTGCTACGAACCTCAAAATAATGTGACAGTGATGTCAGAAGAATTGCTAATGATTTGAAAATGATGCGACAGTGATGTAGTAAGAATTGCGAATGAACTCAAAATGATGCTAACAGTAATGGAGTGAAAGTTTCGAATAACCTCAAAGTGATGATGACAGTCATGTAGGAAGAGTTGCTACGAACCTCAAAATAATGCGACAGTGATGTCAGAAGAATTGCTAAAGATCTCAAAATGATGCGACAGTGATGTCAGAAGAAGTGGTAATGATCTCAAAATGATGCTAAATGTAACGTAGTGATAGATGCTAAAAAACTCAGTGATGCTTACAGTAATGTAGTATGTGTTTCGAACAACCTCAAAGTGATGCTGACAGTCATGTAGTAAGAGTTGCTACTAACCTCAAAATGATGCTAATAGTAATGTAGTGATAGTTGCAAATAAACTCAAAGTGATGCTGACAGATATGTAGTAAGAATTGCTAATGATTTCAAAATGATGCGACAGTGATGTAGTAAGAATTGCTAATGATGTCAAAATGATGCTAACAGTAATAGGGTGAAAGTTTCGAATAACCTCAAAGTGATGGTGACAGTCATGTAGTAAGAGTTGCTCCGAACCTCAAAATATTGCGACAGTGATGTCGGAAGAATTGCTAATGAACTCAAAATGATGCAACAGTGATTTATTAAGAATTGCTAATGAACTAAAAATGATGCTAACAGTAATGTAGTCATAGTTGCTAATCAACTCAGTGATGCTTACAGTAATGTAGTAAGTGTTTCGAACAACCTCAAAGTGATGCTGAGAGACATATAGTAATAATAATAATAATGTAGTAATAAAGCAACAATAATGTAGTAAGAGTTTCTACGAACTTCAACATAATGCGACAGTGATGTCGGAAGAATTGCTAATGATCTCAAAATGATGCGACAGTGATGTGGTAAGAATTGCTAATGAACTCAAAATGATGCTAACAGGAATGGAGTGAAACTTTCGAATAACCTCAAAGTGATGCTGACAGTAATGTAATAAGTGTTGCTACGAACCTCAAAATAATGCGACAGTAATGTAGTAAAAGTTGCTACGAACCTCAAAATATTGCGACAGTGATTTCGGAAGAATTGCAAATGAACTCAAGATGATGCTAACAGTAAAGAAGTGATAGTTGCTAAGAAACTCAGTGATGCTTACAGTAATGTAGTAAGAGTTTCGAACAACCTCAAAGTGATGCTGACAGTCATTTCGTAAGAGTTGCTAATGAACTCAATTTAATGCTACAGTGATGTCGTGAGAATTGCTCAACAACTCAAAATGATGCTAACAGTAATGTAGTGATAGTTGCTAATGAAGTAAAAGTGATGCTGAAAGTCATGTAGTAAGAGTTGCTACGAACCTCAAAATAATGTGACAGTGATGTCAGAAGAATTGCTAATGATCTGAAAATGATGCGACAGTGATGTAGTAAAAGTTACTACGAACCTCAAAATATTGCGACAGTCACGTCGGAAGAATTGCTAATGAACTCAAAATGATGCTCACAGTAATGGAGTGAAAGTTTCGAATAACCTCAAAGTTATGCTGACAGTCATGTAGTAAGAGTTGCTACGAACCTCAAAAAAATGCGACAGTAATGTCGTAAGAGTTGCTACGAACCTCAAAATATTGCGACAGTGATGTCGGAAGAATTGCTAATGAACTCAAAATGATGCTAACAGTAATGGAGTGAAAGTTTCGAATAACCTCAAAGTGATGCTGACAGTCATGTAGTAAGAGTTGCTACGAACCTCAAAATAATGCGACAGTGATGTCAGAAGAATTGCTAAAGATCTCAAAATGATGCGACAGTGATTTATTAAGAATTGCTAATGAACTCAAAATGATGCTAACAGTAATGGAGTGAACGTTTCGAATAACCTCAAAGTGATGCTGACAGTCATGTACTGAGAGTTGCTACAAACCTCAAAATAATGCGACAGTTATGTAATAAAAGTGGCTACGAACCTCAAAATATTGCGACAGTAATGTCGGAAGAATTGCTAATGAACTCAAGATGATGCCAACATTAATGTAGTGATAGTTGCAAAGAAACTCAGTGATGCTGAAAGTAATGTAGTAAGAGTTGCTACGAACCTTAAAATAATGCAACAATAATGTAGTAAGAGTTGCCACGAAACTCAATATAATGCGTCAGTAATGTAGTAAAAGTTGCTACGAACCTCAAAATATTGCGACAGTGATGTCGGAAGAATTGCTAATGATCTGAAAATGATGCGACAGTAATGTAGTAAGAATTGCTAATGAACTCAAAATGATGCAAACAGTAATGTAGTGATAGTTGCAAAGAAACTCAGTGATGCTTACAGTAATGTAGTAAGAGTTTCGAACAACCTCAAAGTGATGCTGACAGTCATTTAGTAAGAGTTGCTAATGAACTCAATTTACTGCTACAGTGATGTCGTGAGAATTGCTCAACAACTCAAAATGATGCTAACAGTAATGTAGTGATAGTTGCTAATAAAGTCAAAGTGATGCTGACAGTCATGTAGTAAGAGTTGCTACGAACCTCAAAATAATGTGACAGTGATGTCAGAAGAATTGCTAACGATCTGAAAATAATGCGACAGTGATGTAGTGAAAGTTTCGAATAACCTCAAAATGATGCTGACAGTCATGTAGTAAGAGTTGCTAATGATCTGAAAATGATGCGACAGTGATGTAGTAAGAATTGCTAAAGAACTCAAAATGATGCTAACAGTAATGGAGTGAAAGTTTCGAATAACCTCAAAGTGATGCTAACAGTCATGTAGTAAGAGTTGCTGCGAACCTAAAAATAATGCGTAAGTGATGTCGGAAGAATTGCTAATGAACTCAAAATGATGCTAACAGTAATGTAGTGATAGTTGCGAATCAAGTCAGTGATGCTTACAGTAATGTAGTAAGTGTTTCGAACAACCTCAAAGTGATGCTGACAGTCATGTAGTAAGAGTTGCTACTAACCTCAAAATGATGCTAATAGTAATGTAGTGATAGTTGCTAATGAACTCAAAGTGATGCTGACAGTTATGTAGTAAGAATTGCTAATGATCTCAAGATGATGCTAACAGTAATGTAGTGGTTGTTGCTAATCAAGTCAGTGATGCTTACAGTAATGTAGTAAGTGTTTCGAACAACCTCAAAGTGATGCTGACAGTCATGTAGTAAGAGTTGCTACTAACCTCAAAATGATGCTAATAGTAATGTAGTGATAGTTGCTAATGAACTCAATTTAATGCGACAGTGATGTCGTGAGAATTGCTCAACAACTCAAAATGATGCTAACAGTAATCTAGTGATAGTTGCTAAAAAACTCAAAGTGATGCTGACAGTTATGTAGTAAGAATTGCTAATGATCTCAAGATGATGCTAACAGTAATGTAGTGGTTGTTGCTAATCAAGTCAGTGATGCTTACAGTAATGTAGTAAGTGTTTCGAAGAACCTCAAAATGATGCTGACAGTCATGTAGTAAGAGTTGCTACGAACCTCAAAATAATGCGACAGTGATGTCGGAAGAATTGCTAAAGATCTCAAAATGATGCGACAGTGATGTCAGAAGAATTGGTAATGATCTCAAAATGATGCTAACAGCAATGGAGTGAACGTTTCGAATAACCTCAAAGTGATGCTGACAGTCATGTACTAAGAGTTGCTACGAATCTTAAAATAATGCAACAGTAATGTAGTAAGAGTTGCTACGAACCTCAAAATATTGCGACAGTGATGTCGGAAGAATTGCTAATGATCTCAAAATGATACGACAGTGATGTAGTAAGAATTGCTAATGAACTCAAAATGATGCTAACAGTAATGGAGTGAAACTTTCGAATAACCTCAAAGTGATGCTGACAGTAATGTAGTAAGAGTTGCTACGAACCTCAAAATAATGCGACAGTAATGTAGTAAGAGTTGCTATGAACCTCAAAATATTGCGACAGTGATGTCGGAAGAATTGCTAATGAACTCAAAATGATGCTAACAGTAATGTAGTGGTAGTTGCTAATCAAGTCAGTGATGCTTACAGTAATGTAGTAAGTGTTTCGAAGAACCTCAAAGTGATGCTGACAGTCATGTAGTAAGAGTTGCTACGAACCTCAAAATATTGCGACAGTGATGTCGGAAGAAATGCTAATGAACTCAAGATGATGCTAACAGTAATGGAGTGAAACTTTCGAATAACCTCAAAGTGATGCTGACAGTCATGTAGTAAGTGTTGCTATGAACCTCAAAATAATGCGACAGTAATGTAGTAAAAGTTGCTACGAACCTCAAAATATTGCGACAGTGATGTCAGAAGAATTGCTAATGATCTCAAAATGATGCGACAGTGATTTCATAAGAATTGCTAATGAACTCAAAATGATGCTAACAGTAATGGAGTGAACGTTTCGAATAACCTCAAAGTGATGCTGACAGTCATGTACTAAGAGTTGCTCCGAACCTCAAAATAATGCGACAGTGATGTCAGAAGAATTGCTAATGAACTCAAAATGATGCTAACAGTAATGGAGTGGTAGTTGCTAATCAAGTCAGTGATGCTTACAGTAATGTAGTAAATGTTTCGAATAACCTCAAAGTGATGCTGACAGTCATGTACTAAGAGTTGCTACGAACCTCAAAATAATGCGACAGTGATGTCGGAAGAATTGCTAAAGATCTCAAAATGATGCGACAGTGATGTCAGAAAAATTGGTAATGATATCAAAATGATGCTAACAGTAATGGAGTGAACGTTTAGAATAACCGCAAAGTGATGCTGACAGTAATGTAGTAAGTGTTGCTACGAACCTCAAAATAATGCGACAGTAATGGAGTAAAAGTTGCTACGAACCTCAAAATATTGCGACAGTGATGTCGGAAGAATTGCTAAAGACTCAAGATGATGCTAACAGTAATGTAGTGATAGTTGCTAAGAAACTCAGTGATGCTTACAGTAATGTAGTAAGAGTTTCGAACAACCTCAAAGTGATGCTGACAGTAATTGAGTAAGAGTTGCGAATGAACGCAATTTAATGCTACAGTGATGTCGTGAGAATTGCTCAACAACTCAAAATGATGCTAACAGTAATGTAGTGATAGTTGCTAATGAACTCAAAGTGATGCTGATAGTAATGTAGCAAGAGTTGCCACGAACCTCCAAATAATGAAACAGTAATGTAGTAAGAGTTGCTACGAACCTCAAAATATTGCGACAGTGATGTCGGAAGAATTGGAAATGATCTCAAAATGATGCTAACAGTAATGGAGTGAACGTTTCGAATAACCTCAAAGTGATGCTGACAGTCATGTAGTAAAAGTTGCTACGAACCTCAAAATAATGCGACAGTAATGTAGTAAAAGTTGCTACGAACCTCAAAATAATGCGACAGTGATGTCGGAAGAATTGCTAATGAACTCAAGATGATGCTAACAGTAATGTAGTGATAGTTGCTAAGAAACTCAGTGATGCTTCAAGTAATGTAGAAAGAGTTTCGAACAACCTCAAAGTGATGCTGACAGTCATGTAGTAAGAGTTTTACGAACCTCAAAATAATGCGACAGTGACGTCGGAAGAATTGCTAAAGATCTCAAAATGATGCGACGGTGATTTAGTAAGAATTGCTAATGAACTCAAAATGATGCTAACAGTAATGTAGTAAGTGTTTCGAATAACCTCAAAGTGATGCTGACAGTAATGTAGTAAAAGTTGCTACGAACCTCAAAATAATGTGACAGTGATGTCGGAAGAATTGCTAATGAACTCAAGATGATGCTAACAGTAATGTAGGGGTAGTTGCTAATCAAGTCAGTGATGCTTACAGTAATGTAGGAAGAGTTTCGAACAACCTCAAAGTGATGCTGACAGTCATTGAGTAAGAGTTGCTAATGAACTCAATTCAATGCGACAGTGATGTCGTGAGAATTGCTCATAAACTCAAAATGATGCTAACAGTTATGTAGTGATAGTTGCAAATAAACTCAAAGTGATGCTGACAGTAATGTAGTAAGAGTTGCTACGAACCTCAAAATAATGTGATAGTGATGTCAGAAGAATTGCTAATGATCTCAAAATGATGCGACAGTGATTTAGTAAGAATTGCAAATGAACTCAAAATGATGCTAACAGTAATGGAGTGAACGTTTCGAATAACCTCAAAGTGATGCTGACAGTCATGTAGTAAGAGTTGCTACGAACCTCAATATAATGCGACAGTAATGTAGTAAAAGTCGCTACGAACCTCAAAATAATGCGACAGTAATGTAGTAAGAGTTGCTACGAACCTCAAAATATTGCGACAGTGATGTCGGAAGAATTGCTAATGAACTCAAGATGATGCTAACAGTAATGTAGTGATAGTTGCTAAGAAACTCAGTGATGCTTACAGTAATGTAGTAAGAGTTTCGAACAACCTCAAAGTGATGCTGACAGTCATTTAGTAAGAGTTGCTAATTAACTCAATTTAATGCGACAGTGATGTCGTGAGAATTGCTCAACATCTCAAAATGATGCTAACAGTAATGTAGTGATAGTTGCTAATAAACTCAAAGTGATGCTGACAGTAATGTAGTAAGAGTTGCTACGAACCTCAAAATAATGCGACAGTGATGTCAGAAGAATTGCTAATGATCTCAAAATGATGCTAACAGTAATATAGTGATAGTTGCTAATAAACTCGAAATGATGCTTACAGAAATGTAGTAAGAGTTGAAACTAGAACAACAAACTGTCCTCTGATGGTTGGACAGGTTGGTTTGGTCCGTCCTCTCACTCATCATTAAAAGCCCTTATTACTCATCATTCATCCAATCTGACACTCACGTCTGCAGTGGGGAATCCCCAGCAACCCACGGCCCACATGGAGCAGTCTCGGCCAATCACGTGGGGCCTGCAGCGGCACCGACCACCAAATGACTCGCAGGTGTCACTCTCAGCTCCAACCTCATGGCAGGCACAAGGCAGGGCGCCGTTGTTGAAGAGAGCCCAAGAGACACAGCTGAGCTGAGACAGAATGGAGACGAAGGACAGGAGGGACGACAGAGAAAAAGGAAACGTTAGCGAGACATTTTAGGAAAATTAGTTTAGTGGGGAAACGGTTCTTAGCCAAACTTGCTAAATGGAAGGACAACAAAAAAACAAAGATCTTCAAAAGAAAATTAGCACAAAATGAAACCCTGCAAGAGAAAGTAAATCAAGAACTAAATACTCTTGAGGCTCAGGTCTTTAGTTCCAATGCTTGTAAATGACATCTGAATGCATTCACAACCCAAATCTGAGCAGACAGAAGCGTCCCAGTCAGGCCCAGTTTAGTTCCTCTAGAACATTCAGGGATACAGAACATGGACCAACTCAGGCTGAGAAACACCGACTTGACATGAAAGCTGTTGAGGCCACAGTTGCTGATGAAGTGGTCAGATTTCTCCAGTGGTTCTTGGTTCAGGGAGCTGGAGCTGGAGCTGCTCTCAGGCACCACCAGGACGTGATCCTGGAGAGACAGAAGGAAGAAGTCCAGGCCTGACAGAGGAGAAGGAGGCACAGAGTAGAAACAGCAGATACGTGTGGGGAAAGGGAGAGGGTATCAGTCCAACAGAGGAGCAGGAAACCTACCACCACAGGGCTCTGCCTGCAGGAACCTGCAGGTGAGGAGGACCTGGTGGTCCGGCACATCCAGAATGATCTGGTTTTCAGACACCGGCACATTTCGGCAGCCGTAAGCGTGGGGACAGAAGGAGGCGTTGGCGTGGCCTGAAAGACGCAAACAACCATCTCCATTTTAATGTTTCTCAATCAGCCGGAGCAGGAAAGCTAAGATGAATCAAAGATCCTCCACCCTGCCAGATCCGACCCTGGTAATGTAGACCTGCACAGGGTGGGTGGGGTGGAGCGGCTGGTGGTGGTGGAGGATGAAGACGTATCTGCCCAAAGCCTGGACACGGTGGAGTCCACCGCAGCGTTCTGAGTAGAAGGATGAGAGCGATGTTCAATGGTACATGTTTTCTTTCCTGAACCGCCGATGTTTCCAATCACGAATCTCAGTCATGAGATTTGAACATCATGAAGGAGTTCAAAAGTGTCAAACTGGGCCGGTCTCCATTTTATGAGTCCGGAGACCGAAGATAAAACTACAAGTCCCTGGTTCAGATTTGACTCGTCTGAATCCAAACACAGCAGCGTTCTTCCACCAGGCCAGATGAGTTGATCATGATAACAAGATATCTTCATGCTACTACAACACACAAACTCATCACCAGAAAAGACTTCATGGTGGAACAACAAATCTCCTCCCAATGGGAAAAACATTGAGTTGAACAATCAACTTTTCCATGATGACATGGAGAGCTTGGCAGCAGCAGGCTTCCATTGGGGGCTGATATGCCAGCTCCACTGAGCCTTCTTTGGAATGGTTTCACCTGGAGTGATGCTGTTATTGAGACCTTTTATCTGGAACAACACCACCTGCATGGAGACTGAGGACTTCAACAGATGCAGATGTTGACCCAGAATAAATCGAAATATTCCAGATGTGTTAAATCAATCCAGCAGCAGTGGTGGGAGCGTCGTAAACTCACTCACTCAGCAGCCGTCAGCCTCCGTACCTGCACGGAGTCCAGCCTGATGTGGTCTCTGTTGTCTGCTCCCAGAGGTGGTTTGTCACCTCTGAACCAGGGGGCTCATCTCTCTGGTGGGAGGGCAGTGGAGGAGCTGCAGCGGGGGAGGCCAGGATGGGCTCCTGTAGGAGGAGCTCTGGCCCTCCTTCAGCACCAGCCAGTGGGAGGGAGTTTGGAAACGTGAGGGGACACAGGAGGAGCTACAGGGGGAGGGAAGGTGGATCAGAACCGTTCTAACAAGAGCTCTGAGGGGACACAGGAGGAGCTACAGGGGGAGGAAAGGTGGATCAGAACCGTTCTAACAAGAGCGCTGAGGGGACACAGGAGGAGCTACAGGGGGAGGGAAGGTGGATCAGAACCCTTCTAACAAGAGCGCTGAGGGGACACAGGAGGAGCTACAGGGGGAGGGAAGGTGGATCAGAACCGTTCTAACAAGAGCGCTGAGGGGACACAGGAGGAGCTACGGGGGAGGGAAGGTGGATCAGAACCGTTCTAACAAGAGCCTGAGGGGACACAGGAGGAGCTACAGGGGGAGGGAAGGTGGATCAGAACCGTTCTAACAAGAGCGCTGAGGGGACACAGGAGGAGCTACAGGGGGAGGGAAGGTGGATCAGAACCGTTCTAACAAGAGCGCTGAGGGGACACAGGAGGAGCTACAGGGGGAGGGAAGGTGGATCAGAACCCTTCTAACAAGAGCGCTGAGGGGACACAGGAGGAGCTACAGGGGGAGGGAAGGTGGATCAGAACCGTTCTAACAAGAGCGCTGAGGGGACACAGGAGGAGCTACAGGGGGAGGGAAGGTGGATCAGAACCGTTCTGACAAGAGCGCTGAGGGGACACAGGAGGAGCTACAGGGGGAGGGAAGGTGGATCAGAACCGTTCTGACAAGAGCGCTGAGGGGACACAGGAGGAGCTACAGCGGGAGGGAAGGTGGATCAGAACCGTTCTAACAAGACCGCTGAGGGGACACAGGAGGAGCTACAGGGGGAGGGAAGGTGGATCAGAACCGTTCTAACAAGAGCGCTGAGGGGACACAGGAGGAGCTACGGGGGGGGGGGGAGGTGGATCAGAACCATTCTAACAAGAGCGCTGAGGGGACACAGGAGGAGCTACAGGGGGGGGGGGGAGGTGGATCAGAACCATTCTAACAAGAGCGCTGAGGGGACACAGGAGGAGCTACAGGGGGGGGGGGGAGGTGGATCAGAACCGTTCTAACAAGAGTGCTGTCCCACTAATGTTCCTCACAAGAACCCACCTGTCAAGGGGGAACCGTCCATGGGTGCTGATGCAGCGGACTGAAGGTTCAACGTAGTCCATGCTGAACTGGTCTTTAGGCACCAGGTGGACTTTGTGCTAAAAAAAGCAGCAAAAAACAAACAAACACAAAAAGGGGAGAATTTTAACAAAAGTATGCAAATGAGCTGAAGATCAAAATACAAAAAGTAAATCAAGGTTTTTTTTTTCAAATGATTGCCAGCTATTTAGCTAAGAGAAGGACAAATGTCAATCAAGATGTCAGAATGGAACGATCCCACTGGCTTCTGGTCAAGGGAACCATGGAGATGCTAACTTCCTGTTGGACTATCAGGGTGTCTCATCCCTGACATGCTAACTTCCTGTTGGACTATCAGGGTGTCTCATCCCTGACATGCTAACTTCCTGTTGGACTATAAAGCCTGATTTAAGCCTGATTTATGCTTCTGTGTCGAGTAGTATTCGTACCTACGCCGAAGCCTTAAACGCGCCTCCAAAATATCCTGCCTCCGCAACGCGTCGCCGCGGGGTGACGTCACCGTCGAGGACTGTAATTGGTCCGCTCAAAACGTCATTTCCGGTTCAGTCGCAGCACAACAACACCGCCATTTTCAAAGTTTCTGAGGTGACAGCGTCAAGAAAAAATGGACCAAGACGAAGAAAGGTGTATTCGCGGCACTACAAAGACTAACAAATTGCCAACAATTGTTGTCTGTGACCGGAAGAAAACCAAGGAATCCGACAAGAGCCCGTAAACAATACAAAGACAAAGCCACACACCCTAGCGGCTTGGCGGTGAATTGCAGAGCAACGCGTTCCCGCGACTCAGAATAAACCAGGCTTTCCAGTCGCACCTGTTTTACGCCCCCGTGCCAGATAAGGACCCCCATCGGGCTGTGCCACTCTGGAGGGAGCGCGTCTCACAGTCAGTCAGCGGAACCATGCGGATCCGGGCCGGGGCTGTGGGAAGGAGCGTCAATTGTATCGGGTTGTTGTTTTCTGGACTGCAGCAGAACAGGAGCAGCCGGGACTGGAATGTAGAAGTAGGTTATCTTGAAGTTGATTCAGTTATGGTGAACGATATTGTGGTTCAACACTTGAATGAGCTTTAAGGCAAACATATTTCATGAGGAAACAACGCCGGAATTGGACGGATTTCAGCGGCACACAACAACGTATCCGATACACCTCATTGGAAACCTGGTGGTCTAAGACTAAGAAACACCAGTCACCATGAAGAAAGGAACTTTTAGCTGAGTACTCATGTTCTTTTCTGCAGGTTGAATGTCGCATTTGTTGGACAGAAGCGTCTCATCTCAACAAAAGCACCTCTTCAGTGCTGAGGCATGATGGGGCCAGGCATGAGAATGAAGTCCCAGATCCACCAGGATGAACTCAGGTATACAGCCACTCTCCAACTGACTCACAGTTGCTTCACTGATCATTAATTCCTATTCATTTCTTCTCTCCTTCATCTTTAACCATCCAGCTTCCAGGAAGCAGATGCTGGATGAGGCTCTGCTGAATTTGATCCTGAAGGACTGCCAGCCCCTCAGCACTGTTGAGAGGGAAGGGTTCAGGGAACTGGTTCAGGTCCTTGAGCCTCATATGTTTGCCAACCAGAAAGGTTTGTGTGGAAATGATCTAAAGCAGTCGTTGATATCTCCAGTTTATTTCATCTCTAATTTCAATGTATTGATTTACTCTGGGTGTCATTTTTTAGACCATCAAACAAACGGTGGCTAAAAAGTACCAGGAGGAACGGGAAGGAGTGAAAAAGGAAGTCCAGCTGCCATGTGGACATCTGTGGACATGGAGGCTCCCTTGGCTCTGACCTGTCACTGCATTAGTGAGAATGAATGTGTTGGGAGTGCAAGACTTTCCACAAAGTCACCCTGCTGACAGTTTGGCCCCAGTCCAAAGAGGCCTGATGGAGGACTGGGCCATCACCAACAAAGTCAAGTGTCTTGTGAGCGACGCAGAATGAATGTGTTGGGAGTGCAAGACTTTCCACAAAGTCACCCTGCATCATTTTGAGGTTCGTAGCAACTCTCACTACATCACTGTAGTTTCATTATGAGCTTCATCGCAATTATCACATCACTGTCGAATCATTTCTTAGGTAAGTAGCAACTCTCATTACATCATTGTAGAATCATTTCTTACGTTCGTAGCAACTCTCACTACATCACTGTAGCATCATTTCTTACGTTCGTAGCAACTCTCACTACATCACTGTAGCATCATTTTGAGGTTCGTAGCAACTCTCACGACATTACTGTAGCATCACTTCTTAGGTTCGTAGCAACTCTCACTACATCACTGTCGCATCATTTTGAGGATAGTCGCAACTCTCGCGACATTACTGTAGCATCATTTTGAGATTCGTAGCAACTCTCACCACATCACTGTAGCATCATTTTGAGGATCGTAGCAACTCTCACCACATCACTGTAGCATCATTTTGAGGATAGTCGCAACTCTCGCGACATCATTGTAGCATCATTTCTTAGGGAAGTAGCAACTCTCATTACACCGCTTTAGCATTATTTTGAAATTAATATCAACTCTCACCACATCACTGTAGCATCACTTCTTAGGTTCGTAGCAACTCTCACTACATCACTGTCGCATCATTTTGAGATTCGTAGCAACTCTCACCACATCACTGTAGCATCATTTTGAGGTTCGTAGCAACTCTCACCACATCACTGTAGCATCATTTTGAGGTTCGTAGCAACTCTCACCACATCACTGTAGCATCATTTCTTAGGTAAATAGCAACCCTCATTACATCACTGTTGCATCATTTTGCGGTTCGTAGCAACTCTCACTACATCATTGTAGCATCATTTCTTAGGGAAGTAGCAACTCTCATTACACCGCTTTAGCATTATTTTTAAATTACTATCAACTCTCACCACATCACTGTAGCATCACTTCTTAGGTTTGTAGCAACTCTCACTACATCACTGTCGCATCATTTTGAGATTCGTAGCAACTCTCACCACATCACTGTAGCATCATTTCTTCGGTAAATAGCAACCCTCATTACATCACTGTTGCATCATTTTGAGGTTCGTAGCAACTCTCACTACATCATTGTAGCATCATTTCTTCGGGAAGTAGCAACTCTCATTACACCGCTTTAGCATTATTTTGAAATTACTATCAACTCTCACCACATCACTGTAGCATCACTTCTTAGGTTTGTAGCAACTCTCATTACATCACTTTAGCATCATTTTGAGATTCGTAGCAACTCTCACGACATTACTGTAGCATATTTTTGAGATTAGTAGCAACTCTCATTACATCACTGTAGCATCACTTCTTAGGTTCGGAGCAACTCTCACCACATCACTGTGGCATCATTTCTTAGGTAAATAGCAACCCTCATTACATCACTGTAGAATCATTTTGAGGTTCGTAGCAACTGTCACCACATCACTGTCGCATCATTTCTTAGGGAAGTAGCAACTCTCATTACACCGCTTTCGCATTATTTTGAAATTACTATCAACTCTCACCACATCACTGTAGAATCACTTTTTAGGTTTTTTAGCAACTCTCATTACATCACTTTAGCATCATTTTGAGAATCGTAGCAACTCTCACTACATCACTGTTGCATCATTTCGAGGATAGTAGCAACTCTCACGACATTACTTTAGCATCATTTTGAGATTTGTAGCAACTCTCATTACATCACTGTAGCATCATTTTGAGGTTCGTAGCAACTCTCACCACATCACTGTAGCATCATTTCTTAGGTAAATAGCAACCCTCATTATATCACTGTAGCATCATTTTGCGGTTCGTAGCAACTCTCACCACATCACTGTCGCATCATTTCTTCGGTAAATAGCAGCCCTCATTATATCACTGTCGTATCATTTTGCGGTTCGTAGCAACTCTCACCACATCACTGTAGCATCATTTTGAGGTTCGTAGCAATTCTCACCACATCACTGTAGCATCATTTCTTCGGTAAATAGCAACCCTCATTACATCACTGTAGCATCATTTTGAGATTCGTAGCAACTCTCACCACATCACTGTCGCATCATTTTGAGGTTCGTAGCAACTCTCACCACATCACTGTAGCATCACTTCTTAGGTTTGTAGCAACTCTCATTACATCAATGTAGCATCATTTCTTAGGTAAATAGCAACTCTCATTACACCGCTTTAGCATTATTTTGAAATTACTATCAACTCTCACTACATCACTGTAGCATCACTTCTTAGGTTTGTCGCAACTCTCATTACATCACTGTAGCATCATTTTGAGGTTCGTAGCAACTCTCACCACATCACTGTAGCATCATTTCTTAGGAAAATAGCAACCCTCATTACATCACTGTCGCATCATTTTGAGGTTCGTAGCAACGCTCACTACATCACTGTCGCATCATTTCTTAGGGAAGTAGCAACTCTCATTACACTGCTTTAGCATTATTTTGAAATTACTATCAACTCTCACCACATCACTGTAGCATCACTTCTTAGGTTTTTAGCAACTCTCATTACATCACTTTAGCATCATTTTGAGATTCGTAGCAACTCTCACGACATTACTGTCGCATCATTTTGAGATTCGTAGCAACTCTCACCAAATCACTGTAGCATCGTTTTGAGGTTCGTAGCAACTCTCACCACATCACTGTGGCATCATTTCTTAGGTAAATAGCAACCCTCATTACATCACTGTACCATCATTTCGAGGTTAGAGCAACTCTCACCACATCACTGTCGCATCATTTCTTAGGGAAGTAGCAACTCTCAGTACACCGCTTTAGCATTATTTTGAAATTACTATCAACTCTCACTACATCACTGTAGCATCACTTCTTAGGTTTGTCGCAACTCTCATTACATCACTTTAGCATCATTTTGAGGACTGTAGCAACTCTCACGACATCACTGTCGCATCATTTTGAGATTCGTAGCAACTCTCACCACATCACTGTAGCATCATTTCTTAGGTAAATAGCAACCCTCATTACATCACTGTTGCATCATTTTGAGGTTCGTAGCAACTCTCACTACATCATTGTAGCATCATTTCTTAGGGAAGTAGCAACTCTCATTACACCGCTTTAGCATTATTTTGAAATTACTATCAACTCTCACCACATCACTGTAGCATCACTTCTTAGGTTTGTAGCAACTCTCATTACATCACTTTAGCATCATTTTGAGATTCGTAGCAACTCTCACGACATTACTGTCGCATGATTTTGAGATTAGTAGCAACTCTCATTACATCACTGTAGCATCACTTCTTAGGTTCGTAGCAACTCTCACTACATCACTGTCGCATCATTTTGAGATTCGTAGCAACTCTCACCACATCACTGTCGCATCATTTTGAGGTTCGTAGCAACTCTCACCACATCACTGTAGCATCACTTCTTAGGTTTGTCGCAACTCTCATTACATCACTTTAGCATCATTTTTAAGATCTTAGCAACTCTCACTACATCACTGTTGCATCATTTTGAGGATAGTAGCAACTCTCACCACATTACTTTCGCATCATTTTGAGATTCGTAGCAACTCTCATTACATCACTGTAGCATCATTTTGAGGTTCGTAGCAACTCTCACCACATCACTGTAGCATCATTTCTTAGGTAAATAGCAACCCTCATTACATCACTGTAGCATCATTTTGAGGTTCGTAGCAACGCTCACTACATCACTGTCGCATCATTTCTTAGGGAAGTAGCAACTCTCATTACACTGCTTTAGCATTATTTTGAAATTACTATCAACTCTCACCACATCACTGTAGCATCACTTCTTAGGTTTGTAGCAACTCTCATTACATCACTTTAGCATCATTTTGAGATTCGTAGCAACTCTCACGACATTACTGTCGCATCATTTTGAGATTCGTAGCAACTCTCACCACATCACTGTAGCATCATTTTGAGGTTCATAGCAACTCTCACCACATCACTGTGGCATCATTTCTTAGGTAAATAGCAACCCTCATTACATCACTGTACCATCATTTTGAGGTTCGTAGCAACTCTCACCACATCACTGTCGCATCATTTCTTAGGGAAGTAGCAACTCTCATTACACCGCTTTAGCATTATTTTGAAATTACTATCAACTCTCACTACATCACTGTAGCATCACTTCTTAGGTTTGTCGCAACTCTCATTACATCACTTTAGCATCATTTTGAGGATCGTAGCAACTCTCACCACATCACTGTACCATCATTTTGAGGTTCGTAGCAACTCTCACCACATCACTGTAGCATCATTTCTTAGGTTTGTAGCAACTCTCATGACATCACTTTAGAATCATTTTGAGGATCGTAGCAACTCTCACCACATCACTGTAGCATCATTTCTTAGGAAAGTAACAACTCTCATTGCATCACTTTCGCGTGATTTTGAAATTACTATCAAATCTCACGACATCACTGTAGCATCATTTTTGGTTCGTAGCAACTCTCACCACATAACTGTAGCATCATTTCTTAGGTAAATAGCAACTCTCACCACATCACTGTAGCATCATTTCTTAGGTAAATAGCAACCCTCATTACATCACTGTAACATCATTTTGAGGTTCGTAGCAACTCTCACTACATCATTGTAGCATCACTTCTTAGGTTTGTAGCAACTCTCATTACATCACTTTAGCATCATTTTGAGATTCGTAGCAACTCTCACGACATTACTGTTGCATGATTTTAAGATTTGTAGCAACTCTCATTACATCACTTTAGCATCACTTCTTAGGTTCGTAGCAACTCTCACTACATCACTGTCGCATCATTTTGAGATTCGTAGCAACTCTCACCACATCACTGTAGCATCATTTTGAGGTTCGTAGCAACTCTCACCACATCACTGTAGCATCATTTCTTAGGTAAATAGCAACCGTCATTATATCACTGTTGCATCATTTTGAGGTTCGTAGCAACTCTCACTACATCATTGTAGCATCATTTCTTAGGGAAGTAGGAACTCTCATTACACCGCTTTAGCATTATTTTGAAATTACTATCAACTCTCACCACATCACTGTAGCATCACTTCTTAGGTTTGTAGCAACTCTCATTACATCACTTTAGCATCATTTTGAAATTCGTAGCAACTCTCACGACATTATTGTAGCATGATTTTGAGATTAGTAGCAACTCTCATTACATCACTGTAGCATCACTTCTTAGGTTCGTAGCAACTCTCACGACATCACTGACGCATCATTTTGAGATTCGTAGCAACTCTCACCACATCACTGTAGCATCATTTTGAGGTTTAGTAGCAACTCTCACTACATCACTGTGGCATCATTTTGAGATTCGTAGCAACTCTCACCACATCACTGTAGCATCATTTTGAGGTTCGTAGCAACTCTCACCACATCACTGTCGCATCATTTCTTAGGTTTGTAGCAACTCTCGTTATATCACTGTAGCATCATTTTGAAATTCGTAGCAACTCTCACCACATCACTGTAGCATCATTTCTTAGGTAAATAGCAACCCTCATCATATCACTGGAGCATCATTTTGCGGTTCGTAGCAACTCTCACTACATCACTGTAGCATCACTTCTTAGGTTTGTCGCAACTCTCATTACATCACTTTTGCATCATTTTGAAGATCGTAGCAACTCTCACTACATCACTGTTGCATCATTTTGAGGATAGTAGCAACTCTCACGACATTACTTTAGCATCATTTTGAGATTCGTAGCAACTCTCACCACATCACTGTAGCATCATTTCTTAGGAAAATAGCAACCCTCATTACATCACTGTAGCATCATTTTGAGGTTCGTAGCAACGCTCACTACATCAGTGTCGCATCATTTCTTAGGGAAGTAGCAACTCTCATTACACCGCTTTAGCATTATTTTGAAATTACTATCAACTCTCACCACATCACTGTAGCATCACTTCTTTGGTTTTTAGCAACTCTCATTACATCACTTTAGCATCATTTTGAGATTCGTAGCAACTCTCACGACATTACTGTCGCATCATTTTGAGATTCGTAGCAACTCTCACCAAATCACTGTAGCATCGTTTTGAGGTTCGTAGCAACTCTCACCACATCACTGTGGCATCATTTCTTAGGTAAATAGCAACCCTCATTACATCACTGTACCATCATTTTGAGGTTAGAGCAACTCTCACCACATCACTGTCGCATCATTTCTTAGGGAAGTAGCAACTCTCATTACACCGCTTTAGCATTATTTTGAAATTACTATCAACTCTCACTACATCACTGTAGCATCACTTCTTAGGTTTGTCGCAACTCTCATTACATCACTTTAGCATCATTTTGAGGATCGTAGCAACTCTCACGACATCACTGTCGCATCATTTTGAGATTCGTAGCAACTCTCACCACATCACTGTAGCATCATTTTGAGGTTCGTAGCAACTCTCACCACATCACCGTGGCATCATTTCTTAGGGAAGTAGCAACTCTCATTACACCGCTTTCGCATTATTTTGAAATTACTATCAACTCTCACCACATCACTGTAGAATCACTTTTTAGGTTTTTTAGCAACTCTCATTACATCACTTTAGCATCATTTTGAGAATCGTAGCAACTCTCACTACATCACTGTTGCATCATTTCGAGGATAGTAGCAACTCTCACGACATTACTTTAGCATCATTTTGAGATTTGTAGCAACTCTCATTACATCACTGTAGCATCATTTTGAGGTTCGTAGCAACTCTCACCACATCACTGTGGCATCATTTCTTAGGTAAATAGCAACCCTCATTACATCACTGTACCATCATTTCGAGGTTAGAGCAACTCTCACCACATCACTGTCGCATCATTTCTTAGGGAAGTAGCAACTCTCAGTACACCGCTTTAGCATTATTTTGAAATTACTATCAACTCTCACTACATCACTGTAGCATCACTTCTTAGGTTTGTCGCAACTCTCATTACATCACTTTAGCATCATTTTGAGGACTGTAGCAACTCTCACGACATCACTGTCGCATCATTTTGAGATTCGTAGCAACTCTCACCACATCACTGTAGCATCATTTCTTAGGTAAATAGCAACCCTCATTACATCACTGTTGCATCATTTTGAGGTTCGTAGCAACTCTCACTACATCATTGTAGCATCATTTCTTAGGGAAGTAGCAACTCTCATTACAGCGCTTTAGCATTATTTTGAAATTACTATCAACTCTCACCACATCACTGGAGCATCACTTCTTAGGTTTGTAGCAACTCTCATTACATCACTTTAGCATCATTTTGAGATTCGTAGCAACTCTCACGACATTACTGTCGCATGATTTTGAGATTAGTAGCAACTCTCATTACATCACTGTAGCATCACTTCTTAGGTTCGTAGCAACTCTCACTACATCACTGTCGCATCATTTTGAGATTCGTAGCAACTCTCACCACATCACTGTCGCATCATTTTGAGGTTCGTAGCAACTCTCACCACATCACTGTAGCATCACTTCTTAGGTTTGTCGCAACTCTCATTACATCACTTTAGCATCATTTTGAAGATCTTAGCAACTCTCACTACATCACTGTTGCATCATTTTGAGGATAGTAGCAACTCTCACCACATTACTTTCGCATCATTTTGAGATTCGTAGCAACTCTCATTACATCACTGTAGCATCATTTTGAGGTTCGTAGCAACTCTCACCACATCACTGTAGCATCATTTCTTAGGTAAATAGCAACCCTCATTACATCACTGTAGCATCATTTTGAGGTTCGTAGCAACGCTCACTACATCACTGTCGCATCATTTCTTAGGGAAGTAGCAACTCTCATTACACTGCTTTAGCATTATTTTGAAATTACTATCAACTCTCACCACATCACTGTAGCATCACTTCTTAGGTTTGTAGCAACTCTCATTACATCACTTTAGCATCATTTTGAGATTCGTAGCAACTCTCACGACATTACTGTCGCATCATTTTGAGATTCGTAGCAACTCTCACCACATCACTGTAGCATCATTTTGAGGTTCATAGCAACTCTCACCACATCACTGTGGCATCATTTCTTAGGTAAATAGCAACCCTCATTACATCACTGTACCATCATTTTGAGGTTCGTAGCAACTCTCACCACATCACTGTCGCATCATTTCTTAGGGAAGTAGCAACTCTCATTACACCGCTTTAGCATTATTTTGAAATTACTATCAACTCTCACTACATCACTGTAGCATCACTTCTTAGGTTTGTCGCAACTCTCATTACATCACTTTAGCATCATTTTGAGGATCGTAGCAACTCTCACCACATCACTGTACCATCATTTTGAGGTTCGTAGCAACTCTCACCACATCACTGTAGCATCATTTCTTAGGTTTGTAGCAACTCTCATGACATCACTTTAGAATCATTTTGAGGATCGTAGCAACTCTCACCACATCACTGTAGCATCATTTCTTAGGAAAGTAACAACTCTCATTGCATCACTTTCGCGTGATTTTGAAATTACTATCAAATCTCACGACATCACTGTAGCATCATTTTGAGGTTCGTAGCAACTCTCACCACATCACTGTAGCATCATTTCTTAGGTAAATAGCAACCCTCATTACATCACTGTAGCATCATTTTGAGGTTCGTAGCAACGCTCACTACATCACTGTCGCATCATTTCTTAGGGAAGTAGCAACTCTCATTACACTGCTTTAGCATTATTTTGAAATTACTATCAACTCTCACCACATCACTGTAGCATCACTTCTTAGGTTTGTAGCAACTCTCATTACATCACTTTAGCATCATTTTGAGATTCGTAGCAACTCTCACGACATTACTGTCGCATCATTTTGAGATTCGTAGCAACTCTCACCACATCACTGTAGCATCATTTTGAGGTTCATAGCAACTCTCACCACATCACTGTGGCATCATTTCTTAGGTAAATAGCAACCCTCATTACATCACTGTACCATCATTTTGAGGTTCGTAGCAACTCTCACCACATCACTGTCGCATCATTTCTTAGGGAAGTAGCAACTCTCATTACACCGCTTTAGCATTATTTTGAAATTACTATCAACTCTCACTACATCACTGTAGCATCACTTCTTAGGTTTGTCGCAACTCTCATTACATCACTTTAGCATCATTTTGAGGATCGTAGCAACTCTCACCACATCACTGTACCATCATTTTGAGGTTCGTAGCAACTCTCACCACATCACTGTAGCATCATTTCTTAGGTTTGTAGCAACTCTCATGACATCACTTTGGAATCATTTTGAGGATCGTAGCAACTCTCACCACATCACTGTAGCATCATTTCTTAGGAAAGTAACAACTCTCATTGCATCACTTTCGCGTGATTTTGAAATTACTATCAAATCTCACGACATCACTGTAGCATCATTTTTGGTTCGTAGCAACTCTCACCACATAACTGTAGCATCATTTCTTAGGTAAATAGCAACTCTCACCACATCACTGTAGCATCATTTCTTAGGTAAATAGCAACCCTCATTACATCACTGTAACATCATTTTGAGGTTCGTAGCAACTCTCACTACATCATTGTAGCATCACTTCTTAGGTTTGTAGCAACTCTCATTACATCACTTTAGCATCATTTTGAGATTCGTAGCAACTCTCACGACATTACTGTTGCATGATTTTAAGATTTGTAGCAACTCTCATTACATCACTTTAGCATCACTTCTTAGGTTCGTAGCAACTCTCACTACATCACTGTCGCATCATTTTGAGATTCGTAGCAACTCTCACCACATCACTGTAGCATCATTTTGAGGTTCGTAGCAACTCTCACCACATCACTGTAGCATCATTTCTTAGGTAAATAGCAACCGTCATTATATCACTGTTGCATCATTTTGAGGTTCGTAGCAACTCTCACTACATCATTGTAGCATCATTTCTTAGGGAAGTAGGAACTCTCATTACACCGCTTTAGCATTATTTTGAAATTACTATCAACTCTCACCACATCACTGTAGCATCACTTCTTAGGTTTGTAGCAACTCTCATTACATCACTTTAGCATCATTTTGAAATTCGTAGCAACTCTCACGACATTATTGTAGCATGATTTTGAGATTAGTAGCAACTCTCATTACATCACTGTAGCATCACTTCTTAGGTTCGTAGCAACTCTCACGACATCACTGACGCATCATTTTGAGATTCGTAGCAACTCTCACCACATCACTGTAGCATCATTTTGAGGTTTAGTAGCAACTCTCACTACATCACTGTGGCATCATTTTGAGATTCGTAGCAACTCTCACCACATCACTGTAGCATCATTTTGAGGTTCGTAGCAACTCTCACCACATCACTGTCGCATCATTTCTTAGGTTTGTAGCAACTCTCGTTATATCACTGTAGCATCATTTTGAAATTCGTAGCAACTCTCACCACATCACTGTCGCATCATTTCTTAGGTTTGTAGCAACTCTCGTTATATCACTGTAGCATCATTTTGAAATTCGTAGCAACTCTCACCACATCACTGTAGCATCACTTCTTAGGTTTGTCGCAACTCTCATTACATCACTTTTGCATCATTTTGAAGATCGTAGCAACTCTCACTACATCACTGTTGCATCATTTTGAGGATAGTAGCAACTCTCACGACATTACTTTAGCATCATTTTGAGATTCGTAGCAACTCTCACCACATCACTGTAGCATCATTTCTTAGGAAAATAGCAACCCTCATTACATCACTGTAGCATCATTTTGAGGTTCGTAGCAACGCTCACTACATCAGTGTCGCATCATTTCTTAGGGAAGTAGCAACTCTCATTAAACCGCTTTAGCATTATTTTGAAATTACTATCAACTCTCACCACATCACTGTAGCATCACTTCTTTGGTTTTTAGCAACTCTCATTACATCACTTTAGCATCATTTTGAGATTCGTAGCAACTCTCACGACATTACTGTCGCATCATTTTGAGATTCGTAGCAACTCTCACCAAATCACTGTAGCATCGTTTTGAGGTTCGTAGCAACTCTCACCACATCACTGTGGCATCATTTCTTAGGTAAATAGCAACCCTCATTACATCACTGTACCATCATTTTGAGGTTAGAGCAACTCTCACCACATCACTGTCGCATCATTTCTTAGGGAAGTAGCAACTCTCATTACACCGCTTTAGCATTATTTTGAAATTACTATCAACTCTCACTACATCACTGTAGCATCACTTCTTAGGTTTGTCGCAACTCTCATTACATCACTTTAGCATCATTTTGAGGATCGTAGCAACTCTCACGACATCACTGTCGCATCATTTTGAGATTCGTAGCAACTCTCACCACATCACTGTAGCATCATTTTGAGGTTCGTAGCAACTCTCACCACATCACCGTGGCATCATTTCTTAGGGAAGTAGCAACTCTCATTACACCGCTTTCGCATTATTTTGAAATTACTATCAACTCTCACCACATCACTGTAGAATCACTTTTTAGGTTTTTTAGCAACTCTCATTACATCACTTTAGCATCATTTTGAGAATCGTAGCAACTCTCACTACATCACTGTTGCATCATTTCGAGGATAGTAGCAACTCTCACGACATTACTTTAGCATCATTTTGAGATTTGTAGCAACTCTCATTACATCACTGTAGCATCATTTTGAGGTTCGTAGCAACTCTCACCACATCACTGTGGCATCATTTCTTAGGTAAATAGCAACCCTCATTACATCACTGTACCATCATTTCGAGGTTAGAGCAACTCTCACCACATCACTGTCGCATCATTTCTTAGGGAAGTAGCAACTCTCAGTACACCGCTTTAGCATTATTTTGAAATTACTATCAACTCTCACTACATCACTGTAGCATCACTTCTTAGGTTTGTCGCAACTCTCATTACATCACTTTAGCATCATTTTGAGGACTGTAGCAACTCTCACGACATCACTGTCGCATCATTTTGAGATTCGTAGCAACTCTCACCACATCACTGTAGCATCATTTCTTAGGTAAATAGCAACCCTCATTACATCACTGTTGCATCATTTTGAGGTTCGTAGCAACTCTCACTACATCATTGTAGCATCATTTCTTAGGGAAGTAGCAACTCTCATTACACCGCTTTAGCATTATTTTGAAATTACTATCAACTCTCACCACATCACTGTAGCATCACTTCTTAGGTTTGTAGCAACTCTCATTACATCACTTTAGCATCATTTTGAGATTCGTAGCAACTCTCACGACATTACTGTCGCATGATTTTGAGATTAGTAGCAACTCTCATTACATCACTGTAGCATCACTTCTTAGGTTCGTAGCAACTCTCACTACATCACTGTCGCATCATTTTGAGATTCGTAGCAACTCTCACCACATCACTGTCGCATCATTTTGAGGTTCGTAGCAACTCTCACCACATCACTGTAGCATCACTTCTTAGGTTTGTCGCAACTCTCATTACATCACTTTAGCATCATTTTGAAGATCTTAGCAACTCTCACTACATCACTGTTGCATCATTTTGAGGATAGTAGCAACTCTCACCACATTACTTTCGCATCATTTTGAGATTCGTAGCAACTCTCATTACATCACTGTAGCATCATTTTGAGGTTCGTAGCAACTCTCACCACATCACTGTAGCATCATTTCTTAGGTAAATAGCAACCCTCATTACATCACTGTAGCATCATTTTGAGGTTCGTAGCAACGCTCACTACATCACTGTCGCATCATTTCTTAGGGAAGTAGCAACTCTCATTACACTGCTTTAGCATTATTTTGAAATTACTATCAACTCTCACCACATCACTGTAGCATCACTTCTTAGGTTTGTAGCAACTCTCATTACATCACTTTAGCATCATTTTGAGATTCGTAGCAACTCTCACGACATTACTGTCGCATCATTTTGAGATTCGTAGCAACTCTCACCACATCACTGTAGCATCATTTTGAGGTTCATAGCAACTCTCACCACATCACTGTGGCATCATTTCTTAGGTAAATAGCAACCCTCATTACATCACTGTACCATCATTTTGAGGTTCGTAGCAACTCTCACCACATCACTGTCGCATCATTTCTTAGGGAAGTAGCAACTCTCATTACACCGCTTTAGCATTATTTTGAAATTACTATCAACTCTCACTACATCACTGTAGCATCACTTCTTAGGTTTGTCGCAACTCTCATTACATCACTTTAGCATCATTTTGAGGATCGTAGCAACTCTCACCACATCACTGTACCATCATTTTGAGGTTCGTAGCAACTCTCACCACATCACTGTAGCATCATTTCTTAGGTTTGTAGCAACTCTCATGACATCACTTTAGAATCATTTTGAGGATCGTAGCAACTCTCACCACATCACTGTAGCATCATTTCTTAGGAAAGTAACAACTCTCATTGCATCACTTTCGCGTGATTTTGAAATTACTATCAAATCTCACGACATCACTGTAGCATCATTTTGAGGTTCGTAGCAACTCTCACCACATAACTGTAGCATCATTTCTTAGGTAAATAGCAACTCTCACCACATCACTGTAGCATCATTTCTTAGGTAAATAGCAACCCTCATTACATCACTGTAACATCATTTTGAGGTTCGTAGCAACTCTCACTACATCATTGTAGCATCACTTCTTAGGTTTGTAGCAACTCTCATTACATCACTTTAGCATCATTTTGAGATTCGTAGCAACTCTCACGACATTACTGTTGCATGATTTTAAGATTTGTAGCAACTCTCATTACATCACTTTAGCATCACTTCTTAGGTTCGTAGCAACTCTCACTACATCACTGTCGCATCATTTTGAGATTCGTAGCAACTCTCACCACATCACTGTAGCATCATTTTGAGGTTCGTAGCAACTCTCACCACATCACTGTAGCATCATTTCTTAGGTTAATAGCAACCGTCATTATATCACTGTTGCATCATTTTGAGGTTCGTAGCAACTCTCACTACATCATTGTAGCATCATTTCTTAGGGAAGTAGGAACTCTCATTACACCGCTTTAGCATTATTTTGAAATTACTATCAACTCTCACCACATCACTGTAGCATCACTTCTTAGGTTTGTAGCAACTCTCATTACATCACTTTAGCATCATTTTGAAATTCGTAGCAACTCTCACGACATTATTGTAGCATGATTTTGAGATTAGTAGCAACTCTCATTACATCACTGTAGCATCACTTCTTAGGTTCGTAGCAACTCTCACGACATCACTGACGCATCATTTTGAGATTCGTAGCAACTCTCACCACATCACTGTAGCATCATTTTGAGGTTTAGTAGCAACTCTCACTACATCACTGTGGCATCATTTTGAGATTCGTAGCAACTCTCACCACATCACTGTAGCATCATTTTGAGGTTCGTAGCAACTCTCACCACATCACTGTCGCATCATTTCTTAGGTTTGTAGCAACTCTCGTTATATCACTTTAGCATCATTTTGAAATTCGTAGCAACTCTCACCACATCACTGTAGCATCATTTCTTAGGTAAATAGCAACCCTCATCATATCACTGGAGCATCATTTTGCGGTTCGTAGCAACTCTCACTACATCACTGTAGCATCACTTCTTAGGTTTGTCGCAACTCTAATTACATCACTTTTGCATCATTTTGAAGATCGTAGCAACTCTCACTACATCACTGTTGCATCATTTTGAGGATAGTAGCAACTCTCACGACATTACTTTAGCATCATTTTGAGATTCGTAGCAACTCTCATTACATCACTGTAGCATCATTTTGAGGTTCGTAGCAACTCTCACCACATCACTGTAGCATCATTTCTTAGGAAAATAGCAACCCTCATTACATCACTGTAGCATCATTTTGAGGTTCGTAGCAACGCTCACTACATCAGTGTCGCATCATTTCTTAGGGAAGTAGCAACTCTCATTACACCGCTTTAGCATTATTTTGAAATTACTATCAACTCTCACCACATCACTGTAGCATCACTTCTTTGGTTTTTAGCAACTCTCATTACATCACTTTAGCATCATTTTGAGATTCGTAGCAACTCTCACGACATTACTGTCGCATCATTTTGAGATTCGTAGCAACTCTCACCAAATCACTGTAGCATCGTTTTGAGGTTCGTAGCAACTCTCACCACATCACTGTGGCATCATTTCTTAGGTAAATAGCAACCCTCATTACATCACTGTACCATCATTTTGAGGTTAGAGCAACTCTCACCACATCACTGTCGCATCATTTCTTAGGGAAGTAGCAACTCTCATTACACCGCTTTAGCATTATTTTGAAATTACTATCAACTCTCACTACATCACTGTAGCATCACTTCTTAGGTTTGTCGCAACTCTCATTACATCACTTTAGCATCATTTTGAGGACTGTAGCAACTCTCACGACATCACTGTCGCATCATTTTGAGATTCGTAGCAACTCTCACCACATCACTGTAGCATCATTTCTTCGGTAAATAGCAACCCTCATTACATCACTGTTGCATCATTTTGAGGTTCGTAGCAACTCTCACTACATCATTGTAGCATCATTTCTTAGGGAAGTAGCAACTCTCATTACACCGCTTTAGCATTATTTTGAGATTAGTAGCAACTCTCATTACATCACTGTAGCATCACTTCTTAGGTTCGTAGCAACTCTCACTACATCACTGTCGCATCATTTTGAGATTCGTAGCAACTCTCACCACATCACTGTCGCATCATTTTGAGGTTCGTAGCAACTCTCACCACATCACTGTAGCATCACTTCTTAGGTTTGTAGCAACTCTCATTACATCACTGTAGCATCATTTTGAAATTCGTAGCAACTCTCACCACATCACTGTAGCATCATTTCTTAGGTAAATAGCAACCCTCATTATATCATTGGAGCATCATTTTGCGGTTCGTAGCAACTCTCACTACATCACTGTAGCATCACTTCTTAGGTTTGTCGCAACTCTCATTACATCACTTTAGCATCATTTTGAAGATCGTAGCAACTCTCACTACATCACTGTTGCATCATTTTGAGGATAGTAGCAACTCTCACCATATTACTTTAGCATCATTTTGAGATTCGTAGCAACTCTCATTACATCACTTTAGCATAATTTTGAGGATCGTAGCAACTCTCACCACATCACTGTATTATCATTTTGAGGTTCGGAGCAACTCTCACCACATCACTGTAGCATCATTTCTTAGGTTTGTAGCAACTCTCATGACATCACTTTAGAATCATTTTGAGGATCGTAGCAACTCTCACCACATCACTGTAGCATCATTTCTTAGGAAAGTAACAACTCTCATTGCATCACTTTAGCGTGATTTTGAAATTACTATCAACTCTCACGACATCACTGTAGCATCATTTTGAGGTTCGTAGCAACTCTCACCACATAACTGTAGCATCATTTCTTAGGTAAATTGGAACTCTCACCACATCACTGTAGCATCATTTCTTAGGTAAATAGCAACCCTCATTACATCACTGTAACATCATTTTGAGGTTCGTAGCAACTCTCACTACATCATTGTAGCATCACTTCTTAGGTTTGTAGCAACTCTCATTACATCACTTTAGCATCATTTTGAGATTCGTAGCAACTCTCACGACATTACTGTTGCATGATTTTAAGATTTGTAGCAACTCTCATTACATCACTTTAGCATCACTTCTTAGGTTCGTAGCAACTCTCACTACATCACTGTCGCATCATTTTGAGATTCGTAGCAACTCTCACCACATCACTGTAGCATCATTTTGAGGTTCGTAGCAACTCTCACCACATCACTGTGGCATCATTTCTTAGGTAAATAGCAACCCTCATTACATCACTGTACCATCATTTTGAGGTTAGAGCAACTGTCACCACATAACTGTCGCATCATTTCTTAGGGAAGTAGCAACTCTCATTACACCGCTTTAGCATTATTTTGAAATTACTATCAACTCTCACTACATCACTGTAGCATCACTTCTTAGGTTTGTCGCAACTCTCATTACATCACTTTAGCATCATTTTGAGGACTGTAGCAACTCTCACGACATCACTGTCGCATCATTTTGAGATTCGTAGCAACTCTCATTACACTGCTTTAGCATTATTTTGAAATTATTATCAACTCTCACCACATCACTGTAGCATCACTTCTTAGGTTTTTAGCAACTCTCATTACATCACTTTAGCATCATTTTGAGATTCGTAGCAACTCTCACGACATTACTGTCGCATCATTTTGAGATTCGTAGCAACTCTCACCACATCACTGTGGCATCATTTCTTAGGTAAATAGCAACCCTGATTATATCACTGTACCATCATTTTGAGGTGAGAGCAACTCTCACCACATAACTGTCGCATCATTTCTTAGGGAAGTAGCAACTGTCATTACACCGCTTTAGCATTATTTTGAAATTACTATCAACTCTCACTACATCACTGTAGCATCACTTCTTAGGTTTATCGCAACTCTCATTACATCACTTTAGCATCATTTTGAGGACTGTAGCAACTCTCACGACATCACTGTCGCATCATTTTGAGATTCGTAGCAACTCTCACCACATCACTGTAGCATCATTTCTTCCGTAAATAGCAACCCTCATTACATCACTGTTGCATCATTTTGAGGTTCGTAGCAACTCTCACTACATCATTGTAGCATCATTTCTTAGGGAAGTAGCAACTCTCATTACACCGCTTTAGCATTATTTTGAAATTACAATCAACTCTCACCACATCACTGTGGCATCACTTCTTAGGTTTGTAGCAACTCTCATTACATCACTTTAGCATCATTTTGAGATTCGTAGCAACTCTCACGACATTACTGTAGCATGATTTTGAGATTAGTAGCAACTCTCATTACATCACTGTAGCATCACTTCTTAGGTTCGTAGCAACTCTCACTACATCACTGTCGCATCATTTTGAGATTCGTAGCAACTCTCACCACATCACTGTCGCATCATTTTGAGGTTCGTAGCAACTCTCACCACATCACTGTAGCATCACTTCTTAGGTTTGTAGCAACTCTCATTACATCATTTTAGCATCATTTTGAGGATAGTAGCAACTCTCACGACATTACTTGAGCATCGTTTTGAGATTCGTAGCAACTCTCATTACATCACTGTAGCATCATTTTGAGGTTCGGAGCAACTCTCACCACATCACTGTGGCATCATTTCTTAGGTAAATAGCAACCCTCATTACATCACTGTAGCATCATTTTGAGGTTCGTAGCAACTCTCACCACATCACTGTAGCATCATTTCTTAGGTAAATAGCAACCCTCATTACATCACTGTCGCATCATTTTGCGGTTCGTAGCAACTCTCACCACATCACTGTAGCATCATTTTGAGATTCGTAGCAACTCTCACCACATCACTGGAGCATCATTTCTTAGGTAAATAGCAACCCTCATTATATCACTGTAGTATCATTTTGCGGTTCGTAGCAACTCTCACCACATCACTGTAGCATCATTTTGAGGTTCGTAGCAACTCTCACCACATCACTGTAGCATAATTTCTTAGGTAAATAGCAACTCTCACCACATCACTGTCGCATCATTTCTTAGGGAAGTAGCAACTCTCATTACACCGCTTTAGCATTATTTTGAAATTACTATCAACTCTCACCACATCACTGTAGCATCACTTCTTAGGTTCGTAGCAACTCTCACCACATCACTGTAGCATCACTTCTTAGGTTTTTAGCAACTCTCATTACATCACTTTAGCATCATTTTGAGATTCGTAGCAACTCTCACGACATTACTGTCGCATCATTTTGAGATTCGTAGCAACTCTCACCACATCACTGTAGCATCATTTTGAGGTTCGTAGCAACTCTCACCACATCACTGTGGCATCATTTCTTAGGTAAATAGCAACACTCATTATATCACTGTACCATCATTTTGAGGTTAGAGCAACTCTCACCACATCACTGTCGCATCATTTCTTAGGGAAGTAGCAACTCTCATTGCACCGCTTTAGCATTATTTTGAAATTACTATCAACTCTCACTACATCACTGTAGCATCACTTCTTAGGTTTGTCGCAACTCTCATTACATCACTTTAGCATCATTTTGAGGATCGTAGAAACTCTCACGACATCACTGTCGCATCATTTTGAGATTCGGAGCAACTCTCACCACATCACTGTAGCATCATTTCTTTGGTAAATAGCAACCCTCATTACATCACTGTTGCATCATTTTGAGGTTCGTAGCAACTCTCACTACATCATTGTAGCATCATTTCTTAGGGAAGTAGCAACTCTCATTACACCGCTTTAGCATTATTTTGAAATTACTATCAACTCTCACCACATCACTGTAGCATCACTTCTTAGGTTTGTAGCAACTCTCATTACATCACTTTAGCATCATTTGGAGATTCGTAGCAACTCTCACGACATTACTGTGGCATGATTTTGAGATTAGTAGCAACTCTCATTACATCACTGTAGCATCACTTCTTAGGTTCGTAGCAACTCTCACTACATCACTGTCGCATCATTTTGAGATTCGTAGCAACTCTCACCACATCACTGTTGCATCATTTTTAGGTTCGGAGCAACTCTCACCACATCACTGTGGCATCATTTCTTAGGTAAATAGCAACCCTCATTACATCACTGTAGCATCATTTTGAGGTTCGTAGCAACTCTCGCCACATCACTGTAGCATCATTTCTTAGGTAAATAGCAACCCTCATTACATCACTGTAGCATCATTTTGCGGTTCGTAGCAACTCTCACCACATCACTCTAGCATCATTTTGAGATTCGTAGCAACTCTCACCACATCACTGGAGCATCATTTCTTAGGTAAATAGCAACCCTCATTATATCACTGTAGTATCATTTTGCGGTTCGTAGCAACTCTCACCACATCACTGTAGAATCATTTCTTAGGTAAATAGCAACCCTCATTATATCACTGTAGTATCATTTTGCGGTTCGTAGCAACTCTCACCACATCACTGTAGCATCATTTTGAGGTTCGTAGCAACTCTCACCACATCACTGTAGCATAATTTCTTAGGTAAATAGCAACCCTCATTACATCACTGTAGCATCATTTTGAGGTTCGTAGCAACTCTCACCACATCACTGTAGCATCATTTCTTAGGGAAGTAGCAACTCTCATTACACCGCTTTAGCATTATTTTGAAATTACTATCAACTCTCACCACATCACTGTAGCATCACTTCTTAGGGAAGTAGCAACTCTCATTACATCACTGTAGCATCACTTCTTAGGTTCGTAGCAACTCTCACTACATCACTGTCGCATCATTTTGAGATTCGTAGCAACTCTCACCACATCACTGTCGCATCATTTTGAGGTTCGTAGCAACTCTCACCACATCACTGTAGCATCACTTCTTAGGTTTGTAGCAACTCTCATTACATCACTTTAGCATCATTTTGAGGATAGTAGCAACTCTCACGACATTACTTTAGCATCGTTTTGAGATTCGTAGCAACTCTCATTACATCACTGTAGCATCATTTCTTAGGTAAATAGCAACCCTCATTACATCACTGTAGCATCATTTTGAGATTCGTAGCAACTCTCACCACATCACTGTAGCATCATTTCTTAGGTAAATAGCAACCCTCATTATATCACTGTAGTATCATTTTGCGGTTCGTAGCAACTCTCACCACATCACTGTAGCATCATTTCTTAGGTAAATAGCAACCCTCATTATATCACTGTAGTATCATTTTGCGGTTCGTAGCAACTCTCACCACATCACTGTAGCATCATTTTGAGGTTCGTAGCAACTCTCACCACATCACTGTAGCATAATTTCTTAGGTAAATAGCAACCCTCATTACATCACTGTAGCATCATTTTGAGGTTCGTAGCAACTCTCACCACATCATTGTAGCATCATTTCTTAGGGAAGTAGCAACTCTCATTACACCGCTTTAGCATTATTTTGAAATTACTATCAACTCTCACCACATCACTGTAGCATCACTTCTTAGGTTTTTAGCAACTCTCATTACATCACTTTAGCATCATTTTGAGATTCGTAGCAACTCTCACGACATTACTGTCGCATCATTTTGAGATTCGTTGCAACTCTCACCACATCACTGTAGCATCATTTTGAGGTTCGTAGCAACTCTCACCACATCACTGTGGCATCATTTCTTAGGTAAATAGCAACCCTCATTATATCACTGTACCATCATTTTGAGGTTAGAGCAACTCTCACCACATCACTGTCGCATCATTTCGTAGGGAAGTAGCAACTCTCATTACACCGCTTTAGCATTATTTTGAAATTACTATCAACTCTCACTACATCACTGTAGCATCACTTCTTAGGTTTGTCGCAACTCTCATTACATCACTTTAGCATCATTTTGAGGATCGTAGCAACTCTCACGACATCACTGTCGCATCATTTTGAGATTCGTAGCAACTCTCACCACATCACTGTAGCATCATTTCTTCGGTAAATAGCAACCCTCATTACATCACTGTTGCATCATTTTGAGGTTCGTAGCAACTCTCACTACATCATTGTAGCATCATTTCTTCGGGAAGTAGCAACTCTCATTACACCGCTTTAGCATTATTTTGAAATTACTATCAACTCTCACCACATCACTGTAGCATCACTTCTTAGGTTTGTAGCAACTCTCATTACATCACTTTAGCATCATTTTGAGATTCGTAGCAACTCTCACGACATTACTGTAGCATATTTTTGAGATTAGTAGCAACTCTCATTACATCACTGTAGCATCACTTCTTAGGTTCGTAGCAACTCTCACTACATCACTGTCGCATCATTTTGAGATTCGTAGCAACTCTCACCACATCACTGTCGCATCATTTTGAGGTTCGTAGCAACTCTCACCACATCACTGTAGCATCACTTCTTAGGTTTTGAGCAACTCTCAATACATCACTTTAGCATCATTTTGAGGATAGTAGCAACTCTCACGACATTACTTTAGCATCGTTTTGAGATTCGTAGTAACTCTCATTACATCACTGTAGCATCATTTTGAGGTTCGGAGCAACTCTCACCACATCACTGTGGCATCATTTCTTAGGTAAATAGCAACCCTCATTACATCACTGTAGCATCATTTTGAGGTTCGTAGCAACTCTCACCACATCACTGTAGCATCATTTCTTAGGTAAATAGCAACCCTCATTACATCACTGTAGCATCATTTTGAGATTCGTAGCAACTCTCACCACATCACTGTAGCATCATTTTGAGGTTCGTAGCAACTCTCACCACATCACTGTGGCATCATTTCTTAGGTAAATAGCAACCCTCATTACATCACTGTACCATCATTTTGAGGTTAGAGCAACTCTCACCACATCACTGTCGCATCATTTCTTAGGGAAGTAGCAACTCTCATTACACCGCTTTAGCATTATTTTGAAATTACTATCAACTCTCACTACATCACTGTAGCATCACTTCTTAGGTTTGTCGCAACTCTCATTACATCACTTTAGCATCATTTTGAGGATCGTAGCAACTCTCACGACATCACTGTCGCATCATTTTGAGATTCGTAGCAACTCTCACCACATCACTGTAGCATCATTTCTTAGGTAAATAGCAACCCTCATTACATCACTGTTGCATCATTTTGAGGTTCGTAGCAACTCTCACTACATCATTGTAGCTTCATTTCCTAGGGAAGTAGCAACTCTCATTACACCGCTTTAGCATTATTTTGAAATTACTATCAACTCTCACCACATCACTGTAGCATCACTTCTTAGGTTTGTAGCAACTCTCATTACATCACTTTAGCATCATTTTGAGATTCGTAGCAACTCTCACGACATTACTGTAGCATGATTTTGAGATTAGTAGCAACTCTCATTACATCACTGTAGCATCACTTCTAGGGTTCGTAGCAACTCTCACTACATCACTGTCGCATCATTTTGAGATTCGTAGCAACTCTCACCACATCACTGTCGCATCATTTTGAGGTTCGTAGCAACTCTCACCACATCACTGTAGCATCACTTCTTAGGTTTGTAGCAACTCTCATTACATCACTTTAGCATCATTTTGAGGATAGTAACAACTCTCACGACATTACTTTAGCATCGTTTTGAGATACGTTGCAACTCTCATTACATCACTGTAGCATCATTTTGAGGTTCGGAGCAACTCTCACCACATCACTGTGGCATCATTTCTTAGGTAAATAGCAACCCTCATTACATCACTGTAGCATCATTTCTTAGGTAAATAGCAACCCTCATTACATCACTGTAGCATCATTTTGAGTTTCGTAGCAACTCTCACCACATCACTGTAGCATCATTTCTTCGGTAAATAGCAACCCTCATTACATCACTGTAGCATCATTTTGAGTTTCGTAGCAACTCTCACCACATCACTGTAGCATCATTTCTTAGGGAAGTAGCAACTCTCATTACACCGCTTTAGCATTATTTTGAAATTACTATCAACTCTCACCACATCACTGTAGCATCACTTCTTAGGTTTGTAGCAACTCTTATTACATCACTTTAGAATCATTTCGAGGTTAGTAGCAACTCTCACGACATTACTGTAGCATGATTTTGAGATTAGTAGCAACTCTCATTACACTGCTTTAGCATTATTTTGAAATTACTATCAACTCTCACCACATCACTGTAGCATCACTTCTTAGGTTTTTAGCAACTCTCATTACATCACTTTAGCATCATTTTGAGATTCGTAGCAACTCTCACAACATTACTGTCGCATCATTTTGAGGTTCGTAGCAACTCTCACCACATCACTGTAGCATCACTTTTTAGGTTTGTAGCAACTCTCATTACATCACTTTAGCATCATTTTGAGGATAGTCGCAACTCTCACGACATTACTTTAGCATCGTTTTGAGATTCGTTGCAACTCTCATAACATCACTGTAGCATCATTTTGAGGTTCGGAGCAACTCTCACCACATCACTGTGGCATCATTTCTTAGGTAAATAGCAACCCTCATTACATCACTGTAGCATCATTTTGAGGTTCGTAGCAACTCTCATCACATCACTGTAGCATCATTTCTTAGGTAAATAGCAACCCTCATTACATCACTGTAGCATCATTTTGAGATTCGTAGCAACTCTCACCAAATCACTGTAGCATCATTTTGAGGTTAGTAGCAACTCTCACCACATCACTGTGGCATCATTTCTTAGATAAATAGCAACCCTCATTACATCACTGTACCATTATTTTGAGGTTAGAGCAACTCTCACCACATCACTGTCGCATCATTTCTTAGGGAAGTAGCAACTCTCATTACACCGCTTTAGCATTATTTTGAAATTACTATCAACTCTCACTACATCACTGTAGCATCACTTCTTAGGTTTGTCGCAACTCTCATTACATCACTTTAGCATCATTTTGAGGATCGTAGCAACTCTCACGACATCACTGTCGCATCATTTTGAGATTCGTAGCAACTCTCACCACATCACTGTAGCATCATTTCTTAGGTAAATAGCAACCCTCATTACATCACTGTTGCATCATTTTGAGGTTCGTAGCAACTCTCACTACATCATTGTAGCATCATTTCCTAGGGAAGTAGCAACTCTCATTACACCGCTTTAGCATTATTTTGAAATTACTATCAACTCTCACCACATCACTGTAGCATCACTTCTTAGGTTTGTAGCAACTCTCATTACATCACTTTAGCATCATTTTGAGATTCGTAGCAACTCTCACGACATTACTGTAGCATGATTTTGAGATTAGTAGCAACTCTCATTACATCACTGTAGCATCACTTCTAGGGTTCGTAGCAACTCTCACTACATCACTGTCGCATCATTTTGAGATTCGTAGCAACTCTCACCACATCACTGTCGCATCATTTTGAGGTTCGTAGCAACTCTCACCACATCACTGTAGCATCACTTCTTAGGTTTGTAGCAACTCTCATTACATCACTTTAGCATCATTTTGAGGATAGTAACAACTCTCACGACATTACTTTAGCATCGTTTTGAGATACGTTGCAACTCTCATTACATCACTGTAGCATCATTTTGAGGTTCGGAGCAACTCTCACCACATCACTGTGGCATCATTTCTTAGGTAAATAGCAACCCTCATTACATCACTGTAGCATCATTTCTTAGGTAAATAGCAACCCTCATTACATCACTGTAGCATCATTTTGAGTTTCGTAGCAACTCTCACCACATCACTGTAGCATCATTTCTTCGGTAAATAGCAACCCTCATTACATCACTGTAGCATCATTTTGAGTTTCGTAGCAACTCTCACCACATCACTGTAGCATCATTTCTTAGGGAAGTAGCAACTCTCATTACACCGCTTTAGCATTATTTTGAAATTACTATCAACTCTCACCACATCACTGTAGCATCACTTCTTAGGTTTGTAGCAACTCTTATTACATCACTTTAGAATCATTTCGAGGTTAGTAGCAACTCTCACGACATTACTGTAGCATGATTTTGAGATTAGTAGCAACTCTCATTACACTGCTTTAGCATTATTTTGAAATTACTATCAACTCTCACCACATCACTGTAGCATCACTTCTTAGGTTTTTAGCAACTCTCATTACATCACTTTAGCATCATTTTGAGATTCGTAGCAACTCTCACAACATTACTGTCGCATCATTTTGAGGTTCGTAGCAACTCTCACCACATCACTGTAGCATCACTTTTTAGGTTTGTAGCAACTCTCATTACATCACTTTAGCATCATTTTGAGGATAGTCGCAACTCTCACGACATTACTTTAGCATCGTTTTGAGATTCGTTGCAACTCTCATAACATCACTGTAGCATCATTTTGAGGTTCGGAGCAACTCTCACCACATCACTGTGGCATCATTTCTTAGGTAAATAGCAACCCTCATTACATCACTGTAGCATCATTTTGAGGTTCGTAGCAACTCTCATCACATCACTGTAGCATCATTTCTTAGGTAAATAGCAACCCTCATTACATCACTGTAGCATCATTTTGAGATTCGTAGCAACTCTCACCAAATCACTGTAGCATCATTTTGAGGTTAGTAGCAACTCTCACCACATCACTGTGGCATCATTTCTTAGATAAATAGCAACCCTCATTACATCACTGTACCATTATTTTGAGGTTAGAGCAACTCTCACCACATCACTGTCGCATCATTTCTTAGGGAAGTAGCAACTCTCATTACACCGCTTTAGCATTATTTTGAAATTACTATCAACTCTCACTACATCACTGTAGCATCACTTCTTAGGTTTGTCGCAACTCTCATTACATCACTTTAGCATCATTTTGAGGATCGTAGCAACTCTCACGACATCACTGTCGCATCATTTTGAGATTCGTAGCAACTCTCACCACATCACTGTAGCATCATTTCTTAGGTAAATAGCAACCCTCATTACATCACTGTATTATCATTTTGAGGTTCGTAGCAACTCTCACTACATCATTGTAGCATCATTTGTTAGGGAAGTAGCAACTCTCATTACACAGCTTTAGCATTATTTTGAAATTACTATCAACTCTCACCACATCACTGTAGCATCACTTCTTAGGTTTGTAGCAACTCTCATTACATCACTTTAACATCATTTTGAGGATAGTAGCAACTCTCACGACATTACTTTAGCATCGTTTTGAGATTCGTAGCAACTCTCATTACATCACTTTAGCATCATTTTGAGGATAGTAGCAACTCTCACGACATTACTTTAGCATCGTTTTGAGATTCGTAGCAACTCTCATTACATCACTGTAGCATCATTTCTTAGGTAAATAGCAACCCTCATTACATCACTGTAGCATCATTTTGAGATTCGTAGCAACTCTCACCACATCACTGTAGCATCATTTCTTAGGTAAATAGCAACCCTCATTATATCACTGTAGTATCATTTTGCGGTTCGTAGCAACTCTCACCACATCACTGTAGCATCATTTCTTAGGTAAATAGCAACCCTCATTATATCACTGTAGTATCATTTTGCGGTTCGTAGCAACTCTCACCACATCACTGTAGCATCATTTTGAGGTTCGTAGCAACTCTCACCACATCACTGTAGCATAATTTCTTAGGTAAATAGCAACCCTCATTACATCACTGTAGCATCATTTTGAGGTTCGTAGCAACTCTCACCACATCATTGTAGCATCATTTCTTAGGGAAGTAGCAACTCTCATTACACCGCTTTAGCATTATTTTGAAATTACTATCAACTCTCACCACATCACTGTAGCATCACTTCTTAGGTTTTTAGCAACTCTCATTACATCACTTTAGCATCATTTTGAGATTCGTAGCAACTCTCACGACATTACTGTCGCATCATTTTGAGATTCGTTGCAACTCTCACCACATCACTGTAGCATCATTTTGAGGTTCGTAGCAACTCTCACCACATCACTGTGGCATCATTTCTTAGGTAAATAGCAACCCTCATTATATCACTGTACCATCATTTTGAGGTTAGAGCAACTCTCACCACATCACTGTCGCATCATTTCGTAGGGAAGTAGCAACTCTCATTACACCGCTTTAGCATTATTTTGAAATTACTATCAACTCTCACTACATCACTGTAGCATCACTTCTTAGGTTTGTCGCAACTCTCATTACATCACTTTAGCATCATTTTGAGGATCGTAGCAACTCTCACGACATCACTGTCGCATCATTTTGAGATTCGTAGCAACTCTCACCACATCACTGTAGCATCATTTCTTCGGTAAATAGCAACCCTCATTACATCACTGTTGCATCATTTTGAGGTTCGTAGCAACTCTCACTACATCATTGTAGCATCATTTCTTCGGGAAGTAGCAACTCTCATTACACCGCTTTAGCATTATTTTGAAATTACTATCAACTCTCACCACATCACTGTAGCATCACTTCTTAGGTTTGTAGCAACTCTCATTACATCACTTTAGCATCATTTTGAGATTCGTAGCAACTCTCACGACATTACTGTAGCATATTTTTGAGATTAGTAGCAACTCTCATTACATCACTGTAGCATCACTTCTTAGGTTCGTAGCAACTCTCACTACATCACTGTCGCATCATTTTGAGATTCGTAGCAACTCTCACCACATCACTGTCGCATCATTTTGAGGTTCGTAGCAACTCTCACCACATCACTGTAGCATCACTTCTTAGGTTTTGAGCAACTCTCAATACATCACTTTAGCATCATTTTGAGGATAGTAGCAACTCTCACGACATTACTTTAGCATCGTTTTGAGATTCGTAGTAACTCTCATTACATCACTGTAGCATCATTTTGAGGTTCGGAGCAACTCTCACCACATCACTGTGGCATCATTTCTTAGGTAAATAGCAACCCTCATTACATCACTGTAGCATCATTTTGAGGTTCGTAGCAACTCTCACCACATCACTGTAGCATCATTTCTTAGGTAAATAGCAACCCTCATTACATCACTGTAGCATCATTTTGAGATTCGTAGCAACTCTCACCACATCACTGTAGCATCATTTTGAGGTTCGTAGCAACTCTCACCACATCACTGTGGCATCATTTCTTAGGTAAATAGCAACCCTCATTACATCACTGTACCATCATTTTGAGGTTAGAGCAACTCTCACCACATCACTGTCGCATCATTTCTTAGGGAAGTAGCAACTCTCATTACACCGCTTTAGCATTATTTTGAAATTACTATCAACTCTCACTACATCACTGTAGCATCACTTCTTAGGTTTGTCGCAACTCTCATTACATCACTTTAGCATCATTTTGAGGATCGTAGCAACTCTCACGACATCACTGTCGCATCATTTTGAGATTCGTAGCAACTCTCACCACATCTTTGTAGCATCATTTCTTAGGTAAATAGCAACCCTCATTACATCACTGTTGCATCATTTTGAGGTTCGTAGCAACTCTCACTACATCATTGTAGCATCATTTCCTAGGGAAGTAGCAACTCTCATTACACCGCTTTAGCATTATTTTGAAATTACTATCAACTCTCACCACATCACTGTAGCATCACTTCTTAGGTTTGTAGCAACTCTCATTACATCACTTTAGCATCATTTTGAGATTCGTAGCAACTCTCACGACATTACTGTAGCATGATTTTGAGATTAGTAGCAACTCTCATTACATCACTGTAGCATCACTTCTAGGGTTCGTAGCAACTCTCACTACATCACTGTCGCATCATTTTGAGATTCGTAGCAACTCTCACCACATCACTGTCGCATCATTTTGAGGTTCGTAGCAACTCTCACCACATCACTGTAGCATCACTTCTTAGGTTTGTAGCAACTCTCATTACATCACTTTAGCATCATTTTGAGGATAGTAACAACTCTCACGACATTACTTTAGCATCGTTTTGAGATACGTTGCAACTCTCATTACATCACTGTAGCATCATTTTGAGGTTCGGAGCAACTCTCACCACATCACTGTGGCATCATTTCTTAGGTAAATAGCAACCCTCATTACATCACTGTAGCATCATTTCTTAGGTAAATAGCAACCCTCATTACATCACTGTAGCATCATTTTGAGTTTCGTAGCAACTCTCACCACATCACTGTAGCATCATTTCTTCGGTAAATAGCAACCCTCATTACATCACTGTAGCATCATTTTGAGTTTCGTAGCAACTCTCACCACATCACTGTAGCATCATTTCTTAGGGAAGTAGCAACTCTCATTACACCGCTTTAGCATTATTTTGAAATTACTATCAACTCTCACCACATCACTGTAGCATCACTTCTTAGGTTTGTAGCAACTCTTATTACATCACTTTAGAATCATTTCGAGGTTAGTAGCAACTCTCACGACATTACTGTAGCATGATTTTGAGATTAGTAGCAACTCTCATTACACTGCTTTAGCATTATTTTGAAATTACTATCAACTCTCACCACATCACTGTAGCATCACTTCTTAGGTTTTTAGCAACTCTCATTACATCACTTTAGCATCATTTTGAGATTCGTAGCAACTCTCACAACATTACTGTCGCATCATTTTGAGGTTCGTAGCAACTCTCACCACATCACTGTAGCATCACTTTTTAGGTTTGTAGCAACTCTCATTACATCACTTTAGCATCATTTTGAGGATAGTCGCAACTCTCACGACATTACTTTAGCATCGTTTTGAGATTCGTTGCAACTCTCATAACATCACTGTAGCATCATTTTGAGGTTCGGAGCAACTCTCACCACATCACTGTGGCATCATTTCTTAGGTAAATAGCAACCCTCATTACATCACTGTAGCATCATTTTGAGGTTCGTAGCAACTCTCATCACATCACTGTAGCATCATTTCTTAGGTAAATAGCAACCCTCATTACATCACTGTAGCATCATTTTGAGATTCGTAGCAACTCTCACCAAATCACTGTAGCATCATTTTGAGGTTAGTAGCAACTCTCACCACATCACTGTGGCATCATTTCTTAGATAAATAGCAACCCTCATTACATCACTGTACCATTATTTTGAGGTTAGAGCAACTCTCACCACATCACTGTCGCATCATTTCTTAGGGAAGTAGCAACTCTCATTACACCGCTTTAGCATTATTTTGAAATTACTATCAACTCTCACTACATCACTGTAGCATCACTTCTTAGGTTTGTCGCAACTCTCATTACATCACTTTAGCATCATTTTGAGGATCGTAGCAACTCTCACGACATCACTGTCGCATCATTTTGAGATTCGTAGCAACTCTCACCACATCACTGTAGCATCATTTCTTAGGTAAATAGCAACCCTCATTACATCACTGTTGCATCATTTTGAGGTTCGTAGCAACTCTCACTACATCATTGTAGCATCATTTCCTAGGGAAGTAGCAACTCTCATTACACCGCTTTAGCATTATTTTGAAATTACTATCAACTCTCACCACATCACTGTAGCATCACTTCTTAGGTTTGTAGCAACTCTCATTACATCACTTTAGCATCATTTTGAGATTCGTAGCAACTCTCACGACATTACTGTAGCATGATTTTGAGATTAGTAGCAACTCTCATTACATCACTGTAGCATCACTTCTAGGGTTCGTAGCAACTCTCACTACATCACTGTCGCATCATTTTGAGATTCGTAGCAACTCTCACCACATCACTGTCGCATCATTTTGAGGTTCGTAGCAACTCTCACCACATCACTGTAGCATCACTTCTTAGGTTTGTAGCAACTCTCATTACATCACTTTAGCATCATTTTGAGGATAGTAACAACTCTCACGACATTACTTTAGCATCGTTTTGAGATACGTTGCAACTCTCATTACATCACTGTAGCATCATTTTGAGGTTCGGAGCAACTCTCACCACATCACTGTGGCATCATTTCTTAGGTAAATAGCAACCCTCATTACATCACTGTAGCATCATTTCTTAGGTAAATAGCAACCCTCATTACATCACTGTAGCATCATTTTGAGTTTCGTAGCAACTCTCACCACATCACTGTAGCATCATTTCTTCGGTAAATAGCAACCCTCATTACATCACTGTAGCATCATTTTGAGTTTCGTAGCAACTCTCACCACATCACTGTAGCATCATTTCTTAGGGAAGTAGCAACTCTCATTACACCGCTTTAGCATTATTTTGAAATTACTATCAACTCTCACCACATCACTGTAGCATCACTTCTTAGGTTTGTAGCAACTCTTATTACATCACTTTAGAATCATTTCGAGGTTAGTAGCAACTCTCACGACATTACTGTAGCATGATTTTGAGATTAGTAGCAACTCTCATTACACTGCTTTAGCATTATTTTGAAATTACTATCAACTCTCACCACATCACTGTAGCATCACTTCTTAGGTTTTTAGCAACTCTCATTACATCACTTTAGCATCATTTTGAGATTCGTAGCAACTCTCACAACATTACTGTCGCATCATTTTGAGGTTCGTAGCAACTCTCACCACATCACTGTAGCATCACTTTTTAGGTTTGTAGCAACTCTCATTACATCACTTTAGCATCATTTTGAGGATAGTCGCAACTCTCACGACATTACTTTAGCATCGTTTTGAGATTCGTTGCAACTCTCATAACATCACTGTAGCATCATTTTGAGGTTCGGAGCAACTCTCACCACATCACTGTGGCATCATTTCTTAGGTAAATAGCAACCCTCATTACATCACTGTAGCATCATTTTGAGGTTCGTAGCAACTCTCATCACATCACTGTAGCATCATTTCTTAGGTAAATAGCAACCCTCATTACATCACTGTAGCATCATTTTGAGATTCGTAGCAACTCTCACCAAATCACTGTAGCATCATTTTGAGGTTAGTAGCAACTCTCACCACATCACTGTGGCATCATTTCTTAGATAAATAGCAACCCTCATTACATCACTGTACCATTATTTTGAGGTTAGAGCAACTCTCACCACATCACTGTCGCATCATTTCTTAGGGAAGTAGCAACTCTCATTACACCGCTTTAGCATTATTTTGAAATTACTATCAACTCTCACTACATCACTGTAGCATCACTTCTTAGGTTTGTCGCAACTCTCATTACATCACTTTAGCATCATTTTGAGGATCGTAGCAACTCTCACGACATCACTGTCGCATCATTTTGAGATTCGTAGCAACTCTCACCACATCACTGTAGCATCATTTCTTAGGTAAATAGCAACCCTCATTACATCACTGTATTATCATTTTGAGGTTCGTAGCAACTCTCACTACATCATTGTAGCATCATTTGTTAGGGAAGTAGCAACTCTCATTACACAGCTTTAGCATTATTTTGAAATTACTATCAACTCTCACCACATCACTGTAGCATCACTTCTTAGGTTTGTAGCAACTCTCATTACATCACTTTAACATCATTTTGAGGATAGTAGCAACTCTCACGACATTACTTTAGCATCGTTTTGAGATTCGTAGCAACTCTCATTACATCACTGTAGCATCATTTTGAGGTTCGGAGCAACTCTCACCACATCACTGTGGCATCATTTCTTAGGTAAATAGCAACCCTCATTACATCACTGTAGCATCATTTTGAGGTTCGTAGCAACTCTCACCACATCACTGTAGCATCATTTCTTAGGTAAATAGCAACCCTCATTACATCACTGTAGCATCATTTTGCGGTTCGTAGCAACTCTCACCACATCACTGTAGCATCATTTTGAGATTCGTAGCAACTCTCACCACATCACTGTAGCATCATTTCTTAGGTAAATAGCAACCCTCATTACATCACTGTAGCATCATTTTGAGTTTCGTAGCAACTCTCACCACATCACTGCAGCATCATTTCTTATGTAAATAGCAACCCTCATTATATCACTGTAGTATCATTTTGAGGTTCGTAGCAACTCTCACCACATCACTGTAGCATCATTTTGAGGTTCGTAGCAACTCTCACCACATCACTGTAGCATCATTTCTTAGGTAAATAGCAACCCTCATTACATCACTTTAGCATCATTTTGAGATTCGTAGCAACTCTCACGACATTACTGTCGCATCATTTTGAGATTCGTAGCAACTCTCACCAAATCACTGTTGCATCATTTTGAGGTTCGTAGCAACTCTCACCACATCACTGTGGCATCATTTCTTAGGTAAATAGCAACCCTAATTACATCACTGTACCATCATTTTGAGGTTAGAGCAACTCTCACCACATCACTGTCGCATCATTTCTTAGGGAAGTAGCAACTCTCATTTCACCGCTTTAGCATTATTTTGAAATTACTATCAACTCTCACTACACCACTGTAGCATCACTTCTTAGGATTGTCGGACTCTCATTACATCACTTTAGCATCATTTTGAGGACTGTAGCAACTCTCACGACATCACTGTCGCATCATTTTGAGATTCGTAGCAACTCTCACCACATCACTGTTGCATCATTTCTTCGGTAAATAGCAACCCTCATTACATCACTGTTGCATCATTTTGAGGTTCGTAGCAACTCTCACTACATCATTGTAGCATCATTTCTTAGGGAAGTAGCAACTCTCATTACACCGCTTTAGCATTATTTTGAAATTACTATCAACTCTCACCACATCACTGTAGCATCACTTCTTAGGTTTGTAGCAACTCTCATTACATCACTTTAGCATCATTTTGAGGATAGTAGCAACTCTCACGACATTACTTTAGCATCATTTCTTCGGTAAATAGCAACCCTCATTACATCACTGTAGCATCATTTTGAGTTTCGTAGCAACTCTCACCACATCACTGTAGCATCATTTCTTAGGGAAGTAGCAACTCTCATTACACCGCTTTAGCATTATTTTGAAATTACTATCAACTCTCACCACATCACTGTAGCATCACTTCTTAGGTTTGTAGCAACTCTTATTACATCACTTTAGAATCATTTCGAGGTTAGTAGCAACTCTCACGACATTACTGTAGCATGATTTTGAGATTAGTAGCAACTCTCATTACACTGCTTTAGCATTATTTTGAAATTACTATCAACTCTCACCACATCACTGTAGCATCACTTCTTAGGTTTTTAGCAACTCTCATTACATCACTTTAGCATCATTTTGAGATTCGTAGCAACTCTCACAACATTACTGTCGCATCATTTTGAGGTTCGTAGCAACTCTCACCACATCACTGTAGCATCACTTTTTAGGTTTGTAGCAACTCTCATTACATCACTTTAGCATCATTTTGAGGATAGTCGCAACTCTCACGACATTACTTTAGCATCGTTTTGAGATTCGTTGCAACTCTCATAACATCACTGTAGCATCATTTTGAGGTTCGGAGCAACTCTCACCACATCACTGTGGCATCATTTCTTAGGTAAATAGCAACCCTCATTACATCACTGTAGCATCATTTTGAGGTTCGTAGCAACTCTCATCACATCACTGTAGCATCATTTCTTAGGTAAATAGCAACCCTCATTACATCACTGTAGCATCATTTTGAGATTCGTAGCAACTCTCACCAAATCACTGTAGCATCATTTTGAGGTTAGTAGCAACTCTCACCACATCACTGTGGCATCATTTCTTAGATAAATAGCAACCCTCATTACATCACTGTACCATTATTTTGAGGTTAGAGCAACTCTCACCACATCACTGTCGCATCATTTCTTAGGGAAGTAGCAACTCTCATTACACCGCTTTAGCATTATTTTGAAATTACTATCAACTCTCACTACATCACTGTAGCATCACTTCTTAGGTTTGTCGCAACTCTCATTACATCACTTTAGCATCATTTTGAGGATCGTAGCAACTCTCACGACATCACTGTCGCATCATTTTGAGATTCGTAGCAACTCTCACCACATCACTGTAGCATCATTTCTTAGGTAAATAGCAACCCTCATTACATCACTGTATTATCATTTTGAGGTTCGTAGCAACTCTCACTACATCATTGTAGCATCATTTGTTAGGGAAGTAGCAACTCTCATTACACAGCTTTAGCATTATTTTGAAATTACTATCAACTCTCACCACATCACTGTAGCATCACTTCTTAGGTTTGTAGCAACTCTCATTACATCACTTTAACATCATTTTGAGGATAGTAGCAACTCTCACGACATTACTTTAGCATCGTTTTGAGATTCGTAGCAACTCTCATTACATCACTGTAGCATCATTTTGAGGTTCGGAGCAACTCTCACCACATCACTGTGGCATCATTTCTTAGGTAAATAGCAACCCTCATTACATCACTGTAGCATCATTTTGAGGTTCGTAGCAACTCTCACCACATCACTGTAGCATCATTTCTTAGGTAAATAGCAACCCTCATTACATCACTGTAGCATCATTTTGCGGTTCGTAGCAACTCTCACCACATCACTGTAGCATCATTTTGAGATTCGTAGCAACTCTCACCACATCACTGTAGCATCATTTCTTAGGTAAATAGCAACCCTCATTACATCACTGTAGCATCATTTTGAGTTTCGTAGCAACTCTCACCACATCACTGCAGCATCATTTCTTATGTAAATAGCAACCCTCATTATATCACTGTAGTATCATTTTGAGGTTCGTAGCAACTCTCACCACATCACTGTAGCATCATTTTGAGGTTCGTAGCAACTCTCACCACATCACTGTAGCATCATTTCTTAGGTAAATAGCAACCCTCATTACATCACTTTAGCATCATTTTGAGATTCGTAGCAACTCTCACGACATTACTGTCGCATCATTTTGAGATTCGTAGCAACTCTCACCAAATCACTGTAGCATCATTTTGAGGTTCGTAGCAACTCTCACCACATCACTGTGGCATCATTTCTTAGGTAAATAGCAACCCTAATTACATCACTGTACCATCATTTTGAGGTTAGAGCAACTCTCACCACATCACTGTCGCATCATTTCTTAGGGAAGTAGCAACTCTCATTTCACCGCTTTAGCATTATTTTGAAATTACTATCAACTCTCACTACACCACTGTAGCATCACTTCTTAGGATTGTCGGACTCTCATTACATCACTTTAGCATCATTTTGAGGATAGTAGCAACTCTCACGACATTACTTTAGCATCGTTTTGAGATTCGTAGCAACTCTCATTACATCACTGTAGCATCATTTTGAGGTTCGGAGCAACCTTACCACATCACTGTGGCATCATTTCTTCGTTAAATAGCAACCCTCATTATATCACTGTACCATCATTTTGAGGTTAGAGCAACTCTCACCACATCACTGTCGCATCATTTCGTAGGGAAGTAGCAACTCTCATTACACCGCTTTAGCATTATTTTGAAATTACTATCAACTCTCACTACATCACTGTAGCATCACTTCTTAGGTTTGTCGCAACTCTCATTACATCACTTTAGCATCATTTTGAGGATCGTAGCAACTCTCACGACATCACTGTCGCATCATTTTGAGATTCGTAGCAACTCTCACCACATCACTGTAGCATCATTTCTTCGGTAAATAGCAACCCTCATTACATCACTGTTGCATCATTTTGAGGTTCGTAGCAACTCTCACTACATCATTGTAGCATCATTTCTTCGGGAAGTAGCAACTCTCATTACACCGCTTTAGCATTATTTTGAAATTACTATCAACTCTCACCACATCACTGTAGCATCACTTCTTAGGTTTGTAGCAACTCTCATTACATCACTTTAGCATCATTTTGAGATCCGTAGCAACTCTCACGACATTACTGTAGCATATTTTTGAGATTAGTAGCAACTCTCATTACATCACTGTAGCATCACTTCTTAGGTTCGTAGCAACTCTCACTACATCACTGTCGCATCATTTTGAGATTCGTAGCAACTCTCACCACATCACTGTCGCATCATTTTGAGGTTCGTAGCAACTCTCACCACATCACTGTAGCATCACTTCTTAGGTTTGTAGCAACTCTCAATACATCACTTTAGCATCATTTTGAGGATAGTAGCAACTCTCACGACATTACTTTAGCATCGTTTTGAGATTCGTAGCAACTCTCATTACATCACTGTAGCATCATTTTGAGGTTCGGAGCAACTCTCACCACATCACTGTGGCATCATTTCTTAGGTAAATAGCAACCCTCATTACATCACTGTAGCATCATTTTGAGGTTCGTAGCAACTCTCACCACATCACTGTAGCATCATTTCTTAGGTAAATAGCAACCCTCATTACATCACTGTAGCATCATTTTGAGATTCGTAGCAACTCTCACCACATCACTGTAGCATCATTTTGAGGTTTGTAGCAACTCTCACCACATCACTGTGGCATCATTTCTTAGGTAAATAGCAACCCTCATTACATCACTGTACCATCATTTTGAGGTTAGAGCAACTCTCACCACATCACTGTCGCATCATTTCTTAGGGAAGTAGCAACTCTCATTACACCGCTTTAGCATTATTTTGAAATTACTATCAACTCTCACTACATCACTGTAGCATCACTTCTTAGGTTTGTCGCAACTCTCATTACATCACTTTAGCATCATTTTGAGGATCGTAGCAACTCTCACGACATCACTGTCGCATCATTTTGAGATTCGTAGCAACTCTCACCACATCACTGTAGCATCATTTCTTAGGTAAATAGCAACCCTCATTACATCACTGTTGCATCATTTAGAGGTTCGTAGCAACTCTCACTACATCATTGTAGCATCATTTCCTAGGGAAGTAGCAACTCTCATTACACCGCTTTAGCATTATTTTGAAATTACTATCAACTCTCACCACATCACTGTAGCATCACTTCTTAGGTTTGTAGCAACTCTCATTACATCACTTTAGCATCATTTTGAGATTCGCAGCAACTCTCACGACATTACTGTAGCATGATTTTGAGATTAGTAGCAACTCTCATTACATCACTGTAGCATCACTTCTAGGGTTCGTAGCAACTCTCATTACATCACTGTCGCATCATTTTGAGATTCGTAGCAACTCTCACCACATCACTGTCGCATCATTTTGAGGTTCGTAGCAACTCTCACCACATCACTGTAGCATCACTTCTTAGGTTTGTAGCAACTCTCATTACATCACTTTAGCATCATTTTGAGGATAGTAACAACTCTCACGACATTACTTTAGCATCGTTTTGAGATACGTTGCAACTCTCATTACATCACTGTAGCATCATTTTGAGGTTCGGAGCAACTTTCACCACATCACTTTGGCATCATTTCTTAGGTAAATAGCAACCCTCATTACATCACTGTAGCATCATTTCTTAGGTAAATAGCAACCCTCATTACATCACTGTAGCATCATTTTGAGTTTCGTAGCAACTCTCACCACATCACTGTAGCATCATTTCTTCGGTAAATAGCAACCCTCATTACATCACTGTAGCATCATTTTGAGTTTCGTAGCAACTCTCACCACAACACTGTAGCATCATTTCTTAGGGAAGTAGCAACTCTCATTACACCGCTTTAGCATTATTTTGAAATTACTATCAACTCTCACCACATCACTGTAGCATCACTTCTTAGGTTTGTAGCAACTCTTATTACATCACTTTAGAATCATTTCGAGGTTAGTAGCAACTCTCACGACATTACTGTAGCATGATTTTGAGATTAGTAGCAACTCTCATTACACTGCTTTAGCATTATTTTGAAATTACTATCAACTCTCACCACATCACTGTAGCATCACTTCTTAGGTTTTTAGCAACTCTCATTACATCACTTTAGCATCATTTTGAGATTCGTAGCAACTCTCACAACATTACTGTCGCATCATTTTGAGGTTCGTAGCAACTCTCACCACATCACTGTAGCATCACTTTTTAGGTTTGTAGCAACTCTCATTACATCACTTTAGCATCATTTTGAGGATAGTAGCAACTCTCACGACATTACTTTAGCATCGTTTTGAGATTCGTTGCAACTCTCATAACATCACTGTAGCATCATTTTGAGGTTCGGAGCAACTCTCACCACATCACTGTGGCATCATTTCTTAGGTAAATAGCAACCCTCATTACATCACTGTAGCATCATTTTGAGGTTCGTAGCAACTCTCATCACATCACTGTAGCATCATTTCTTAGGTAAATAGCAACCCTCATTACATCACTTTAGCATCATTTTGAGATTCGTAGCAACTCTCACCAAATCACTGTAGCATCATTTTGAGGTTAGTAGCAACTCTCACCACATCACTGTGGCATCATTTCTTAGATAAATAGCAACCCTCATTACATCACTGTATTATCATTTTGAGGTTAGAGCAACTCTCACCACATCACTGTCGCATCATTTCTTAGGGAAGTAGCAACTCTCATTACACCGCTTTAGCATTATTTTGAAATTACTATCAACTCTCACTACATCACTGTAGCATCACTTCTTAGGTTTGTCGCAACTCTCATTACATCACTTTAGCATCATTTTGAGGATAGTAGCAACTCTCACGACATTACTTTAGCATCGTTTTGAGATTCGTAGCAACTCTCATTACATCACTGTAGCATCATTGTGAGGTTCGGAGCAACTCTCACCACATCACTGTGGCATCATTTCTTAGGTAAATAGCAACCCTCATTACATCACTGTAGCATCATTTTGAGGTTCGTAGCAACTCTCACCACATCACTGTAGCATCATTTCTTAGGTAAATAGCAACCCTCATTACATCACTGTAGCATCATTTTGCGGTTCGTAGCAACTCTCACCTCATCACTGTAGCATCATTTTGAGATTCGTAGCAACTCTCACCACATCACTGTTGCATCATTTCTTAGGTAAATAGCAACCCTCATTACATCACTGTAGCATCATTTTGAGTTTCGTAGCAACTCTCACCACATCACTGCAGCATCATTTCTTATGTAAATAGCAACCCTCATTATATCACTGTAGTATCATTTTGAGGTTCGTAGCAACTCTCACCACATCACTGTAGCATCATTTTGAGGTTCGTAGCAACTCTCACCACATCACTGTAGCATCATTTCTTAGGTAAATAGCAACCCTCATTACATCACTGTAGCATCATTTTGAGGTTCGTAGCAACTCTCACCACATCACTGTAGCATCATTTCTTAGGGAAGTTGCAACTGTAGCATTATTTTGAAATTACTATCAACTCTCACCACATCACTGTAGCATCACTTCTTAGGTTTGTAGCAACCCTCATTACATCACTGTAGCATCATTTTGAGGTTCGTAGCAACTCTCACCACATCACTGTAGCATCATTTCTTAGGTAAATAGCAACCCTCATTACATCACTGTAGCATCATTTTGCGGTTCGTAGCAACTCTCACCACATCACTGTAGCATCATTTTGAGATTCGTAGCAACTCTCACCACATCATTGTAGCATCATTTCTTAGGGAAGTAGCAACTCTCATTACACCGCTTTAGCATTATTTTGAAATTACTATCAACTCTCACCACATCACTGTAGCATCACTTCTTAGGTTTGTAGCAACTCTCATTACATCACTTTAGCATCATTTTGAGATTCGTAGCAACTCTCACGACATTACTGTCGCATCATTTTGAGATTCGTAGCAACTCTCACCAAATCACTGTAGCATCATTTTGAGGTTCGTAGCAACTCTCACCACATCACTGTGGCATCATTTCTTAGGTAAATAGCAACCCTAATTACATCACTGTACCATCATTTTGAGGTTAGAGCAACTCTCACCACATCACTGTCGCATCATTTCTTAGGGAAGTAGCAACTCTCATTACACCGCTTTAGCATTATTTTGAAATTCCTATCAACTCTCACTACACCACTGTAGCATCACTTCTTAGGATTGTCGGACTCTCACGACATTACTTTAGCATCGTTTTGAGATTCGTAGCAACTCTCATTACATCACTGTAGCATCATTTTGAGGTTCGGAGCAACCTTACCACATCACTGTGGCATCATTTCTTAGGTAAATAGCAACCCTCATTACATCACTGTAGCATCATTTTGAGGTTCGTAGCAACTCTCACCACATCACTGTAGCATCATTTCTTAGGTAAATAGCAACCCTCATTACATCACTGTAGCATCATTTTGCGGTTCGTAGCAACTCTCACCACATCACTGTAGCATCATTTTGAGATTCGTAGCAACTCTCACCACATCACTGTAGCATCATTTCTTAGGTAAATAGCAACCCTCATTACATCACTGTAGCATCATTTTGAGTTTCGTAGCAACTCTCACCACATCACTGTAGCATCATTTCTTAGGTAAATAGCAACCCTCATTACATCACTGTAGCATCATTTTGAGTTTCGTAGCAACTCTCACCACATCACCGTAGCATCATTTCTTAGGGAAGTAGCAACTCTCATTACACCGCTTTAGCATTATTTTGAAATTACTATCAACTCTCACCACATCACTGTAGCATCACTTCTTAGGTTTGTAGCAACTCTCATTACATCACTTTAGAATCATTTCGAGGTTAGTAGCAACTCTCACGACATTACTGTACCATGATTTTGAGATTAGTAGCAACTCTCATTACACTGCTTTAGCATTATTTTGAAATTACTATCAACTCTCACCACATCACTGTAGCATCACTTCTTAGGTTTTTAGCAACTCTCATTACATCACTTTAGCATCATTTTGAGATTCGTAGCAACTCTCACAACATTACTGTCGCATCATTTTGAGGTTCGTAGCAACTCTCACCACATCACTGTAGCATCACTTCTTAGGTTTGTAGCAACTCTCATTACATCACTTTAGCATCATTTTGAGGATAGGAGCAACTCTCACGACATTACTTTAGCATCGTTTTGAGATTCGTAGCAACTCTCATAACATCACTGTAGCATCATTTTGAGGTTCGGAGCAACTCTCACCACATCACTGTCGCATCATTTCTTAGGGAAGTAGCAACTCTCATTACACCGCTTTAGCATTATTTTGAAATTCCTATCAACTCTCACTACATCACTGTAGCATCACTTCTTAGGTTTGTCGCAACTCTCATTACATCACTTTAGCATCATTTTGAGGATCGTAGCAACTCTCACAACATCACTGTCGCATCATTTTGAGATTCGTAGCAACTCTCACCACATCACTGTAGCATCATTTCTTAAGTAAATAGCAACCCTCATTACATCACTGTTGCATCATTTTGAGGTTCGTAGCAACTCTCACTACATCATTGTAGCATCATTTCTTAGGGAAGTAGCAACTCTCATTACACCGCTTTAGCATTATTTTGAAATTACTATCAACTCTCACCACATCACTGTAGCATCACTTCTTAGGTTTGTAGCAACTCTCATTACATCACTTTAGCATCATTTTGAGATTCGTAGCAACTCTCACGACATTACTGTAGCATGATTTTGAGATTAGTAGCAACTCTCATAACATCACTGTAGCATCACTTCTTAGGTTCGTAGCAACTCTCACTACATCACTGTCGCATCATTTTGAGATTCGTAGCAACTCTCACCACATCACTGTCGCATCATTTTGAGGTTCGTAGCAACTCTCACCACATCACTGTAGCATCACTTATTAGGTTTGTAGCAACTCTCACCACATCACTGTAGCATCACTTATTAGGTTTGTAGCAACTCTCATTACATCACTTTAGCATCATTTTGAGGATAGTAGCAACTCTCACGACATTACTTTAGCATCGTTTTGAGATTCGTAGCAACTCTCATTACATCACTGTAGCATCATTTTGAGGTTCGGAGCAACTCTCACCACATCACTGTGGCATCATTTCTTAGGTAAATAGCAACCCTCATTACATCACTGTAGCATCATTTTGAGGTTCGTAGCAACTCTCACCACATCACTGTAGCATCATTTCTTAGGTAAATAGCAACCCTCACGACATTATTTTAGCATCGTTTTGAGATTCGTAGCAACTCTCATTACATCACTGTAGCATCATTTTGAGGTTCGGAGCAACCTTACCACATCACTGTGGCATCATTTCTTAGGTAAATAGCAACCCTCATTACATCACTGTAGCATCATTTTGAGGTTCGTAGCAACTCTCACCACATCACTGTAGCATCATTTCTTAGGTAAATAGCAACCCTCATTACATCACTGTAGCATCATTTTGCGGTTCGTAGCAACTCTCACCACATCACTGTAGCATCATTTTGAGATTCGTAGCAACTCTCACCACATCACTGTAGCATCATTTCTTAGGTAAATAGCAACCCTCATTACATCACTGTAGCATCATTTTGAGTTTCGTAGCAACTCTCACCACATCACTGTAGCATCATTTCTTAGGTAAATAGCAACCCTCATTCCATCACTGTAGCATCATTTTGAGTTTCGTAGCAACTCTCACCACATCACTGTAGCATCATTTCTTAGGGAAGTAGCAACTCTCATTACACCGCTTTAGCATTATTTTGAAATTACTATCAACTCTCACCACATCACTGTAGCATCACTTCTTAGGTTTTTAGCAACTCTCATTACATCACTTTAGCATCATTTTGAGATTCGTAGCAACTCTCACGACATTACTGTCGCATCATTTTGAGATTCGTAGCAACTCTCACCACATCACTGTAGCATCATTTTGAGGTTCGTAGCAACTCTCACCACATCACTGTAGCATCATTTCTTAGGTAAATAGCAACCCTCATTACATCACTGTGGCATCATTTTGAGTTTCGTAGCAACTCTCACCACATCACTGCAGCATCATTTCTTAGGTAAATAGCAACCCTCATTATATCACTGTAGTATCATTTTGCGGTTCGTAGCAACTCTCACCACATCACTGTAGCATCATTTTGAGGTTCGTAGCAACTCTCACCACATCACTGTAGCATAATTTCTTAGGTAAATAGCAACCCTCATTACATCACTGTAGCATCATTTTGAGGTTCGTAGCAACTCTCACCACATCACTGTAGCATCATTTCTTAGGGAAGTTGCAACTGTAGCATTATTTTGAAATTACTATCAACTCTCACCACATCACTGTAGCATCACTTCTAAGGTTTGTAGCAACTCTCATTACATCACTTTAGAATCATTTCGAGGTTCGTAGTAACTCTCACGACATTACTGTACCATGATTTTGAGATTAGTAGCAACTCTCATTACATCACTTTAGCATCACTTCTTAGGTTCGTAGCAACTCTCACTACATCACTGTAGCATCATTTTTTAGGTTCGTAGCAACTCTCACCACATCACTGTGGCATCATTTCTTAGGTAAATAGCAACCCTCATTACATCACTGTAGAATCATTTTGAGGTTCGTAGCAACTGTCACCACATCACTGTCGCATCATTTCTTAGGGAAGTAGCAACTCTCATTACACCGCTTTCGCATTATTTTGAAATTACGATCAACTCTCACCACATCACTGTAGCATCACTTTTTAGGTTTTTTAGCAACTCTCATTACATCACTTTAGCATCATTTTGAGAATCGTAGCAACTCTCACTACATCACTGTTGCATCATTTCGAGGATAGGAGCAACTCTCACGACATTACTTTAGCATCATTTTGAGATTCGTAGCAACTCTCATTACATCACTGTAGCATCATTTTGAGGTTCGTAGCAACTCTCACCACATCACTGTAGCATCATTTCTTAGGTAAATAGCAACCCTCATTATATCACTGTAGCATCATTTTGCGGTTCGTAGCAACTCTCACCACATCACTGTAGCATCATTTCTTAGGTAAATAGCAACCCTCATTATATCACTGTAGCATCATTTTGAGGTTCGTAGCAACTCTCACCACATCACTGTCGCATCATTTCTTCGGTAAATAGCAACCCTCATTATATCACTGTAGTATCATTTTGCGGTTCGTAGCAACTCTCACCACATCACTGTAGCATCATTTTGAGATTCGTAGCAACTCTCACCACATCACTGTAGCATCATTTCTTAGGTAAATAGCAACCCTCATTACATCACTGTAGCATCATTTTGAGTTTCGTAGCAACTCTCACCACATCACTGCAGCATCATTTCTTAGGTAAATAGCAACCCTCATTATATCACTGTAGTATCATTTTGCGGTTCGTAGCAACTCTCACCACATCACTGTAGCATCATTTTGAGGTTCGTAGCAACTCTCACCACATCACTGTAGCATCATTTCTTAGGTAAATAGCAACCCTCATTACATCACTGTAGCATCATTTTGAGGTTCGTAGCAACTCTCACCACATCACTGTAGCATCATTTCTTAGGGAAGTTGCAACTGTAGCATTATTTTGAAATTACTATCAACTCTCACCACATCACTGTAGCATCACTTCTTAGGTTTGTAGCAACTCTCATTACATCACTTTAGAATCATTTCGAGGTTCGTAGCAACTCTCACGACATTACTGTACCATGATTTTGAGATTAGTAGCAACTCTCATTACACTGCTTTAGCATTATTTTGAAATTACTATCAACTCTCACCACATCACTGTAGCATCACTTCTTAGGTTTTTAGCAACTCTCATTACATCACTTTAGCATCATTTTGAGATTCGTAGCAACTCTCACGACATTACTGTCGCATCATTTTGAGATTCGTAGCAACTCTCACCGCATCACTGTAGCATCATTTTGAGGTTCGTAGCAACTCTCACCACATCACTGTGGCATCATTTCTTAGGTAAATAGCAACCCTCATTATATCACTGTACCATCATTTTGAGGTTAGAGCAACTCTAACCACATCACTGTCGCATCATTTCTTAGGGAAGTAGCAACTCTCATTGCACCGCTTTAGCATTATTTTGAAATTACTATCAACTCTCACTACATCACTGTAGCATCACTTCTTAGGTTTATCGCAACTCTCATTACATCACTTTAGCATCATTTTGAGGATCGTAGAAACTCTCACGACATCACTGTCGCATCATTTTGAGATTCGTAGCATCATTTCTTAGGTAAATAGCAACCCTCATTACATCACTGTTGCATCATTTTGAGGTTCGTAGCAACTCTCACGACATCATTGTAGCATCATTTCTTCGGGAAGTAGCAACTCTCATTACACCGCTTTAGCATTATTTTGAAATTACTATCAACTCTCACCACATCACTGTAGCATCACTTCTTAGGTTTGTAGCAACTCTAATTACATCACTTTAGCATCATTTGGAGATTCGTAGCAACTCTCATTACATCACTGTAGCATCACTTCTTAGGTTCGTAGCAACTCTCACTACATCACTGTCGCATCATTTTGAGATTCGTAGCAACTCTCACCACATCACTGTCGCATCATTTTGAGGTTCGTAGCAACTCTCACCACATCACTGTAGCATCACTTCTTAGGTTTGTAGCAACTCTCATTACATCACTTTAGCATCATTTTGAGGATAGTAGCAACTCTCACGACATTACTTTAGCATCGTTTTGAGATTCGTAGCAACTCTCATTACATCACTGTAGCATCATTTCTTAGGTAAATAGCAACCCTCATTACATCACTGTAGCATCATTTTGAGATTCATAGCAACTCTCACCACATCACTGTGGCATCATTTCTTAGGTTTGTAGCAACTCTCATTACATCACTGTACCATCATTTTGAGGTTAGAGCAACTCTCACCACATCACTGTCGCATCATTTCTTAGGGAAGTAGCAACTCTCATTACACCGCTTTAGCATTATTTTGAAATTACTATCAACTCTCACTACATCACTGTAGCATCACTTCTTAGGTTTGTCGCAACTCTCATTACATCACTTTAGCATCATTTTGAGGATCGTAGCAACTCTCAAGACATCACTGTCGCATCATTTTGAGATTCGTAGCAACTCTCACCACATCACTGTAGCATCATTTTGAGGTTCGTAGCAACTCTCACCACATCACTGTAGCATCATTTCTTAGGTAAATAGCAACCCTCATTATATCACTGTAGCATCATTTTGCGGTTCGTAGCAACTCTCACCACATCACTGTCGCATCATTTCTTCGGTAAATAGCAACCCTCATTATATCACTGTAGTATCATTTTGCGGTTCGTAGCAACTCTCACCACATCACTGTAGCATCATTTTGAGATTCGTAGCAACTCTCACCACATCACTGTAGCATCATTTCTTAGGTAAATAGCAACCCTCATTACATCACTGTAGCATCATTTTGAGTTTCGTAGCAACTCTCACCACATCACTGCAGCATCATTTCTTAGGTAAATAGCAACCCTCATTATATCACTGTAGTATCATTTTGCGGTTCGTAGCAACTCTCACCACATCACTGTAGCATCATTTTGAGGTTCGTAGCAACTCTCACCACATCACTGTAGCATCATTTCTTAGGTAAATAGCAACCCTCATTACATCACTGTAGCATCATTTTGAGGTTCGTAGCAACTCTCACCACATCACTGTAGCATCATTTCTTAGGGAAGTTGCAACTGTAGCATTATTTTGAAATTACTATCAACTCTCACCACATCACTGTAGCATCACTTCTTAGGTTTGTAGCAACTCTCATTACATCACTTTAGAATCATTTCGAGGTTCGTAGCAACTCTCACGACATTACTGTACCATGATTTTGAGATTAGTAGCAACTCTCATTACACTGCTTTAGCATTATTTTGAAATTACTATCAACTCTCACCACATCACTGTAGCATCACTTCTTAGGTTTTTAGCAACTCTCATTACATCACTTTAGCATCATTTTGAGATTCGTAGCAACTCTCACGACATTACTGTCGCATCATTTTGAGATTCGTAGCAACTCTCACCGCATCACTGTAGCATCATTTTGAGGTTCGTAGCAACTCTCACCACATCACTGTGGCATCATTTCTTAGGTAAATAGCAACCCTCATTATATCACTGTACCATCATTTTGAGGTTAGAGCAACTCTAACCACATCACTGTCGCATCATTTCTTAGGGAAGTAGCAACTCTCATTGCACCGCTTTAGCATTATTTTGAAATTACTATCAACTCTCACTACATCACTGTAGCATCACTTCTTAGGTTTATCGCAACTCTCATTACATCACTTTAGCATCATTTTGAGGATCGTAGAAACTCTCACGACATCACTGTCGCATCATTTTGAGATTCGTAGAATCATTTCTTAGGTAAATAGCAACCCTCATTACATCACTGTTGCATCATTTTGAGGTTCGTAGCAACTCTCACTACATCATTGTAGCATCATTTCTTCGGGAAGTAGCAACTCTCATTACACCGCTTTAGCATTATTTTGAAATTACTATCAACTCTCACCACATCACTGTAGCATCACTTCTTAGGTTTGTAGCAACTCTAATTACATCACTTTAGCATCATTTGGAGATTCGTAGCAACTCTCATTACATCACTGTAGCATCACTTCTTAGGTTCGTAGCAACTCTCACTACATCACTGTCGCATCATTTTGAGATTCGTAGCAACTCTCACCACATCACTGTCGCATCATTTTGAGGTTCGTAGCAACTCTCACCACATCACTGTAGCATCACTTCTTAGGTTTGTAGCAACTCTCATTACATCACTTTAGCATCATTTTGAGGATAGTAGCAACTCTCACGACATTACTTTAGCATCGTTTTGAGATTCGTAGCAACTCTCATTACATCACTGTAGCATCATTTCTTAGGTAAATAGCAACCCTCATTACATCACTGTAGCATCATTTTGAGATTCGTAGCAACTCTCACCACATCACTGTAGCATCATTTCTTAGGTAAATAGCAACCCTCATTATATCACTGTAGTATCATTTTGCGATTCGTAGCAACTCTCACCACATCACTGTAGCATCATTTCTTAGGTAAATAGCAACCCTCATTATATCACTGTAGTATCATTTTGCGGTTCGTAGCAACTCTCACCACATCACTGTAGCATCATTTTGAGGTTCGTAGCAACTCTCACCACATCACTGTAGCATAATTTCTTAGGTAAATAGCAACCCTCATTACATCACTGTAGCATCATTTTGAGGTTCGTAGCAACTCTCACCACATCACTGTAGCATCATTTCTTAGGGAAGTAGCAACTCTCATAACACCGCTTTAGCATTATTTTGAAATTACTATCAACTCTCACCACATCACTGTAGCATCACTTCTTAGGTTTGTCGCAACTCTCATTACATCACTTTAGCATCATTTTGAGGATCGTAGCAACTCTCAAGACATCACTGTCGCATCATTTTGAGATTCGTAGCAACTCTCACCACATCACTGTAGCATCATTTCTTAGGTAAATAGCAACCCTCATTACATCACTGTTGCATCATTTTGAGGTTCATAGCAACTCTCACTACATCATTGTAGCATCATTTCCTCGGGAAGTAGCAACTCTCATTACACCGCTTTAGCATTATTTTGAAATTACTATCAACTCTCACCACATCACTGTAGCATCACTTCTTAGGTTTGTAGCAACTCTCATTACATCACTTTAGCATCATTTTGAGATTCGTAGCAACTCTCACGACATTACTGTAGCATGATTTTGAGATTAGTAGCAACTCTCATTACATCACTGTAGCATCACTTCTTAGGTTCGTAGCAACTCTCACTACATCACTGTCGCATCATTTTGAGATTCGTAGCAACTCTCACCACATCACTGTCGCATCATTTTGAGGTTCGTAGCAACTCTCACCACATCACTGTAGCATCACTTCTTAGGTTTGTAGCAACTCTCATTACATCACTTTAGCATCATTTTGAGGATAGTAGCAACTCTCACGACATTACTTTAGCATCGTTTTGAGATTCGTAGCAACTCTCATTACATCACTGTAGCATCATTTTGAGGTTCGGAGCAACTCTCACCACATCACTGTGGCATCATTTCTTAGGTAAATAGCAACCCTCATTACATCACTGTAGCATCATTTTGAGGTTCGTAGCAACTCTCACCACATCACTGTAGCATCATTTCTTAGGTAAATAGCAACCCTCATTCCATCACTGTAGCATCATTTTGCGGTTCGTAGCAACTCTCACCACATCACTGTAGCATCATTTTGAGATTCGTAGCAACTCTCACCACATCACTGTAGCATCATTTCTTAGGTAAATAGCAACCCTCATTACATCACTGTGGCATCATTTTGAGTTTCGTAGCAACTCTCACCACATCACTGCAGCATCATTTCTTAGGTACATAGCAACCCTCATTATATCACTGTAGTATCATTTTGCGGTTCGTAGCAACTCTCACCACATCACTGTAGCATCATTTTGAGGTTCGTAGCAACTCTCACCACATCACTGTAGCATCATTTCTTAGGTAAATAGCAACCCTCATTACATCACTGTAGCATCATTTTGAGGTTCGTAGCAACTCTCACCACATCACTGTAGCATCATTTCTTAGGGAAGTTGCAACTGTAGCATTATTTTGAAATTACTATCAACTCTCACCACATCACTGTAGCATCACTTCTTAGGTTTGTAGCAACTCTCATTACATCACTTTAGAATCATTTCGAGGTTCGTAGCAACTCTCACGACATTACTGTACCATGATTTTGAGATTAGTAGCAACTCTCATTACACTGCTTTAGCATTATTTTGAAATTACTATCAACTCTCACCACATCACTGTAGCATCACTTCTTAGGTTTTTAGCAACTCTCATTACATCACTTTAGCATCATTTTGAGATTCGTAGCAACTCTCACGACATTACTGTCGCATCATTTTGAGATTCGTAGCAACTCTCACCGCATCACTGTAGCATCATTTTGAGGTTCGTAGCAACTCTCACCACATCACTGTGGCATCATTTCTTAGGTAAATAGCAACCCTCATTATATCACTGTACCATCATTTTGAGGTTAGAGCAACTCTAACCACATCACTGTCGCATCATTTCTTAGGGAAGTAGCAACTCTCATTGCACCGCTTTAGCATTATTTTGAAATTACTATCAACTCTCACTACATCACTGTAGCATCACTTCTTAGGTTTATCGCAACTCTCATTACATCACTTTAGCATCATTTTGAGGATCGTAGAAACTCTCACGACATCACTGTCGCATCATTTTGAGATTCGTAGAATCATTTCTTAGGTAAATAGCAACCCTCATTACATCACTGTTGCATCATTTTGAGGTTCGTAGCAACTCTCACTACATCATTGTAGCATCATTTCTTCGGGAAGTAGCAACTCTCATTACACCGCTTTAGCATTATTTTGAAATTACTATCAACTCTCACCACATCACTGTAGCATCACTTCTTAGGTTTGTAGCAACTCTAATTACATCACTTTAGCATCATTTGGAGATTCGTAGCAACTCTCATTACATCACTGTAGCATCACTTCTTAGGTTCGTAGCAACTCTCACTACATCACTGTCGCATCATTTTGAGATTCGTAGCAACTCTCACCACATCACTGTCGCATCATTTTGAGGTTCGTAGCAACTCTCACCACATCACTGTAGCATCACTTCTTAGGTTTGTAGCAACTCTCATTACATCACTTTAGCATCATTTTGAGGATAGTAGCAACTCTCACGACATTACTTTAGCATCGTTTTGAGATTCGTAGCAACTCTCATTACATCACTGTAGCATCATTTCTTAGGTAAATAGCAACCCTCATTACATCACTGTAGCATCATTTTGAGATTCGTAGCAACTCTCACCACATCACTGTAGCATCATTTCTTAGGTAAATAGCAACCCTCATTATATCACTGTAGTATCATTTTGCGATTCGTAGCAACTCTCACCACATCACTGTAGCATCATTTCTTAGGTAAATAGCAACCCTCATTATATCACTGTAGTATCATTTTGCGGTTCGTAGCAACTCTCACCACATCACTGTAGCATCATTTTGAGGTTCGTAGCAACTCTCACCACATCACTGTAGCATAATTTCTTAGGTAAATAGCAACCCTCATTACATCACTGTAGCATCATTTTGAGGTTCGTAGCAACTCTCACCACATCACTGTAGCATCATTTCTTAGGGAAGTAGCAACTCTCATAACACCGCTTTAGCATTATTTTGAAATTACTATCAACTCTCACCACATCACTGTAGCATCACTTCTTAGGTTTGTCGCAACTCTCATTACATCACTTTAGCATCATTTTGAGGATCGTAGCAACTCTCAAGACATCACTGTCGCATCATTTTGAGATTCGTAGCAACTCTCACCACATCACTGTAGCATCATTTCTTAGGTAAATAGCAACCCTCATTACATCACTGTTGCATCATTTTGAGGTTCATAGCAACTCTCACTACATCATTGTAGCATCATTTCCTCGGGAAGTAGCAACTCTCATTACACCGCTTTAGCATTATTTTGAAATTACTATCAACTCTCACCACATCACTGTAGCATCACTTCTTAGGTTTGTAGCAACTCTCATTACATCACTTTAGCATCATTTTGAGATTCGTAGCAACTCTCACGACATTACTGTAGCATGATTTTGAGATTAGTAGCAACTCTCATTACATCACTGTAGCATCACTTCTTAGGTTCGTAGCAACTCTCACTACATCACTGTCGCATCATTTTGAGATTCGTAGCAACTCTCACCACATCACTGTCGCATCATTTTGAGGTTCGTAGCAACTCTCACCACATCACTGTAGCATCACTTCTTAGGTTTGTAGCAACTCTCATTACATCACTTTAGCATCATTTTGAGGATAGTAGCAACTCTCACGACATTACTTTAGCATCGTTTTGAGATTCGTAGCAACTCTCATTACATCACTGTAGCATCATTTTGAGGTTCGGAGCAACTCTCACCACATCACTGTGGCATCATTTCTTAGGTAAATAGCAACCCTCATTACATCACTGTAGCATCATTTTGAGGTTCGTAGCAACTCTCACCACATCACTGTAGCATCATTTCTTAGGTAAATAGCAACCCTCATTCCATCACTGTAGCATCATTTTGCGGTTCGTAGCAACTCTCACCACATCACTGTAGCATCATTTTGAGATTCGTAGCAACTCTCACCACATCACTGTAGCATCATTTCTTAGGTAAATAGCAACCCTCATTACATCACTGTGGCATCATTTTGAGTTTCGTAGCAACTCTCACCACATCACTGCAGCATCATTTCTTAGGTACATAGCAACCCTCATTATATCACTGTAGTATCATTTTGCGGTTCGTAGCAACTCTCACCACATCACTGTAGCATCATTTTGAGGTTCGTAGCAACTCTCACCACATCACTGTAGCATAATTTCTTAGGTAAATAGCAACCCTCATTACATCACTGTAGCATCATTTTGAGGTTCGTAGCAACTCTCACCACATCACTGTAGCATCATTTCTTAGGGAAGTTGCAACTGTAGCATTATTTTGAAATTACTATCAACTCTCACCACATCACTGTAGCATCACTTCTTAGGTTTGTAGCAACTCTCATTACATCACTTTAGAATCATTTCGAGGTTCGTAGCAACTCTCACGACATTACTGTACCATGATTTTGAGATTAGTAGCAACTCTCATTACACTGCTTTAGCATTATTTTGAAATTACTATCAACTCTCACCACATCACTGTAGCATCACTTCTTAGGTTTTTAGCAACTCTCATTACATCACTTTAGTATCATTTTGCGGTTCGTAGCAACTCTCACCACATCACTGTAGCATCATTTTGAGATTCGTAGCAACTCTCACCACATCACTGTAGCATCATTTCTTAGGTAAATAGCAACCCTCATTACATCACTGTAGCATCATTTTGAGTTTCGTAGCAACTCTCACCACATCACTGCAGCATCATTTCTTAGGTAAATAGCAACCCTCATTATATCACTGTAGTATCATTTTGCGGTTCGTAGCAACTCTCACCACATCACTGTAGCATCATTTTGAGGTTCGTAGCAACTCTCACCACATCACTGTAGCATCATTTCTTAGGTAAATAGCAACCCTCATTACATCACTGTAGCATCATTTTGAGGTTCGTAGCAACTCTCACCACATCACTGTAGCATCATTTCTTAGGGAAGTTGCAACTGTAGCATTATTTTGAAATTACTATCAACTCTCACCACATCACTGTAGCATCACTTCTTAGGTTTGTAGCAACTCTCATTACATCACTTTAGAATCATTTCGAGGTTCGTAGCAACTCTCACGACATTACTGTACCATGATTTTGAGATTAGTAGCAACTCTCATTACACTGCTTTAGCATTATTTTGAAATTACTATCAACTCTCACCACATCACTGTAGCATCACTTCTTAGGTTTTTCGCAACTCTCATTACATCACTTTAGCATCATTTTGAGATTCGTAGCAACTCTCACGACATTACTGTCGCATCATTTTGAGATTCGTAGCAACTCTCACCGCATCACTGTAGCATCATTTTGAGGTTCGTAGCAACTGTCACCACATCACTGTGGCATCATTTCTTAGGTAAATAGCAACCCTCATTATATCACTGTACCATCATTTTGAGGTTAGAGCAACTCTCACCACATCACTGTAGCATCATTTCTTAGGGAAGTAGCAACTGTCATTACACCGCTTTAGCATTATTTTGAAATTACTATCAACTCTCACTACATCACTGTAGCATCACTTCTTAGGTTTATCGCAACTCTCACTACATCACTGTAGCATCATTTTGAGGATCGTAGAAACTCTCACGACATCACTGTCGCATCATTTTGAGATTCGTAGCATCATTTCTTAGGTAAATAGCAACCCTCATTACATCACTGTTGCATCATTTTGAGGTTCGTAGCAACTCTCACTACATCATTGTAGCATCATTTCTTCGGGAAGTAGCAACTCTCATTACACCGCTTTAGCATTATTTTGAAATAACTATCAACTCTCACCACATCACTGTAGCATCACTTCTTAGGTTTGTAGCAACTCTAATTACATCACTTTAGCATCATTTGGAGATTCGTAGCAACTCTCATTACATCACTGTAGCATCACTTCTTAGGTTCGTAGCAACTCTCACTACATCACTGTCGCATCATTTTGAGATTCGTAGCAACTCTCACCACATCACTGTCGCATCATTTTGAGGTTCGTAGCAACTCTCACCACATCACTGTAGCATCACTTCTTAGGTTTGTAGCAACTCTCATTACATCACTTTAGCATCATTTTGAGGATAGTAGCAACTCTCACGACATTACTTTAGCATCGTTTTGAGATTCGTAGCAACTCTCATTACATCACTGTAGCATCATTTCTTAGGTAAATAGCAACCCTCATTACATCACTGTAGCATCATTTTGAGATTCGTAGCAACTCTCACCACATCACTGTGGCATCATTTCTTAGGTTTGTAGCAACTCTCATTACATCACTGTACCATCATTTTGAGGTTAGAGCAACTCTCACCACATCACTGTCGCATCATTTCTTAGGGAAGTAGCAACTCTCATTACACCGCTTTAGCATTATTTTGAAATTACTATCAACTCTCACTACATCACTGTAGCATCACTTCTTAGGTTTGTCGCAACTCTCATTACATCACTTTAGCATCATTTTGAGGATCGTAGCAACTCTCAAGACATCACTGTCGCATCATTTTGAGATTCGTAGCAACTCTCACCACATCACTGTAGCATCATTTCTGAGGTAAATAGCAACCCTCATTACATCACTGTTGCATCATTTTGAGGTTCATAGCAACTCTCACTACATCATTGTAGCATCATTTCCTCGGGAAGTAGCAACTCTCATTACACCGCTTTAGCATTATTTTGAAATTACTATCAACTCTCACCACATCACTGTAGCATCACTTCTTAGGTTTGTAGCAACTCTCATTACATCACTTTAGCATCATTTTGAGATTCGTAGCAACTCTCACGACATTACTGTAGCATGATTTTGAGATTAGTAGCAACTCTCATTACATCACTGTAGCATCACTTCTTAGGTTCGTAGCAACTCTCACTACATCACTGTCGCATCATTTTGAGATTCGTAGCAACTCTCACCACATCACTGTCGCATCATTTTGAGGTTCGTAGCAACTCTCACCACATCACTGTAGCATCACTTCTTAGGTTTGTAGCAACTCTCATTACATCACTTTAGCATCATTTTGAGGATAGTAGCAACTCTCACGACATTACTTTAGCATCGTTTTGAGATTCGTAGCAACTCTCATTACATCACTGTAGCATCATTTTGAGGTTCGGAGCAACTCTCACCACATCACTGTGGCATCATTTCTTAGGTAAATAGCAACCCTCATTACATCACTGTAGCATCATTTTGAGGTTCGTAGCAACTCTCACCACATCACTGTAGCATCATTTCTTAGGTAAATAGCAACCCTCATTCCATCACTGTAGCATCATTTTGCGGTTCGTAGCAACTCTCACCACATCACTGTAGCATCATTTTGAGATTCGTAGCAACTCTCACCACATCACTGTAGCATCATTTCTTAGGTAAATAGCAACCCTCATTACATCACTGTGGCATCATTTTGAGTTTCGTAGCAACTCTCACCACATCACTGCAGCATCATTTCTTAGGTAAATAGCAACCCTCATTATATCACTGTAGTATCATTTTGCGGTTCGTAGCAACTCTCACCACATCACTGTAGCATCATTTTGAGGTTCGTAGCAACTCTCACCACATCACTGTAGCATCATTTCTTAGGTAAATAGCAACCCTCATTACATCACTGTAGCATCATTTTGAGGTTCGTAGCAACTCTCACCACATCACTGTAGCATCATTTCTTAGGGAAGTTGCAACTGTAGCATTATTTTGAAATTACTATCAACTCTCACCACATCACTGTAGCATCACTTCTAAGGTTTGTAGCAACTCTCATTACATCACTTTAGAATCATTTCGAGGTTCGTAGTAACTCTCACGACATTACTGTACCATGATTTTGAGATTAGTAGCAACTCTCATTACATCACTTTAGCATCACTTCTTAGGTTCGTAGCAACTCTCACTACATCACTGTAGCATCATTTTTTAGGTTCGTAGCAACTCTCACCACATCACTGTGGCATCATTTCTTAGGTAAATAGCAACCCTCATTACATCACTGTAGAATCATTTTGAGGTTCGTAGCAACTGTCACCACATCACTGTCGCATCATTTCTTAGGGAAGTAGCAACTCTCATTACACCGCTTTCGCATTATTTTGAAATTACGATCAACTCTCACCACATCACTGTAGCATCACTTTTTAGGTTTTTTAGCAACTCTCATTACATCACTTTAGCATCATTTTGAGAATCGTAGCAACTCTCACTACATCACTGTTGCATCATTTCGAGGATAGGAGCAACTCTCACGACATTACTTTAGCATCATTTTGAGATTCGTAGCAACTCTCATTACATCACTGTAGCATCATTTTGAGGTTCGTAGCAACTCTCACCACATCACTGTAGCATCATTTCTTAGGTAAATAGCAACCCTCATTATATCACTGTAGCATCATTTTGCGGTTCGTAGCAACTCTCACCACATCACTGTCGCATCATTTCTTCGGTAAATAGCAACCCTCATTATATCACTGTAGTATCATTTTGCGGTTCGTAGCAACTCTCACCACATCACTGTAGCATCATTTTGAGATTCGTAGCAACTCTCACCACATCACTGTAGCATCATTTCTTAGGTAAATAGCAACCCTCATTACATCACTGTAGCATCATTTTGAGTTTCGTAGCAACTCTCACCACATCACTGCAGCATCATTTCTTAGGTAAATAGCAACCCTCATTATATCACTGTAGTATCATTTTGCGGTTCGTAGCAACTCTCACCACATCACTGTAGCATCATTTTGAGGTTCGTAGCAACTCTCACCACATCACTGTAGCATCATTTCTTAGGTAAATAGCAACCCTCATTACATCACTGTAGCATCATTTTGAGGTTCGTAGCAACTCTCACCACATCACTGTAGCATCATTTCTTAGGGAAGTTGCAACTGTAGCATTATTTTGAAATTACTATCAACTCTCACCACATCACTGTAGCATCACTTCTTAGGTTTGTAGCAACTCTCATTACATCACTTTAGAATCATTTCGAGGTTCGTAGCAACTCTCACGACATTACTGTACCATGATTTTGAGATTAGTAGCAACTCTCATTACATCACTGTAGCATCACTTCTTAGGTAAATAGCAACTCTCATTACATCACTGTAGCATCATTTTGAGGTTAGTAGCAACTCTCACGACATTACTGTACCATGATTTTGAGATTAGTAGCAACTCTCATTACACTGCTTTAGCATTATTTTGAAATTACTATCAACTCTCACCACATCACTGTAGCATCACTTCTTAGGTTTTTAGCAACTCTCATTACATCACTTTAGCATCATTTTGAGATTCGTAGCAACTCTCACGACATTACTGTCGCATCATTTTGAGATTCGTAGCAACTCTCACCGCATCACTGTAGCATCATTTTGAGGTTCGTAGCAACTCTCACCACATCACTGTGGCATCATTTCTTAGGTAAATAGCAACCCTCATTATATCACTGTAGCATCATTTTGAGGTTCGTAGCAACTCTCACCACATCACTGTGGCATCATTTCTTAGATAAATAGCAACCCTCATTATATCACTGTACCATCATTTTGAGGTTAGAGCAACTCTAACCACATCACTGTCGCATCATTTCTTAGGGATGTAGCAACTCTCATTGCACCGCTTTAGCATTATTTTGAAATTACTATCAACTCTCACTACATCACTGTAGCATCACTTCTTAGGTTTATCGCAACTCTCATTACATCACTTTAGCATCATTTTGAGGATCGTAGAAACTCTCACGACATTACTGTCGCATCATTTTGAGATCCGTAGCATCATTTCTTAGGTAAATAGCAACCCTCATTACATCACTGTTGCATCATTTTGAGGTTCGTAGCAACTCTCACTACATCATTGTAGCATCATTTCTTCGGGAAGTAGCAACTCTCATTACACCGCTTTAGCATTATTTTGAAATTACTATCAACTCTCACCACATCACTGTAGCATCACTTCTTAGGTTTGTAGCAACTCTAATTACATCACTTTAGCATCATTTGGAGATTCGTAGCAACTCTCATTACATCACTGTAGCATCACTTCTTAGGTTCGTAGCAACTCTCACTACATCACTGTCGCATCATTTTGAGATTCGTAGCAACTCTCACCACATCACTGTCGCATCATTTTGAGGTTCGTAGCAACTCTCACCACATCACTGTAGCATCACTTCTTAGGTTTGTAGCAACTCTCATTACATCACTTTAGCATCATTTTGAGGATAGTAGCAACTCTCACGACATTACTTTAGCATCGTTTTGAGATTCGTAGCAACTCTCATTACATCACTGTAGCATCATTTCTTAGGTAAATAGCAACCCTCATTACATCACTGTAGCATCATTTTGAGATTCGTAGCAACTCTCACCACATCACTGTAGCATCATTTCTTAGGTAAATAGCAACCCTCATTATATCACTGTAGTATCATTTTGCGGTTCGTAGCAACTCTCACCACATCACTGTAGCATCATTTCTTAGGTAAATAGCAACCCTCATTATATCACTGTAGTATCATTTTGCGGTTCGTAGCAACTCTCACGACATTACTGTACCATGATTTTGAGATTAGTAGCAACTCTCATTACACTGCTTTAGCATTATTTTGAAATTACTATCAACTCTCACCACATCACTGTAGCATCACTTCTTAGGTTTTTAGCAACTCTCATTACATCACTTTAGCATCATTTTGAGATTCGTAGCAACTCTCACGACATTACTGTCGCATCATTTTGAGATTCGTAGCAACTCTCACCGCATCACTGTAGCATCATTTTGAGGTTCGTAGCAACTCTCACCACATCACTGTGGCATCATTTCTTAGGTAAATAGCAACCCTCATTATATCACTGTAGCATCATTTTGAGGTTCGTAGCAACTCTCACCACATCACTGTGGCATCATTTCTTAGATAAATAGCAACCCTCATTATATCACTGTACCATCATTTTGAGGTTAGAGCAACTCTAACCACATCACTGTCGCATCATTTCTTAGGGATGTAGCAACTCTCATTGCACCGCTTTAGCATTATTTTGAAATTACTATCAACTCTCACTACATCACTGTAGCATCACTTCTTAGGTTTATCGCAACTCTCATTACATCACTTTAGCATCATTTTGAGGATCGTAGAAACTCTCACGACATTACTGTCGCATCATTTTGAGATCCGTAGCATCATTTCTTAGGTAAATAGCAACCCTCATTACATCACTGTTGCATCATTTTGAGGTTCGTAGCAACTCTCACTACATCATTGTAGCATCATTTCTTCGGGAAGTAGCAACTCTCATTACACCGCTTTAGCATTATTTTGAAATTACTATCAACTCTCACCACATCACTGTAGCATCACTTCTTAGGTTTGTAGCAACTCTAATTACATCACTTTAGCATCATTTGGAGATTCGTAGCAACTCTCATTACATCACTGTAGCATCACTTCTTAGGTTCGTAGCAACTCTCACTACATCACTGTCGCATCATTTTGAGATTCGTAGCAACTCTCACCACATCACTGTCGCATCATTTTGAGGTTCGTAGCAACTCTCACCACATCACTGTAGCATCACTTCTTAGGTTTGTAGCAACTCTCATTACATCACTTTAGCATCATTTTGAGGATAGTAGCAACTCTCACGACATTACTTTAGCATCGTTTTGAGATTCGTAGCAACTCTCATTACATCACTGTAGCATCATTTCTTAGGTAAATAGCAACCCTCATTACATCACTGTAGCATCATTTTGAGATTCGTAGCAACTCTCACCACATCACTGTAGCATCATTTCTTAGGTAAATAGCAACCCTCATTATATCACTGTAGTATCATTTTGCGGTTCGTAGCAACTCTCACCACATCACTGTAGCATCATTTCTTAGGTAAATAGCAACCCTCATTATATCACTGTAGTATCATTTTGCGGTTCGTAGCAACTCTCACCACATCACTGTAGCATCATTTTGAGGTTCGTAGCAACTCTCACCACATCACTGTAGCATAATTTCTTAGGTAAATAGCAACCCTCATTACATCACTGTAGCATCATTTTGAGGTTCGTAGCAACTCTCACCACATCTCTGTAGCATCATTTCTTAGGGAAGTAGCAACTCTCATAACACCGCTTTAGCATTATTTTGAAATTACTATCAACTCTCACCACATCACTGTAGCATCACTTCTTAGGTTTTTAGCAACTCTCATTACATCACTTTAGCATCATTTTGAGATTCGTAGCAATTCTCACGACATTACTGTCGCATCATTTTGAGATTCGTAGCAACTCTCACTACATCACTGTAGCATCATTTTTTAGGTTCGTAGCAACTCTCACCACATCACTGTGGCATCATTTCTTAGGTAAATAGCAACCCTCATTACATCACTGTAGAATCATTTTGAGGTTCGTAGCAACTGTCACCACATCACTGTCGCATCATTTCTTAGGGAAGTAGCAACTCTCATTACACCGCTTTCGCATTATTTTGAAATTACGATCAACTCTCACCACATCACTGTAGCATCACTTTTTAGGTTTTTTAGCAACTCTCATTACATCACTTTAGCATCATTTTGAGAATCGTAGCAACTCTCACTACATCACTGTTGCATCATTTCGAGGATAGGAGCAACTCTCACGACATTACTTTAGCATCACTTTGAGATTCGTAGCAACTCTCATTACATCACTGTAGCATCATTTTGAGGTTCGTAGCAACTCTCACCACATCACTGTAGCATCATTTCTTAGGTAAATAGCAACCCTCATTATATCACTGTAGCATCATTTTGCGGTTCGTAGCAACTCTCACCACATCACTGTCGCATCATTTCTTCGGTAAATAGCAACCCTCATTATATCACTGTAGTATCATTTTGCGGTTCGTAGCAACTCTCACCACATCACTGTAGCATCATTTTGAGATTCGTAGCAACTCTCACCACATCACTGTAGCATCATTTCTTAGGTAAATAGCAACCCTCATTACATCACTGTAGCATCATTTTGAGTTTCGTAGCAACTCTCACCACATCACTGCAGCATCATTTCTTAGGTAAATAGCAACCCTCATTATATCACTGTAGTATCATTTTGCGGTTCGTAGCAACTCTCACCACATCACTGTAGCATCATTTTGAGGTTCGTAGCAACTCTCACCACATCACTGTAGCATCATTTCTTAGGTAAATAGCAACCCTCATTACATCACTGTAGCATCATTTTGAGGTTCGTAGCAACTCTCACCACATCACTGTAGCATCATTTCTTAGGGAAGTTGCAACTGTAGCATTATTTTGAAATTACTATCAACTCTCACCACATCACTGTAGCATCACTTCTTAGGTTTGTAGCAACTCTCATTACATCACTTTAGAATCATTTCGAGGTTCGTAGCAACTCTCACGACATTACTGTACCATGATTTTGAGATTAGTAGCAACTCTCATTACATCACTGTAGCATCACTTCTTAGGTAAATAGCAACTCTCATTACATCACTGTAGCATCATTTTGAGGTTAGTAGCAACTCTCACGACATTACTGTACCATGATTTTGAGATTAGTAGCAACTCTCATTACACTGCTTTAGCATTATTTTGAAATTACTATCAACTCTCACCACATCACTGTAGCATCACTTCTTAGGTTTTTAGCAACTCTCATTACATCACTTTAGCATCATTTTGAGATTCGTAGCAACTCTCACGACATTACTGTCGCATCATTTTGAGATTCGTAGCAACTCTCACCGCATCACTGTAGCATCATTTTGAGGTTCGTAGCAACTCTCACCACATCACTGTGGCATCATTTCTTAGGTAAATAGCAACCCTCATTATATCACTGTAGCATCATTTTGAGGTTCGTAGCAACTCTCACCACATCACTGTGGCATCATTTCTTAGATAAATAGCAACCCTCATTATATCACTGTACCATCATTTTGAGGTTAGAGCAACTCTAACCACATCACTGTCGCATCATTTCTTAGGGATGTAGCAACTCTCATTGCACCGCTTTAGCATTATTTTGAAATTACTATCAACTCTCACTACATCACTGTAGCATCACTTCTTAGGTTTATCGCAACTCTCATTACATCACTTTAGCATCATTTTGAGGATCGTAGAAACTCTCACGACATTACTGTCGCATCATTTTGAGATCCGTAGCATCATTTCTTAGGTAAATAGCAACCCTCATTACATCACTGTTGCATCATTTTGAGGTTCGTAGCAACTCTCACTACATCATTGTAGCATCATTTCTTCGGGAAGTAGCAACTCTCATTACACCGCTTTAGCATTATTTTGAAATTACTATCAACTCTCACCACATCACTGTAGCATCACTTCTTAGGTTTGTAGCAACTCTAATTACATCACTTTAGCATCATTTGGAGATTCGTAGCAACTCTCATTACATCACTGTAGCATCACTTCTTAGGTTCGTAGCAACTCTCACTACATCACTGTCGCATCATTTTGAGATTCGTAGCAACTCTCACCACATCACTGTCGCATCATTTTGAGGTTCGTAGCAACTCTCACCACATCACTGTAGCATCACTTCTTAGGTTTGTAGCAACTCTCATTACATCACTTTAGCATCATTTTGAGGATAGTAGCAACTCTCACGACATTACTTTAGCATCGTTTTGAGATTCGTAGCAACTCTCATTACATCACTGTAGCATCATTTCTTAGGTAAATAGCAACCCTCATTACATCACTGTAGCATCATTTTGAGATTCGTAGCAACTCTCACCACATCACTGTAGCATCATTTCTTAGGTAAATAGCAACCCTCATTATATCACTGTAGTATCATTTTGCGGTTCGTAGCAACTCTCACCACATCACTGTAGCATCATTTCTTAGGTAAATAGCAACCCTCATTATATCACTGTAGTATCATTTTGCGGTTCGTAGCAACTCTCACGACATTACTGTACCATGATTTTGAGATTAGTAGCAACTCTCATTACACTGCTTTAGCATTATTTTGAAATTACTATCAACTCTCACCACATCACTGTAGCATCACTTCTTAGGTTTTTAGCAACTCTCATTACATCACTTTAGCATCATTTTGAGATTCGTAGCAACTCTCACGACATTACTGTCGCATCATTTTGAGATTCGTAGCAACTCTCACCGCATCACTGTAGCATCATTTTGAGGTTCGTAGCAACTCTCACCACATCACTGTGGCATCATTTCTTAGGTAAATAGCAACCCTCATTATATCACTGTAGCATCATTTTGAGGTTCGTAGCAACTCTCACCACATCACTGTGGCATCATTTCTTAGATAAATAGCAACCCTCATTATATCACTGTACCATCATTTTGAGGTTAGAGCAACTCTAACCACATCACTGTCGCATCATTTCTTAGGGATGTAGCAACTCTCATTGCACCGCTTTAGCATTATTTTGAAATTACTATCAACTCTCACTACATCACTGTAGCATCACTTCTTAGGTTTATCGCAACTCTCATTACATCACTTTAGCATCATTTTGAGGATCGTAGAAACTCTCACGACATTACTGTCGCATCATTTTGAGATCCGTAGCATCATTTCTTAGGTAAATAGCAACCCTCATTACATCACTGTTGCATCATTTTGAGGTTCGTAGCAACTCTCACTACATCATTGTAGCATCATTTCTTCGGGAAGTAGCAACTCTCATTACACCGCTTTAGCATTATTTTGAAATTACTATCAACTCTCACCACATCACTGTAGCATCACTTCTTAGGTTTGTAGCAACTCTAATTACATCACTTTAGCATCATTTGGAGATTCGTAGCAACTCTCATTACATCACTGTAGCATCACTTCTTAGGTTCGTAGCAACTCTCACTACATCACTGTCGCATCATTTTGAGATTCGTAGCAACTCTCACCACATCACTGTCGCATCATTTTGAGGTTCGTAGCAACTCTCACCACATCACTGTAGCATCACTTCTTAGGTTTGTAGCAACTCTCATTACATCACTTTAGCATCATTTTGAGGATAGTAGCAACTCTCACGACATTACTTTAGCATCGTTTTGAGATTCGTAGCAACTCTCATTACATCACTGTAGCATCATTTCTTAGGTAAATAGCAACCCTCATTACATCACTGTAGCATCATTTTGAGATTCGTAGCAACTCTCACCACATCACTGTAGCATCATTTCTTAGGTAAATAGCAACCCTCATTATATCACTGTAGTATCATTTTGCGGTTCGTAGCAACTCTCACCACATCACTGTAGCATCATTTCTTAGGTAAATAGCAACCCTCATTATATCACTGTAGTATCATTTTGCGGTTCATAGCAACTCTCACCACATCACTGTAGCATCATTTTGAGGTTCGTAGCAACTCTCACCACATCACTGTAGCATAATTTCTTAGGTAAATAGCAACCCTCATTACATCACTGTAGCATCATTTTGAGGTTCGTAGCAACTCTCACCACATCTCTGTAGCATCATTTCTTAGGGAAGTAGCAACTCTCATAACACCGCTTTAGCATTATTTTGAAATTACTATCAACTCTCACCACATCACTGTAGCATCACTTCTTAGGTTTTTAGCAACTCTCATTACATCACTTTAGCATCATTTTGAGATTCGTAGCAATTCTCACGACATTACTGTCGCATCATTTTGAGATTCGTAGCAACTCTCACTACATCACTGTAGCATCATTTTTTAGGTTCGTAGCAACTCTCACCACATCACTGTGGCATCATTTCTTAGGTAAATAGCAACCCTCATTACATCACTGTAGAATCATTTTGAGGTTCGTAGCAACTGTCACCACATCACTGTCGCATCATTTCTTAGGGAAGTAGCAACTCTCATTACACCGCTTTCGCATTATTTTGAAATTACGATCAACTCTCACCACATCACTGTAGCATCACTTTTTAGGTTTTTTAGCAACTCTCATTACATCACTTTAGCATCATTTTGAGAATCGTAGCAACTCTCACTACATCACTGTTGCATCATTTCGAGGATAGGAGCAACTCTCACGACATTACTTTAGCATCACTTTGAGATTCGTAGCAACTCTCATTACATCACTGTAGCATCATTTTGAGGTTCGTAGCAACTCTCACCACATCACTGTAGCATCATTTCTTAGGTAAATAGCAACCCTCATTATATCACTGTAGCATCATTTTGCGGTTCGTAGCAACTCTCACCACATCACTGTCGCATCATTTCTTCGGTAAATAGCAACCCTCATTATATCACTGTAGTATCATTTTGCGGTTCGTAGCAACTCTCACCACATCACTGTAGCATCATTTTGAGATTCGTAGCAACTCTCACCACATCACTGTAGCATCATTTCTTAGGTAAATAGCAACCCTCATTACATCACTGTAGCATCATTTTGAGTTTCGTAGCAACTCTCACCACATCACTGCAGCATCATTTCTTAGGTAAATAGCAACCCTCATTATATCACTGTAGTATCATTTTGCGGTTCGTAGCAACTCTCACCACATCACTGTAGCATCATTTTGAGGTTCGTAGCAACTCTCACCACATCACTGTAGCATCATTTCTTAGGTAAATAGCAACCCTCATTACATCACTGTAGCATCATTTTGAGGTTCGTAGCAACTCTCACCACATCACTGTAGCATCATTTTGAGGTTCGTAGCAACTCTCACCACATCACTGTAGCATCATTTCTTAGGTAAATAGCAACCCTCATTACATCACTGTAGCATCATTTTGAGGTTCGTAGCAACTCTCACCACATCACTGTAGCATCATTTCTTAGGGAAGTTGCAACTGTAGCATTATTTTGAAATTACTATCAACTCTCACCACATCACTGTAGCATCACTTCTTAGGTTTGTAGCAACTCTCATTACATCACTTTAGAATCATTTTGAGGTTCGTAGCAACTCTCACGACATTACTGGACCATGATTTTGAGATTAGTAGCAACTCTCATTACACTGCTTTAGCATTATTTTGAAATTACTATCAACTCTCACCACATCACTGTAGCATCACTTCTTAGGTTTTTAGCAACTCTCATTACATCACTTTAGCATCATTTTGAGATTCGTAGCAACTCTCACGACATTACTGTCGCATCATTTTGAGATTCGTAGCAACTCTCACCGCATCACTGTAGCATCATTTTGAGGTTCGTAGCAACTCTCACCACATCACTGTGGCATCATTTCTTAGGTAAATAGCAACCCTCATTATATCACTGTAGCATCATTTTGAGGTTCGTAGCAACTCTCACCACATCACTGTAGCATCATTTCTTAGGTAAATAGCAACCCTCATTATATCACTGTACCATCATTTTGAGGTTAGAGCAACTCTAACCACATCACTGTCGCATCATTTCTTCGGGATGTAGCAACTCTCATTGCACCGCTTTAGCATTATTTTGAAATTACTATCAACTCTCACTACATCACTGTAGCATCACTTCTTAGGTTTATCGCAACTCTCATTACATCACTTTAGCATCATTTTGAGGATCGTAGAAACTCTCACGACATCACTGTCGCATCATTTTGAGATTCGTAGCATCATTTCTTAGGTAAATAGCAACCCTCATTACATCACTGTTGCATCATTTTGAGGTTCGTAGCAACTCTCACTACATCATTGTAGCATCATTTCTTCGGGAAGTAGCAACTCTCATTACACCGCTTTAGCATTATTTTGAAATTACTATCAACTCTCACCACATCACTGTAGCATCACTTCTTAGGTTTGTAGCAACTCTAATTACATCACTTTAGCATCATTTGGAGATTCGTAGCAACTCTCATTACATCACTGTAGCATCCCTTCTTAGGTTCGTAGCAACTCTCACTACATCACTGTCGCATCATTTTGAGATTCGTAGCAACTCTCACCACATCACTGTCGCATCATTTTGAGGTTCGTAGCAACTCTCACCACATCACTGTAGCATCACTTCTTAGGTTTGTAGCAACTCTCATTACATCACTTTAGCATCATTTTGAGGATAGTAGCAACTCTCACGACATTACTTTAGCATCGTTTTGAGATTCGTAGCAACTCTCATTACATCACTGTAGCATCATTTCTTAGGTAAATAGCAACCCTCATTACATCACTGTAGCATCATTTTGAGATTCGTAGCAACTCTCACCACATCACTGTAGCATCATTTCTTAGGTAAATAGCAACCCTCATTATATCACTGTAGTATCATTTTGCGGTTCGTAGCAACTCTCACCACATCACTGTAGCATCATTTCTTAGGTAAATAGCAACCCTCATTATATCACTGTAGTATCATTTTGCGGTTCGTAGCAACTCTCACCACATCACTGTAGCATCATTTTGAGGTTCGTAGCAACTCTCACCACATCACTGTAGCATAATTTCTTAGGTAAATAGCAACCCTCATTACATCACTGTAGCATCATTTTGAGGTTCGTAGCAACTCTCACCACATCACTGTAGCATCATTTCTTAGGGAAGTAGCAACTCTCATAACACCGCTTTAGCATTATTTTGAAATTACTATCAACTCTCACCACATCACTGTAGCATCACTTCTTAGGTTTTTAGCAACTCTCATTACATCACTTTAGCATCATTTTGAGATTCGTAGCAATTCTCACGACATTACTGTCGCATCATTTTGAGATTCGTAGCAACTCTCACCACATCACTGTAGCATCATTTTGAGGTTCGTAGCAACTCTCACCACATCACTGTGGCATCATTTCTTAGGTAAATAGCAACCCTCATTATATCACTGTACCATCATTTTGAGGTTAGAGCAACTCTCACCACATCACTGTCGCATCATTTCTTAGGGAAGTAGCAACTCTCATTACACCGCTTTAGCATTATTTTGAAATTACTATCAACTCTCACTACATCACTGTAGCATCACTTCTTAGGTTTGTCGCAACTCTCATTACATCACTTTAGCATCATTTTGAGGATCGTAGCAACTCTCACGACATCACTGTAGCATCATTTCTTAGGTAAATAGCAACCCTCATTACATCACTGTTGCATCATTTTGAGGTTCGTAGCAACTCTCACTACATCATTGTAGCATCATTTCTTAGGGAAGTAGCAACTCTCATTACACCGCTTTAGCATTATTTTGAAATTACTATCAACTCTCACCACATCACTGTAGCATCACTTCTTAGGTTTATAGCAACTCTCATTACATCACTTTAGCATCATTTTGAGATTCGTAGCAACTCTCACGACATTACTTTAGCATCGTTTTGAGATTCGTAGCAACTCTCATAACATCACTGTAGCATCATTTTGAGGTTCGGAGCAACTCTCACCACATCACTGTGGCATCATTTCTTAGGTAAATAGCAACCCTCATTACATCACTGTAGCATCATTTTGAGGTTCGTAGCAACTCTCACCACAACACTGTAGCATCATTTCTTAGGTAAATAGCAACCCTCATTACATCACTGTAGCATCATTTTGAGATTCGTAGCAACTCTCACCACATCACTGTAGTATCATTTTGAGGTTCGTAGCAACTCTCACCACATCACTGTGGCATCATTTCTTAGGTAAATAGCAACCCTCATTACATCACTGTACCATCATTTTGAGGTTAGAGCAACTCTCACCACATCACTGTCGCATCATTTCTTAGGGAAGTAGCAACTCTCATTACACCGCTTTAGCATTATTTTGAAATTACTATCAACTCTCACTACATCACTGTAGCATCACTTCTTAGGTTTGTCGCAACTCTCATTACATCACTTTAGCATCATTTTGAGGATCGTAGCAACTCTCACGACATCACTGTCGCATCATTTTGAGATTCGTAGCAACTCTCACCACATCACTGTAGCATCATTTCTTAGGTAAATAGCAACCCTCATTACATCACTGTTGCATCATTTTGAGGTTCATAGCAACTCTCACTACATCATTGTAGCATCATTTCCTCGGGAAGTAGCAACTCTCATTACACCGCTTTAGCATTATTTTGAAATTACTATCAACTCTCACCACATCACTGTAGCATCACTTCTTAGGTTTGTAGCAACTCTCATTACATCACTTTAGCATCATTTTGAGATTCGTAGCAACTCTCACGACATTACTGTAGCATGATTTTGAGATTAGTAGCAACTCTCATTACATCACTGTAGCATCACTTCTTAGGTTCGTAGCAACTCTCACCACATCACTGTCGCATCATTTTGAGGTTCGTAGCAACTCTCACCACATCACTGTAGCATCACTTCTTAGGTTTGTAGCAACTCTCATTACATCACTTTAGCATCATTTTGAGGATAGTAGCAACTCTCACGACATTACTTTAGCATCGTTTTGAGATTCGTAGCAACTCTCATTACATCACTGTAGCATTATTTTGAGGTTCGGAGCAACTCTCACCACATCACTGTGGCATCATTTCTTAGGTAAATAGCAACCCTCATTACATCACTGTAGCATCATTTTGAGGTTCGTAGCAACTCTCACCACATCACTGTAGCATCATTTCTTAGGTAAATAGCAACCCTCATTCCATCACTGTAGCATCATTTTGCGGTTCGTAGCAACTCTCACCACATCACTGTAGCATCATTTTGAGATTCGTAGCAACTCTCACCACATCACTGTAGCATCATTTCTTAGGTAAATAGCAACCCTCATTACATCACTGTGGCATCATTTTGAGTTTCGTAGCAACTCTCACCACATCACTGCAGCATCATTTCTTAGGTAAATAGCAACCCTCATTATATCACTGTAGTATCATTTTGCGGTTCGTAGCAACTCTCACCACATCACTGTAGCATCATTTTGAGGTTCGTAGCAACTCTCACCACATCACTGTAGCATAATTTCTTAGGTAAATAGCAACCCTCATTACATCACTGTAGCATCATTTTGAGGTTCGTAGCAACTCTCACCACATCACTGTAGCATCATTTCTTAGGGAAGTTGCAACTGTAGCATTATTTTGAAATTACTATCAACTCTCACCACATCACTGTAGCATCACTTCTAAGGTTTGTAGCAACTCTCATTACATCACTTTAGAATCATTTCGAGGTTCGTAGTAACTCTCACGACATTACTGTACCATGATTTTGAGATTAGTAGCAACTCTCATTACATCACTTTAGCATCACTTCTTTGGTTCGTAGCAACTCTCACTACATCACTGTAGCATCATTTTTTAGGTTCGTAGCAACTCTCACCACATCACTGTGGCATCATTTCTTAGGTAAATAGCAACCCTCATTACATCACTGTAGAATCATTTTGAGGTTCGTAGCAACTGTCACCACATCACTGTCGCATCATTTCTTAGGGAAGTAGCAACTCTCATTACACCGCTTTCGCATTATTTTGAAATTACTATCAACTCTCACCACATCACTGTAGCATCACTTTTTAGGTTTTTTAGCAACTCTCATTACATCACTTTAGCATCATTTTGAGAATCGTAGCAACTCTCACGACATCACTGTTGCATCATTTCGAGGATAGTAGCAACTCTCACGACATTACTTTAGCATCATTTTGAGATTCGTAGCAACTCTCATTACATCACTGTAGCATCATTTTGAGGTTCGTAGCAACTCTCACCACATCACTGTAGCATCATTTCTTAGGTAAATAGCAACCCTCATTATATCACTGTAGCATCATTTTGCGGTTCGTAGCAACTCTCACCACATCACTGTCGCATCATTTCTTCGGTAAATAGCAACCCTCATTATATCACTGTAGTATCATTTTGCGGTTCGTAGCAACTCTCACCACATCACTGTAGCATCATTTTGAGGTTCGTAGCAACTCTCACCACATCACTGTAGCATCATTTCTTCGGTAAATAGCAACCCTCATTACATCACTGTAGCATCATTTTGAGGTTCGTAGCAACTCTCACCACATCACTGTAGCATCACTTCTTAGGTTTGTAGCAACTCTCATTACATCACTTTAGCATCATTTTGAGATTCGTAGCAACTCTCACAACATTACTGTCGCATCATTTTGAGATTCGTAGCAACTCTCACCACATCACTGTAGCATCATTTTGAGGTTCGTAGCAACTCTCACCACATCACTGTAGCATCACTTCTTAGGTTTGTCGCAACTCTCATTACATCACTTTAGCATCATTTTGAGGATAGTAGCAACTCTCACGACATTACTTTAGCATCGTTTTGAGATTCGTAGCAACTCTCACTACATCACTGTAGCATCATTTTGAGGTTCGGAGCAACTCTCACCACATCACTGTGGCATCATTTCTTCGGTAAATAGCAACCCTCATTACATCACTGTAGCATCATTTTGAGGTTCGTAGCAACTCTCACCACATCACTGTAGCATCATTTCTTAGGTAAATAGCAACCCTCATTACATCACTGTAGCATCATTTTGCGGTTCGTAGCAACTCTCACCACATCACTGTAGCATCATTTTGAGATTCGTAGCAACTCTCACCACATCACTGGAGCATCATTTCTTAGGTAAATAGCAACCCTCATTATATCACTGTAGTATCATTTTGCGGTTCGTAGCAACTCTCACCACATCACTGTAGCATCATTTCTTAGGTAAATAGCAACCCTCATTATATCACTGTAGTATCATTTTGCGGTTCGTAGCAACTCTCACCACATCACTGTAGCATCATTTTGAGGTTCGTAGCAACTCTCACCACATCACTGTAGCATAATTTCTTAGGTAAATAGCAACCCTCATTACATCACTGTAGCATCATTTTGAGGTTCGTAGCAACTCTCACCACATCACTGTAGCATCATTTCTTAGGGAAGTAGCAACTCTCATTACACCGCTTTAGCATTATTTTGAAATTACTATCAACTCTCACCACATCACTGTAGCATCACTTCTTAGGTTTTTAGCAACTCTCATTACATCACTTTAGAATCATTTCGAGGTTCGTAGCAACTCTCACGACATTACTGTACCATGATTTTGAGATTAGTAGCAACTCTCATTACACTGCTTTAGCATTATTTTGAAATTACTATCAACTCTCACCACATCACTGTAGCATCACTTCTTAGGTTTTTAGCAACTCTCATTACATCACTTTAGAATCATTTCGAGGTTCGTAGCAACTCTCACGACATTACTGTACCATGATTTTGAGATTAGTAGCAACTCTCATTACACTGCTTTAGCATTATTTTGAAATTACTATCAACTCTCACCACATCACTGTAGCATCACTTCTTAGGTTGTTAGCAACTCTCATTACATCACTGTAGCATCATTTTGAGGTTCGTAGCAACTCTCACCACATCACTGTAGCATCATTTTGAGGTTCGTAGCAACTCTCACCACATCACTGTGGCATCATTTCTTAGGTAAATAGCAACCCTCATTATATCACTGTACCATCATTTTGAGGTTAGAGCAACTCTCACCACATAATTGTCGCATCATTTCTTAGGGAAGTAGCAACTCTCACCACATCACTGTAGCATCATTTTGAGGTTCGTAGCAACTCTCACCACATCACTGTAGCATCATTTCTTCGGTAAATAGCAACCCTCATTACATCACTGTAGCATCATTTTGAGGTTCGTAGCAACTCTCACCACATCACTGTAGCATCACTTCTTAGGTTTGTAGCAACTCTCATTACATCACTTTAGCATCATTTTGAGATTCGTAGCAACTCTCACAACATTACTGTCGCATCATTTTGAGATTCGTAGCAACTCTCACCACATCACTGTAGCATAATTTTGAGGTTCGTAGCAACTCTCACCACATCACTGTAGCATCACTTCTTAGGTTTGTAGCAACTCTCATTACATCACTTTAGCATCATTTTGAGGATAGTAGCAACTCTCACGACATTACTTTAGCATCGTTTTGAGATTCGTAGCAACTCTCACTACATCACTGTAGCATCATTTTGAGGTTCGGAGCAACTCTCACCACATCACTGTGGCATCATTTCTTAGGTAAATAGCAACCCTCATTACATCACTGTAGCATCATTTTGAGGTTCGTAGCAACTCTCACCACATCACTGTAGCATCATTTCTTAGGTAAATAGCAACCCTCATTACATCACTGTAGCATCATTTTGCGGTTCGTAGCAACTCTCACCACATCACTGTAGCATCATTTTGAGATTCGTAGCAACTCTCACCACATCACTGGAGCATCATTTCTTAGGTAAATAGCAACCCTCATTATATCACTGTAGTATCATTTTGCGGTTCGTAGCAACTCTCACCACATCACTGTAGCATCATTTTGAGGTTCGTAGCAACTCTCACCACATCACTGTAGCATAATTTCTTAGGTAAATAGCAACCCTCATTACATCACTGTAGCATCATTTTGAGGTTCGTAGCAACTCTCACCACATCACTGTAGCATCATTTCTTAGGGAAGTAGCAACTCTCATTACACCGCTTTAGCATTATTTTGAAATTACTATCAACTCTCACCACATCACTGTAGCATCACTTCTTAGGTTTGTAGCAACTCTCATTACATCACTTTAGAATCATTTCGAGGTTCGTAGCAACTCTCACGACATTACTGTACCATGATTTTGAGATTAGTAGCAACTCTCATTACACTGCTTTAGCATTATTTTGAAATTACTATCAACTCTCACCACATCACTGTAGCATCACTTCTAAGGTTTGTAGCAACTCTCATTACATCACTTTAGAATCATTTCGAGGTTCGTAGCAACTCTCACGACATTACTGTACCATGATTTTGAGATTAGTAGCAACTCTCATTACACTGCTTTAGCATTATTTTGAAATTACTATCAACTCTCACCACATCACTATAGCATCACTTCTTAGGTTTTTAGCAACTCTCATTACATCACTTTAGCATCATTTTGAGATTCGTAGCAACTCTCACGACATTACTGTCGCATCATTTTGAGATTCGTAGCAACTCTCATTACATCACTTTAGCATCACTTCTTAGGTTCGTAGCAACTCTCACTACATCACTGTAGCATCATTTTTTAGGTTCGTAGCAACTCTCACCACATCACTGTGGCATCATTTCTTAGGTAAATAGCAACCCTCATTACATCACTGTAGAATCATTTTGAGGTTCGTAGCAACTGTCACCACATCACTGTCGCATCATTTCTTAGGGAAGTAGCAACTCTCATTACACCGCTTTCGCATTATTTTGAAATTACTATCAACTCTCACCACATCACTGTAGCATCACTTTTTAGGTTTTTTAGCAACTCTCATTACATCACTTTAGCATCATTTTGAGAATCGTAGCAACTCTCACTACATCACTGTTGCATCATTTCGAGGATAGTAGCAACTCTCACGACATTACTTTAGCATCATTTTGAGATTCGTAGCAACTCTCATTACATCACTGTAGCATCATTTTGAGGTTCGTAGCAACTCTCACCACATCACTGTAGCATCATTTCTTAGGTAAATAGCAACCCTCATTATATCACTGTAGCATCATTTTGCGGTTCGTAGCAACTCTCACCACATCACTGTCGCATCATTTTGAGGTTCGTAGCAACTCTCACCACATCACTGTAGCATCATTTCTTCGGTAAATAATAACCCTCATTACATCACTGTAGCATCATTTTGAGGTTCGTAGCAACTCTCACCACATCACTGTAGCATCACTTCTTAGGTTTGTAGCAACTCTCATTACATCACTTTAGCATCATTTTGAGATTCGTAGCAACTCTCACAACATTACTGTCGCATCATTTTGAGATTCGTAGCAACTCTCACCACATCACTGTAGCATCATTTTGAGGTTCGTAGCAACTCTCACCACATCACTGTAGCATCACTTCTTAGGTTTGTAGCAACTCTCATTACATCACTTTAGCATCATTTTGAGGATAGTAGCAACTCTCACGACATTACTTTAGCATCGTTTTGAGATTCGTAGCAACTCTCACTACATCACTGTAGCATCATTTTGAGGTTCGGAGCAACTCTCACCACATCACTGTGGCATCATTTCTTAGGTAAATAGCAACCCTCATTACATCACTGTAGCATCATTTTGAGGTTCGTAGCAACTCTCACCACATCACTGTAGCATCATTTCTTAGGTAAATAGCAACCCTCATTACATCACTGTAGCATCATTTTGCGGTTCGTAGCAACTCTCACCACATCACTGTAGCATCATTTTGAGATTCGTAGCAACTCTCACCACATCACTGGAGCATCATTTCTTAGGTAAATAGCAACCCTCATTATATCACTGTAGTATCATTTTGCGGTTCGTAGCAACTCTCACCACATCACTGTAGCATCATTTCTTAGGTAAATAGCAACCCTCATTATATCACTGTAGTATCATTTTGCGGTTCGTAGCAACTCTCACCACATCACTGTAGCATCATTTTGAGGTTCGTAGCAACTCTCACCACATCACTGTAGCATAATTTCTTAGGTAAATAGCAACCCTCATTACATCACTGTAGCATCATTTTGAGGTTCGTAGCAACTCTCACCACATCACTGTAGCATCATTTCTTAGGGAAGTAGCAACTCTCATTACACCGCTTTAGCATTATTTTGAAATTACTATCAACTCTCACCACATCACTTTAGCATCACTTCTTAGGTTTGTAGCAACTCTCATTACATCACTTTAGAATCATTTCGAGGTTCGTAGCAACTCTCACGACATTACTGTACCATGATTTTGAGATTAGTAGCAACTCTCATTACACTGCTTTAGCATTATTTTGAAATTACTATCAACTCTCACCACATCACTGTAGCATCACTTCTTAGGTTTTTAGCAACTCTCATTACATCACTTTAGAATCATTTCGAGGTTCGTAGCAACTCTCACGACATTACTGTACCATGATTTTGAGATTAGTAGCAACTCTCATTACACTGCTTTAGCATTATTTTGAAATTACTATCAACTCTCACCACATCACTGTAGCATCACTTCTTAGGTTTTTAGCAACTCTCATTACATCACTGTAGCATCATTTTGAGATTCGTAGCAACTCTCACCACATCACTGTAGCATCATTTTGAGGTTCGTAGCAACTCTCACCACATCACTGTGGCATCATTTCTTAGGTAAATAGCAACCCTCATTATATCACTGTACCATCATTTTGAGGTTAGAGCAACTCTCACCACATAATTGTCGCATCATTTCTTAGGGAAGTAGCAACTCTCATTACACCGCTTTAGCATTATTTTGAAATTACTATCAACTCTCACTACATCACTGTAGCATCACTTCTTAGGTTTGTCGCAACTCTCATTACATCACTTTAGCATCATTTTGAGGACTGTAGCAACTCTCACGACATCACTGTCGCATCATTTTGAGATTCGTAGCAACTCTCACCACATCACTGTAGCATCATTTCTTCGGTAAATAGCAACTCTCACCACATCACTGTCGCATCATTTTGAGGTTCGTAGCAACTCTCACGACATCACTGTAGCATCACTTCTTAGGTTTGTAGCAACTCCCATTACATCACTTTAGCATCATTTTGAGGATAGTAGCAACTCTCACGACATTACTTTAGCATCGTTTTGAGATTCGTAGCAACTCTCATTACATCACTGTGACATCATTTCTTAGGTAAATAGCAACCCTCATTATATCACTGTACCATCATTTTGAGGTTAGAGCAACTCTCACCACATCACTGTCGCATCATTTCTTAGGGAAGTAGCAACTCTCATTACACCGCTTTAGCATTATTTTGAAATTACTATCAACTCTCACTACATCACTGTAGCATCACTTCTTAGGTTTGTCGCAACTCTCATTACATCACTTTAGCATCATTTTGGGGATCGTAGCAACTCTCACGACATCACTGTAGCATCATTTCTGAGGTAAATAGCAACCCTCATTACATCACTGTTGCATCATTTTGAGGTTCGTAGCAACTCTCACTACATCATTGTAGCATCATTTCTTAGGGAAGTAGCAACTCTCATTACACCGCTTTAGCATTATTTTGAAATTACTATCAACTCTCACCACATCACTGTAGCATCACTTCTTAGGTTTATAGCAACTCTCATTACATCACTTTAGCATCATTTTGAGGATAGTAGCAACTCTCACGACATTACTTTAGCATCGTTTTGAGATTCGTAGCAACTCTCATTACATCACTGTAGCATCATTTTTTTGAGGTTCGGAGCAACTCTCACCACATCACTGTGGCATCATTTCTTAGGTAAATAGCAACCCTCATTACATCACTGTAGCATCATTTTGAGGTTCGTAGCAACTCTCACCACAACACTGTAGCATCATTTCTTAGGTAAATAGCAACCCTCATTACATCACTGTAGCATCATTTTGAGATTCGTAGCAACTTTTACCACATCACTGTAGTATCATTTTGAGGTTCGTAGCAACTCTCACCACATCACTGTGGCATCATTTCTTAGGTTTGTAGCAACTCTCATTACATCACTGTACCATCATTTTGAGGTTAGAGCAACTCTCACCACATCACTGTCGCATCATTTCTTAGGGAAGTAGCAACTCTCATTACACCGCTTTAGCATTATTTTGAAATTACTATCAACTCTCACTACATCACTGTAGCATCACTTCTTAGGTTTGTCGCAACTCTCATTACATCACTTTAGCATCATTTTGAGGATCGTAGCAACTCTCACGACATCACTGTCGCATCATTTTGAGATTCGTAGCAACTCTCACCACATCACTGTAGCATCATTTCTTAGGTAAATAGCAACCCTCATTACATCACTGTTGCATCATTTTGAGGTTCATAGCAACTCTCACTACATCATTGTAGCATCATTTCCTCGGGAAGTAGCAACTCTCATTACACCGCTTTAGCATTATTTTGAAATTACTATCAACTCTCACCACATCACTGTAGCATCACTTCTTAGGTTTGTAGCAACTCTCATTACATCACTTTAGCATCATTTTGAGATTCGTAGCAACTCTCACGACATTACTGTAGCATGATTTTGAGATTAGTAGCAACTCTCATTACATCACTGTAGCATCACTTCTTAGGTTCGTAGCAACTCTCACTACATCACTGTCGCATCATTTTGAGATTCGTAGCAACTCTCACCACATCACTGTCGCATCATTTTGAGGTTCGTAGCAACTCTCACCACATCACTGTAGCATCACTTCTTAGGTTTGTAGCAACTCTCATTACATCACTTTAGCATCATTTTGAGGATAGTAGCAACTCTCACGACATTACTTTAGCATCGTTTTGAGATTCGTAGCAACTCTCATTACATCACTGTAGCATCATTTTGAGGTTCGGAGCAACTCTCACCACATCACTGTGGCATCATTTCTTAGGTAAATAGCAACCCTCATTACATCACTGTAGCATCATTTTGAGGTTCGTAGCAACTCTCACCACATCACTGTAGCATCATTTCTTAGGTAAATAGCAACTCTCATTCCATCACTGTAGCATCATTTTGCGGTTCGTAGCAACTCTCACCACATCGCTGTAGCATCATTTTGAGATTCGTAGCAACTCTCACCACATCACTGTAGCATCATTTCTTAGGTAAATAGCAACCCTCATTACATCACTGTGGCATCATTTTGAGTTTCGTAGCAACTCTCACCACATCACTGCAGCATCATTTCTTAGGTAAATAGCAACCCTCATTATATTACTGTAGTATCATTTTGCGGTTCGTAGCAACTCTCACCACATCACTGTAGCATCATTTTGAGGTTCGTAGCAACTCTCACCACATCACTGTAGCATAATTTCTTAGGTAAATAGCAACCCTCATTACATCACTGTAGCATCATTTTGAGGTTCGTAGCAACTCTCACCACATCACTGTAGCATCATTTCTTAGGGAAGTTGCAACTGTAGCATTATTTTGAAATTACTATCAACTCTCACCACATCACTGTAGCATCACTTCTAAGGTTTGTAGCAACTCTCATTACATCACTTTAGAATCATTTCGAGGTTCGTAGTAACTCTCACGACATAACTGTACCATGATTTTGAGATTAGTAGCAACTCTCATTACATCACTTTAGCATCACTTCTTAGGTTCGTAGCAACTCTCACTACATCACTGTAGCATCATTTTTTAGGTTCGTAGCAACTCTCACCACATCACTGTGGCATCATTTCTTAGGTAAATAGCAACCCTCATTACATCACTGTAGCATCATTTTGAGGTTCGTAGCAACTCTCACCACATCACTGTAGCATCATTTCTTAGGGAAGTTGCAACTGTAGCATTATTTTGAAATTACTATCAACTCTCACCACATCACTGTAGCATCACTTCTAAGGTTTGTAGCAACTCTCATTACATCACTTTAGAATCATTTCGAGGTTCGTAGTAACTCTCACGACATTACTGTACCATGATTTTGAGATTAGTAGCAACTCTCATTACATCACTTTAGCATCACTTCTTAGGTTCGTAGCAACTCTCACTACATCACTGTAGCATCATTTTTTAGGTTCGTAGCAAGTCTCACCACATCACTGTGGCATCATTTCTTAGGTAAATAGCAACCCTCATTACATCACTGTAGAATCATTTTGAGGTTCGTAGCAACTGTCACCACATCACTGTCGCATCATTTCTTAGGGAAGTAGCAACTCTCATTGCACCGCTTTCGCATTATTTTGAAATTACTATCAACTCTCACCACATCACTGTAGCATCACTTCTTAGGTTTGTCGCAACTCTCATTACATCACTTTAGCATCATTTTGAGGATCGTAGCAACTCTCACGACATCACTGTCGCATCATTTTGAGATTCGTAGCAACTCTCACCACATCACTGTAGCATCATTTCTTAGGTAAATAGCAACCCTCATTACATCACTGTTGCATCATTTTGAGGTTCATAGCAACTCTCACTACATCATTGTAGCATCATTTCCTCGGGAAGTAGCAACTCTCATTACACCGCTTTAGCATTATTTTGAAATTACTATCAACTCTCACCACATCACTGTAGCATCACTTCTTAGGTTTGTAGCAACTCTCATTACATCACTTTAGCATCATTTTGAGATTCGTAGCAACTCTCACGACATTACTGTAGCATGATTTTGAGATTAGTAGCAACTCTCATTACATCACTGTAGCATCACTTCTTAGGTTCGTAGCAACTCTCACTAAATCACTGTCGCATCATTTTGAGATTCGTAGCAACTCTCACCACATCACTGTCGCATCATTTTGAGGTTCGTAGCAACTCTCACCACATCACTGTAGCATCACTTCTTAGGTTTGTAGCAACTCTCATTACATCACTTTAGCATCATTTTGAGGATAGTAGCAACTCTCACGACATTACTTTAGCATCGTTTTGAGATTCGTAGCAACTCTCATTACATCACTGTAGCATCATTTTGAGGTTCGGAGCAACTCTCACCACATCACTGTGGCATCATTTCTTAGGTAAATAGCAACCCTCATTACATCACTGTAGCATCATTTTGAGGTTCGTAGCAACTCTCACCACATCACTGTAGCATCATTTCTTAGGTAAATAGCAACCCTCATTCCATCACTGTAGCATCATTTTGCGGTTCGTAGCAACTCTCACCACATCGCTGTAGCATCATTTTGAGATTCGTAGCAACTCTCACCACATCACTGTAGCATCATTTCTTAGGTAAATAGCAACCCTCATTACATCACTGTGGCATCATTTTGAGTTTCGTAGCAACTCTCACCACATCACTGCAGCATCATTTCTTAGGTAAATAGCAACCCTCATTATATTACTGTAGTATCATTTTGCGGTTCGTAGCAACTCTCACCACATCACTGTAGCATCATTTTGAGGTTCGTAGCAACTCTCACCACATCACTGTAGCATAATTTCTTAGGTAAATAGCAACCCTCATTACATCACTGTAGCATCATTTTGAGGTTCGTAGCAACTCTCACCACATCACTGTAGCATCATTTCTTAGGGAAGTTGCAACTGTAGCATTATTTTGAAATTACTATCAACTCTCACCACATCACTGTAGCATCACTTCTAAGGTTTGTAGCAACTCTCATTACATCACTTTAGAATCATTTCGAGGTTCGTAGTAACTCTCACGACATTACTGTACCATGATTTTTAGATTATTAGCAACTCTCATTACATCACTTTAGCATCACTTCTTAGGTTCGTAGCAACTCTCACTACATCACTGTAGCATCATTTTTTAGGTTCGTAGCAACTCTCACCACATCACTGTGGCATCATTTCTTAGGTAAATAGCAACCCTCATTACATCACTGTAGCATCATTTTGAGGTTCGTAGCAACTCTCACCACATCACTGTAGCATCATTTCTTAGGGAAGTTGCAACTGTAGCATTATTTTGAAATTACTATCAACTCTCACCACATCACTGTAGCATCACTTTTTAGGTTTTTTAGCAACTCTCATTACATCACTTTAGCATCATTTTGAGAATCGTAGCAACTCTCACTACATCACTGTTGCATCATTTCGAGGATAGTAGCAACTCTCACGACATTACTTTAGCATCATTTTGAGATTCGTAGCAACTCTCATTACATCACTGTAGCATCATTTTGAGGTTCGTAGCAACTCTCACCACATCACTGTAGCATAATTTCTTAGGTAAATAGCAACCCTCATTACATCACAGTAGCATCATTTTGAGGTTCGTAGCAACTCTCACCACATCACTGTCGCATCATTTCTTCGGTAAATAGCAACCCTCATTATATCACTGTAGTATCATTTTGCGGTTCGTAGCAACTCTCACCACATCACTGTAGCATCATTTTGAGGTTCGTAGCAACTCTCACCACATCACTGTAGCATCATTTCTTCGGTAAATAGCAACCCTCATTACATCACTGTAGCATCATTTTGAGGTTCGTAGCAACTCTCACCACATCACTGTAGCATCACTTCTTAGGTTTGTAGCAACTCTCATTACATCACTTTAGCATCATTTTGAGATTCGTAGCAACTCTCACAACATTACTGTCGCATCATTTTGAGATTCGTAGCAACTCTCACCACATCACTGTAGCATCATTTTGAGGTTCGTAGCAACTCTCACCACATCACTGTAGCATCACTTCTTAGGTTTGTAGCAACTCTCATTACATCACTTTAGCATCATTTTGAGGATAGTAGCAACTCTCACGACATTACTTTAGCATCGTTTTGAGATTCGTAGCAACTCTCACCACATCACTGTAGCATCATTTCTTAGGGAAGTAGCAACTCTCATTACACCGCTTTAGCATTATTTTGAAATTACTATCAACTCTCACCACATCACTGTAGCATCACTTCTTAGGTTTGTAGCAACTCTCATTACATCACTTTAGAATCATTTCGAGGTTCGTAGCAACTCTCACGACATTACTGTACCATGATTTTGAGATTAGTAGCAACTCTCATTACACTGCTTTAGCATTATTTTGAAATTACTATCAACTCTCACCACATCACTGTAGCATCACTTCTTAGGTTTTTAGCAACTCTCATTACATCACTTTAGAATCATTTCGAGGTTCGTAGCAACTCTCACGACATTACTGTACCATGATTTTGAGATTAGTAGCAACTCTCATTACACTGCTTTAGCATTATTTTGAAATTACTATCAACTCTCACCACATCACTGTAGCATCACTTCTTATGTTGTTAGCAACTCTCATTACATCACTGTAGCATCATTTTGAGATTCGTAGCAACTCTCACCACATCACTGTAGAATCATTTTGAGGTTCGTAGCAACTCTCACCACATCACTTCGGCATCATTTCTTAGGTAAATAGCAACCCTCATTATATCACTGTACCATCATTTTGAGGTTAGAGCAACTCTCACCACATAATTGTCGCATCATTTCTTAGGGAAGTAGCAACTCTCATTACACCGCTTTAGCATTATTTTGAAATTACTATCAACTCTCACTACATCACTGTAGCATCACTTCTTAGGTTTGTCGCAACTCTCATTACATCACTTTAGCATCATTTTGAGGACTGTAGCAACTCTCACGACATCACTGTCGCATCATTTTGAGATTCGTAGCAACTCTCACCACATCACTGTAGCATCATTTCTTCGGTAAATAGCAACCCTCATTACATCACTGTTGCATCATTTTGAGGTTCGTAGCAACTCTCACTACATCATTGTAGCATCATTTCTTAGGGAAGTAGCAACTCTCATTACACCGCTTTAGCATTATTTTGAAATTACTATCAACTCTCACCACATCACTGTGGCATCACTTCTTAGGTTTGTAGCAACTCTCATTACATCACTTTAGCATCATTTTGAGATTCGTAGCAACTCTCACGACATTACTGTAGCATGATTTTGAGATTAGTAGCAACTCTCATTACATCACTGTAGCATCACTTCTTAGGTTCGTAGCAACTCTCACCACATCACTGTCGCATCATTTTGAGGTTCGTAGCAACTCTCACCACATCACTGTAGCATCACTTCTTAGGTTTGTAGCAACTCTCATTACATCACTTTAGCATCATTTTGAGGATAGTAGCAACTCTCACGACATTACTTTAGCATCATTTTGAGGTTCGTAGCAACTCTCACCACATCACTGTAGCATCATTTCTTAGGTAAATAGCAACCCTCATTACATCACTGTAGCATCATTTTGCGGTTCGTAGCAACTCTCACCACATCACTGTAGCATCATTTTGAGGTTCGGAGCAACTCTCACCACATCACTGTGGCATCATTTCTTAGGTAAATAGCAACCCTCATTACATCACTGTAGCATCATTTTGAGGTTCGTAGCAACTCTCACCACATCACTGTAGCATCATTTCTTAGGTAAATAGCAACCCTCATTACATCACTGTAGCATCATTTTGCGGTTCGTAGCAACTCTCACCACATCACTGTAGCATCATTTTGAGATTCGTAGCAACTCTCACCACATCACTGGAGCATCATTTCTTAGGTAAATAGCAACCCTCATTATATCACTGTACCATCATTTTGAGGTTAGAGCAACTCTCACCACATAATTGTCGCATCATTTCTTAGGGAAGTAGCAACTCTCATTACACCGCTTTAGCATTATTTTGAAATTACGATCAACTCTCACTACATCACTGTAGCATCACTTCTTAGGTTTGTCGCAACTCTCATTACATCACTTTAGCATCATTTTGAGGACTGTAGCAACTCTCACGACATCACTGTCGCATCATTTTGAGATTCGTAGCAACTCTCACCACATCACTGTAGCATCATTTCTTCGGTAAATAGCAACTCTCACCACATCACTGTCGCATCATTTTGAGGTTCGTAGCAACTCTCACCACATCACTGTAGCATCACTTCTTAGGTTTGTAGCAACTCTCATTACATCACTTTAGCATCATTTTGAGGATAGTCGCAACTCTCACGACATTACTTTAGCATCGTTTTGAGATTCGTAGCAACTCTCATTACATCACTGTAGCATCATTTTGAGGTTCGGAGCAACTCTCACCACATCACTGTGGCATCATTTCTTAGGAAAATAGCAACCCTCATTACATCACTGTAGCATCATTTTGAGGTTCGTAGCAACTCTCACCACATCACTGTAGCATCATTTCTTAGGTAAATAGCAACCCTCATTACATCACTGTAGCATCATTTTGCGGTTCGTAGCAACTCTCACCACATCACTGTAGCATCATTTTGAGATTCGTAGCAACTCTCACCACATCACTGGAGCATCATTTCTTAGGTAAATAGCAACCCTCATTATATCACTGTAGTATCATTTTGCGGTTCGTAGCAACTCTCACCACATCACTGTAGCATCATTTCTTAGGTAAATAGCAACCCTCATTACATCAGTGTAGCATCATTTTGAGGTTCGTAGCAACTCTCACCACATCACTGTAGCATCATTTCTTAGGGAAGTAGCAACTCTCATTACACCGCTTTAGCATTATTTTGAAATTACTATCAACTCTCACCACATCACTGTAGCATCACTTCTAAGGTTTGTAGCAACTCTCATTACATCACTTTAGAATCATTTCGAGGTTCGTAGCAACTCTCACGACATTACTGTACCATGATTTTGAGATTAGTAGCAACTCTCATTACACTGCTTTAGCATTATTTTGAAATTACTATCAACTCTCACCACATCACTGTAGCATCACTTCTTAGGTTTTTAGCAACTCTCATTACATCACTTTAGCATCATTTTGAGATTCGTAGCAACTCTCACGACATTACTGTCGCATCATTTTGAGATTCGTAGCAACTCTCACCACATCACTGTAGCATCATTTTGAGGTTCGTAGCAACTCTCACCACATCACTGTGGCATCATTTCTTAGGGAAGTAGCAACTCTCATTGCACCGCTTTAGCATTATTTTGAAATTACTATCAACTCTCACTACATCACTGTAGCATCACTTCTTAGGTTTATCGCAACTCTCATTACATCACTTTAGCATCATTTTGAGGATCGTAGAAACTCTCACGACATCACTGTCGCATCATTTTGAGATTCGTAGCAACTCTCACCACATCACTTTAGCATCATTTCTTAGGTAAATAGCAACCCTCATTACATCACTGTTGCATCATTTTGAGGTTCGTAGCAACTCTCACTACATCATTGTAGCATCATTTCTTAGGGAAGTAGCAACTCTCATTACATCACTTTAGCATCATTTGGAGATTCGTAGCAACTCTCACGACATTACTGTGGCATGATTTTGAGATTAGTAGCAACTCTCATTACATCACTGTAGCATCACTTCTTAGGTTCGTAGCAACTCTCACTACATCACTGTCGCATCATTTTGAGATTCGTAGCAACTCTCACCACATCACTGTCGCATCATTTTGAGGTTCGTAGCAACTCTCACCACATCACTGTAGCATCACTTCTTAGGTTTGTAGCAACTCTCATTACATCACTTTAGCATCATTTTGAGGATAGTAGCAACTCTCACGACATTACTTTAGCATCGTTTTGAGATTCGTAGCAACTCTCATTACATCACTGTAGCATCATTTCTTAGGTAAATAGCAACCCTCATTACATCACTGTTGCATCATTTTGAGGTTCGTAGCAACTCTCACTACATCATTGTAGCATCATTTCTTAGGGAAGTAGCAACTCTCATTACACCGCTTTAGCATTATTTTGAAATTACTATCAACTCTCACCACATCACTGTAGCATCACTTCTTAGGTTTGTAGCAACTCTCATTACATCACTTTAGCATCATTTTGAGATTCGTAGCAACTCTCACGACATTACTGTAGCATGATTTTGAGATTAGTAGCAACTCTCATTACATCACTGTAGCATCACTTCTTAGGTTCGTAGCAACTCTCACTACATCACTGTCGCATCATTTTGAGATTCGTAGCAACTCTCACCACATCACTGTCGCATCATTTTGAGGTTCATAGCAACTCTCACCACATCACTGTAGCATCACTTCTTAGGTTTGGAGCAACTCTCATTACATCACTTTAGCATCATTTTGAGGATAGTAGCAACTCTCACGACATTACTTTAGCATTGTTTTGAGATTCGTTGCAACTCTCATTACATCACTGTAGCATCATTTTGAGGTTCGGAGCAACTCTCACCACATCACTGTGGCATCATTTCTTAGGTAAATAGCAACCCTCATTACATCACTGTAGCATCATTTTGAGGTTCGTAGCAACTCTCACCACATCACTGTAGCATCATTTCTTAGGTAAATAGCAACCCTCATTCCATCACTGTAGCATCATTTTGCGGTTCGTAGCAACTCTCACCACATCACTGTAGCATCATTTTGAGATTCGTAGCAACTCTCACCACATCACTGTAGCATCATTTCTTCGGTAAATAGCAACCCTCATTACATCACTATGGCATCATTTTGAGTTTCGTAGCAACTCTCACCACATCACTGCAGCATCATTTCTTAGGTAAATAGCAACCCTCATTATATCACTGTAGTATCATTTTGCGGTTCGTAGCAACTCTCACCACATCACTGTAGCATCATTTTGAGGTTCGTAGCAACTCTCACCACATCACTGTAGCATAATTTCTTAGGTAAATAGCAACCCTCATTACATCACTGTAGCATCATTTTGAGGTTCGTAGCAACTCTCACCACATCACTGTAGCATCATTTCTTAGGGAAGTTGCAACTGTAGCATTATTTTGAAATTACTATCAACTCTCACCACATCACTGTAGCATCACTTCTTAGGTTTGTAGCAACTCTCATTACATCACTTTAGAATCATTTCGAGGTTCGTAGTAACTCTCACGACATTACTGTACCATGATTTTGGGATTAGTAGCAACTCTCATTACATCACTGTAGCATCACTTCTTAGGTTCGTAGCAACTCTCACTACATCACTGTAGCATCATTTTTTAGGTTCGTAGCAACTCTCACCACATCACTGTGGCATCATTTCTTAGGTAAATAGCAACCCTCATTACATCACTGTAGAATCATTTTGAGGTTCGTAGCAACTGTCACCACATCACTGTCGCATCATTTCTTAGGGAAGTAGCAACTCTCATTACACCGCTTTCGCATTATTTTGAAATTACTATCAACTCTCACCACATCACTGTCGCATCACTTTTTAGGTTTTTTAGCAACTCTCATTACATCACTTTAGCATCATTTTGAGAATCGTAGCAACTCTCACTACATCACTGTTGCATCATTTCGAGGATAGTAGCAACTCTCACGACATTACTTTAGCATCATTTTGAGATTCGTAGCAACTCTCATTACATCACTGTAGCATCATTTTGAGGTTCGTAGCAACTCTCACCACATCACTGTAGCATCATTTCTTAGGTAAATAGCAACCCTCATTATATCACTGTAGCATCATTTTGCGGTTCGTAGCAACTCTCACCACATCACTGTAGCATCATTTTGAGGTTCGTAGCAACTCTCACCACATCACTGTAGCATCATTTCTTCGGTAAATAGCAACCCTCATTACATCACTGTAGCATCATTTTGAGGTTCGTAGCAACTCTCACCACATCACTTTAGCATCACTTCTTAGGTTTGTAGCAACTCTCATTACATCACTTTAGCATCATTTTGAGATTCGTAGCAACTCTCACGACATTACTGTCGCATCATTTTGAGATTCGTAGCAACTCTCACCACATCACTGTAGCATCATTTTGAGGTTCATAGCAACTCTCACCACATCACTGTGGCATCATTTCTTAGGTAAATAGCAACCCTCATTACATCACTGTACCATCATTTTGAGGTTCGTAGCAACTCTCACCACATCACTGTCGCATCATTTCTTAGGGAAGTAGCAACTCTCATTACACCGCTTTAGCATTATTTTGAAATTACTATCAACTCTCACTACATCACTGTAGCATCACTTCTTAGGTTTGTCGCAACTCTCATTACATCACGTTAGCATCATTTTGAGGATCGTAGCAACTCTCACGACATCACTGTCGCATCATTTTGAGATTCGTAGCAACTCTCACCACATCACTGTAGCATCATTTTGAGGTTCGTAGCAACTCTCACCACATCACTGTAGCATCATTTCTTAGGTTTGTAGCAACTCTCATTACATCACTTTAGAAACATTTTGAGGATCGTAGCAACTCTCACCACATCACTGTAGCATCATTTCTTAGGAAAGTAACAACTCTCATTGCATCACTTTAGCGTGATTTTGAAATTACTATCAACTCTAACGACATCACTGTAGCATCATTTTGAGGTTCGTAGCAACTCTCACCACATAACTGTAGCATCATTTCTTAGGTAAATAGCGACTCTCACCACATCACTGTAGCATCATTTCTTAGGTAAATAGCAACCCTCATTACATCACTGTAACATCATTTTGAGGTTCGTAGCAACTCTCACGACATCATTGTAGCATCACTTCTTAGGTTTGTAGCAACTCTCATTACATCACTTTAGCATCATTTTGAGATTCGTAGCAACTCTCACGACATTACTGTTGCATGATTTTAAGATTTGTAGCAACTCTCATTACATCACTGTAGCATCACTTCTTAGGTTCGTAGCAACTCTCACTACATCACTGTCGCATCATTTTGAGATTCGTAGCAACTCTCACCACATCACTGTAGCATCATTTTGAGGTTCATAGCAACTCTCACCACATCACTGTAGCATCATTTTGAGGTTCGTAGCAACTCTCACCACATCACTGTAGCATCATTTCTTCGGTAAATAGCAACCGTCATTACATCACTGTTGCATCATTTTGAGGTTCGTAGCAACTCTCACTACATCATTGTAGCATCATTTCTTAGGGAAGTAGGAACTCTCATTACACCGCTTTAGCATTATTTTGAAATTACTATCAACTCTCACCACATCACTGTAGCATCACTTCTTAGGTTTGTAGCAACTCTCATGACATCACTTTAGCATCATTTTGAAATTCGTAGCAACTCTCACGACATTACTGTAGCATGATTTTGAGATTAGTAGCAACTTTCATTACATCACTGTAGCATCACTTCTTAGGTTCGTAGCAACTCTCACGACATCACTGTCGCATCATTTTGAGATTCGTAGCAACTCTCATCACATCACTGTCGCATCATTTTGAGGTTCGTAGCAACTCTCACTACATCACTGTGGCATCATTTTGAGATTCGTAGCAACTCTCACCACATCACTGTAGCATCATTTTGAGGTTCGTAGCAACTCTCACCACATCACTGTCGCATCATTTCTTAGGTTTGTAGAAACTCTCATTATATCACTGTAGCATCATTTTGAAATTCGTAGCAACTCTCACCACATCACTGTAGCATCATTTCTTAAGTAAATAGCAACCCTCATCATATCACTGGAGCATCATTTTGCGGTTCATAGCAACTCTCACCACATCACTGTAGCATCACTTCTTAGATTTGTCGCAACTCTCATTACATCACTTTAGCATCATTTTGAAGATCGTAGCAACTCTCACTACATCACTGTTGCATCATTTTGAGGATAGTAGCAACTCTCACGACATTACTTTAGCATCATTTTGAGATTCGTAGCAACTCTCATTACATCACTGTAGCATCATTTTGAGGTTCGTAGCAACTCTCACCACATCACTGTAGCATCATTTCTTAGGAAAATAGCAACCCTCATTACATCACTGTAGCATCATTTTGAGGTTCGTAGCAACGCTCACTACATCACTGTCGCATCATTTCTTAGGGAAGTAGCAACTCTCATTACACTGCTTTAGCATTATTTTTAAATTACTATCAACTCTCACCACATCACTGTAGCATCACTTCTTAGGTTTTTAGCAACTCTCATTACATCACTTTAGCATCATTTTGAGATTCGTCGCAACTCTCACGACATTACTGTCGCATCATTTTGAGATTCGTAGCAACTCTCACAACATCACTGTAGCATCATTTTGAGGTTCGTAGCAACTCTCACCACATCACTGTCGCATCATTTCTTAGGGAAGTAGCAACTCTCATTACACCGCTTTAGCATTATTTTGAAATTACTATCAACTCTCACTACACCACTGTAGCATCACTTCTTAGGATTGTCGCAACTCTCATTACATCACTTTAGCATCATTTTGAGGACTGTAGCAACTCTCACGACATCACTGTCGCATCATTTTGAGATTCGTAGCAACTCTCACCACATCACTGTAGCATCATTTCTTCGGTAAATAGCAACCCTCATTACATCACTGTTGCATCATTTTGAGGTTCGTAGCAACTCTCACTACATCATTGTAGCATCATTTCTTCGGGAAGTAGCAACTCTCATTACACCGCTTTAGCATTATTTTGAAATTACTATCAACTCTCACCACATCACTGTAGCATCACTTCTTAGGTTTGTAGCAACTCTCATTACATCACTTTAGAATCATTTCTAGGTTAGTAGCAACTCTCACGACATTACTGTACCATGATTTTGAGATTAGTAGCAACTCTCATTACACTGCTTTAGCATTATTTTGAAATTACTATCAACTCTCACCACATCACTGTAGCATCACTTCTTAGGTTTATAGCAACTCTCATTACATCACTTTAGCATCATTTTGAGATTCGTAGCAACTCTCACGACATTACTGTCACATCATTTTGAGGTTCGTAGCAACTCTCACCACATCACTGTAGCATCACTTCTTAGGTTTGTAGCAACTCTCATTACATCACTTTAGAATCATTTTGAGGATAGTAGCAACTCTCACGACATTACTTTAGCATCGTTTTGAGATTTGTAGCAACTCTCATAACATCACTGTAGCATCATTTTGAGGTTCGGAGCAACTCTCACCACATCACTGTGGCATCATTTCTTAGGTAAATAGCAACCGTCATTACATCACTGTAGCATCATTTTGAGGTTCGTAGCAACTCTCACCACATCACTGTAGCATCATTTCTTAAGTAAATAGCAACCCTCATCATATCACTGGAGCATCATTTTGCGGTTCGTAGCAACTCTCACTACATCACTGTAGCATCACTTTTTAGGTTTGTCGCAACTCTCATTACATCACTTTAGCATCATTTTGAAGATCGTAGCAACTCTCACTACATCACTGTTGCATCATTTTGAGGATAGTAGCAACTCTCACGACATTACTTTAGCATCATTTTGAGATTCGTAGCAACTCTCATTACATCACTGTAGCATCATTTTGCGGTTCGTAGCAACTCTCACCACATCAGTGTAGCATCATTTTGAGATTCGTAGCAACTCTCACCACATCACTGTAGCATCATTTCTTAGGTAAATAGCAACCCTCATTACATCACTGTAGCATCATTTTGAGTTTCGTAGCAACTCTCACCACATCACTGTAGCATCATTTCTTAGGGAAGTAGTAAATCTCATTACACCGCTTTAGCATTATTTTGAAATTACTATCAACTCTCACCACATCACTGTAGCATCACTTCTTAGGTTTGTAGCAACTCTCATTACATCACTTTAGAATCATTTCGAGGTTAGTAGCAACTCTCACGACATTACTGTACCATGATTTTGAGATTAGTAGCAACTCTCATTACACTGCTTTAGCATTATTTTGAAATTACTATCAACTCTCACCACATCACTGTAGCATCACTTCTTAGGATTTTAGCAACTCTCATTACATCACTTTAGCATCATTTTGAGATTCGTAGCAACTCTCACGACATTACTGTCGCATGATTTTGAGGTTCGTAGCAACTCTCACCACATCACTGTAGCATCACTTCTTAGGTTTGTAGCAACTCTCATTACATCACTTTAGCATCATTTTGAGGATAGTTGCAACTCTCACGACATTACTTTAGCATCGTTTTGAGATTCGTAGCAACTCTCATAACATCACTGTAGCATCATTTTGAGGTTCGGAGCAACTCTCACCACATCACTGTGGCATCATTTCTTAGGTAAATAGCAACCCTCATTACATCACTGTAGCATCATTTTGAGGTTCGTAGCAACTCTCACCACATCACTGTAGCATCATTTCTTAGGTAAATAGCAACCCTCATTACATCACTGTAGCATCATTTTGAGATTCGTAGCAATTCTCACCACATCACTGTAGCATCATTTCTTAGGTAAATAGCAACTCTCACCACATCACTGTAGCATCATTTTGAGGTTCGTAGCAACTCTCACTACATCATTGTAGCATCATTTCTTAGGGAAGTAGCAACTCTCATTACACCGCTTTAGCATTATTTTGAAATTACTATCAACTCTCACCACATCACTGTAGCATCACTTCTTAGGTTTGTAGCAACTCTCATTACATCACTTTAGCATCATTTTGAGGATAGTAGCAACTCTCACGACATTACTTTCGCATCGTTTTGAGATTCGTAGCAACTCTCATTACATCACTGTAGCATCATTTTGAGGTTCGGAGCAACTCTCACCACATCACTGTGGCATCATTTCTTAGGTAAATAGCAACCCTCATTACATCACTGTAGCATCATTTTGAGGTTCGTAGCAACTCTCACCACATCACTGTAGCATCATTTCTTAGGTAAATAGCAACCCTCATTACATCACTGTAGCATCATTTTGCGGTTCGTAGCAACTCTCACCACATCACTGTAGCATCATTTTGAGATTCGTAGCAACTCTCACCACATCACTGTAGCATCATTTCTTAGGTAAATAGCAACCCTCATTACATCACTGTAGCATCATTTTGAGTTTCGTAGCAACTCTCATCACATCACTGTAGCATCATTTCTTAGGTAAATAGCAACCCTCATTACATCACTGTAGCATCATTTTGAGTTTCGTAGCAACTCTCACCACATCACTGTAGCATCATTTCTTAGGGAAGTAGCAACTCTCATTACACCGCTTTAGCATTATTTTGAAATTACTATCAACTCTCACCACATCACTGTAGCATCACTTCTTAGGTTTGTAGCAACTCTCATTACATCACTTTAGAATCATTTCGAGGTTAGTAGCAACTCTCACGACATTACTGTACCATGATTTTGAGATTAGTAGCAACTCTCATTACACTGCTTTAGCATTATTTTGAAATTACTATCAACTCTCACCACATCACTGTAGCATCACTTCTTAGGATTTTAGCAACTCTCATTACATCACTTTAGCATCATTTTGAGATTCGTAGCAACTCTCACGACATTACTGTCGCATCATTTTGAGGTTCGTAGCAACTCTCACCACATCACTGCAGCATCACTTCTTAGGTTTGTAGCAACTCTCATTACATCACTTTAGCATCATTTTGAGGATAGTAGCAACTCTCACGACATTACTTTAGCATCGTTTTGAGATTCGTAGCAACTCTCATAACATCACTGTAGAATCATTTTGAGGTTCGGAGCAACTCTCACCACATCACTGTGGCATCATTTCTTCGGGAAGTTGCAACTGTAGCATTATTTTGAAATTACTATCAACTCTCACCACATCACTGTAGCATCACTTCTTAGGTTTGTAGCAACTCTCATTACATCACTTTAGAATCATTTCGAGGTTCGTAGTAACTCTCACGACATTACTGTACCATGATTTTGAGATTAGTAGCAACTCTCATTACATCACTGTAGCATCACTTCTTAGGTTCGTAGCAACTCTCACTACATCACTGTAGCATCATTTTTTAGGTTCGTAGCAACTCTCACCACATCACTGTAGCATCATTTTTTAGGTTCGTAGCAACTCTCACCACATCACTGTGGCATCATTTCTTAGGTAAATAGCAACCCTCATTACATCACTGTAGAATCATTTTGAGGTTCGTAGCAACTGTCACCACATCACTGTCGCATCATTTCTTAGGGAAGTAGCAACTCTCATTACACCGCTTTCGCATTATTTTGAAATTACTATCAACTCTCACCACATCACTGTAGCATCACTTTTTAGGTTTTTTAGCAACTCTCATTACATCACTTTAGCATCATTTTGAGAATCGTAGCAACTCTCACTACATCACTGTTGCATCATTTCGAGGATAGTAGCAACTCTCACGACATTACTTTAGCATCATTTTGAGATTCGTAGCAACTCTCATTACATCACTGTAGCATCATTTTGAGGTTCGTAGCAACTCTCACCACATCACTGTAGCATCATTTCTTAGGTAAATAGCAACCCTCATTATATCACTGTAGCATCATTTTGCGGTTCGTAGCAACTCTCACCACATCACTGTCGCATCATTTCTTCGGTAAATAGCAACCCTCATTATATCACTGTAGTATCATTTTGCGGTTCGTAGCAACTCTCACCATATCACTGTAGCATCATTTTGAGGTTCGTAGCAACTCTCACCACATCACTGTAGCATCATTTCTTCGGTAAATAGCAACCCTCATTACATCACTGTAGCATCATTTTGAGGTTCGTAGCAACTCTCACCACATCACTGTAGCATCACTTCTTAGGTTTGTAGCAACTCTCATTACATCACTTTAGCATCATTTTGAGATTCGTAGCAACTCTCACGACATTACTGTCGCATCATTTTGAGATTCGTAGCAACTCTCACCACATCACTGTAGCATCATTTTGAGGTTCATAGCAACTCTCACCACATCACTGTGGCATCATTTCTTAGGTAAATAGCAACCCTCATTACATCACTGTACCATCATTTTGAGGTTCGTAGCAACTCTCACCACATCACTGTCGCATCATTTCTTAGGGAAGTAGCAACTCTCATTACACCGCTTTAGCATTATTTTGAAATTACTATCAACTCTCACTACATCACTGTAGCATCACTGCTTAGGTTTGTCGCAACTCTCATTACATCACTTTAGCATCATTTTGAGGATCGTAGCAACTCTCACGACATCACTGTCGCATCATTTTGAGATTCGTAGCAACTCTCACCACATCACTGGAGCATCATTTTGAGGTTCGTAGCAACTCTCACCACATCACTGTAGCATCATTTCTTAGGTTTGTAGCAACTCTCATTACATCACTTTAGAATCATTTTGAGGATCGTAGCAACTCTCACCACATCACTGTAGCATCATTTCTTAGGAAAGTAACAACTCTCATTGCATCACTTTAGCGTGATTTTGAAATTACTATCAACTCTCACGACATCACTGTTGCATCATTTTTAGGTTCGTGGCAACTCTCACCACATAACTGTAGCATCATTTCTTAGGTAAATAGCAACTCTCACCACATCACTGTAGCATCATTTCTTAGGTAAATAGCAACCCTCATTACATTACTGTAGAATCATTTTGAGGTTCGTAGCAACTGTCACCACATCACTGTCGCATCATTTCTTAGGGAAGTAGCAACTCTCATTACACCGCTTTCGCATTATTTTGAAATTACTATCAACTCTCACCACATCACTGTAGCATCACTTTTTAGGTTTTTTAGCAACTCTCATTACATCACTTTAGCATCATTTTGAGAATCGTAGCAACTCTCACTACATCACTGTTGCATCATTTCGAGGATAGTAGCAACTCTCACGACATTACTTTAGCATCATTTTGAGATTCGTAGCAACTCTCATTACATCACTGTAGCATCATTTTGCGGTTCGTAGCAACTCTCACCACATCACTGTCGCATCATTTCTTCGGTAAATAGCAACCCTCATTATATCACTGTAGTATCATTTTGCGGTTCGTAGCAACTCTCACCATATCACTGTAGCATCATTTTGAGGTTCGTAGCAACTCTCACCACATCACTGTAGCATCATTTCTTCGGTAAATAGCAACCCTCATTACATCACTGTAGCATCATTTTGAGGTTCGTAGCAACTCTCACCACATCACTGTAGCATCACTTCTTAGGTTTGTAGCAACTCTCATTACATCACTTTAGCATCATTTTGAGATTCGTAGCAACTCTCACGACATTACTGTCGCATCATTTTGAGATTCGTAGCAACTCTCACCACATCACTGTAGCATCATTTTGAGGTTCATAGCAACTCTCACCACATCACTGTGGCATCATTTCTTAGGTAAATAGCAACCCTCATTACATCACTGTACCATCATTTTGAGGTTCGTAGCAACTCTCACCACATCACTTTCGCATCATTTCTTAGGGAAGTAGCAACTCTCATTACACCGCTTTAGCATTATTTTGAAATTACTATCAACTCTCACTACATCACTGTAGCATCACTGCTTAGGTTTGTCGCAACTCTCATTACATCACTTTAGCATCATTTTGAGGATCGTAGCAACTCTCACGACATCACTGTCGCATCATTTTGAGATTCGTAGCAACTCTCACCACATCACTGGAGCATCATTTTGAGGTTCGTAGCAACTCTCACCACATCACTGTAGCATCATTTCTTAGGTTTGTAGCAACTCTCATTACATCACTTTAGAATCATTTTGAGGATCGTAGCAACTCTCACCACATCACTGTAGCATCATTTCTTAGGAAAGTAACAACTCTCATTGCATCACTTTAGCGTGATTTTGAAATTACTATCAACTCTCACGACATCACTGTTGCATCATTTTTAGGTTCGTGGCAACTCTCACCACATAACTGTAGCATCATTTCTTAGGTAAATAGCAACTCTCACCACATCACTGTAGCATCATTTCTTAGGTAAATAGCAACCCTCATTACATTACTGTAGCATCATTTTGAGGTTCGTAGCAACTCTCACTACATCATTGTAGCATCACTTCTTAGGTTTGTAGCAACTCTCATTACATCACTTTAGCATCATTTTGAGATTCGTAGCAACTCTCACGACATTACTGTTGCATGATTTTAAGATTTGTAGCAACTCTCATTACATCACTGTAGCATCACTTCTTAGGTTCGTAGCAACTCTCACTACATCACTGTCGCATCATTTTGTGATTCGTAGCAACTCTCACCACATCACTGTAGCATCATTTTGAGGTTCATAGCAACTCTCACCACATCACTGTAGCATCATTTTGAGGTTCGTAGCAACTCTCACCACATCACTGTAGCATCATTTCTTAGGTAAATAGCAACCGTCATTACATCACTGTTGCATCATTTTGAGGTTCGTAGCAACTCTCACTACATCATTGTAGAATCATTTCTTAGGGAAGTAGGAACTCTCATTACACCGCTTTAGCATTATTTTGAAATTACTATCAACTCTCACCACATCACTGTAGCATCACTTCTTAGGTTTGTAGCAACTCTCATTACATCACTTTAGCATCATTTTGAAATTCGTAGCAACTCTCACGACATTACTGTAGCATGATTTTGAGATTAGTAGCAACTCTCATTACATCACTGTAGCATCACTTCTTAGGTTCGTAGCAACTCTCACGACATCACTGTCGCATCATTTTGAGATTCGTAGCAACTCTCATCACATCACTGTCGCATCATTTTGAGGTTCGTAGCAACTCTCACTACATCACTGTGGCATCATTTTGAGATTCGTAGCAACTCTCACCACATCACTGTAGCATCATTTTGAGGTTCGTAGCAACTCTCACCACATCACTGTCGCATCATTTCTTAGGTTTGTAGCAACTCTCATTATATCACTGTAGCATCATTTTGAAATTCGTAGCAACTCTCACCACATCACTGTAGCAACATTTCTTAGGTAAATAGCAACCCTCATCATATCACTGGAGCATCATTTTGCGGTTCGTAGCAACTCTCACTACATCACTGTAGCATCACTTCTTAGGTTTGTCGCAACTCTCATTACATCACTTTAGCATCATTTTGAAGATCGTAGCAACTCTCACTACATCACTGTTGCATCATTTTGAGGATAGTAGCAACTCTCACGACATTACTTTAGCATCATTTTGAGATTCGTAGCAACTCTCATTACATCACTGTAGCATCATTTTGAGGTTCGTAGCAACTCTCACCACATCACTGTAGCATCATTTCTTTGGAAAATAGCAACCCTCATTACATCACTGTAGCATCATTTTGAGGTTCGTAGCAACGCTCACTACATCACTGTCGCATCATTTCTTAGGGAAGTAGCAACTCTCATTACACTGCTTTAGCATTATTTTGAAATTACTATCAACTCTCACCACATCACTGTAGCATCACTTCTTAGGTTTTTAGCAACTCTCATTACATCACTTTAGCATCATTTTGAGATTCCTAGCAACTCTCACGAAATTACTGTCGCATCATTTTGAGATTCGTAGCAACTCTCACCAAATCACTGTAGCATCATTTTGAGGTTCGTCGCAACTCTCACCACATCACTGTGGCATCATTTCTTAGGTAAATAGCAACCCTCATGACATCACTGTACCATCATTTTGAGGTTAGAGCAACTCTCACCACATCACTGTCGCATCATTTCTTAGGGAAGTAACAACTCTCATTACACCGCTTTAGCATTATTTTGAAATTACTATCAACTCTCACTACATCACTGTAGCATCACTTCTTAGGATTGTCGCAACTCTCATTACATCACTTTAGCATCATTTTGAGGACTGTAGCAACTCTCATGACATCACTGTCGCATCATTTTGAGATTCGTAGCAACTCTCACCACATCACTGTAGCATCATTTCTTCGGTAAATAGCAACCCTCATTACATCACTGTTGCATCATTTTGAGGTTCGTAGCAACTCTCACTACATCATTGTAGCATCATTTCTTAGGGAAGTAGCAACTCTCATTACACCGCTTTAGCATTATTTTGAAATTACTATCAACTCTCACCACATCACTGTAGCATCACTTCTTAGGTTTGAAGCAACTCTCATTACATCACTTTAGCATCATTTTGAGGATAGTAGCAACTCTCACGACATTACTTTAGCATCGTTTTGAGATTCGTAGCAACTCTCATTACATCACTGTAGCATCATTTTGAGGTTCGGAGCAACTCTCACCACATCACTGTGGCATCATTTCTTAGGTAAATAGCAACCCTCATTACATCACTGTAGCATCATTTTGAGGTTCGTAGCAACTCTCACCACATCACTGTAGCATCATTTCTTAGGTAAATAGCAACCCTCATTACATCACTGTAGCATCATTTTGTGGTTCGTAGCAACTCTCACCACATCACTGTAGCATCATTTTGAGATTCGTAACAACTCTCACCACATCACTGTAGCATCATTTCTTAGGTAAATAGCAACCCTCATTACATCACTGTAGCATCATTTTGAGTTTCGTAGCAACTCTCACCACATCACTGTAGCATCATTTCTTTGGTAAATAGCAACCCTCATTATATCACTGTAGTATCATTTTGCGGTTCGTAACAACTCTCACCACATCACTGTAGCATCATTTTGAGGTTCGTAGCAACTCTCACCACATCACTGTAGCATAATTTCTTAGGTAAATAGCAACCCTCATTACATCACTGTAGCATCATTTTGAGGTTCGTAGCAACTCTCACCACATCACTGTAGCATAATTTCTTAGGGAAGTAGCAACTCTCATTACACCGCTTTAGCATTATTTTGAAATTACTATCAACTCTCACCACATCACTGTAGCATCACTTCTTAGGTTTGTAGCAACTCTCATTACATCACTTTAGAATCATTTCGAGGTTAGTAGCAACTCTCACGACATTACTGTACCATGTTTTTGAGATTAGTAGCAACTCTCATTACACTGCTTTAGCATTATTTTGAAATTACTATCAACTCTCACCACATCACTGCAGCATCACTTCTTAGGTTTTTAGCAACTCTCATTACATCACTTTAGCATCATTTTGAGATTCGTAGCAACTCTCACGACATTACTGTCGCATCATTTTGAGGTTCGTAGCAACTCTCACCACATCACTGTAGCATCACTTCTTAGGTTTGTAGCAACTCTCATTACATCACTTTAGCATCATTTTGAGGATAGTAGCAACTCTCACGACATTACTTTAGCATCGTTTTGAGATTCGTAGCAACTCTCATAACATCACTGTAGCATCATTTTGAGGTTCGGAGCAACTCTCACCACATCACTGTGGCATCATTTCTTAGGTAAATAGCAACCCTCATTACATCACTGTAGCATCATTTTGAGGTTCGTAGCAACTCTCACCACATCACTGTAGCATCATTTCTTAGGTAAATAGCAACCCTCATTACATCACTGTAGCATCATTTTGAGATTCGTAGCAACTCTCACCACATCACTGTAGCATCATTTTGAGGTTCGTAGCAACTCTCACCACATCACTGTGGCATCATTTCTGAGATAAATAGCAACCCTCATTACATCACTGTACCATTATTTTGAGGTTAGAGCAACTCTCACCACATCACTGTCGCATCATTTCTTAGGGAAGTAGCAACTCTCATTACACCGCTTTAGCATTATTTTGAAATTACTATCAACTCTCACCACATCACTGTTGCATCATTTTGAGGATATTAGCAACTCTCACGACCTTACTTAAGCATCATTTTGAGATTCGTAGCAACTCTCATTACATCACTGTAGCATCATTTTGAGGTTCGTAGCAACTCTCACCACATCACTGTAGCATCATTTCTTAGGTAAATAGCAACCCTCATTACATCACTGTAGCATCATTTTGAGGTTCGTAGCAACGCTCACGACATCACTGTCGCATCATTTCTTAGGGAAGTAGCAACTCTCATTCCACTGCTTTAGCATTATTTTGAAATTACTATCAACTCTCACCACATCACTGTAGCATCACTTCTTCGGTTTGTAGCAACTCTCATTACATCACTTTAGCATGATTTTGAGATTCGTAGCAACTCTCACGACATTACTGTAGCATGATTTTGAGATTAGTAGCAACTCTCATTACATCACTGTAGCATCACTTCTTAGGTTCGTAGCAACTCTCACTACATCACTGTCGCATCATTTTGAGATTCGTAGCAACTCTCACCACATCACTGTCGCATCATTTTGAGGTTCGTAGCAACTCTCACTACAACACTGTGGCATCATTTTGAGATTCGTAGCAACTCTCACCACATCACTGTAGCATCATTTTGAGGTTCGTCGCAACTCTCACCACATCACTGTCGCATCATTTCTTAGGTTTGTAGCAACTCTCATTATATCACTGTAGCATCATTTTGAAATTCGAAGCAACTCTCACCACATCACTGCAGCATCATTTCTTAGGTAAATAGCAACCCTCATTATATCACTGGAGCATCATTTTGCGGTTCGTAGCAACTCTCACTATATCACTGTAGCATCACTTCTTAGGTTTGTCGCAACTCTCATTACATCACTTTAGCATCATTTTGAAGATCGTAGCAACTCTCACTACATCACGGTTGCATCATTTTGAGGATAGTAGCAACTCTCACTACATCACTGTAGCATCATTTTGAGGTTCGTAGCAACTCTCACCACATCACTGTAGCATCATTTCTTAGGTAAATAGCAACCCTCATTACATCACTGTAGCATCATTTTGAGATTCGTAGCAACTCTCACCACATCACTGTAGCATCATTTTGAGGTTCGTAGCAACTCTCACCACATCACTGTGGCATCATTTCTTAGATAAATAGCAACCCTCATTACATCACTGTACCATCATTTTGAGGTTAGAGCAACTCTCACCACATCACTGTCGCATCATTTCTTTGGGAAGTAGCAACTCTCATTACACCGCTTTAGCATTATTTTGAAATTACTATCAACTCTCACTACATCACTGTAGCATCACTTCTTAGGTTTGTCGCAACTCTCATTACATCACTTTAGCATCATTTTGAGGATCGTAGCAACTCTCACGACATAACTGTCGCATCATTTTGAGATCCGTAGCAACTCTCACCACATCACTGTAGCATCATTTTGAGGTTCGTAGCAACTCTCACCACATCACTGTGGCATCATTTCTTAGGTAAATAGCAACCCTCATTACATCACTGTAGCATCATTTTGAGGTTCGTAGCAACTCTCACCACATCACTGTAGCATCATTTCTTAGGTAAATAGCAACCCTCATTACATCACTGTAGCATCATTTTGTGGTTCGTAGCAACTCTCACCACATCACTGTAGCATCATTTTGAGATTCGTAACAACTCTCACCACATCACTGTAGCATCATTTCTTAGGTAAATAGCAACCCTCATTACATCACTGTTGCATCATTTTGAGGTTCGTAGCAACTCTCACCACATCACTGTAGCATCATTTCTTAGGGAAGTAGCAACTCTCATGACACCGCTTTAGCATTATTTTGAAATTACTATCAACTCTCACCACATCACTGTAGCATCACTTCTTAGGTTTGTAGCAACTCTCATTACATCACTTTAGAATCATTTCGAGGTTAGTAGCAACTCTCACGACATTACTGTACCATGATTTTGAGATTAGTAGCAACTCTCATTACACTGCTTTAGCATTATTTTGAAATTACTATCAACTCTCACCACATCACTGTAGCATCACTTCTTAGGTTTGTAGCAACTCTCATTACATCACTTTAGCATCATTTTGAGGTTTGGAGCAACTCTCACCACATCACTGTGGCATCATTTCTTAGGTAAATAGCAACCCTCATTACATCACTGTAGCATCATTTTGAAGATCGTAGCAACTCTCACCACATCACTGTTGCATCATTTTGAGGATAGTAGCAACTCTCACGACCTTACTTTAGCATCATTTTGAGATTCGTAGCAACCCTCATTACATCACTGTAGCATCATTTTGAGGTTCGTAGCAACTCTCACCACATCACTGTAGCATCATTTCTTAGGTAAATAGCAACCCTCATTACATCACTGTAGCATCATTTTGAGGTTCGTAGCAACGCTCACGACATCACTGTCGCATCATTTCTTAGGGAAGTAGCAACTCTCATTCCACTGCTTTAGCATTATTTTGAAATTACTATCAACTCTCACCACATCACTGTAGCATCACTTCTTCGGTTTGTAGCAACTCTCATTACATCACTTTAGCATCATTTTGAGATTAGTAGCAACTCTCATTACATCACTGTAGCATCACTTCTTAGGTTCGTAGCAACTCTCACTACATCACTGTCGCATCATTTTGAGGTTCGTAGCAACTCTCACTACAACACTGTGGCATCATTTTGAGATTCGTAGCAACTCTCACCACATCACTGTAGCATCATTTTGAGGTTCGTAGCAACTCTCACCACATCACTGTCGCATCATTTCTTAGGTTTGTAGCAACTCTCATTATATCACTGTAGCATCATTTTGAAATTCGAAGCAACTCTCACCACATCACTGCAGCATCATTTCTTAGGTAAATAGCAACCCTCATTATATCACTGGAGCATCATTTTGCGGTTCATAGCAACTCTCACTATATCACTGTAGCATCACTTCTTAGGTTTGTCGCAACTCTCATTACATCACTTTAGCATCATTTTGAAGATCGTAGCAACTCTCACAACATCACTGTTGCATCATTTTGAGGATAGTAGCAACTCTCACTACATCACTGTAGCATCATTTTGAGGTTCGTAGCAACTCTCACCACATCACTGTAGCATCATTTCTTAGGTAAATAGCAACCCTCATTACATCACTGTAGCATCATTTTGAGATTCGTAGAAACTCTCACCACATCACTGTAGCATCATTTTGAGGTTCGTAGCAACTCTCACCACATCACTGTGGCATCATTTCTTAGATAAATAGCAACCCTCATTACATCACTGTACCATCATTTTGAGGTTAGAGCAACTCTCACCACATCACTGTCTTATCATTTCTTAGGGAAGTAGCAACTCTCATTACACCGCTTTAGCATTATTTTGAAATTACTATCAACTCTCACTACATCACTGTAGCATCACTTCTTAGGTTTGTCGCAACTCTCATTACATCACTTTAGCATCATTTTGAGGATCGTAGCAACTCTCACGACATCACTGTCGCATCATTTTGAGATTCGTAGCAACTCTCACCACATCACTGTAGCATCATTTTGAGGTTCGTAGCAACTCTCACCACATCACTGTGGCATCATTTCTTAGGTAAATAGCAACCCCCATTACATCACTGTAGCATCATTTTGAGGTTCGTAGCAACTCTCACCACATCACTGTAGCATCATTTCTTAGGTAAATAGCAACCCTCATTACATCACTGTAGCATCATTTTGTGGTTCGTAGCAACTCTCACCACATCACTGTAGCATCATTTTCAGATTCGTAACAACTCTCACCACATCACTGTAGCATCATTTCTTAGGTAAATAGCAACCCTCATTACATCACTGTAGCATCATTTTGAGGTTCGTAGCAACTCTCACCACATCACTGTGGCATAATTTCTTAGGTAAATAGCAACCCTCATTACATCACTGTAGCATCATTTTGAGGTTCGTAGCAACTCTCACCACATCACTGTAGCATCATTTCTTAGGGAAGTAGCAACTCTCATGACACCGCTTTAGCATTATTTTGAAATTACTATCAACTCTAACCACATCACTGTAGCATCACTTCTTAGGTTTGTAGCAACTCTCATTACATCACTTTAGAATCATTTCGAGGTTAGTAGCAACTCTCACGACATTACTGTACCATGATTTTGAGATTAGTAGCAACTCTCATTACACTGCTTTAGCATTATTTTGAAATTACTATCAACTCTCACCACATCACTGTAGCATCACTTCTTAGGTTTTTAGCAACTCTCATTACATCACTGTCGCATCATTTTGAGATTCGTAGCAACTCTCACGACATTACTGTCGCATCATTTTGAGGTTCGTAGCAACTCTCACCACATCACTGTAGCATCACTTCTTAGGTTTGTAGCAACTCTCATTACATCACTTTAGCATCATTTTGAGGATAGTAGCAACTCTCACGACATTACTTTAGCATCGTTTTGAGATTCGTAGCAACTCTCATAACATCACTGTAGCATCATTTTGAGGTTCGGAGCAACTCTCACCACATCACTGTGGCATCATTTCTTAGGTAAATAGCAACCCTCATTACATCACTGTAGCATCATTTTGAGGTTCGTAGCAACTCTCACCACATCACTGTAGCATCATTTCTTAGGTAAATAGCAACCCTCATTACATCACTGTAGCATCATTTTGAGATTCGTAGCAACTCTCACCACATCACTGTGGCATCATTGTGAGGTTCGTAGCAACACTCACCACATCACTGTGGCATCATTTCTGAGATAAATAGCAACCCTCATTACATCACTGTACCATTATTTTGAGGTTAGAGCAACTCTCACCACATCACTGTCGCATCATTTCTTAGGGAAGTAGCAACTCTCATTACACCGCTTTAGCATTATTTTGAAATTACTATCAACTCTCACTACATCACTGTAGCATCACTTCTTAGGTTTGTCGCAACTCTCATTACATCACTTTCGCATCATTTTGAGGATCGTAGCAACTCTCACGACATCACTGTCGCATCATTTTGAGATTCGTAGCAACTCTCACCACATCACTGTAGCATCATTTCTTAGGTAAATAGCAACCCTCATTACATCACTGTTGCATCATTTTGAGGTTCGTAGCAACTCTCACTACATCATTGTAGCATCATTTCTTAGGGAAGTAGCAACTCTCATTACACCGCTTTAGCATTATTTTGAAATTACTATCAACTCTCACCACATCACTGTAGCATCACTTCTTAGGTTTGTAGCAACTCTCATTACATCACTTTAGCATCATTTTGAGATTCGTAGCAACTCTCACGACATTACTGTAGCATGATTTTGAGATTAGTAGCAACTCTCATAACATCACTGTAGCATCATTTCTTAGGGAAGTTGCAACTGTAGCATTATTTTGAAATTACTATCAACTCTCACCACATCACTGTAGCATCACTTCTTAGGTTTGTAGCAACTCTCATTACATCACTTTAGAATCATTTCGAGGTTCGTAGCAACTCTCACGACATTACTGTACCATGATTTTGAGATTAGTAGCAACTCTCATTACATCACTGTAGCATCACTTCTTAGGTTCGTAGCAACTCTCACTACATCACTGTAGCATCATTTTGAGGTTCGTAGCAACTCTCACCACATCACTGTGGCATCATTTCTTAGGTAAATAGCAACCCTCATTACATCACTGTAGAATCATTTTGAGGTTCGTAGCAACTGTCACCACATCACTGTCGCATCATTTCTTAGGGAAGTAGCAACTCTCATTACACCGCTTTCGCATTATTTTGAAATTACTATCAACTCTCACCACATCACTGTAGCATCACTTTTTAGGTTTTTTAGCAACTCTCATTACATCACTTTAGCATCATTTTGAGAATCGTAGCAACTCTCACTACATCACTGTTGCATCATTTCGAGGATAGTAGCAACTCTCACGACATTACTTTAGCATCATTTTGAGATTCGTAGCAACTCTCATTACATCACTGTAGCATCATTTTGAGGTTCGTAGCAACTCTCACCACATCACTGTAGCATCATTTCTTAGGTAAATAGCAACCCTCATTATGTCACTGTAGCATCATTTTGCGGTTCGTAGCAACTCTCACCACATCACTGTCGCATCATTTCTTCGGTAAATAGCAACCCTCATTATATCACTGTAGTATCATTTTGCGGTTCGTAGCAACTCTCACTACATCACTGTAGCATCATTTTGAGTTTCGTAGCAACTCTCACCACATCACTGTAGCATCATTTCTTTGGTAAATAGCAACCCTCATTATATCACTGTAGTATCATTTTGCGGTTCGTAACAACTCTCACCACATCACTGTAGCATCATTTTGAGGTTCGTAGCAACTCTCACCACATCACTGTGGCATAATTTCTTAGGTAAATAGCAACCCTCATTACATCACTGTAGCATCATTTTGAGGTTCGTAGCAACTCTCACCACATCACTGTAGCATCATTTCTTAGGGAAGTAGCAACTCTCATGACACCGCTTTAGCATTATTTTGAAATTACTATCAACTCTAACCACATCACTGTAGCATCACTTCTTAGGTTTGTAGCAACTCTCATTCCATCACTTTAGAATCATTTCGAGGTTAGTAGCAACTCTCACGACATTACTGTACCATGATTTTGAGATTAGTAGCAACTCTCATTACACTGCTTTAGCATTATTTTGAAATTACTATCAACTCTCACCACATCACTGTAGCATCACTTCTTAGGTTTTTAGCAACTCTCATTACATCACTTTAGCATCATTTTGAGATTCGTAGCAACTCTCACGACATTACTGTCGCATCATTTTGAGGTTCGTAGCAACTCTCACCACATCACTGTAGCATCACTTCTTAGGTTTTTAGCAACTCTCATTACATCACTTTAGCATCATTTTGAGGATAGTAGTAACTCTCACGACATTACTTTAGCATCGTTTTGAGATTCGTAGCAACTCTCATAACATCACTGTAGCATCATTTTGAGGTTCGGAGCAACTCTCACCACATCACTGTGGCATCATTTCTTAGGTAAATAGCAACCCTCATTACATCACTGTAGCATCATTTTGAGGTTCGTAGCAACTCTCACCACATCACTGTAGCATCATTTCTTAGGTAAATAGCAACCCTCATTACATCACTGTAGCATCATTTTGAGATTCGTAGCAACTCTCACCACATCACTGTGGCATCATTTTGAGGTTCGTAGCAACTCTCACCACATCACTGTGGCATCATTTCTGAGATAAATAGCAACCCTCATTACATCACTGTACCATTATTTTGAGGTTAGAGCAACTCTCACCACATCACTGTCGCATCATTTCTTAGGGAAGTAGCAACTCTCATTACACCGCTTTAGCATTATTTTGAAATTACTATCAACTCTCACTACATCACTGTAGCATCACTTCTTAGGTTTGTCGCAACTCTCATTACATCACTTTAGCATCATTTTGAGGATCGTAGCAACTCTCACGACATCACTGTCGCATCATTTTGAGATTCGTAGCAACTCTCACCACATCACTGTAGCATCATTTCTTAGGTAAATAGCAACCCTCATTACATCACTGTTGCATCATTTTGAGGTTCGTAGCAACTCTCACTACATCATTGTAGCATCATTTCTTAGGGAAGTAGCAACTCTCATTACACCGCTTTAGCATTATTTTGAAATTACTATCAACTCTCTCCACATCACTGTAGCATCACTTCTTAGGTTTGTAGCAACTCTAATTACATCACTTTAGCATCATTTTGAGATTCGTAGCAACTCTCACGACATTACTGTAGCATGATTTTGAGATTAGTAGCAACTCTCATAACATCACTGTAGCATCATTTCTTAGGGAAGTTGCAACTGTAGCATTATTTTGAAATTACTATCAACTCTCACCACATCACTGTAGCATCACTTCTTAGGTTTGTAGCAACTCTCATTACATCACTTTAGAATCATTTCGAGGTTCGTAGCAACTCTCACGACATTACTGAACCATGATTTTGAGATTACTAGCAACTCTCATTACATCACTGTAGCATCACTTCTTAGGTTCGTAGCAACTCTCACTACATCACTGTAGCATCATTTCGAGGTTCGTAGCAACTCTCACCACATCACTGTGGCATCATTTCTTATGTAAATAGCAACCCTCATTACATCACTGTAGAATCATTTTGAGGTTCGTAGCAACTGTCACCACATCACTGTCGCATCATTTCTTAGGGAAGTAGCAACTCTCATTACACCGCTTTCGCATTATTTTGAAATTACTATCAACTCTCACCACATCACTGTAGCATCACTTTTTAGGTTTTTTAGCAACTCTCATTACATCACTTTAGCATCATTTTGAGAATCGTAGCAACTCTCACTACATCACTGTTGCATCATTTCGAGGATAGTAGCAACTCTCACGACATTACTTTAGCATCATTTTGAGATTCGTAGCAACTCTCATTACATCACTGTAGCATCATTTTGAGGTTCGTAGCAACTCTCACCACATCACTGTAGCATCATTTCTTAGGTAAATAGCAACCCTCATTATGTCACTGTAGCATCATTTTGCGGTTCGTAGCAACTCTCACCACATCACTGTCGCATCATTTCTTCGGTAAATAGCAACCCTCATTATATCACTGTAGTATCATTTTGCGGTTCGTAGCAACTCTCACTACATCACTGTAGCATCACTTCTTAGGTTTGTCGCAACTCTCATTACATCACTTGAGCATCATTTTGAAGATCGTAGCAACTCTCACCACGTCACTGTTGCATCATTTTGAGGATAGTAGCAACTCTCACGACCTTACTTTAGCATCATTTTGAGATTCGTAGCAACTCTCATTACATCACTGTAGCATCATTTTGAGGTTCGTAGCAACTCTCACCACATCACTGTAGCATCATTTCTTAGGTAAATAGCAACCCTCATTACATCACTGTAGCATCATTTTGAGGTTCGTAGCAACGCTCACGACATCACTGTCGCATCATTTCTTAGGGAAGTAGCAACTCTCATTCCACTGCTTTAGCATTATTTTGAAATTACTATCAACTCTCACCACATCACTGTAGCATCACTTCTTCGGTTTGTAGCAACTCTCATTACATCATTTTAGCATCATTTTGAGATTCGTAGCAACTCTCACGACATTACTGTAGCATGATTTTGAGATTAGTAGCAACTCTCATTACATCACTGTAGCATCATTTTGAGGTTAGTAGCAACTCTCACGACATTACTGTACCATGATTTTGAGATTAGTAGCAACTCTCATTACACTGCTTTAGCATTATTTTGAAATTACTATCAACTCTCACCACATCACTGTAGCATCACTTCTTAGGTTTTTAGCAACTCTCACTACATCACTGTCGCATCATTTTGAGATTCGTAGCAACTCTCACCACATCACTGTCGCATCATTTTGAGGTTCGTAGCAACTCTCACCACATCACTGTAGCATCACTTCTTAGGTTTGTAGCAACTCTCATTACATCACTTTAGCATCATTTTGAGGATAGTAGCAACTCTCACGACATTACTTTAGCATCGTTTTGAGATTCGTAGCAACTCTCATAACATCACTGTAGCATCATTTTGAGGTTCGGAGCAACTCTCACCACATCACTGTGGCATCATTTCTTAGGTAAATAGCAACCCTCATTACATCACTGTAGCATCATTTTGAGGTTCGTAGCAACTCTCACCACATCACTGTAGCATCATTTCTTAGGTAAATAGCAACCCTCATTACATCACTGTAGCATCATTTTGAGATTCGTAGCAACTCTCACCACATCACTGTAGCATCATTTTGAGGTTCGTAGCAACTCTCACCACATCACTGTGGCATCATTTCTGAGATAAATAGCAACCCTCATTACATCACTGTACCATTATTTTGAGGTTAGAGCAACTCTCACCACATCATTGTCGCATCATTTCTTAGGGAAGTAGCAACTCTCATTACACCGCTTTAGCATTATTTTGAAATTACTATCAACTCTCACTACATCACTGTAGCATCACTTCTTAGGTTTGTCGCAACTCTCATTACATCACTTTAGCATCATTTTGAGGATCGTAGCAACTCTCACGACATCACTGTCGCATCATTTTGAGATTCGTAGCAACTCTCACCACATCACTGTAGCATCATTTCTTAGGTAAATAGCAACCCTCATTACATCACTGTTTTATCATTTTGAGGTTCGTAGCAACTCTCACCACATCACTGTAGCATCATTTTGCGGTTCGTAGCAACTCTCACTACATCACTGTAGCATCATTTTGAGGTTCGTAGCAACTCTCACCACATCACTGTGGCATAATTTCTTAGGTAAATAGCAACCCTCATTACATCACTGTAGCATCATTTTGAGGTTCGTAGCAACTCTCACCACATCACTGTAGCATCATTTCATAGGGAAGTAGCAACTCTCATGACACCGCTTTAGCATTATTTTGAAATTACTATCAACTCTAACCACATCACTGTAGCATCACTTCTTAGGTTTGTAGCAACTCTCATTACATCACTTTAGAATCATTTCGAGGTTAGTAGCAACTCTCACGACATTACTGTACCATGATTTTGAGATTAGTAGCAACTCTCATTACACTGCTTTAGCATTATTTTGAAATTACTATCAACTCTCACCACATCACTGTAGCATCACTTCTTAGGTTTTTAGCAACTCTCATTACATCACTTTAGCATCATTTTGAGATTCGTAGCAACTCTCACGACATTACTGTCGCATCATTTTGAGGTTCGTAGCAACTCTCACCACATCACTGTAGCATCACTTCTTAGGTTTGTAGCAACTCTCATTACATCACTTTAGCATCATTTTGAGGATAGTAGCAACTCTCACGACATTACTTTAGCATCGTTTTGAGATTCGTAGCAACTCTCATAACATCACTGTAGCATCATTTTGAGGTTCGGAGCAACTCTCACCACATCACTGTGGCATCATTTCTTAGGTAAATAGCAACCCTCATTACATCACTGTAGCATCATTTTGAGGTTCGTAGCAACTCTCACCACATCACTGTAGCATCATTTCTTAGGTAAATAGCAACCCTCATTACATCACTGTAGCATCATTTTGAGATTCGTAGCAACTCTCACCACATCACTGTGGCATCATTTTGAGGTTCGTAGCAACTCTCACCACATCACTGTGGCATCATTTCTGAGATAAATAGCAACCCTCATTACATCACTGTACCATTATTTTGAGGTTAGAGCAACTCTCACCACATCACTGTCGCATCATTTCTTAGGGAAGTAGCAACTCTCATTACACCGCTTTAGCATTATTTTGAAATTACTATCAACTCTCACTACATCACTGTAGCATCACTTCTTAGGTTTGTCGCAACTCTCATTACATCACTTTAGCATCATTTTGAGGATCGTAGCAACTCTCACGACATCACTGTCGCATCATTTTGAGATTCGTAGCAACTCTCACCACATCACTGTAGCATCATTTCTTAGGTAAATAGCAACCCTCATTACATCACTGTTGCATCATTTTGAGGTTTGTAGCAACTCTCATTACATCACTTTAGAATCATTTCGAGGTTCGTAGCAACTCTCACGACATTACTGTACCATGATTTTGAGATTAGTAGCAACTCTCATTACATCACTGTAGCATCACTTCTTAGGTTCGTAGCAACTCTCACTACATCACTGTAGCATCATTTTGAGGTTCGTAGCAACTCTCACCACATCACTGTGGCATCATTTCTTAGGTAAATAGCAACCCTCATTACATCACTGTAGAATCATTTTGAGGTTCGTAGCAACTGTCACCACATCACTGTCGCATCATTTCTTAGGGAAGTAGCAACTCTCATTACACCGCTTTCGCATTATTTTGAAATTACTATCAACTCTCACCACATCACTGTAGCATCACTTTTTAGGTTTTTTAGCAACTCTCATTACATCACTTTAGCATCATTTTGAGAATCGTAGCAACTCTCACTACATCACTGTTGCATCATTTCGAGGATAGTAGCAACTCTCACGACATTACTTTAGCATCATTTTGAGATTCGTAGCAACTCTCACCACATCACTGTCGCATCATTTTGAGGTTCGTAGCAACTCTCACCACATCACTGTAGCATCATTTCTTAGGTAAATAGCAACCCTCATTATGTCACTGTAGCATCATTTTGCGGTTCGTAGCAACTCTCACCACATCACTGTAGCATCACTTCTTAGGTTTGTCGCAACTCTCATTACATCACTTGAGCATCATTTTGAAGATCGTAGCAACTCTCACCACATCACTGTTGCATCATTTTGAGGATAGTAGCAACTCTCACGACCTTACTTTAGCATCATTTTGAGATTCGTAGCAACTCTCATTTCATCACTGTAGCATCATTTTGAGGTTCGTAGCAACTCTCACCACATCACTGTAGCATCATTTCTTAGGTAAATAGCAACCCTCATTACATCACTGTAGCATCATTTTGAGGTTCGTAGCAACGCTCACGACATCACTGTCGCATCATTTCTTAGGGAAGTAGCAACTCTCATTCCACTGCTTTAGCATTATTTTGAAATTACTATCAACTCTCACCACATCACTGTAGCATCACTTCTTCGGTTTGTAGCAACTCTCATTACATCATTTTAGCATCATTTTGAGATTCGTAGCAACTCTCACTACATTACTGTAGCATGATTTTGAGATTAGTAGCAACTCTCATTACATCACTGTAGCATCACTTCTTAGGTTCGTAGCAACTCTCACTACATCACTGTCGCATCATTTTGAGATTCGTAGCAACTCTCACCACATCACTGTCGCATCATTTTGAGGTTCGTAGCAACTCTCACTACAACACTGTGGCATCATTTTGAGATTCGTAGCAACTCTCACCACATCACTGTAGCATCATTTTGAGGTTCGTAGCAACTCTCACCACATCACTGTCGCATCATTTCTTAGGTTTGTAGCAACTCTCATTATATCACTGTAGCATCATTTTGAAATTCGTAGCAACTCTCACCACATCACTGCAGCATCATTTCTTAGGTAAATAGCAACCCTCATTATATCACTGGAGCATCACTTCTTAGGTTTGTCGCAACTCTCATTACATCACTTTAGCATCATTTTGAAGATCGTAGCAACTCTCACTACATCACTGTTGCATCATTTTGAGGATAGTAGCAACTCTCACTACATCACTGTAGCATCACTTCTGAGGTTCGTAGCAACTCTCACCACATCACTGTAGCATCATTTCTTAGGTAAATAGCAACCCTCATTACATCACTGTAGCATCATTTTGAGATTCGTAGCAACTCTCACCACATCACTGTAGCATCATTTTGAGGTTCGTAGCAACTCTCACCACATCACTGTGGCATCATTTCTTAGATAAATAGCAACCCTCATTACATCACTGTACCATCATTTTGAGGTTAGAGCAACTCTCACCACATCACTGTCGCATCATTTCTTAGGGAAGTAGCAACTCTCATTAAACCGCTTTAGCATTATTTTGAAATTACTATCAACTCTCACTACATCACTGTAGCATCACTTCTTAGGTTTGTCGCAACTCTCATTACATCACTTTAGCATCATTTTGAGGATCGTAGCAACTCTCACGACATCACTGTCGCATCATTTTGAGATTCGTAGCAACTCTCACCACATCACTGTAGCATCATTTCTTAGGTAAATAGCAACCCTCATTACATCACTGTTGCATCATTTTGAGGTTCGTAGCAACTCTCACTACATCATTGTAGCATCATTTCTTAGGGAAGTAGCAACTCTCATTACACCGCTTTAGCATTATTTTGAAATTACTATCAACTCTCACCACATCACTGTAGCATCACTTCTTAGGTTTGTAGCAACTCTCATTACATCACTTTAGCATCATTTTGAGATTCGTAGCAACTCTCACGACATTACTGTAGCATGATTTTGAGATTAGTAGCAACTCTCATAACATCACTGTAGCATCACTTCTTAGGTTCGTAGCAACTCTCACTACATCACTGTCGCATCATTTTGAGATTCGTAGCAACTCTTACCACATCACTGTCGCATCATTTTGAGGTTCGTAGCAACTCTCACCACATCACTGTAGCATCACTTCTTAGGTTTGTAGCAACTCTCATTACATCACTTTAGCATCATTTTGAGGATAGTAGCAACTCTCACGACATTACTTTAGCATCGTTTTGAGATTCGTAGCAACTCTCATTACATCACTGTAGCATCATTTTGAGGTTCGGAGCAACTCTCACCACATCACTGTGGCATCATTTCTTAGGTAAATAGCAACCCTCATTACATCACTGTAGCATCATTTTGAGGTTCGTAGCAACTCTCACCACATCACTGTAGCATCATTTCTTAGGTAAATAGCAACCCTCATTACATCACTGTAGCATCATTTTGCGGTTCGTAGCAACTCTCACTACATCACTGTAGCATCACTTCTTAGGTTTGTCGCAACTCTCATTACATCACTTGAGCATCATTTTGAAGATCGTAGCAACTCTCACCACATCACTGTTGCATCATTTTGAGGATAGTAGCAACTCTCACGACCTTACTTTAGCATCATTTTGAGATTCGTAGCAACTCTCATTACATCACTGTAGCATCATTTTGAGGTTCGTAGCAACTCTCACCACATCACTGTAGCATCATTTCTTAGGTAAATAGCAACCCTCATTACATCACTGTAGCATCATTTTGAGGTTCGTAGCAACGCTCACGACATCACTGTCGCATCATTTCTTAGGGAAGTAGCAACTCTCATTCCACTGCTTTAGCATTATTTTGAAATTACTATCAACTCTCACCACATCACTGTAGCATCACTTCTTAGGTTTGTAGCAACTCTCATTACATCACTTTAGCATCATTTTGAGATTCGTAGAAACTCTCACGACATTACTGTAGCATGATTTTTAGATTAGTAGCAACTCTCATAACATCACTGTAGCATCATTTCTTAGGGAAGTTGCAACTGTAGCATTATTTTGAAATTACTATCAACTCTCACCACATCACTGTAGCATCACTTCTTAGGCTTGTAGCAACTCTCATTACATCACTTTAGAATCATTTCGAGGTTCGTAGCAACTCTCACGACATTACTGTACCATGATTTTGAGATTAGTAGCAACTCTCATTACATCACTGTAGCATCACTTCTTAGGTTCGTAGCAACTCTCACTACATCACTGTAGCATCATTTTGAGGTTCGTAGCAACTCTCACCACATCACTGTGGCATCATTTCTTAGGTAAATAGCAACCCTCATTACATCACTGTAGAATCATTTTGAGGTTCGTAGCAACTGTCACCACATCACTGTCGCATCATTTCTTAGGGAAGTAGCAACTCTCATTACACCGCTTTCGCATTATTTTGAAATTACTATCAACTCTCACCACATCACTGTAGCATCACTTTTTAGGTTTTTTAGCAACTCTCATTACATCACTTTAGCATCATTTTGAGAATCGTAGCAACTCTCACTACATCACTGTTGCATCATTTCGAGGATAGTAGCAACTCTCACGACATTACTTTAGCATCATTTTGAGATTCGTAGCAACTCTCACCACATCACTGTCGCATCATTTTGAGGTTCGTAGCAACTCTCACCACATCACTGTAGCATCATTTCTTAGGTAAATAGCAACCCTCATTATGTCACTGTAGCATCATTTTGCGGTTCGTAGCAACTCTCACCACATCACTGTAGCATCACTTCTTAGGTTTGTCGCAACTCTCATTACATCACTTGAGCATCATTTTGAAGATCGTAGCAACTCTCACCACATCACTGTTGCATCATTTTGAGGATAGTAGCAACTCTCACGACCTTACTTTAGCATCATTTTGAGATTCGTAGCAACTCTCATTTCATCACTGTAGCATCATTTTGAGGTTCGTAGCAACTCTCACCACATCACTGTAGCATCATTTCTTAGGTAAATAGCAACCCTCATTACATCACTGTAGCATCATTTTGAGGTTCGTAGCAACGCTCACGACATCACTGTCGCATCATTTCTTAGGGAAGTAGCAACTCTCATTCCACTGCTTTAGCATTATTTTGAAATTACTATCAACTCTCACCACATCACTGTAGCATCACTTCTTCGGTTTGTAGCAACTCTCATTACATCATTTTAGCATCATTTTGAGATTCGTAGCAACTCTCACGACATTACTGTAGCATGATTTTGAGATTAGTAGCAACTCTCATTACATCACTGTAGCATCACTTCTTAGGTTCGTAGCAACTCTCACTACATCACTGTCGCATCATTTTGAGATTCGTAGCAACTCTCACCACATCACTGTCGCATCATTTTGAGGTTCGTAGCAACTCTCACTACAACACTGTGGCATCATTTTGAGATTCGTAGCAACTCTCACCACATCACTGTAGCATCATTTTGAGGTTCGTAGCAACTCTCACCACATCACTGTCGCATCATTTCTTAGGTTTGTAGCAACTCTCATTATATCACTGTAGCATCATTTTGAAATTCGTAGCAACTCTCACCACATCACTGCAGCATCATTTCTTAGGTAAATAGCAACCCTCATTATATCACTGGAGCATCATTTTGCGGTTCGTAGCAACTCTCACTATATCACTGTAGCATCACTTCTTAGGTTTGTCGCAACTCTCATTACATCACTTTAGCATCATTTTGAAGATCGTAGCAACTCTCACTACATCACTGTTGCATCATTTTGAGGATAGTAGCAACTCTCACTACATCACTGTAGCATCACTTCTGAGGTTCGTAGCAACTCTCACCACATCACTGTAGCATCATTTCTTAGGTAAATAGCAACCCTCATTACATCACTGTAGCATCATTTTGAGATTCGTAGCAACTCTCACCACATCACTGTAGCATCATTTTGAGATTCGTAGCAACTCTCACCACATCACTGTAGCATCATTTTGAGGTTCGTAGCAACTCTCACCACATCACTGTGGCATCATTTCTTAGATAAATAGCAACCCTCATTACATCACTGTACCATCATTTTGAGGTTAGAGCAACTCTCACCACATCATTGTAGCATCATTTCTTAGGGAAGTAGCAACTCTCATTACACCGCTTTAGCATTATTTTGAAATTACTATCAACTCTCACCACATCACTGTAGCATCACTTCTAAGGTTTGTAGCAACTCTCATTACATCACTTTAGCATCATTTTGAGATTCGTAGCAACTCTCACGACATTACTGTAGCATGATTTTGAGATTAGTAGCAACTCTCATAACATCACTGTAGCATCACTTCTTAGGTTCGTAGCAACTCTCACTACATCACTGTCGCATCATTTTGAGATTCGTAGCAACTCTTACCACATCACTGTCGCATCATTTTGAGGTTCGTAGCAACTCTCACCACATCACTGTAGCATCACTTCTTAGGTTTGTAGCAACTCTCATTACATCACTTTAGCATCATTTTGAGGATAGTAGCAACTCTCACGACATTACTTTAGCATCGTTTTGAGATTCGTAGCAACTCTCATTACATCACTGTAGCATCATTTTGAGGTTCGGAGCAACTCTCACCACATCACTGTGGCATCATTTCTTAGGTAAATAGCATCCCTCATTACATCACTGTAGCATCATTTTGAGGTTCGTAGCAACTCTCACCACATCACTGTAGCATCATTTCTTAGGTAAATAGCAACCCTCATTACATCACTGTAGCATCATTTTGCGGTTCGTAGCAACTCTCACTACATCACTGTAGCATCACTTCTTAGGTTTGTCGCAACTCTCATTACATCACTTGAGCATCATTTTGAAGATCGTAGCAACTCTCACCACATCACTGTTGCATCATTTTGAGGATAGTAGCAACTCTCACGACCTTACTTTAGCATCATTTTGAGATTCGTAGCAACTCTCATTACATCACTGTAGCATCATTTTGAGGTTCGTAGCAACTCTCACCACATCACTGTAGCATCATTTCTTAGGTAAATAGCAACCCTCATTACATCACTGTAGCATCATTTTGAGGTTCGTAGCAACGCTCACGACATCACTGTCGCATCATTTCTTAGGGAAGTAGCAACTCTCATTCCACTGCTTTAGCATTATTTTGAAATTACTATCAACTCTCACCACATCACTGTAGCATCACTTCTTCGGTTTGTAGCAACTCTCATTACATCATTTTAGCATCATTTTGAGATTCGTAGCAACTCTCACGACATTACTGTAGCATAATTTTGAGATTAGTAGCAACTCTCATTACATCACTGTAGCATCACTTCTTAGGTTCGTAGCAACTCTCACTACATCACTGTCGCATCATTTTGAGATTCGTAGCAACTCTCACCACATCACTGTAGCATCATTTTGAGGTTCGTAGCAACTCTCACCACATCACTGTCGCATCATTTCTTAGGTTTGTAGCAACTCTCATTATATCACTGTAGCATCATTTTGAAATTCGTAGCAACTCTCACCACATCACTGCAGCATCATTTCTTAGGTAAATAGCAACCCTCATTATATCACTGGAGCATCATTTTGCGGTTCGTAGCAACTCTCACTATATCACTGTAGCATCACTTCTTAGGTTTGTCGCAACTCTCATTACATCACTTTAGCATCATTTTGAAGATCGTAGCAACTCTCACTACATCACTTTTGCATCATTTTGAGGATAGTAGCAACTCTCACTACATCACTGTAGCATCATTTTGAGGTTCGTAGCAACTCTCACCACATCACTGTAGCTTCATTTCTTAGGTAAATAGCAACCCTCATTACATCACTGTAGCATCATTTTGAGATTCGTAGCAACTCTCACCACATCACTGTAGCATCATTTTGAGGTTCGTAGCAACTCTCACCACATCACTGTGGCATCATTTCTTAGATAAATAGCAACCCTCATTACATCACTGTACCATCATTTTGAGGTTAGAGCAACTCTCACCACATCACTGTTGCATCATTTCTTAGGGAAGTAGCAACTCTCATTACACAGCTTTAGCATTATTTTGAAATTACTATCAACTCTCACTACATCACTGTAGCATCACTTCTTAGGTTTGTCGCAACTCTCATTACATCACTTTAGCATCATTTTGAGGATCGTAGCAACTCTCACGACATCACTGTCGCATCATTTTGAGATTCGTAGCAACTCTCACCACATCACTGTAGCATCATTTCTTAAGTAAATAGCAACCCTCATTACATCACTGTTTTATCATTTTGAGGTTCGTAGCAACTCTCACTACATCATTGTAGCATCATTTCTTAGGGAAGTAGCAACTCTCATTACACCGCTTTAGCATTATTTTGAAATTACTATCAACTCTCACCACATCACTGTAGCATCACTTCTTAGGTTTGTAGCAACTCTCATTACATCACTTTAGCATCATTTTGAGATTCGTAGCAACTCTCACGACATTACTGTAGCATGAGTTTGAGATTAGTAGCAACTCTCATAACATCACTGTAGCATCACTTCTTAGGTTCGTAGCAACTCTCACTACATCACTGTCGCATCATTTTGAGATTCGTAGCAACTCTCACCACATCACTGTCGCATCATTTTGAGGTTCGTAGCAACTCTCACCACTCTCACCACATCACTTCTTAGGTTTGTAGCAACTCTCATTACATCACTTTAGCATCATTTTGAGGATAGTAGCAACTCTCACGACATTACTTTAGCATCGTTTTGAGATTCGTAGCAACTCTCATTACATCACTGTAGCATCATTTTGAGGTTCGGAGCAACTCTCACCACATCACTGTGGCATCATTTCTTAGGTAAATAGCAACCCTCATTACATCACTGTAGCATCATTTTGAGGTTCGTAGCAACTCTCACCACATCACTGTAGCATCATTTCTTAGGTAAATAGAAACCCCCATTACATCACTGTAGCATCATTTTGCGGTTCGTAGCAACTCTCACCACATCACTGTAGCATCATTTTGAGATTCGTAGCAACTCTCACCACATCACTTTAGCATCATTTCTTAGGTAAATAGCAACCCTCATTACATCACTGTAGCATCATTTTGAGTTTCGTAGCAACTCTCACCACATCACTGTAGCATCATTTCTTAGGGAAGTTGCAACTGTAGCATTATTTTGAAATTACTATCAACTCTCACCACATCACTGTAGCATCACTTCTTAGGTTTGTAGCAACTCTCATTACATCACTTTAGAATCATTTCGAGGTTCGTAGCAACTCTCACGACATTACTGTACCATGATTTTGAGATTAGTAGCAACTCTCATTACATCACTGTAGCATCACTTCTTAGGTTCGTAGCAACTCTCACTACATCACTGTAGCATCATTTTGAGGTTCGTAGCAACTCTCACCACATCACTGTGGCATCATTTCTTAGGTAAATAGCAACCCTCATTTTATCACTGTAGCATCATTTTGCAGTTCGTAGCAACTCTCACTACATCATTGTAGCATCATTTCTTGGGGAAGTAGCAACTCTCATTACACCGCTTTAGCATTATTTTGAAATTACTATCAACTCTCACCACATCACTGTAGCATCACTTCTTCGGTTTGTAGCAACTCTCATTACATCACTTTAGCATCATTTTGAGATTCGTAGCAACACTCACGACATTACTGTAGCATGATTTTGAGATTAGTAGCAACTCTCATTACATAACTGTAGCATCACTTCTTAGGTTCGTAGCTACTCTCACTACATCACTGTCGCATCATTTTGAGATTCGTAGCAACTCTCACCACATCACTGTCGCATCATTTTGAGGTTCGTAGCAACTCTCACTACATCACTGTGGCATCATTTTGAGATTCGTAGCAACTCTCACCACATCACTGTAGCATCATTTTGAGGTTCGTTGCAACTCTCACCACATCACTGTCGCATCATTTCTTAGGTTTGTAGCAACTCTCATTATATCATTGTAGCATCATTTTGAAATTCGTAGCAACTCTCACCACATCACTGTAGCATCATTTCTTAGGTAAATAGCAACCCTCATTATATCACTGGAGCATCATTTTGCGGTTCGTAGCAACTCTCACTACATCACTGTAGCATCACTTCTTAGGTTTGTCGCAACTCTCATTACATCACTTGAGCATCATTTTGAAGATCGTAGCAACTCTCACCACATCACTGTTGCATCATTTTGAGGATAGTAGCAACTCTCACGACCTTACTTTAGCATCATTTTGAGATTCGTAGCAACTCTCATTACATCACTGTAGCATCATTTTGAGGTTCGTAGCAACTCTCACCACATCACTGTAGCATCATTTCTTAGGTAAATAGCAACCCTCATTACATCACTGTAGCATCATTTTGAGGTTCGTAGCAACGCTCACGACATCACTGTCGCATCATTTCTTAGGGAAGTAGCAACTCTCATTCCACTGCTTTCGCATTATTTTGAAATTACTATCAACTCTCACCACATCACTGTAGCATCACTTCTTCGGTTTGTAGCAACTCTCATTACATCACTTTAGCATCATTTTGAGATTCGTAGCAACTCTCACGACATTACTGTTGCATGATTTTGAGATTAGTAGCAACTCTCATTACATCACTGTAGCATCACTTCTTAGGTTCGTAGCAACTCTCACTACATCACTGTCGCATCATTTTGAGATTCGTAGCAACTCTCACGACATTACTGTAGCATGATTTTGAGATTAGTAGCAACTCTCATAACATCACTGTCGCATCATTTTGAGATTCGTAGCAACTCTCACCACATCACTGTAGCATCATTTTGAGGTTCGTAGCAACTCTCACCACATCACTGTCGCATCATTTCTTAGGTTTGTAGCAACTCTCATTATATCACTGTAGCATCATTTTGAAATTCGTAGCAACTCTCACCACATCACTGCAGCATCATTTCTTAGGTAAATAGCAACCCTCATTATATCACTGGAGCATCATTTTGCGGTTCGTAGCAACTCTCACTATATCACTGTAGCATCACTTCTTAGGTTTGTCGCAACTCTCATTACATCACTTTAGCATCATTTTGAAGATCGTAGCAACTCTCACTACATCACTTTTGCATCATTTTGAGGATAGTAGCAACTCTCACTACATCACTGTAGCATCATTTTGAGGTTCGTAGCACCTCTCACCACATCACTGTAGCATCATTTCTTAGGTAAATAGCAACCCTCATTACATCACTGTAGCATCATTTTGAGATTCGTAGCAACTCTCACCACATCACTGTAGCATCATTTTGAGGTTCGTAGCAACTCTCACCACATCACTGTGGCATCATTTCTTAGATAAATAGCAACCCTCATTACATCACTGTACCATCATTTTGAGGTTAGAGCAACTCTCACCACATCACTGTCGCATCATTTCTTAGGGAAGTAGCAACTCTCATTACACCGCTTTAGCATTATTTTGAAATTACTATCAACTCTCACTACATCACTGTAGCATCACTTCTTAGGTTTGTCGCAACTCTCATTACATCACTTTAGCATCATTTTGAGGATCGTAGCAACTCTCACGACATCACTGTCGCATCATTTTGAGATTCGTAGCAACTCTCACCACATCACTGTAGCATCATTTTGAGTTTCGTTGCAACTCTCACCACATCACTGTCGCATCATTTCTTAGGTTTGTAGCAACTCTCATTATATCATTGTAGCATCATTTTGAAATTCGTAGCAACTCTCACCACATCACTGTAGCATCATTTCTTAGGTAAATAGCAACCCTCATTATATCACTGGAGCATCATTTTGCGGTTCGTAGCAACTCTCACTACATCACTGTAGCATCACTTCTTAGGTTTGTCGCAACTCTCATTACATCACTTGAGCATCATTTTGAAGATCGTAGCAACTCTCACCACATCACTGTTGCATCATTTTGAGGATAGTAGCAACTCTCACGACCTTACTTTAGCATCATTTTGAGATTCGTAGCAACTCTCATTACATCACTGTAGCATCATTTTGAGGTTCGTAGCAACTCTCACCACATCACTGTAGCATCATTTCTTAGGTAAATAGCAACCCTCATTACATCACTGTAGCATCATTTTGAGGTTCGTAGCAACGCTCACGACATCACTGTAGCATCATTTCTTAGGGAAGTAGCAACTCTCATTCCACTGCTTTCGCATTATTTTGAAATTACTATCAACTCTCACCACATCACTGTAGCATCACTTCTTCGGTTTGTAGCAACTCTCATTACATCACTTTAGCATCATTTTGAGATTCGTAGCAACTCTCACGACATTACTGTTGCATGATTTTGAGATTAGTAGCAACTCTCATTACATCACTGTAGCATCACTTCTTAGGTTCGTAGCAACTCTCACTACATCACTGTCGCATCATTTTGAGATTCGTAGCAACTCTCACGACATTACTGTAGCATGATTTTGAGATTAGTAGCAACTCTCATAACATCACTGTCGCATCATTTTGAGATTCGTAGCAACTCTCACCACATCACTGTAGCATCATTTTGAGGTTCGTAGCAACTCTCACCACATCACTGTCGCATCATTTCTTAGGTTTGTAGCAACTCTCATTATATCACTGTAGCATCATTTTGAAATTCGTAGCAACTCTCACCACATCACTGCAGCATCATTTCTTAGGTAAATAGCAACCCTCATTATATCACTGGAGCATCATTTTGCGGTTCGTAGCAACTCTCACTATATCACTGTAGCATCACTTCTTAGGTTTGTCGCAACTCTCATTACATCACTTTAGCATCATTTTGAAGATCGTAGCAACTCTCACTACATCACTTTTGCATCATTTTGAGGATAGTAGCAACTCTCACTACATCACTGTAGCATCATTTTGAGGTTCGGAGCAACTCTCACCACATCACTGTAGCATCATTTCTTAGGTAAATAGCAACCCTCATTACATCACTGTAGCATCATTTTGAGATTCGTAGCAACTCTCACCACATCACTGTAGCATCATTTTGAGGTTCGTAGCAACTCTCACCACATCACTGTGGCATCATTTCTTAGGTAAATAGCAACCCTCATTACATCACTGTTGCATCATTTTGAGGTTCGTAGCAACTCTCACTACATCATTGTCGCATCATTTCTTAGGGAAGTAGCAACTCTCATTACACCGCTTTAGCATTATTTTGAAATTACTATCAACTCTCACCACATCACTGTAGCATCACTTCTTAGGTTTGTAGCAACTCTCATTACATCACTTTAGCATCATTTTGAGATTCGTAGCAACTCTCACGACATTACTGTAGCATGATTTTGAGATTAGTAGCAACTCTCATAACATCACTGTAGCATCACTTCTTAGGTTCGTAGCAACTCTCACTACATCACTGTCGCATCATTTTGAGATTCGTAGCAACTCTCACCACATCACTGTCGCATCATTTTGAGGTTCGTAGCAACTCTCACCACATCACTGTAGCATCACTTCTTAGGTTTGTAGCAACTCTCATTACATCACTTTAGCATCATTTTGAGGATAGTAGCAACTCTCACGACATTACTTTAGCATCGTTTTGAGATTCGTAGCAACTCTCATTACATCACTGTAGCATCATTTTGAGGTTCGGAGCAACTCTCACCACATCACTGTGGCATCATTTCTTAGGTAAATAGCAACCCTCATTACATCACTGTAGCATCATTTTGAGGTTCGTAGCAACTCTCACCACATCACTGTAGCATCATTTCTTAGGTAAATAGAAACCCCCATTACATCACTGTAGCATCATTTTGCGGTTTGTAGCAACTCTCACCACATCACTGTAGCATCATTTTGAGATTCGTAGCAACTCTCACCACATCACTTTAGCATCATTTCTTAGGTAAATAGCAACCCTCATTACATCACTGTAGCATCATTTTGAGTTTCGTAGCAACTCTCACCACATCATTGTAGCATCATTTCTTGGGGAAGTAGCAACTCTCATTACACCGCTTTAGCATTATTTTGAAATTACTATCAACTCTCACCACATCACTGTAGCATCACTTCTTCGGTTTGTAGCAACTCTCATTACATCACTTTAGCATCATTTTGAGATTCGTAGCAACACTCACGACATTACTGTAGCATGATTTTGAGATTAGTAGCAACTCTCATTACATAACTGTAGCATCACTTCTTAGGTTCGTAGCTACTCTCACTACATCACTGTCGCATCATTTTGAGATTCGTAGCAACTCTCACCACATCACTGTCGCATCATTTTGAGGTTCGTAGCAACTCTCACTACATCACTGTGGCATCATTTTGAGATTCGTAGCAACTCTCACCACATCACTGTAGCATCATTTTGAGGTTCGTTGCAACTCTCACCACATCACTGTCGCATCATTTCTTAGGTTTGTAGCAACTCTCATTATATCATTGTAGCATCATTTTGAAATTCGTAGCAACTCTCACCACATCACTGTAGCATCATTTCTTAGGTAAATAGCAACCCTCAGTATATCACTGGAGCATCATTTTGCGGTTCGTAGCAACTCTCACTACATCACTGTAGCATCACTTCTTAGGTTTGTCGCAACTCTCATTACATCACTTGAGCATCATTTTGAAGATCGTAGCAACTCTCACCACATCACTGTTGCATCATTTTGAGGATAGTAGCAACTCTCACGACCTTACTTTAGCATCATTTTGAGATTCGTAGCAACTCTCATTACATCACTGTAGCATCATTTTGAGGTTCGTAGCAACTCTCACCACATCACTGTAGCATCATTTCTTAGGTAAATAGCAACCCTCATTACATCACTGTAGCATCATTTTGAGGTTCGTAGCAACGCTCACGACATCACTGTCGCATCATTTCTTAGGGAAGTAGCAACTCTCATTCCACTGCTTTCGCATTATTTTGAAATTACTATCAACTCTCACCACATCACTGTAGCATCACTTCTTCGGTTTGTAGCAACTCTCATTACATCACTTTAGCATCATTTTGAGATTCGTAGCAACTCTCACGACATTACTGTTGCATGATTTTGAGATTAGTAGCAACTCTCATTACATCACTGTAGCATCACTTCTTAGGTTCGTAGCAACTCTCACTACATCACTGTCGCATCATTTTGAGATTCGTAGCAACTCTCACGACATTACTGTAGCATGATTTTGAGATTAGTAGCAACTCTCATAACATCACTGTAGCATCACTTCTTAGGTTCGTAGCAACTCTCACTACATCACTGTCGCATCATTTTGAGATTCGTAGCAACTCTCACCACATCACTGTCGCATCATTTTGAGGTTCGTAGCAACTCTCACCACATCACTGTAGCATCACTTCTTAGGTTTGTAGCAACTCTCATTACATCACTTTAGCATCATTTTGAGGATAGTAGCAACTCTCACGACATTACTTTAGCATCGTTTTGAGATTCGTAGCAACTCTCATTACATCACTGTAGCATCATTTTGAGGTTCGGAGCAACTCTCACCACATCACTGTGGTATCATTTCTTAGGTAAATAGCAACCCTCATTACATCACTGTAGCATCATTTTGAGGTTCGTAGCAACTCTCACCACATCACTGTAGCATCATTTCTTAGGTAAATAGCAACCCTCATTACATCACTGTAGCATCATTTTGCGGTTCGTAGCAACTCTCACCACATCACTGTAGCATCATTTTGAGATTCGTCGCAACTCTCACCACATCACTGTAGCATCATTTCTTAGGTAAATAGCAACCCTCATTACATCACTGTAGCATCATTTTGGGTTTCGTAGCAACTCTCACCACATCACTGCAGCATCATTTCTTAGGTAAATAGCAACCCTCATTATATCACTGTAGTATCATTTTGCGGTTCGTATCAACTCTCACCACATCACTGTAGCATCATTTTGAGGTTCGTAGCAACTCTCACCACATCACTGTAGCATCATTTCTTAGGTAAATAGCAACCCTCATTACATCACTGTAGCATCATTTTGAGGTTCGTAGCAACTCTCACCACATCACTGTAGCATCATTTCTTAGGGAAGTTGCAACTGTAGCATTATTTTGAAATTACTATCAACTCTCACCACATCACTGTAGCATCACTTCTTAGGTTTGTAGCAACTCTCATTACATCACTTTAGAATCATTTCGAGGTTCGTAGCAACTCTCACGACATTACTGTACCATGATTTTGAGATTAGTAGCAACTCTCATTACATCACTGTAGCATCACTTCTTAGGTTCGTAGCAACTCTCACTACATCACTGTAGCATCATTTTGAGGTTCGTAGCAACTCTCACCACATCACTGTGGCATCATTTCTTTGGTAAATAGCAACCCTCATTACATCACTGTAGCATCATTTTGCGGTTCGTAGCAACTCTCACTACATCATTGTAGCATCATTTCTTGGGGAAGTAGCAACTCTCATTACACCGCTTTAGCATTATTTTGAAATTACTATCAACTCTCACCACATCACTGTAGCATCACTTCTTCGGTTTGTAGCAACTCTCATTACATCACTTTAGCATCATTTTGAGATTCGTAGCAACACTCACGACATTACTGTAGCATGATTTTGAGATTAGTAGCAACTCTCATTACATCACTGTAGCATCACTTCTTAGGTTCGTAGCTACTCTCACTACATCACTGTCGCATCATTTTGAGATTCGTAGCAACTCTCACCACATCACTGTCGCATCATTTTGAGGTTCGTAGCAACTCTCACTACATCACTGTGGCATCATTTTGAGATTCGTAGCAACTCTCACCACATCACTGTAGCATCATTTTGAGGTTCGTTGCAACTCTCACCACATCACTGTCGCATCATTTCTTAGGTTTGTAGCAACTCTCATTACATCACTGTAGCATCATTTTGAGGTTTGTAGCAACTCTCACCACATCACTGTAGCATCATTTCTTAGGTAAATAGCAACCCTTATTATATCACTGTAGCATCATTTTGCAGTTCGTAGCAACTCTCACGACATCACTGTAGCATCACTTCTTAGGTTTGTCGCAACTCTCATTACATCACTTTAGCATCATTTTGAGGATCGTAGCAACTCTCACTACATCACTGTCGCATCATTTTGAGATTCGTAGCAACTCTCACTACATCACTGTAGCATGATTTTGAGGTTCGTCGCAACTCTCACCACATCACTGTCAGCATCATTTTGAGATTAGTATCAACTCTCACTACATCACTGCCACCTCTTTTTAAGGATCATAGCAACTCTCACTTCATCACTGTTGCATCATTTTGAGGATAGTCGCAACTCTCGCGACATTACTGTAGCATCATTTTGAGATTCGTAGCAACTCTCATTACATCACTGTAGCATCATTTTTAGGTTCGTAGCAACTCTCACCACATCACTCTAGCATCATTTCTTAGGTAAGTAGCAACTCTCATTACATCACTTTAGCATGATTTTGAAAGTACTATCAACTCTCACCACATCACTCTAGCATCATTTCTTAGGTAAGTAGCAACTCTCATTACATCACTTTAGCATGATTTTGAAATTACTATCAACTTTCATTACATCACTGGAGCATCATTTTGAGGTTCGTAGCAACTCTCACCACATCACTGTAGCATCATTTCTTAGGTAAGTAGCAACTCTCATTACATCACTGTAGCATCATTTTGAGGATCGTAGCAACTCTCACCACATCACTGTCAGCATCATTTTGAGGTAAGTAGCAACTCTCACGACATTACTGTAGCATCATTTTGAGATTAGTAGCAACTCTCATTACATCACTGTAGCATCACTTCTTAGGTTCGTAGCAACTCTCACTACATCACTGTCGCATCATTTTGAGATTCGTAGCAACTCTCACCACATCACTGTAGCATCATTTTGAGGTTCGTAGCAACTCTCACCACATCACTGTTGCATCATTTTGAAGTTCGTAGCAACTCTCACCACATCACTGTAGCATCATTTCTTAGGTAAGTAACAACTCTCATAACATCACTGTAGCATCTTTTTGAGATTCGTAGCAACTCTCACCACATCACTGTTGCATCATTTCTTAGGTAAATAGCAACCCTCATTACATCACTGTAGCATCATTTTGAGGTTCGTAGCAACTCTCACCACATCACTGTAGCATCATTTCTTAGGGAAGTAGCAACTCTCACGACATTACTGTACCATGATTTTGAGATTAGTAGCAACTCTCATTACATCACTGTAGCATCATTTTGAGGTTCGTAGCAACTCTCACCACATCACTGTAGCATCATTTCTTAGGTAAGTAGCAACTTTCACCACATCACTGTAGCATCATTTTGAGGATCGTAGCAACTCTCATTACATCACTGTAGCATCATTTCTTAGGTTAGTAGCAACTACCATGACATCACTATAGCATCATTTTGAGGTTTGGAGCAACTATCACTACATCACTGTAGCATCATTTCGAGGTTTGGAGCAACTCTCACTACATTACTGGAAGCTTCAGTTTGAGCATCGTAGCAATTCTCACCACATCACTGTAGCATCATTTCTTCGGTTAGAAGCAACTCTCATGACATCACTTTCGCATGATTTTGAAATTACTATCAACTCTCACCACAAAACTGTCAGCATAATTTCTTAGGTTAGTAGCAACTGTCATAACATCACTGTAGCATCATTTTGAGGATCGTAGCAACTCTCACCACATCACTGTCAGAATCATTTTGAGATTAGTATCTACTCTCACTACGTCATTGTCGCATCATTTTGAGGTTCGTAGCAACTATCACCACATCACTGAAGCATAATTTCTTAGGTAAGTAGCAACTCTCATTACATCACTTTAGCATGATTTTGAAATTACTATCAACTCTCAGCACATGACTGTAGCATTATTTCTTAGGTTTTAGCAACTCTCATTACATCACTCTAGCATCATTCGGACATTTGTAGCAACTCTCATTACATCACTGTCGCATCATTTTGAGGATAGTCGCAACTCTCACGACATTACTGTAGCATCATTTTGAGGTTCGTAGCAACTCTCACCACATCACTGTAGCATCATTTCTTAGGTAAATAGCAACCCTCATTATATCACTGTCGCATCATTTTGAGGATAGTCGCAACTCTCACGACATTACTGTAGCATCATTTTGAGGTTCGTAGCAACTCTCACCACATCACTGTAGCATCATTTTGAGGATCGTTGCAACTCTCATTACATCACTGTAGCATCATTTTGAGGTTTTTAGTAACTCTCAATACATCACTTTCAGCATCATTTTGAGGTTAGTAGCAACTCTCATTACATCACTGTCGCATCATTTTGAGATCATTAGCAATTCTTCCGACATCACTGTCGCATTATTTTGAGGTTATTAGCAACTCTTACTACATCACTGTCGCATTATTTTTTAGTTTATTAGTAACTATCACTACATCACTGTAAGCATCATTTTGAGGTTATTAGCAACTCTTACTACATTACTGTCCGCATCATTTTTAGGTTACTCGAAACTCTAACAACATGACTGTCAACATCAATTTGAGGTTATTCGAAACCTTCACTACATTACTTTTAGCATCTTTTTTAGTTCATTAGCAATTCTTACGACATCACTGTCGCATCATTTTGAGATCATTAGCAATTCTTCTGAAATCACTGTCGCATTGTTTTGAGGTTATTAGCAACTCTTACTACATTACTTTCCGCATCATTTTTAGGTTACTCGAAACTCTAACAACATGACTGTCAACATCACTTTGAGGTTATTCGAAACTTTCACTACATGACGGTTAGCATCATTTTGAGTACATTAGCAATTCTTACTCCATTACTGTCGCATCATTTTGAGATCTTTAGCAATTCTTCAGACATCACTGTCGCATTTTTTTGAGGTTCGTAGCAACTCTTTCTACATGACATTCAGCATCACTTTGAGGTTTTTCATAACACTTGCTTCATTACTGTTAGCATCATTTTGAGTTTATTAGCAATTCTTCTGACATCACTGTCGCATTATTTTGAGGTTAGTAGCAACTCTTACTACCTGACTGTCAGCATCATTTTGAGGGAGTTCGAAACACTTACTACATTACTGTAAGCATCACTGAGTTTATTAGCAACTATCACTACATTACTGTTAGCATCATTTTGAATTTATTAGCAATTCTTCCGACATCACTGTCGCATTATTTTGAGGTTATTAGCAAATCTTACTACATTACTGTCAGCATCATTTTTAGGTTACTCGCAACTCTAACCACATGACTGTCAGCATCACTTTGAGGTTATTCGAAACTTTCACTACATTACTGTTAGCATCATGTTGAGTTCATTAGCAATTCTCACTACACTACACTACATTACACTTTTGTGGTTCGTAGCAACACTTACAGCATTACTGTAAGCATCACTGAGTTTATTAGCAACTATCACTACATTACTGTTAGTATCATTTTGAGTAAATTCGCAATTCTTACGACATCACTGTTGCATCATTTTGGGATCATTAGCAATTCTTACGACATCACTGTCGCATTATTTTGAGGTTCCTAGCAACTCTTACTACATGAATATCAGCATCACTTTGAGGTTATTCGAAACCTTCACTACATTACTTTTAGCATCATTTTGAGTTCATTAGCAATTCTTACGACATCACTGTCGCATCATTTTGAGATCATTAGCAATTCTTCTGAAATCACTGTTGCATTGTTTTGAGGTTCGTAGCAACTCTTACTACATGACATTCAGCATCACTTTGAGGTTTTTCATAACACTTGCTACATTACTGTTCGCATCATTTTGAGTTTATTAGCAATTCTTCTGACATCACTGTCGCATTATTTTGAGGTTAGTAGCAACTCTTACTACCTGACTGTCAGCATCATTTTGAGGGAGTTCGAAACACTTACTACATTACTTTAAGCATCACTGAGTTTATTAGCAACTCTCACGACATTACTTTTAGCATCATTTTGAGTTCATTAGCAATTCTTACGACATCACTGTTGCATCACTTTGAGGTTATTCGAAACCTTCACATTACTGTCGGCATCATTTTTAGATCATTAGCAATTCTTCCGACATCACTGTCGCATTATTTTGAGGTTCGTAGCAAGACTTACTACATTACTGTAAGCATCATTTTGAGTTCATTAGCAATTCTTACTACATCACTGTCGCATTATTTTGAGGTTCGTAGTGTGGCAAGGCGAGCAGTGGGGAACAGTTGCCGACAACGCCACCTGGGGGCTTTCACCCCAGGATATAAACAAAATTTCAAAATGACCAGGCTTCAATTTGAACAAAGGCACACAGTTCGAGAGATACAACAGGAAAGGATCGTTATTTCCAATTATAAAATACTTTTATTAGAAAAATAGTTTAAAATGAGCAACAGACTAAATGAATACCAATGGATATAATAAGGAGTGCAAGAGGAATTACCGAAAGGAAAAGGGGACAGGACTTGGGCTTACCACGACAGCGGTAACGAAAAGGGGAGGGATCCAAAAAAGCTACACTGCGCCCGTGACACAGCAAACCAAAAAAACATGAATAAGGAACCACCACCAGGGGGACCGCTGCCGCTCTGGGCCCTCAACACCTGTCAAAGAAAAGAAAAGAACACCATCAAAAACATGAAATCAAGGCAACCCTCACACACGAACCAAATATAGCTACCCCAAATAACCCAACAGAAACTGTTTTAAATCCAAATGATCAAAATGGGGAGCAAAAGGCAATAATAATAATAATAATAATAATAATAATAATCAGGGTTCTAAACAATAAATCAAATGTAACCCACAAAAACTAACAGTAATAATTCAAAGAAAGAAATAACAAATAGAAAAGGAATAAACTCAAGTAATTAAGGAAATGTCTGCCCCTCTTATAAAAACCAGTCTCCAAGGGGGATGGCTCAGCGCCGATGAGGGTCGGGATGCCCTCTCTTGGCCCACGTTGAGGCTCTTATAAAGGCCGTAGTGCACGGCTTTAACCGCCGTTACTGGGAGCAGCGTTAGTTATGAGCCGAATCAGCAATCGTATAATTTTGAGATCATGAGCAATTCTTCCGACATCACTGTCGCATTATTTTGAGGTTCGTAGCAACTC